>NC_060122.1:276383025-277602192 GCF_021461395.2 Schistocerca americana | reverse complement strand
GGATAAACAACGAACTTAGTGCGTCAACGTGTGATGTAATTTTCCAAGAATCTCATCTTTGGTTCCTCGTTTCATTGATGGGACTCTAAACAACGACAGATACCTTCACGTCCTAGCGGACATGCTGCGCCAGTTATTGGAAGTTATCCCACGGTGAGTAAGGAAATCCTTGTGGAGCATCGTTAATGGCTCAATCATTCTGCACAGATAATTACAAACTTCCTCAACAGAAAATTTTGACATCATTTGGAGCGTAGTTCGGGAAACACAAATGACCTACACTTCTTAACACCATTGAACTTTTATCTGTGGAAATAATTATAAGATCTACAAGGACATATCGACGACTCTGGATGATATTAAATACGGTGATACACTGTTCTGATCTGTGAGTATGACTGTCCGTAATCCCATTTAGCAGGTATCGATGACTGAGTTCAGCATTTTGAGCACTTTATGTGACAGTCATAATAAGAAACACCATAGCTTTATTATGTATTTGCATAATTGTATAATACGTTTAGTATTGTATAATATGTTTTGTATTGTAGCATAAATTTTTGTGGGATTGTGTTTGGTGAATTGCGGGAAGAAACCTGTGTTTCATATTGTGATAACGATCACCCTCTTATAATCAAAGCAAGAATCTCATCGTTGCAAAGTTCTTTGGAACCACTGATTTACTCTTTTTCATAACATGACAAGAAGGAGAAGTGGAAGGGTGCAGTGTTAGAATGTTAGAAAAAAAGTGACAACAAGTATACCAGTTATATTAAGCATTTTACACAGAAAGATTTAGAAAGAAGTTTCTGGAGGAATATGTGGTTTCTTGTTTGTAAAATCTCTTAAACTCTTTCACACAGCACTCTTATCTTTGAAGAGCATGCACAGTCTCTTCTACTCGAGTATTACAGGAAACTCGATGCGATGGCTCATAGCAGTATCTCAATTAACAGAGGTCACATGATTTCGACAGGTATTGCCTGGTTATAGATTGTTGCCGCCGTTAACTAACAGACGACACTGAATTTAGAGTGTCTATAACCACTAAACCAGAAATAACTGACGGACTTGATAGTCACTGAAGTGTTGTGCGTAATTGGCTAATAGATGTACTGACACGTTAGACGTAATATGCACTGTGTGTCATCTGGTAGCTAAATTTGCTAGCTCCCGGGAAGCATTCAAAGACGGTCAACGTATTTCGATTTGAATCGATTCAGGAACTCCCATAAGCAACTTCGCCAAGGATCATAGCAAGGATGTGAGCTTTAGATGGACTGCGACGTCAGGTGGCGTAACATTAGCGAGACTCACCCCCTGTAGGAGACGGCGGCCAGCGCAGGCACCAGTAATGCCAGTAGCGGCAGCAGACACAGTGCAGAGGCGCGCATCCTGCCGTCTGGTGACTCCTCTGCTCGCCCCCCATCTATACCCGGCCTTATCTCGTTGCTAGCCTCTAATTATCCACTTCACTTAATGCCATATTTAGAAGCACTCGACCGCAGATCGATCGTTCATCATCATTTTTATGCACTGATGAGCCATTAAGAGCGTTACCCAGCGTGAGAACGAATGCTACATGTTAGCGTGGCGGGCACGTGACGCTATAAGCGAAGTACAGTAGACCCTCGTTATTTCGAAATCGGATAAAGCGGTACTAGCTGTCCAATCCCTGCCGAATTACATCGAAAAATCTACCTCATAAACCGAAGTTCGGATAATTCGTACTACAAACTAAAATTTGGTACCCACATTACTTGGTCCATGTCTTATTCTTCGTCTAAACTGAATAAGTATGTACGAGGGTGAGTCAAATGAAAACCTTAAATATCTTTTTAATTATTAGTTATTGTGCAGGAGTGGTACAAAGCTGTATCGTTTATCAACATAATCTCCCCCACGCTCAATGCAAGCCCTCCAGTGCTTACAGAGTGCATGAATTCCTTTACAAAAAAGTTCTTTTGGTAGTCCGCGCAACCACTCATGCGCCGCGTGGCGTACCTCTTCATCAAAACGGAACTTCTTTCCTCCCACTGTGTCTTTGAGTGGTCCAAACGCATGGAAATCACTCGAGGCAAGGTCTGATGAGTATGGTGGATGAGGAAGACCTCAAAATGCAGGTCTGTGATTGTTGCAACTGTTGTACCGGCAGTGTGGGGCCTTGCATTGTCATGTATGTCACTTTGATTCGATTGCAGGCCGCAGATGAAGTTTTAAATCTATGTATGATGCACTGGTGACAGTGGTCCCTCTAGGCATGTAATGCTCCACAACGACGCCTTTTCGTCCCAAAAGAGAGTCATCATAACCTTCCCTTCTGATGGTTCTGTTCGAAACTTCTTTGGTTTTGGTGATGAGGAATGGCGCCATTCCTTGCTCACTCTCTTTATTTCCGGTTGGTGGAAGTGAACCCAGGTTTCGTCCCCAGTAACGATTCTTGTAAGGAAGCCATCACCTTCTCGTTCAAAGCGCCGAAGAAGTTCTTCACAGGTATCAACACTTCGTTCTCTCATTTCAGGAGTCAGCTGCCGTGGCACCCATCTTGCAGACATTTTGTGAATCTGGAGCACATCATGCACAATGTGGTGTGCTGATCCAAGACTAGTCTGTAAACATGCTGCAATCTCATTCATTGTCACTCGGCGGTTTTCCTTCACTATGGCTTCAACTGCTGCAATGTTCTGGGGAGTCACAACTCGTTGTGCCTGACCTGGACGAGGAGCATCGTCCACTGAAGTCACACCATTTGCGAACTTCCTACTCCATTCGTAGACTTGCTGCTTTCACAAACATGCATCACCGTACTGAATCTTCATTCGTCGATGAATATGAATCTCAATAGGTTTCACACCCTCACTAAGCAAAAGCCGAATAACAGAATGCTGTGCTTCCCTGGTGCAAGTCGCAAGTGGGGCGGCCATCTTTATACTGGTACTGCGACGGTATGTGTGCATCTGCACCATGCTGCCACCTACAGGCCATTCTGCACGCTGTTTGGAGCATGCTTACCAACTTACAGGATAACGGCGCGAAATTTCGATTTGTTGTTACAAATTTAAGGTTTTCATTTGACTCACCCTCGTACATATGTAGTGCTGCATACTACGATATCTTCCATTATAGATTCCACATAATTTTTCACAATAATATACTGTACTGTAATTTTGTAACAGCCGGCCGGAGTGGCCGTGTGGTTCTGGGAGCTACAGTCTGGAACCGAGCGACCGCTACGGTCGCAGGTTCGAATCCTGCCTCGGGCATGGATGTGTGTGATGTCCTTAGGTTGGTTAGGTTTAATTAGTTCTACGTTCTAGGCCACTGATGACCTCAGGAGTTAAGTCGCATAGTGCTCAGAGCCAAGCCATTTTGTAACAATGGGCCAATCGCTTGCTTGCTGCTCACGTGGCGCATTCACAGCGTAAGAGAGGGAAGGGAGGGGGAAGAGAGGGGTTCGCCAGCAGACAGGGGTGGCGGTTATCGCTGAAACAACCAATTTTCGATTATGTCGCTTTTTTCTATGCCAGTTTAACCCAACTGTTAAAACAGCTCAAGATAACCGATCTCCGGAATAACCGATTTTCATTTTTTTTATTCCTCTTATTTCCTGTAATAAATGTAGAAATCGAACAAAGACTGAAAAATTTTGACTCACTCAGTTTCAATATAAGTAGAATTAAAATATTAAATTAAATAGGCAAATAAAAGAAAACTTAGTTCGTCCACACTTCACCCCTTTTTCTCGAAAAGTGATAAATGGATGAATACTGCAAAAAATCAGCAATATTATCCTATTGTTTCTAGTTTTTTGAAAATCTGCTCAAAAATCTTGTTGTAATCGAGGAATATGATCATTACGAATAGCCATTGCTAAAGGGTGAAGACTGAAGTTTAAAAATATGTTAATCTGTCCGTTTTCAAGGGCTATAAGCAGATGAAGGTATACTCTTTAAACACAGGCAGAAGATTTTTAACGTAAACTATGAATGAAACGTTAAGTTTTAAGTGTTCTCCTTTGTTGTGGCTCCTCCAGTTTTTAATCTTTTAAATCAAATATAGCGTTGCACTTCACTGATACCGCACTCCATAAAACACTTACAGACTAGGGATGTCGCCATTCTGTGACACAACTGCTGTCTGACGCCGTCAGTGAAAACGGCTGTGTAGATCAGATGGGGCACGCCATGCACACTGCTTGTATATGCGTACCAGGTAAACGGCCACGCCACATGGCAACAGGGACAGTATTGTCTCAGCAGTGCTGTAGCAATTCTTATGCCACGTGTTTGTTGCTCGTTACTGTCGGCATTCTCATTAAAATAGCACTCATCGCTTTTACAATACTGTGTTATAAGCACTATTTCCAGGCAATGGAATTTTTACGAATCAGAATTATTCATTTTTTAAAAGGGTTAGCCGGCCGGGATGGCCGAGCAGTTCTAGGCGCTACAATCTGGAACCGCGCGACCGCTCCGGTCACAGGTTAGAATCCTGTCTCGGTCATGTATGTGTGTGATGTCCTTAGGTTAGTTAGGTTTAAGTAGTTCTAAGTTCTAGGAGACTGATGACCTCAAAAGTTAAGTCCCATAGTGCTCAGAGGCATTTGAACCATTTTAAAAGGGTTTATTTGGAAACGAAAAATTTTAGCACTGCTGCTACGCCGCCAAAACATAAACGAGCTCATAACGCTCTAATACTATAACAAAGGCAGAAAATACTACATGTGGTTGCCAGTGGAGAGAAGACTGAAACACAGGTTGCAGAACACTTTTAGATCCCAAAACCTACTCTCTCACCGATAATAAGTTCAAGACAGAAAATAGAGGCAAGTCTGACAAGCTGTTCATTCAGCAACTATAACTAACGCATGAGACAGCCGAACGTGAAGAAGTGGAGGATTCGCTGTCTCAGTGGTTCCAACATATGTGCTCGCTGCGAATTCCTTTGTCCAGCTCCATGCTTCAAGAAAAGGGTCGTGGAATTGCCCACAGAAAGACAAATGCTGTGTTTGTGCGTTCTGAGATCTGACTAAGACGTTTATAGAAGAGACGTTAGATCTGTGCTGTCAGTGTCTTTGTCGAAGCACATAGAATAATTGAGGAAGATCCTAATGAGTGGACATGGGAATTTTAGTCGAAGCGCTCTCATTTGTTCACCTAAGCGATGTATTTAATATGAGTGACTCCGGCCTTTTTATGACATTATGTCTGAAGAAACATTACATGTTAAGGACAAAAACTGTCATGGAGGAAAATGTGGTAAGGAGAGACAGACGGTGGCATTGTGCTTTAATGTGGGTGAGAAGCTCAAACGATTAGTGACTGGAAAGTACAAAAATTAACATTGCTCTAAAAACGTCAACCTATTCAATCTGCTGTGCCACTAAAGAATAACAAAAAAGCTTGGAAGCGGATTGAGAAAGAGTGTGTGGGGAAACAGAGAATTCGCTTCGATATAGGAGATCGGCAGAGGCATGGAGGACGATAAGGAAGATGAAAATGGCTAACAATCCCGCACCCACAATGCAACTTACATCTATTGCACAGTGGAAAAACACTTCAAAGAGCTCCTGGTAGAAAAAAAGAATACGCCACTTGATAGATGTCCACAACAAAAGCAGTATGTTAGAGAGTACGAAACCCATGCTAGAGGAAGAAGCAAAAGAGATGCTGAAAAACGCAAGAAATGGAAAAGGGAGAAGTTGCGATGGAATTGTGGAAATATGGGCCCCCTCAAATGGTGAGACTTATATGTAAACTATTCAGTTAGATTGTGGAGGAAGAGGAAATACCAAGGGAGTGGTGTGTGGCAGAGATATATACTATCTATTAAAAAGGGACACAAGAAACAATCAAATAATTATAGGGGAACTAGTGCATCTGTTAGCAGACCTTTTAGCGCTATTCTGAAAAACATGTTGGAGAATGAGGCTGAGGGTAATATGCGAGAGAAACAGGCAGGTTTTACTGTTGGAAGATTTTATGCGGATCATATTTTTAGTCTTAGACAAGTAAGTGAGAAGACGTATTCTGAGGGTCAAGAAGTACACATAACATTAGTGGATTTAGGAAAATGTGTGTGATTCTGTATCCGTTAACATACTATGAAAAGCGATGTAGTATATAGGTGTAGAAGCACAACAAATATCCCTAGTTTGGAGAATATACCACCAATCGTATTTCGCATTTAAAGTAGGGAGAAAGTTGATGATACATTCCAAAAATCGAAAGAAAGAGGGCTGCAGTATGTTGCCGACCCTGTTTAAAATATATATACAGTATGCACTGATGAACTAAAACAGTATGACCACCTGCTTAGTACCTTACTTGTCAGTCTTTAGAACGAAATACATCACTGATTTTGCGCATTATGGAGATATGCAGCATTAGATGTCTACACACAGCTCATCTAATTTGCGAAATAACGGGCCACTGATTTCCGTACGCGGTGATGGCGCCCGATAGCGATCGAGATGGGTTCCATAGGATTTACATCAGGCTAATTTGGTCGCCGAGACATCAATATGATTTCACTGTAATGCTTTTAAAACCACTGTAGCACCGTTCTGGCTCCGAAACACGGACAATTATACTGCTGAAAGATGACATCGCTGTCAGAAAAGACATTAATCGTGAAGGAATGCAGATGGTTCGCAGCTGTTAGCGTGTCTTTGATTACTATCACAGGCCACATGCAAGTGCAGGTGAATGTCTGCTATACACTGATAAGCAAAAACGTTATGACCACTGCCCACCGGGACGTTGGATACCGCATGCTGGCGTTGCCGGCATGTGACACAGAGACAAAAGTAACTGAGCTGAACAGAGGTGGACAGGGGATCACCCCAGTGAAGATATGGGCTGCAAATTGGGAAATCCACTGAGATAAGCACCTTTGGCAAAGGACAGATTATTAATACAGGGAGACTGTGAACGAGTATCCCGAAAACAGAGAAGCTGGTCGGATGTTCACGTTCTCCTGTCCCTGGAACCTACAAAAAGAGGTAGGACAGTGAAACTAACCACTGGGCGCTAAATGGTTGGATGACAAAGACTCTTAACAGAACGTGGGGTTGGTAGGCTTGTCTACTCAGTAAAGTAGGATACATAGTTATCTGTGGAATCTCTGCAGAAAGAGCACTACGCCGGAGCACGCACACATGCTCTATACCCACAAAGCCTTCATGAGATCTATCCTTTCTTAGTTCTAGAAACGACACCTTATACTGTGACAAGAAGATTCTCTATAACATCCTTCCTTCCAGGAGTCCTGGTTTAGCGAGATACTTGGGAGAGCGACAGCGATGTTTGGAGAGTAGGAGATTGCTTGGCTAGCTCAGTCTGCCAGTCTACCAAAGCTGAGGGTCCTGTTTCTTAAGTCTTGTTTAAATTATTCTCACCTGCAATGTCAGAACAGCCTCACTGCTTCCTTTACGTTCACTAAGGCCAAACTGGCCATCAACTAACAAATCATCAGTTTTCTTTTCCATTCTTTTGTATATTACTCTTGTTAGCAACTGGCTGCCTCAGCCGTTACACTTATTGCGCGGTAGTTCTTTTATATATAGTTTAATATAATAATAACTATAATAAAAAATCACTTATTTTACATACATTTCCGATAGGTGAATGTAATAAATATATAATAGATATAATTTATAATAAATTAAATATATAAATTTATTTACTTTCTGCTTTAGCAGCTATAAGATTATTATGTTTTCTTCTATGTAAACGTTTTTTAAGATTATTCGTGTTTATATTTCTACTGCATTCACAAGTAACTTTAATTTTCTTATGTTCCTTATAACATTCTTCACATACAAGTTTATGTGCACCTGTTTGATATTTATCTTTATAAAATTCCTCAATACTTTTTTAATCATACATTCACTACACTGTCTTAATTGTGGCCTAGTGTTTCCCTTCAAAATAAAATAATATTAATGAGAAGATAATTTTTTGAAAATTTTACTTTTTGAACATAAGTAGAAAATTATAATGTATTAACTAACAAAAAAACTATTTTAAACATTTTACATTGTAAATTCTAAATCATGAAATTCATTGTTTCTATTTTTAAGTTTCTTCAATCCTTTATATCTTAATTTCATTTGTCCTTTTTTAATTATTTCAAAACCAAACTCGTCAATCAATTAAGAAAATCTAGCTTTGTAAAATAATTTCAAAATCATTATTGAGTTCTACACAAAGTTGTTCTCCAAATTGAGTATTTAAATATTCACAGTTCATAATATTATATAAAATATTTATCTCTAGCTCACTTACTTTTCTAGTTTCTTTAGAAATACTTAAATTACTTAGCTTCTTGATTAAAGAAGTTTCCATTTCTATAAAAAGTATTTTTATTAGTCTATACAAAAATAAGTTTATAGTTTGAATTTACATATTTAAAAAAATTGAATTTTTGTACTTGTAGCTAAATGATGTATTGAAAATTACTAATTTCATTTTTTATAAACCTAATAACAATTATTTCTTATAAATAGATAACAAAAAATTTGAGCTACAAAACGGTAGTTATGAAATAATTGAGGTATGTGGAAAAGATATTGATTGTCCCATTTGTTAAGGTGCTGAAAATAATAATCAATTTGTTAAAACAAACTGCAATCATATTTTTCATATAGAATGTATTGATAAGTGGTTAAAAGGAAAAGAAAATTGTCCGCTTTGTAGAACACTTATTAAACTCAAACCACAAATATTAGGTGATGATGAAGCTGACATTGGTACTATGACATTGGATGATATTCTCCATCATACAGCAGAGAATATACTTCACAAGTCCTATTTTTAGATGGATTATAATGATGATAAAAATTACAAATATCTACTTTGTCACAAATCTAATAAATTTATTTTAGATATTATGCAGCAAGCGCCAGCTGAAGCAGGTTTAGAACTGTGTCAAGTTCAACAAGAATCTTCTGTAAAAACTAAATTTTGTAAATATTGTAATACAGAGAAATCATTATTAAGAAGATATTAAAATTTACGTACAGTTGATTTACTTAGATTTATTAATAGTAAACTCTGAATTATTATTAATAATCTTCCAAATATTGTTAGAAATAATACAACTGTAGTAAGTGAAAATAATACAAATATTGTTCAAAATAATAATAATAAATCAGAAAGTAAGTGAAAATTATGTAACTGAACTAAGTAAAAATTATAAAAATATTGTTAATATTTATGTATCTGATAGCCTTATTAAGACTGCTACTGCTGTCAGTAAAGATCAAACAAATAATGGTAAACATAATAAAGCTGATCACAGATCTGAGACTGCTTCAGCTGTCGCTGAACCCAGTGAAAATCTTTGGAAAAAGTTACTATTTCATGATATTTATGATGTTTTTCTAACTAAAGGAGATAAGCCATTCTAAAACAATATTTCGATTTTCTACAAATTTATTTGTAAAACCGAAACCAAAATATAGCAAAATCATTAAAGATTACTAAGCTAAAAAAGCATTTGATTATAGATTACAAATCTTGAAAATAGTATACATCTACTTGATTGTAAACATTTCTTAAATGTAGTAAAAATAAAAATTTTTTAAATTGTTAGTGAGTGTTTGAAAGTACATCATGATTTATGGATAAATTACTAAATATGTTCAATTAAAATGATCATCTTATATTGTTTTACCTTAAGTAATAAAAAACAAAAAAATTGTACTAATGTAAAAAAGTGATGAAAATGTTTTCTATGGTCTATGAAAGCAGATTTGTTTCCTGTAAATAATAATGCAGAAAGAAAAACAAATTATAAAGATGCTGCTCTTGATCTGTACTAGTTTATCATATTCCAAAATTAGAAAATATAATTAATTTAACTATTATTGTTTATTCATTTGATGATGTAGATAAAAAACATCAAGTAAAAAATAACTGAGTATAAAAAAAGAAAAACATGTAAATCTTCTTTATTTTAAGATAGACAGTATTCCACACTATTGTTATATAAAAAAATTATCTAGAATGGTATCAAGTCAGATTACCAAACATGAAACAGTAAATTTATTTGTGACTTATGTTTACCACATTTTAGCATAGAAAAACTAGTTAATCACTCACCAAATTATTTAAATAAAAAACCATTAAAAGTTGAAATGCCAACTAAAGCTGAATATGTATATTTTAAAATTATCTTCATACACCTAAAGTTCCATTTGTTATTTATGCTGATTTTGAAAGTTTACTTATAAAAATAGATAACTGTAAACCAAACCATATACAATAAAATATCAAAAACATCAACAAGAGGTTTTTTTATTATATTAAGTACATATAAGGAAATTATAAAGATCCTGCTGCTTATAGAGGACCAAATTTGTGTAAAAAATCTATAGCATGTATAAAACAAAAGGTGAAGAAATTGGAAGTACATATTCTGAAATTAAAGAAATGTAACCACTTACAAATGAAGAAAATTAAATACAAAATAATTCTAAATGATGTACGTTATGTAAATGTTATTATACAAAAAATAAGAAAATAATTCGTTATCATGATCATTTACCTGGAAATATATTTTTCCATTATGTAATAATTGTAAAATAAAACTAAAACAACTGGATTTTGTACCTATTTATTTACATAATTTATCTGGTTAACGTTTACATCTTTTAGTAAAGGAAGTTTATTACGACTATTAAGAAAAAGAATTAATACCAAAAAATGTAAATAATTATATTAGTTTTGGTAAACACAAAAATTTTAATAATGAGATTTTTTGATTGATTTAAATTAATGGTTTCTTTGCTTGATAAACTATCAAAAATTTAAAGAAAAATTAATTAAAAAATATTAAAATTTTTTTCAGATTTATTTCATTTAGCAATTAGAAAAGTTATTTATCCATATTATTATATGGTTTCTTGGAATAAATTTGGTGAAACACAATTACCAAAAAAGCAAACTGTCATAATAAAATTCAATGATAGTGATATAAGTGATAATGATTATAAACATGCAAAATAAGTTTGTGAAAAATTCAATATAAAAAATCATGCTCACTATCATGATTTATATCTCTAAACTGATCTATTCTGTAAAGTGATGTATTTGAAAATTTTAGAAAAACATGTATACCAACATATAATACAGATCCTTCTTGATATTTAACAGCTCCAGGTTTCTCTTAGGATGCAATGTTAAAAATTACTGAAGAAAACTTGAGTTATTATATGATTATGATAGGCCTGTAAAGGTTAAAATAGGAAATAAGGACGTATAGCACAATGTTGTAAAAGGTATGTAAAAGAAAAATAATAAATATTTGAAAGATTTTAACAATAAAAAAATATCAGATTTTATAATACAGGGTGATTCAAAAAGAATACCACAACTTTAAAAATGTGTATTTAATGAAGGAAACATAATATAACCAACCTTCTGTTATACATCATTACAAAGAGTATTTAAAAAGGTTTTTTTTTCACTCAAAAATAAATTCAGAGATGTTCAATATGGCCCCCTCCAGACACACGAGCAATATCAACCTGATACTCCAACTCGTTCCACACTCTCTGTAGCATATCGGGTGTAACAGTTTGGATAGCTGCTGTTATTTCTCGTTTCAAATCATCAATGGTGGCTGGGAGAGGTGGCCAAAACACCATATCCTTAACATACCCCCATAAGAAAAAATCGCAGGGGGTAAGATCAGGGCTTCTTGGAGGCCAGTGATGAAGTCCAGAACTTTTCCCTTTGCACAAACACCCATTCTCTGTAAACTGTTTATACCAACGTTTAATACACCACCTATCAGGAGGTTTAACACCATACTTCGTTCGAAATGCACGCTGATCAACTGTCGTCGATTCACTTCTGCCGTACTCAATAACACAAAAAGCTTTCTGTTGAGTGGTCGCCATCTTAGCATCAACTGACGCTGACGCCTAGTCAACAGCGCCTCAAGTGAACAAATGTACAACTAAATGAAACTTTATAGCTCCCTTAATTCGCTGTCAGATAGTGCCTAGCTCTACCATTTTTTGTTGCAGAGTATTAAATTCCTAAAGTTGTGGTATTCTTTTTGAATCACCCTGAATACCTAGATGCAAATAATTTATATGGGTATGCCATGAACCAATATTTACCATATGGTGGATTTCAATGGGAAGAACAAAATACCATCAATAGTACATAAATAAGTGAAATGTAGCCAAGATGGATATATAATCAAAGGTATTCTGGATTACCAAAAAGAATTACATGATTTACATATAGATTTCCCATTGGCTTCTGAATCAAAACCTAGTCCAGGTTCAAATGAAAGTAAATTAATAACTACTTTAGATAAAATTCATAATTATGTAGTCAATTATAGAAATCTTTAAAACGTTTATCTTTAGGAATGCAACTTACAAAAGTACATAAAGTTTTAAAATTTAATCAATCTGATTGGTTAAATAAGCATATAAATCTAAACACACAGGTAAGAACTAAAGCAACAAATAAAGTTTTGTATAAATTAATAAATAATTCTATATTTTGTAAAACAATGGAGAATATAAGAAACAGACAGTAAATAAAATTAGTTTCGAATAGAAAAGTATGGGATAAACTTGTAGCTAGACAAAACTTAAATGTAGATCTAAATGTAATGAAAATCTTGCTGCTGAATAAAACAAAAATTATGCTTAATAAACCTATTTATATTGGATTAAGTATACGTGATTTATCTAAAGAATTAATGTATGATTTTCACTATAGAGTTATGAAACATAAATATGGAGAAAATTCTAAATTACGTTATCAATGTATATTTATGATATTAAAACTGATGAATTTTAGGAAGACATCACATTAATGATTGATTACTTTGATACAAGTGATTATCCAACATATAATATATATGGTATTCCACAAGTAAACAGTAAAGTGTTGGTGAAATGAAACATGAATGTAATGGAAAGATAATGAAAGAATTTAGTGGTTTAAGAGCAAAGATGTAGGGTTATAAATTTCGTAGTGAAAAAGAGAATATATCTAAATATATAAAAATGCGTCGTTAAAAACACAAAAATTTTAGAAGATTATAAAGATTGTTTGTTTAACAATATAGAATAATATAAATAATTTTATGTAATTAAATGGTAAAAACATGAAATCTATACAATTCAGGACAGCACTAAGTCCTCATGATACTAAAAGACATATATTGGAAATTAAAGTAGATACATTACCAAATGACAATTATAGGTTATTAAATTAATAAAATTATTTCTATAAAATTAATAAAATTTTTATATATAACTTTTCTATTTAAATTGATTCTTTATACAAAGTTAAAATAAAATATTTCAAAACACAAAACTATGAAGATTAAATAAATTAAGAAATCAAATAACTAAAATAATGAGAGATGAAAGTATTAAAATAAAAAACGAAAGAATTAAAATAAATGATGATATGGTTAAATCAAAAAATGATCAAAATATAAATTTAAAAACTAATTGTTAGTTAAACTAAATAGTAAACTAATTCTTATAAAATTAAATTGTTTAAAAACTAATTGATTGTTAAACTAAGTAACTTAATAGCAAACCAAGTAAAATATGATGATTTAATTATAGCTGATGAATTGCTAGGTCTAACTTATAATGAAATATGAAAGAACTTTATTATTTAATTAATTACAATTATATTCTCTTGTAATTCCTAAACAATTTAAAATGAATTACAATTTATGCGTTAAGGAATACAACATAAAATAATATAATCCATTAAGTTACTTTCATTTACAATTGAATTTAATCATTATCATCAAGAAATACAAACTACAAATTTCAACTACAGGATATTTTTTGCAATATTAAAAAAAATGTTTCTCCTAAATGTTACAAATTAGAGATCTAATCAACAAGATACCTCACTTGCAACAATAAACAAGTTTTCAAGGTTATTGATGAAGATGAAGATACTGATGATGTAATTAGAAAATATGCTGATATTGATGATCGAGTAACATACGGAAATTTGTCTATACCCAGAAAACTACTGGTGTTCAAACGGGATGAAAAATCTTCAATATTTATTAATGAACTTGAATATATTCTTAAATTTTATCTTCTAAAAAAGAAGAAGCTTATCAATTTAAAAGAAGGTTACACATGATGTTTTACCATCAATTAGGAAACTGGGAGAATATAAAATTCAAACTCTTTACAAAGATATAATAAAGTACAAAGATAATTGTATAGAAGTACAAAAATTAAATAAATGAGACACATAAATAACTCAATTAAAAAATGGTAAAATTAAAAATTTGATAGAAAGAGTTCATACTGCTTCAAAAGCAGTAGGTAAAAGAAATGAAGAAAAAAATAATTTATTAGCAGATGTAGTTATTAAACAATTGATGACAGTTAAATACCAACATTCATTCTTTCAAAATTATTTAATGTCGATCGTGAATATTACTATTATGTCATTATAACACAACGAAAAAATTTACAAAAACAACAAAATTGTGTAGAAATGTTAGGCTTGTACTATAATCCTAATTCAATTAATTTGTTAAAGAATGAAAGAAAATCTAAGGATTGTGCATCATCTGTACTATTTCAATATTTTGGATAACTATACTCAAGAACAATTGTTAATTAAATTAAAATGATTCATCTAATTGAACTACTATACAATTACTTTATCTTTCCGTATCCAACTGCTATGTGATTTATCAAAACCAAATCGTTTAACATAAACTTTATTAACTTTCTTCCTTAAATCTTTTTCAACTAAGTATACAACAAGGTAATTTTGTTTTCCTTCTATATCTTATAATTTATATGTAATTGGATAAGAATAAATAACATATTCAATTTCAAATATTTCCATTGCCCAATTAGCTACAATATCTTTTTCAAAAAGACCTTTAAGTTCACTAATTCCATCTTTATTACCTTTTTAAAAACAGCTGTTTTGATGCAGTCAATTAATTTCATTAATTTCTATTGGTTTCATTCTTATTGTAGAATGTTTTGTGTTATTATATTCATCTATTACATCTTTAACTTAATATAACCATGTATAATTTCCTTGTAAAGCAAATTAATCCACATTTTTTTCTTTCAGTGTTGTGTTCAATCGTTCAACAACTGATACTTTTAATTCTGATAAACCTGAATAACGATTAATGTTATAAATTTCTCTACCATTATCTATTTGTAAACTATCAAGTTTTCTATCTATTAAATTTTTTTAAAAGCATCAAAAATATTCTTATTTGCTTTTTCTTAAATAGGAGTAGCAAAAGCATATTTTGAGAAAACATCAACAATTGTTAATAAATATTTACAACCTTAGTTTATTTTAGAAATGTCTTTTAAATTACCAGAATCCATTTCAAATAAATCAAATTGCCATAAGTCGTCTATATTAAAAGAAACAAAATTTCTTCTATTAAAATTCATTCGAGATGGTTTATGTAATACATTAATTATATTTTCACAAATATTATTATTACTTAAAGCTTCACCAACAACTAATGAAGCAGTCTCTGAACTTTGTTTATTTACAAAAATTTTTTAACTAATTTAGTTTTTTTAGATTTAGAAATTGACAAAGACCTAAAATTCTTTGTCTTCCATTTTTAATTGTTACTTTATATGGATTATGTGTATCAGTAAACTTTTACATTCTAAACAGTTAATATGATACTCATGTGAGCATGATTGTGATTTTCCATTTATATATATAAAAATTTAAATAGATTAAAAAAATCCAATAAAGTCAAGATTTATCTAATTTTTCCAGTACTTCTAGATACTTACCTACCTTTTTGTGGAAGCTTTTTTTAATTTTTGAATCTAATGATATTCATAAATTTCTGCTGTCTCAATTTTATTTAATGCATTAAAAAGATTTCTTTTCATATCGTTAATCTCTTTATTATAATGTGTGTTAAGTCCATCTATAATACAGTTTCTGTAATTTAAATCTGATAAATACTTGTTATAATCATCTTTATTCACATAGTAATTAAAAGCTATTTCTATTTCCTTTTTTGAGAAATAACCTGATAAAGTTTTTTCTACTTCCATGAAATTCTTAATACTAATGTTGTTATTTCGAAGAATCTGATTGATTTTTTCATTACAGCATGTAGTGGTAGCATAGTTATTAAATTGTGTTGAAATGCTTGTGTATTATGGTTTTGTAACATATTCTTTTTCTAAGTATTGTTTGTTGTCTACATTTTTTACATCAATTGGATCATTTACTTTAACAAACCAATGTAACCTTTAGCTATTTTATAAATAACATTAAATACTTTTTGAAATTGTTTAATTGCATTAGTTATCTTATGATTTTTTGATGATTGTCGTTTTTTAATACTATTCTCGATATTTTCTAAATTTATTGAAGATGTATTAACTATTTGTTCATTTTGTTTACATAAATTTGAATTTTTTTCCAAAAATGTCCATTTACTAAATCTGTAATATCATTAAAATTACAATTTGCACACAGCAATTTTAAAACAAATAAAAAACTAATGACCACATATTACTTCATAAAAATTTTGTATTCCTTCTGTATTGTAGTATAGTTCCTTTTTTCCATAAATAGTTATCAAATTGTTTTGGTATATTATGATCACATGTCTCATAAACAACTTTTTATATATGCAGTCTGAAGACTGCTTTAGCTGTCACCCATTATTTTCATAATAAGCAGTCCAATGAGTACCAGGATTATCAGATTATCTAAATTAACTATACCACATTTAATTTTAAATGGTTGATTTGGCAATTCATCAATCATTAATACACCATGGAAGTTTTTAATTTTTAGCTGTTTAGAAAATTTTTCTATATCAGCATTATTTTTATTTATAGCTGCATTTTTCAATTGCTGCAGAACCACCAGCTAAGGAACCAATTGTTGGTAAATATGCTAAATCAGATAATAATAATGTTAAAAATCTACCTTCATGTTGTGTTAATCCTTTACCAAATTAATTTTTGTTTAATATTCAATAATTTTTTAACAACATGAATACTTAATGTAATAAGTTAATTTCCACCTATTTCTTATCTTTCTTGCATTCTTGTAGTTCTGTTAAATTGGTTCAATTTCATTTAACTGTTCATTATTTAACTTTAATTTAATTGATTTTTATTTTTAGAAAATACAATTAGTTGTAAAAATATTGATTTACATAGTTAAAAATTTAATAAACGTTTTTAGATAGTTTAAAAATGTATAACTATTTTTATAAAGTTTAATTATGTATAAAAAATTTATATAGTTTAAAAATGAATAATGATATTTTTATAAACACCAGCCTTTTTCGTCAATATTAACATTAGTTCCAGTGCCAGCTGAGGCATGCTTCTCTGCACCCATACCTAATTTTCTTTTTCCATACATTTTTCTTCTAACTGCTATTGCTGATACTTTTTCACCAAATGTAGCACCATTTGCATACATTCCTTCTTTAGCAGCTAATTATGGTTCTTTATCAGCTATATGTCTTTTTTCTAAATCTTAATTACCTCTGTAAGCAATATCATTTTTTTTACAAGCTACATCTAATAGATTTATACCTTTATCACCTTTAGCTAATCTTTCTTCTAATTTTGTACCTTGACTACAATAATTATAACCTGTAAGACGCATTTCAAAAGGTAATTTATTAATTAAAGGATTTACTAATCCTTTTCCCTATTTATCACTGTTTCAAAATGTATGTGGAAGATTATCTTAAAGTCTAATTGAATATGAAATGCTTCTTGGATTATCAATTATAAAATCGCTAAAATTATTTGTTGACATTAGTGCAATACTAACTTTTTCATTTTGATAATTCTTTTTCCCAGCTAATTCTTCACCATGAATTACTGCTAATCTATTAATTAATAGTTTAACATCATGTAACCTAACATATTCAATCTATTTATCTGCATGTTTTTAATTTAAAACTTTACCTTTCAGTTCTGGAGAATTATTATCTGAAGAATCTATAGTTTGTTTTCTTAAATTTGGAAAATAAACATTAACAATTTCTTTTATTAAATAATTATATTTATTACATCTATTTGAACATATTTTATTTCGATTATTATCAGAATATAATGTTGCTGAATTAAATAATATATCTGCACATTATGATAAATCTACAGCATCAAACTTTTTATTTAAATCTTTCATATTAATCTGTTTTTCAGTTAAGAGTTTCATAATCATTCTGTACCATAATATATTTTACCACCAATTTTTAAAATATCACCATTAAATTCTACAGGTAAATCACCAAAATATTTAAACATAGCAACAGCTTTTAAACTAATACTTTACCTTCACTATAATAATTATGTTTTAACATCTTTCACTAACATTTATTTTTTCGATTCATTCAATTTTTACATTTATAGTCATTTATATTTATATTTATATTTTTTCTTTATTATTATTCAATATATCATTAATTTCTGTTTAACTTTATATATAATTATATTTTCCAGAAATATCATCAGACCATCTGTTAATGGCTTAATTGGTGGCACATCTCCAAAACTTCTATATTATGATGATATGGAATCATTTGTTTTTCAATTTTCTTCAATTGCTTTTAAAATATTATCAACTAAACCTTCAATAACTTGTTTTAATATTTCAATAGCATCAGTAACAGGTTTATCTTCTTTTTTATGTTTATTCAAATTCTGTTCTTGGTTGTTTTTTCTGAAGTTTAAATTTTTCTTTTAGTTTTTCCGCTTTCTTTCTATTTTGTTTAGCTAGCTTAACAACTTTTTCATCATACTTTGCAAATGTTTATTCATGAAGAAAAAACATCAGCTATGATTATGCTTTTGTTTACATTTACATTTACACTTTTGTTTGTGTTTATGTTTTTAAGAAATGTTGTATTATATTTCTAAACTTCCCTTCATTTGATTTCCTAGAGATATCTAGTGTTAAAAAAACCAAATTCTTCATTCCAACATTTCCTACATGTTTTTTTAAAATTATCGAACTTTAAATCTTCACCAACAAACCCATGGTAAATATGATTCCAATTTGTATCATCTAAACTGAATATATTTTAAAAAATATAATTATCAATAACCAACTGTTTTGGTACTTTTGAGTAAGTTTGAGCTACATAAAATCAATCTAAAACTTTGTGTCTGCGTATGGTAAAATAATCTATAACAATATCTTGATATTCTTTGCTTCATTACTTTCAATGAAGTTATTAATTTATATATTAACTTGATTTTCTATTTTTTTACATTATTTTATAATTTCTTGACGCTTTGGTTAATCTAAACTTTTTTAATAAAGGTATATATGTTTAATTTTATTCCAGTTCCACCATCCCAGAGTTAAAATATAATTATCAATCATTAATGTTGTTTTACCACAACCACTTGGTCCAATTGTTGCACATCTTATAGAATTTGGTAAAGGTTTACTATGTTTGTTTTTAACTTATTTTCTGGAATTCTTACTTTAGGTTCCCAATCTCTTTTGTTTATTCATTAATAGTTTTTTTCAGTAGTAAATAAGTAGATTATTTCACCTTAGTGATAAATCTTCAATACTAGAAAAAGATTAACTGTCCCAATACATGATAGCTGTACTAACGTTTCACTAGTTAGTTTTTATTCAACATTATTAACAACAAATACTAAAACAGAAAATAATGAACATTATTGTGATGGAGAAAAGAATTCCTATAGGTCAATATAGTTCTAAAAATTAAAAACAAATATTTTTTCGAACAAACCTAAAATACATATTAAAGCAGATGAAATTTTAAATAGAATTACTATTGAAAGAGATGTAAAATTATGTATGAATACACAAGATATTATTGGTAGTTTACTTGGTTTTAATAATCAAATTGTTCAGCTAACAAAAAAGCTATAGCCAAAGATGTTCCTAAAATTATTCCTTTTGATTTAATAAATATCAATTTTAATCTTGCTGAAGGATCTATGTAAAACATGATGATCACTTTCATAAAGAAATTAATATTATTGCTTCATTTAAACATAGTGCAGAATTTGGTTTACAAATAATTTATGAACCGAATTATCCTGAAAATGTTCCTATTTTTTATACAATTGGAGATTTAGAAGTTACTGTAGCTGATGAAAATGATAATTTAATTGACTTTAATGGTGCTACTGTAACAGTTATTTTAAAAGTATCTTATTAAGTTTTTTCCTTAATAAATCAGTGATAGCTAAAGCAATCTTTGACTGTGTCATGAATAAAAATGAAAGTTTTCAGTTTTACTCATTTCCTGTTTATGAAAAAACTAAAAATAAATGTTGGTGATGGTTGGCTACATCCAAATCGTGCACAATTATACGTGAATTTTAGTATTATTGGAAATGATGGTACAGATTATACAGTGTATGATAGAAAATCAAATAAAAAATTATTTGATAATTATAAGGCTAATTGTTGATTTTATACCAATGAAAAAAGGAAATAATATTTTATCTAGATTTGAACATCCTTTTACTTCTTCATCAGTTTTACTACATCTAACTTCATCTGTTACTGACAAAATAAGTTTAGAAGGACATATTCTGAATACAGGAAATATAAATAATAAAAGAAATGAAGTACTTTATCCTTTATCATTATTGGTGGATTTTTTAAAGATCATAAAAAATTTATGATTGAAGGAGACTTAACTGTAGTTTTTACACATACTTCTTCTTGAGATGCAATTTTATGTTGGTTTGATAAAAATGATGCAGTTGAAATTAAAGATACATTACCTAAAGAGGGTATAATTATTATAGAATCTATGGAAATTCGAGAACCTGTTATTAAATATGAACCAAAGTGTGAACTTGAACTTCATGAAAGTATTTTAAAAAATCGTAAAAGTCCTATTTCTTTTTACAAACTTCAAACTGAAGAAGTTCCTGGTTTATCTAACAAAAACAGTTTTCAACTAGATATAACAAATTACTATAACTCTACAGAATTTTACATCCCACATTTTGTTTTTGTTGTATTTTAGACAAATAATAAAAATAATCAGTTAGTGGATTTGTCATTATTTGATCCTGCTAAACTACAGAATGTTTCCAGAATGAGATTTACACTCTGCAGCAGAGTGTGCACTGATATGAAACTTCCCAGCAGATTGAAACTGTGTGACGGACCGAGACCCAAACTCGGGACCTTTGCCTTTCGAGGGCATGTGCTCTACCAACTGAGCTACCCAAGCACGACTCACGCCCCGTCCTCACAGCTTTACCTCTGCCAGTGTCTCCTCTCCTACCTTCCAAACTTTACAGAAGCTCTGCTGTGAACCTTGCAGAACTTGCATACCTGAAAGAAAGGATATGGGGAGACATGGCTTAGCCTCAGCCTGGGGAGATTTTCACCCTGCAGCGGAGTGTGCACTGATATGAAACTTCCTGGCAGATTGAAACTGTGTGACGGACTGAGACTCGAACTCAGAACCTTTGCCTTTCGTGGGCAAGTGCTCTACCAACTGAGCTACTGTAGCGTTGCTCCTGGGGGACGAAAAGAAAAAGAATTGTTATTTTATATTTTTCTTTAAATGTCAAAAAAGTTAATATCTTGGTGGGCCACTTGGCAACAGATCAGGGATTGATTACACTATTATAATAACATACGTTGAGCATTAAATACCTGAATAGGAGCAGCATATTGATATATATATTTGAGATCGTTTGGAAGAAACATTATCATTTCTGTGCATTTTTATAGTCGCAATGTAGTCATACCTGGACCAACACTAAGGGACCAGAGGATTTATAGACTTTAAAAGAAATGCAACACTATACAAAAAAGTTGGTTCAGAAATAATAGGAGAACGATAATGTTCCTTCTGCCCATCAGTGTGATCGTAATTTCTGGTGATGAAGTAACACAAAATAATTATAATTCAAGTAAATGAGGAGATGGAAATCATCAAGGTTAATTTACTAAAATAAGCACACTTATCTGTAACACACCTTTTTTTTAATGCTACATACCTTTTCATATTAAATTACAATAGATGACCATTGTGGTTAAATACTTTATACATAACAGTCAAAATGTCCTCTTGATGCTGTCTGTTCGTAATCAGCTACAAGAAACTACATGTATTTTGATTGAAAAAAATAACATTTAGCATATTCACTCAATATATTCACATAGAATATAAAATACTGTTGCGGAACGCAGCAATTCCGTGGCCGTCTTTCACAGAATACAAAACAGTAAAAAAGGTGAGGCGCCAAAAGCCTCATTTGTCTTGAAACAACAGAATTCTTTTTTATACCATTAATCGATACATGTACGTAGAGATTTACAGGCACCGCGCAAGAACGGCAAAGATAAAGAATAATAGACTCTGTCGCTGCTATGCGATGGTTCATTTCTTTTACTTTACAATTGTTCGATAACTTTAGGCCATCAGGAATTTACTATTGAGCGTATATTAATGTTTGTGAGGGGAAAATTACTAATATTACACTGCCTCACTTCAAGCATTTATATCTAATATGTATCTTGCTGCAGCTTGCTTACTACTCTTTGTTCATTTCTTAGACTAAGTCATGTTTATGCATTACGCATTTGGGTATTAATTATCATTTGTATATATAAGCCTCTCACTAGAGTGTTGTTGTTTGCTGCTGTCGCGACCTGTGAAGCTTGGGCGAGATTCTTATTCTATTTGCTGCTAGCTTGTGAATTTGCAGCATCGCTAATGCTCAATAGTACCGTGAAGTTGCCATAATAAACCATGTTACTCATATGTTCTTTTACTCAGCTTGTTTATAGTCTGGACTCATCTTACTTTACGTTGTATAATAAACTTCCTTTTATTCCATAACGCTTTTACTTAAGGTTAACGTGAGGCCTTTTTAGAACAATTGCACTGCGTCATCAATCTGTTCATGCTTAATCCTAGGTACCTGTTTACTTCAAAGAGATGTTATTTTATCGTTGGCACAGCACTGTGCTGGAAGTTGCAAGTTAAATCTACCGGCTGTTTAGCGCTAACAGGTCGTGCCTTATTTACGTCACATTTGAAAATAGGGAATAACCTCATGGAATCGAATCTTTTCACACAACTTTCCTCTTTTGTCTGGACGTTAAGTATTTCCTTTTAAAACAGATCATTAATTTGTCCTCGATTAAATTTCACTTACTAATATTAAGCACATATAATCATCATTTTCATATTACTATTTAGCGAGAGAAGTGCATTATTCGCTCCTTCCCGCTCATTCTCAAATTACTATTTAGCGAGAGAAGTGCATTATTCGCTCCTTCCTCTTTCCTCATTTTAGTACCTCGGGGCTAATTAATACCTCTCGAGTACATCATTTTTCTTACATACTAACTTATAACTAAAATTGAAAATTGCCTCTAGGACATGTCCTCCTGTTTACATAAAGATTATTCATATAAATACTTGTCTACAACTTATTCTGTATTTTATTTTCCAGACAAGTTGTTTTAATACATAAGGTTTCCTTTTAACACCAGTTAACGTCCGTAGTCAGTTCAGTTCAGATCTTGTCATTCATTGGTTAATCCTGATCTCCAATACCTTAGAATTTTCTTACAGCATAAATTAACTTAATTCCTGGCGTTATAAAATTTTCTGAAATCATGATGGTGGAACAATCCTTCGATTTTATTCGTGGCAGGGTCATATAACAAATAGCTATCAATGTGTGGTTTCCTCATTATCACAAAGGGACCTTCATAAATGTGTTGCCACTTACGATTCTTCTTTAACAACAGGGATAGTTTAAAGTGAGTCCTGACTTATACCTTCTCTCCTTCTTTGAAATCGATAACTCTATTTACCTTCTTATCAAATGCCTTCTTTCGGAGGTTAGCATACATTGTCAATGATATGAGAGCTTGCCTGATTTTTGCGTCTAGGTCCAATTCGTTGTCTTGTAACTTTGGAAGGGGGTCTATCCATTCATTCCTTTCTTTTGATATTGACATTAACTCATGTGGCGTGAATCTGGTCGACAGATGAGGAAGGTGGTTTACAATCTGTTTGAAAGGTGTTACGAAGTCTACCCACTTAGATTGCTTATTCCGAATGTACTTCCATATAAATCTGTTAAATTCTTTGAAGATTCTTTCTGTCGGATTCGATTGCGGTCGAAACAGGGATATCAAAATTTGTTTGATTCCAGGGCGAGCAAGAAATGCACGCCATGGGCGTGATGTGAAATTTGAAGCATTATCGGACAAGATTGATTCTGGAACCCTGAATCGTGAGAAATAATCATTTTCAATGCGACGAATTATCGGATTTGCACAAGAAGATTTCACTGCGTACAGTGTTATGTGCTTAGAAATATTGTTCAGGATTGCTACTAAGTATTTAGCGCCTCCCCTACCGGTGGGTAGTGGACCTGCCAGATCAATACTAAGAAGCTGGTTTGGCCTTTCAGCAATTATTGGATTTAGTGGGATTGAAGTGGAAATGTTTAAGGATTATGCCTTTTGACAGATGACACAGTTTCTCAATAATTTATGGATTCTCTGATGTAGATTCGGAACATAACAGTAAGTCGAGATTTTCCTTTTACATTTTTCTGATCCGTAGTGACCCCATGAAATATGAGTGTACCACAGAAGATGTTCAATGAACTTTCGAGGGATGCAAACACACCACCTCTCAGATGACTCAGATGTCTTATGAAACAGCACTTGGTTATGAACTTTATAAAACTTGGACAACTTGTGGGCTGGATTTTCGTGAAGAATTTGTCTAACGTTTTTCCATTTTGGATCTGTATTTTGAAGAATCTGAATCTGCCTACATAACTGAAGAAAATACTTTCTGTGAATTGGATCTTTCATTAACAAAACTTTATAATTAGACATTTGTTCCACCAGTTCGCTGGTTTCTGGTAAGCCCTCAGGTGAGCGAGAAAGTGCATCTGCTATAACATTATCTTTACCTTTTATATATACAATGTCAAAGTCATATTCCTGCAGGAATAAGCACCATCGAGTAAGACGAGGATGTTGCAACTTGCATGTAAGGAGGAATGATAAGGCTTGATGGTCTGAATAGACTTTAATTTTTCTTCCATAGATATAATAGTTAAATCGCCTAAAAGCCCATACTATGGCGAGTGCCTCCAACTCCATAACCAAATAAGACTTTTCACACTCAGATAACACTCGACTCGCAAAGCTGATCACTTGGATTTGCTCGTGTCCATTTACTAATTGAATCTGGAAAAGAAAAGCGACGATACCCACAAAGGAAGCGTCTGCAGTAATGCAAAATTCCTTATCCATCTGAGGATGATGGAGAATGTTACTGTTAACCAGACTGTCTTTAATTCTCTGAAATCCGTCTTGGCATTCCAGCGTCCAATTCCAATGTGAATTCTTTTTTAAAAGGTTGTGAAGAGCGGGATTGTTCAGTACCTGATTGGGAACGAAACGTCTGAAAAGTGACGTAAGACTGATAAATCCTTTCAGTTGCCTTTTTGTAACAGGGGTTGGAAAGTTTTGTATAGCAGACAATTTTTCCGGGGCAGGTTTAATTCCTTCAAAGGTGATGATGTGTCCTAAAAATTTAATTTCACTTTTTCCTAACTTGGATTTCTTAAGATTTACTGTAACACCATACTCTCTGATTCGTTGAAACACTTTTTGCAGAAGGGCCACATGATCTTCCCAATTTTTCGATGCTACAAGAACGTCATCCTCATAGACTGTTACCGCATCTAAAAGATCAGGACCTAGTACATAGTCAAGGGCAGAAATAAAAATTCCGGAACTCACATTTAGTCCAAACGGTACAACTTTGAATTGGTAAGATCTACCTGCAAATATAAATGCAGTGTACTTCCTAGACTCCTGCGCAAGTTTTACTTGCCAGTAACTGCTTTTCAAATAAAGGGTGCTCAAATATTTAACTTCATGAAACTTCTGCAGATCCTCTTCAAGAGCCTCTGGTCTCGTTCGTATGGGTACTATAATTTTATTGATTAATCTTGCATCTAGGACTAGCCTTACGCTACCGTCTGATTTTAGTACAGACAATAAAGGACTCTAATAAGGTGAATGAGATACTTCTATCACATTCCAGCGTAACATTTTCTTGATCTCGCACTTACTATTGAGCGTATATTAATGTTTGTGAGGCAAAAATTACTAATATTACACTACCCAAGCACGACCCACACCCCGTCCTCACAGCTTTACTTCTGCCAGTGTCATAGCAGCACACACTCCGTTGCAGAGTGAAAATCTCATTCTGGAAACATCCCCCAGGCTGTGGATAAGCCATCTCTCCCCATATCCTTTCTTTCAGGAGTGCCAGTTCTGCAAGGTTCGCAGGAGAGCTTCTGTAAAGTTTGGAAGGTAGGAGACGAGATACTGGCAGAAGTAAAGCTGTGAGGACGGGGCGTGAGTCTTACTTGGGTAGCTCAGTTGGTAGAGCACTTGCCCGCGAAAGGCAAAGGTCCCGAGTTCGAGTCTCGGTCTGTCACATAGTTTTAATCTGCCAGGAAGTTTCATACAGAATATTTATTTAAAAATGGTAGAAATGAAGTTTTTCCGCAAGAAATGTGGAATATTATTCCTTAAAATAATTTTCTGAAGGGACATGATGCTTTCCTTGATTTCATAAGGATTACTTTACTGAAATTAGATACTGATATTATTCGATTTATAACTAAATATCTAATTTATGTAATCAATATGACCCATAGAAAGAATGTCGTAACTACACAGAAAACTACTATGAAACTTTGTGCAAGTTTTAATGATAAAATTTCAAATGATACACTTGCTTATATAATCATGTATGCTAAAAAGAATCTTACACATGATGCACAACACAGATTACTTACTGAAAATTATTAGATTATTAACATTTGCTTCTATATTAATGAATGACAAACTTATAACAGTTATAAAAGTGTTAACTTCATGCTTATATACGTTTCTGAAATATTTTAAGAGGGATAGAAAAAATAAAAATTGAAAATTTTAAAATAATGCACTTTGTTAACTAATGCATTTTAATTAGTTTACTTATCTTCATATATGCAAGAAAAGTACTTTACTTTCAACAAACAAGTTTCAACTACTTTTTCAAAACAATTAAATTTTATGAATGTGATAGAATTGTATTAAAGAGATCACTCAAAAAACATTTACAAACAACAAATGATAATAATCTTATGGTTGCTAAATCAGAAAGTAAATAATTCATTATGTGTTATATATAAATTACATGTTTATTACATTCACCTACGGAAAATGTATATAAAATAAGTTATTTTTCATCATCGTTATTATTATATATTACACTACTGGCCATTAAAATTGCTACACCAAGAAGAAATGCAGATAATAAATGGGTATTCATTGGACAAATATATTATACTAGAAATGACGTGTGATTACATTTTCAAGCAATTTGGGTGCATAGATCCTGAGAAATCAGTACCCAGAACAACCACCTTTGGCCATAATAACAGCCTTGATACACCTGGGCATTGAGTCAAACAGGGCTTGGATGCAGCTACGGGTACAATACCACAGTTCATCAAGAGTAGTGACTGGCATAGTGTGACGAGCCAGTTGCTCAGCCATCATTGACCAGACGTTTTCAGTCGGTGAGAGATCTGGAGAATGTGCTGGCCAGGGCAGCAGTCGAATATTTTCTGCATCCAGAAAGGCCTGTACAGGATCTGCAGCATGCGGTCGTGCATTATCCTGCTGAAATGTAGGGTTTCGCAGGGGTCGACTGGAGGGTAGAGCCACGGGTCTTAACACATCTGAAATATAACATCCACTGTTCAAAGTTCCATCAATGCAAACAAGAGGTGACCGAGATGTGTAACCAATGGCACCCCATACCATCACACTGGGTGATAAGGGACCTTGGGAATGATATTCTGTCACGCTGACCACTCAGCTACCGGGGCCGGACAGTATGGCGATGACGAATTCACACTTCCAATGTGCGTTCACTGCGATGTCACCAAATATGGATGTGACCATCATGATGCTGTAAACAGAACCTGGATTCATCTGAAAAAATGACATTTTGCCATTAATGCAGCCAGGTTCGTCGTTGAGTACAGACTCGCAGGCGCTCCTGTCTGTGATGCAGCATCTCCGAACTGATCGTCCATGCTGCTGCATACGTCATCGAACTGTTCGTGAAGATGGTAAGTGTCTTGCAAACGTTCCCATCTGTTGACTCAGGGATCCAGACATGGCTGCACGATCCGTTACAGCCAAGCAGATATGATCTGTTACAGCCAAGCAGATATGATGCCTGCCAGCTCGACTGCTAGTGATACGAGGCTGTTGGGATCCAGCACAGCGTTCCGTATTTCCCTCCTGATCCCACTGATTCCATATTCTCCTAACAGTCATTGGCTCTCGACGAACGCTAGCAGCAATGTCGCGATACGATAAATCGCAATCGCGATAGGCTACAATCCGACCTTTATCAAAGTTGGAAACGTGATGGCACGCATTTCTCCTCCTTACACGCGGCATCACAACAACGTTTCACCGGGCAACGCTGGTAAACTGCTGTTTGCATATGAGAAATCGGTTGGAAACTTTCCTCATGTCAGCACTTTGTAGGTGTCGCCACTGGCGCCAACCTTGTGTGAATGCTCTGAAAAGCTAATCATTTGCATATCACAGCATCTTCTTCCTGTTGGTTAAATTTCGCGTCTGTAGCACGTCATCTTCGTGGTGTAGTAATTTTAATGGCCAGTAGTGTATTAATCAGATTCCATTATTCGCCCGCCCATATATGCCACTATTCATTGGGTGTGTGCGAGATTAACACTTAGAGAAATCGTAGTTTCTGCCAAGTAGTCCTCATCTTGATAATAGCGATTTATTTACATGACGTTGCATACTAAACCTTCTTCCTGTCGGTATACAGAACGTGTATTCTCAGACTTACTGTGCAACTGTTCCTTCTTTATACCTTATAGCGTTTTTCCAACTGCAGGAACGCATCATATTACCGTGAATCAAAAACGCCTCTAGTATTGTTCTCTAGTTGAACATTTATAGTCTTAGGTTTTCAGTGATTAATATAATCAACCTAGAACGGATTTTGAGTACTTGGTTGTTCACTTGACTTTCCATGAGATGACGTTAGAGATTTTCAGTCATTGGAGTTTCAGTCATCTGAATTTTCGTATTACATTTTTCAGTGCTATCGCACAACAATGTATTTTTTACAGATTGGATTTTCAGAATTATGTAGATCATTTGAATTTTCAGTGCTATCACTCATCACTTGCATTTCTGTAGAATGTCATTGTTGATTCATGCAATTTTGGCATCAACATACACATGTTTGTTTCATCTGTACATCGCCCTCTTAAATGAATGCAGGACATGCACTGAATTATGTCCAAAGTGTAATGAATAGTAGTGTGATAAACTTTTATCATTGTCTATATATACATACAGGTCATTCGTATACAGTATACTGACACAGTTCTGTATTAGTAAATTACCTGTTAACTGAAATTCCTGGAAATTTAGTCTTCCTCACCCATCACTCAAGTTTCTTGTTTTATCGGTAACTAGAAACCTGTACTGTAGTTTCCAGCAATCTCCAAGTATGATATTAATCAGTATTATATCAGTTTCTATGTGTGCCTGAAAGAATTTTTAATCAGTATTGTATTCTTTGAAAGCTATAATTGGATTTCCTTTATCACTTAGCAATTATTCACAATTCTAAAATACGTGCAATTCAAATAAAAGACGTCAACCCACATATGATGACCGAAACAGAAATATTTCCATAATTGATCCTGGTTTTCTACAGCAAAATGTCAAATATAAAGACAGTCATATTGCCACAGTCTGATGATTCAGTGGTTATCGATTGCATATAGTCAGAAAAGAGTGTTACATTCATCATCATCTTCCTCTTGGTACATTTTTTCTCATAGAATCTGTACGTATATGGCTGTCTTAGACATATGTCTAGAGCATGCTGGATCACTTAATTGGTATGCATTAATATTTAAACGCCTACTCTTGCACGAGAGTGCATTCTCTTTCATTAAAAAGTTTAACCGTTCGTGGTAAGTCCTCTGTAGCAATCGCACGATCGTTTTGTATTACTGAGCCTAGTAACTGTGCAGAAGTCAGCACCAGTAAATGCTGTTGAACGGAAGGACTGGACCTCAATCAGCATTAAAAGGAGCAACATCTTTATTTCACACTCAGAATTTAAAAGGATAACAATTTCGAACTTTAACAAAGTTATAAATTTTTCTTTTTTACTTTACTGTCCAAGAAAACAGTGAGTGGACTCAAATTTTCTCCACAGGAAAATAAATTAATAATGTTAAACAATCAAAAAACTAATCCATAGAGAAAAGGAACTTTTAAAATTCAAAATAATGGAAGTACACATAAATAGTCCTGAAATTACAAGACTCTTAAAATTAGAAAAACACTTATCTCTTTCTTTGATTGTGGCAACAGGGCACCCAAAAAATGTTAATTTGCAGAATACACTCAGCCCAAGCTGCCGGAAATCATGACTATTATGTAGGTGTAAACTGACCAGTAGCACTGAGAGCCGGCCGTGATTGAAAACCAAAATCCAGTGCTGACATAGATCAAAATACAGCAACAGTATAACCTTAAGGAAGTTTCTAAACAACGAATTTAGGCCCAGGCGCATCATTTATTTATTTATTTTTTATTTATTTATTGATTTATTTAACCTGGCAAGATTAGGGCCATCAGGCCCTCTCTTACATCTAACCAGGCATCCTACTTATTTTACATTCATTTGTTTTAGTAGGCATGTTAAACTACATGTAGTACAAAAAGTGAAATAAACAATTAGAAAGGTGCACCTGTAAAAATACATACATATAGAGTTTATATTCGTAGATCATAAGTACTGTTATAATTAGAATTTATTTAAGAGACAGATTTTAGATAGGAGTGCTGGCAGCAGGGAGTATGAGACTCATGGTGAAGGGAGGAGAAGAATAGAGAGACATGATGAAACATAATTAAGTAAATATAAAGGAAAAGAAGATTGCATGGCTTATAGATATAGATGAAGAGAAAGGCATCTCAGGAGCAAAATAGGATACGCTAGCTTTGCTATTTGACAGATGAGAGGATTGGCCTTGCACATTAATTTTGTGGAGAACTTTATGAGGATGACAGTAGGAAATGCTTCAACTTCTTCTTAAAAGCAGCAGGAGATTGAATTCAGCACAAGGTAAGGGGCAGTTTCTTCCAGAGGCAGACAGCGGCAACTGAGAAGGAGTTTGCAAAAGTTTTTGTTTTGTGAGTGGGCACAGTTAGGATACCAAATAAGAGTGACCTCGTGTTTCGATTATGATGCCATGACAGGTTTTTAATATCTGAAGCAAGGTACTGGGGTGCTTGCGCGACGAGGAGTCGGTGAAGTAGACATAGAGTGTGGTAGTCATGCAACTTGTCCGGCCGCAGCCACCCTAGCTCGGAGTATGAAGCACTAACATGATCATATCGGCGAATGTTGCAGGTGTAACGCACACAGGCATTCATGGTTACCTCTAGCCGTCTTTTGTTTTCACTACTCACGCCTTGTTGAATCACATCGCAATAGTGGAGGTTCGGTAGAACGAGTGCTTGCACGAGCTGGCGTTTCAAGTCCTGTGGAAATATGTTCCGAAACTTTTTGAGAGCATAGAGACAAGCAGACGTCTTTCGGCACACTGCAACTGTATTCTCAGCCCAGTTGAGATGCTCATCCAAAGTTACAACCAAGTTCTTCACTGTTTTCTGATATGGTATTGGAGTACCGTCAAGCAGAATAGGAGGTAGCCGTTCGTGGAAATCTGAACTTATTAATTTCTGATGGGCTATTAAGATTACTTCCGTCTTTTTTGCATTTAGTTTAAGCCCCAGGTTTCTCGCCCATGTCACTACTGAAGACAGATCATCATTCAACTGAGCGATTGCAGTGTTTACATCTTCAGGTCTGATGCTTAGGTAGAGTTGGAGGTCGTCGGCATAGAAATGATATTTACAGGAGGACAGAACAGACGAAATATCGTTGACATATAAAGAAAACAAAAGTGGTCCTAAGACTGATCCTTGTGGCACTCCCGAGGAAATATGTTTCCAGTAAGATTTTTCATTTACAGAGTTCAACACATTGCTGTCTGTCTTTTAAGTAGCTTTCAAACCATCTCATTGCACTATCAGAGAAATTAAGCTGTTGCATTTTTCTGAGCAATATGTCAAAGTTAACAGTGTCAAAAGCTTTGCTGAAGTCCAGTAGCGTCAATATTGTTGCCTTTCGATTGTCGATGGCATATTTCAGGTCATCAGTTACTTTAATTAGAGCAGTGTTTGTGCTGTGATATTTACGGAAACCGGATTGAAATTTGTCATATAGGCTGAATTCATGCAACTGTTCAGTGATTTGGTCATGAACAATATATTCAAGTGCTTTGGAAACAGCAGGCAGTATGCTAATTGGTCGGTAATCACTAGGCAGTTGCGGGTTTTCGATCTTAGGGATGGGTCGGATTATGCTTCTTTTCCATGCAGTGGGGTATATTCCGTTCACAAGGGAAAAATTAAATATGTCAGTTAAGACAGATACTAAGATATCAGTAACATTCTTAATCATGGTTATACCGATACTGTCGTTGCCTATTGCATCAGAAGAGATTCCCATTATTGCTTTTCTTGCCACATTTGTTGTTACATGTTTTAGATGGAAGGTATCGTTGTTAGTTATCCTGTTTGGGGATTCTTATGGACGGTAGTTATCAGCTGTGCTGGTATTCAGAGGTGCAGAGAAGAATTCATTTAATTCGTTAGGTGACACATGAAAAGTAGTTTCCGATTTTGCCTTTCCGACCCCCAAGCTACGGAGATTCTTCCATAGAGTCGTGGGCGTCAGATCGCTGCATACAAGGGAGCGAGCGTGCCTGATTTTAGCATTGCGAATGGATTGTTTCACTCTGTTCCGTAGCTTTCTATATTCTTCGAAACGCTCGGGTTTCGGATCTGCCTTGAAACGCCTGTGGGCAGCATCCCTATTAGTCATCATTTGACGTAATTCAGCTGTCAGCCATGGAGCAGGAGATTTTCTTACACGGATTGTGCACACAGGTGCATGTTTGTCATAGAGGGCAGTGAGTTTATCACCAAGTTCATTAATTTTGCCGTCGATTGTAGGTTATCTGATTATTTGATGCCATGAGATTTCTGAGCAATCGGCTGTTAGAGCGTCAAGGTCAATACGTTTCATGTTCCTACAAGTTATGTAACGCGATTTGATCCTTGGGGGCTGCACAGAGTAGGCCAGGAATATTACATCATGTGCTGAGAGGCCAGGGGCCGATGTTTGACCAACATCTCTTACTTTGTCAGTCTGTTTCGTTGCGATTACGTCTATAAGAGTATGACTGTGCGCCGTATGGTGTGTAGCTTGTAATGGAAGAATGTTCATGCTATTGCAACTAAACAGTCTTCTTAGGTTTATTGCGGAGGGAGTGTCTCTTAGCAGGTCTATGTTCAAGTCACCCATTAAGATGACATGTTCGTATTGACACCTCCGGTTGATTTAAAAAAATACACCAAGTTAAATAAAAATATTTTAATATATACATCTTACAACTACATCTTTGCACTATTTTTCTACATAGTCTCCATAGCGATTGAGGCACTTATCGTATCTCTTCACAAGCTTTGAAATTCCTTCTGCGTAAAAATCACCCGCTTGTGCCTGGAGCCAGCCTGTGACCGCATCTTTGAGCTCTTCGTCGTCATCAAACCGCTGTGACCCGAGCCATTTCTTCAAATGCATGAAGAGGTGATAATCACTTGGCGCCAGGTCTGGGCTGTAAGGTAGATGGTTGATAACGTCCCACTTGAAGGACTCAAGAAGGGCCGTTGTTCTGCGAGCAGAGTGAGGACGGGCGTTATCATGCAAAAAAACGATACCGGAAGTCAGCATACCACAGCGTTTGTTCTGTATAGCCCGTCGTACCTTTTTTATTGTTTCACAGTACACGTCTTGATTAATGGTCGTACCACGTTCCATAAATTCAACCAACAACACCTCTTTGGCATTCCAAAACACCGTTGCCATCAGTTTTCTGCCAGAAAAATCTTGCGAGGCTTTTCTTGGTTTGGTAGGCGAATTTGAATGTGCCCACATCTTTGATTGTTCTTTTGTCTCAGGGTTCACGTACTTAATCCAGGCTTAGTCACCGGTCACGATTCTGTTTAACAATGGTTCTCCTTCGTTCTCATAACGTGACAGAAAGTCTAATGCAGAGGCCATTCTTTGAGTTTTGTGGTGGTCGGTAAGAATTTTGGGCACCCATCGTGCACAGAACTTACGGTAACCCAATCTTGCTGTCACTATCTCGTACAAGAGAGTCTTAGAAATCTGTGGAAAACCAGTAGACAACTCCGACATTGAGAAACGTCGATTTTCACGAACTTTTGCATCAACTGTCTGAACGAGTTCGTCAGTCACCAATGATGGTCTACCTCTCCTCTCTTCATCATGAACGTTTTCTCGTCCACTTTTAAATAAACGTACCCATTCACGGACAACTCCTTCACTCATAACTCTTGGTCCGTACACGGCACAAAGCTCACGATGAATAGCTGCTGCAGAATATCCTTTGGCTGTAAAAAACCTTATGACAGCACGCACTTCACATTTGGCGGGGTTTTCTATTGCAGCACACATTTCAAACTGCCACAAAAACTAAACTAGCGCAGGTACGACGTTCACTCGACCACGGCTTGATGCCGACTGACCTGTTGAGTGCGTGAACGCACAGATGGCGTCGCTACTCCCCCCACAACCCGCACTGTGACCAATCGGAGGTTACTTTCTGAACCGCCCTCGTAATTCCGACTGGAAGGAACTTATTGAACTTATTTTTGGCGGCTTGTACACGACGCCAGTCAAGAATTTCCGACTTTGTATTTTTATTTCAATGAACATGAATTCAGCCTCTTTTTCTTCAGTAGGATTTGACGTACATAAGACTTTCGCTTTGAGATCTGTTCTTATATACGCGCCGACCGCGCCACCTCGCTTTTTTTATCTGTCTGCCCTAAGAAATGTGTACCCTGGGAGAGGAATAGATGCAGAGGATATGTGTGGTTTCAACCACGTTTCGGATAAGAGGATTACGTGGTAGTTTAGTTGGTTGAAGAGGAGGCTAAGTTCTTCGTAATGTGCAGGTAAAGATTGGATGTTGCAGTGAGCTGCTAAAAGCTCTGACGCGTTCCACTGAGCAGCCTGGAGTAGGGTGGCAGACTGTTTTGTCCCTTTGTTAGGCACTACCTGCCGCGAGGGGCACTGGCCGCTGCTTCCGCCAAGTGACATAACACAGGGGTGTCCGAGATTTTGCGCACCCTGTTTGTGACTCCGCGAGTGCCGAAAGAAAGGCGACTGCAAGAGATTTCCTGAGGTTGCGGGAGTATAGAAATCTGTTAGTGGTATTCGGTACAAGGAGAATATGACCAAAATAGTGACGGCTGTGTGTGTATCCTATGTCGTAAGAGGAGAAATGTAATTAGCGTATTTGAAACAGCTTAGGGTGGAAATAAGGGAAAGGGGAGTGATTTAAGAAGCGATGCTGCCAGCAGAGAGAAGTAAGCTTAATAATTAATAGATTATCGTAGGAAACTAGAATTAAATTGAAATTTACTAAAGTAATACTGGTAGTGATTATCGTAGGAAGCTACAATTAGATTGAAATTTGCTAGAGTGATACTGATAGTGATTTTTGTTATGAACAATTTAAACCGAAGAGATGGGTGATTAATGAACTAACGGAGAGACTAATAATTGCAATAGAACTATTACAGAATGGAAGAGAATAAACTGAGAAAATGAAAAAAGTATTAGCAGTAACTAAAATTAAGTAATGGTTAGAGCTACAGACACAAAAAAATAGTGAAAAGTTAATACAGTTACAAAAACAATTAGTTGAAGGTACAAATATGGGTATAATTAAAAAGTTAATACAATTACAAGACTATATCTGGGTATAGGGCTGTTACAATTTGCAAATGGTGTTAAGTTTGCACTTTTGGCTTGAGTAGCTTCACTTAATACTATTCATCATTAGTACAGAGAAAAGGCTATTAGTTAAGATATAGTGAATTTTCAGTACCAGATTCGATACGAAATAGAGTGTAATGTGGGGGTTTCGAGAAAGCCAACTAAAGTAAGCTATAAATAGTGGGAATGAGAAAGCTTTACTATTTGCTCCCTAACTTTGATCAGTACTGTGCCAATAGTTCATTAATTACCTTTATAGCCGAATGAAGAGAAGACATCTCAATTAGGATTAGCCTAAGTACAAGCTGCACCTTGAATCATCCATTAATCACACTAATCAGAAGATAACATTCACAACAGTAGTACACTTTAAAATTTTGTTGCCTTAGCGGCCCAATTAAACCGATGAGAGCTACTTCAGGGCTTGCTAATCAAAATCTAGGTACTCAAAACAAATATCTCTAGTAATATTAGCACTACGAACTGTCATCAGCCTTCAGAGGAGCTCAAACATCGAAACTGAAATAAGCGGCATTTAACAGCTAGCCAAAGCCAAGTAGAAACTTGCTACTTTCAATATAAAAATGGAGAACAGTTTTCAACCAGCTTTCCTGCACCCAATACACGGGTGCGTACAAAGAAACACATGCCCAAAGCCTCAGGCGCAACAACAGGACCGTGCCCTGCATCCAGAGACACTTAGCGGTAATCAAAGGGAAAAAAACTAAAACGCACAGAAGTTTTAATATTAGAAAAAAAGATAATGGTAGCACACAGTTCACTCTCAAAATCATAGAATGAGCTCCTTTCTTATCACGTGCACGCTACCTCAATAGGCAGCTTAAATAACGTCCATAAGCAAACCAACTGCTATTTCTTTTCTTTTATTTTTTTTAAAAAGGAGATAACATACAACATGTCGAGACTCAGAACCACATGTGACAGCTTAAAAAGCACTTCCTAAATCACACAATGAACAGCGCCACAAGTAAAAACAGAAGCAGTTCCTAAGAGTGAGAGATCTTCCCAATATGAAACACTTGAGCTCCCGGCTATCCAAGAAGTAAATGGCTGACCAAAGCTCAAGAGGGTGCTACGGAGGGAGCACCAGGAAAGCCCGGCACACCACACTACGGCCAAGCAGGTGCCAAATCCCGTTACCCAGCCGTACGGAGAAGCATTCAGTGTCTCTGCTCACTTCACAGGCCGCCTGTACTCGCCATAACAGTCCTGGCGCCGCCGCATGCCACCCAGCCAGCTCGAACAGCAGGAAACCAAAGAGCGCGACCTTTAATAAATATAGGATCTATACGGGCCGCCATGGCTCAGTCACTGAGGGGATCTGAACACTCCCGATGAACATGGCAGTAATTTTCACTGAAGTGTCACATAGACGAATCCAAGGATAATTTGTATAACTATATCGAGGATTTTCGAGAATCATCACCCGGGAGGACTCACGATCCAGCATCATTCCCGAGCTAAAGCGTTTGCTGCCACTGCTGTTTAAACTCTACGCTGAATTAAATAGCATTATATTATACATCACATGGTTGTGATGGTTTGCCTCTCCCGCACGAAAAAAAAGGTAATGAGTTACACGTAAATACGGTACATTCTATTACCGTCATTATCACCGCTGATAATTACATGCCTGCTGCATTGAGGAGGGAAACTACATTGCTGCTATAGTTTTCGACATGTTCATTCTTGAAGGGCTTTTATGCGACAGAGAGAATACTATTTCATCTGTTCTTAATACATCTCAATTGCGGCAGACTGTGCAACTTCAAAATACAAAAAATCTACCACCCCTACTTTTGGTATTAAAAACCATACTGTGGTCTCTAAAGCCAGTTCATCGCAATTGTCCGTGCTGTCACCATGGATACTATCGAAAATTAGTAAGATTAAGATACATGATGCCAAATCTCAGAAACACAGGACGATAGTTTTAGTTGTTAATTTACGTGATTGTAACGAGTGTATACTGTCGGATCTGAACAGTGGAGCATCTTTCAGTACTATGAACCCACCGATTAAGTTAACTCAGCAGACTGTTTTTGTATTGTTTCACAAATTTTATTATTGTTACTGCAAAACCTAGGTTTACCAAGAACCCACAGTTGATTCAATTAAATTCATCCATTAAGTCACTACAAAAACAGAATGATATCCGCAAACCAATCAAGAAGATCAACAAGTATCTCCGAGAAGCAAAGGACAGAAAGGTCCCGGTTGCAATGTTTGGTATGTACCACATACCCTACACACGTGTAAAAGTCTATATGAGAATGACCAGAAGGTCCATCAACGCCAAGATCACAGACAATGAACGGCATTACAGGCTGCCACAAGTGAAGAAATCGATCGTTGTGGTGCAAGAGCGTTCTGAGACCCACCACATAATAAAATTTGATGACAGAGAAGTTCTTGATTTGTAGGAGAGATAGCACATCCTCTTGTTCAGAAAAAAGTTATAAATCCACATGCATGACAATTCATTCAATAAGAAAGAGGAAAGCTCGAGCCAAATGGCTCTTTGATTCCAATTCTTCAGCGAACTAACTTTACAGTTGCCAAGGGAGAACCACAGCCGAAATAACTCAGGAAAAGGTACAGTACATCTAATCTCCATCCGCGTCAGAAAACATCTTCTGTCGGCACATTTGTAAATGTTCCTTATTGGCTTTTCCAGAAGAAGAAGTGACTTAAAATATTGAACTCATGAAACAAACTTTGTTGAAATAAACTCGCGGCCCAAACGTCTAAATTGGCACTTTGAAAAATTGAAACAGAGGTAACAGCAAGTGTCCATATGCAGATACCGTTGACTTTATTATACAGTTGTGTGTCGTGTTACTGACGGACTACACGACTGTATCGATGTCTTTCGTTCCTTTTCAGTAAGAGATCAACTGGACTTGATTTCTCAGTTAAACCCGCTCTGAGCCATATCGTACACATTCTGTCTACTGACAGGTTCCATAATAGCTCTGATATCAGCGACAAGCTCTTTACATGCAATAAGTCTGGATTTTGAGTTGTAGTAATGTGGGTTATCCTTTCTTCTTGAAAGTGTACATCAATCCAGCAGATGCTTTAAAATCCATTGCGGTTTGAACGCCCCCTGCCGCAAATTAATATCGCAGATGTTCATCTTCTCCTGAATGCGTTATCAAATTTATCTACATAGAATGTGTTGACCTTCGAAAACTGGAGATTATGCGTACTAAAGTTTTCAGTGTATTTACTCTAAATATACAGATTCCTTTTTTGTTTCAATAATTTAAAGTTCCTCTCGACAGTTCTGAAAGACAGATTTCCCTTCTTTGCACTTTTCCAAAAGGTGACAGCTCGTTTCATATCATCCTCTGTTACAGACAAACTGGTACCTGCCGTCCTCGTTTTTATAACTGTGTTCCGTTGTACCAATATGGCAGTTGATGACTGTAAATGTTTTCAAAGGACACCCTCATAAGCATCTTCATGCTCACTTCCAGAAGTATACAGCCGAGCCGCTGTTTCGCTCTATATGTAGCACATCTTCACTTGTGAAGGTCTTTGATTTCTGCAATTAAATTTCAGTGTATAAATAATGGCATAAACAGAGCTCCAAACACTTTTATTTGCCTCATATAAAAGTTAGTCGAATATACACATATAATTATGTTACTAACATGACAACATTATGAACACAAAACTGCCTACTCAGTACACTGTACAGTACTTCGCTCTCGGGCAGTGATAAACAACCAGCGCACATGAACGTTTAAAAGTTGTACGTTCAGATAGTTCCAATTGCGAAGTATAAGAATTACTGCAAAAATTTTCATGTTGGGTCGATTGCTGCGATTGATATGCTGCAAATGCGCGTTTTTCCCTGAAAATTTTAGGTCAAGGTGATGACGTTCTTTTCTAAGGTAAGATCAGGCAATCCGCCCCAGCTCTGCAGTATATCCCGCCAGCATAACTGAAACTCTGACACAGCGTTAGTATTGTAAGGGTTCTCTTGTGGAAGTGGGTTGGCAGGACAGGTCACAGGCACCTGAAAGACAGTTAAAACCTTTATTTGTTTCTCAACAGTTCATAACAGTAGACTCTTACAACCTTGGATAGGATCAGAGTGACAGGCGTTGCACCTGTACTATCAGGGGCCTACTTCTACTCTGTCAGCAACCCACGTTGCATCGGAGTTACGCGGGCTGCCGCCATCCCTGCAGATTACACACAAAGGCTGCTACATTCCGACGGTCAGTAGACGATAACCCATGCGCCGTCAGAGGTCGTTGACTCTGCTAACTTTTTCCTTTTACGAGCCACGTGAATGGAAAGAGGATGGGCTGTATACTTGTGCCGGGCTGTATTTAGACTATCGCAAGGGCAATGAGTTATGTTTTACTCCAAGTGGGCTTCCTGGACCAGGTGCCAAATGCATCTCATTCAATCATTATGGAACTCACTTTGAAGCTGGTGCAATGATGACACCGAATTTCGTGTTAGTGCTTCTGCGACTGGACTGAGACTTCCTCTAGTCCCTTCTAGACTCTTAATTCTAGCACTTAGTGTGTGTACTTAAACTGTGAACTTTATTTAGTTACTTGAGATATCATCATCCTTCTGCCACAGTAACTGCCTATTGTTAACTTCAAAGGATTTTGTTTTGTTTGATTACTGATTACTAAATTACCACAATCGGAAATTCATTTGTTAATTGTGTCTTAATAAACTTGAGATTCTTTGGATACCTGGACCTTCTTACCATGTCCACCTGTGGTGGATTAAAACCCACGGTCCATGGTGTCAGATTTATAGTCGTGATGTTTCTTGCAGGTGCTACACCCAGTGTAGCTCGAAAGTGCAGAAACATTGTGTTGTAAGCATTTCAGGCTAGTGGCGGTGTGGGCTGTATCAGAAGCTGGCGTGGCAGTTTGAACCCACAACGTACTAACAAATTGAGTGGGAAGCCTGTCCAGCTGTAGCGAGTGAGAGAAGCTTAGACATATGGGACACGAACTCCATTCCCATCATGTCGAAAGTGATGCTTAGCGTTGGCAGTTACCCAGTGGATCAGTGGCTGAATTGGCGTCAGTTCGCCCCATAGCCCATCAGCGCTACAGCTGGACTACTAAGCAGGCAGTCCTGTCAGGATGATGACTTTGTGATGGCGACTTCTTGGTGGAAGCCTACACTTCAGTGGACGCCGACTCAATGACTCGCCAAATTCTATCCAAGCCTGGACAGACCTGCCTGCACAAGACCAGATTCGTTGTTGAGTCGTCACAGCTTACCGTAGTATTTATGTCCCAGATCGTGGCAACTGATGGTCATTGACCAGACAGTCGTGCTGCAGCTACTAAGCAGATAGTGTAGCATTATGATGCTCTAACAGGTTTCGGCAAACAGTATGCTTCTGGCAACGAGCACTTGCCTTGCCACATTCTGTTACATCCTTCCCCTCTTAGAAGAATTTAACCATTCAAATATATCGCTGTGGTTGAACCTGAAGTTGATCAAGTTTTACATCAAGTTAGACACATTCAGGCGAGTCTTTTTGGGTTCCACTATTTACAGGAATTTATTCACGATTTGTCAACATGGATGCCGACACTGCTGACATAGGCTTGCTGTTTGAAGGTCAGTAGGGATAGAATTTGTGCTACTCCACTCTTGGGGCAGCGGGAGATGGCGCACAAGATTGAGAGTTCAGCGGACTTGGAGGTTCCTAATGCGATTAATCTGCACTGATGTTCGTTATGGAACTGCGTTATCTGCACAAAAATAGTTGCTCCATCTGAATGTCACAGTTCTGGGCGGCTAGCATTTGCTTCAGCGGGGCAAGAAGTTTGGAGTCCATGGCAACGTTCAAGTAGGTTACCTCTAGGAATAATTTCGAAAGACTGGTCATGTATGTAGTGTAGTGAGTATGCGGTTTTTAGCGGTGTGGTTCGGGTAATGAAGACAGGAAGGCGACAAGAGGGGCCAGTCATGTCACAAAAGCTGTCACTGATTATTATAACTAGTCCTCGCGCCTCTAATCATTGCTTACCATTGGTCATAGCATATGCAGATGATATTTACCATCTGCATATGCTACTATCAACAACAGATGATAAATACCTTAGAGAACCACCTACTAACTGCACTAACTATTTGACCAGTCTTCCGAAATTTTTCCTAGAGATATCTTGACATACCTGAAGGTCACCATGGATATGCCACTGAGAAGAGACAATGTGAGCCGACACGTAAGATGCATTCAGTTTTACTTGTAATGATATCCTAAGGATACTCATACATGGGTTTCTCAATTCGGCACAAGTCGAATTCACTAGACTCAGGGCTTTGTATGGCTTACTGTGACTTGCTCGATACTGCACTGTTACAAGTAGTATGTGGGACTATCTTTCAGGCCCAGCTAATAGTATGTCTTGCACCTTCAGTGATACGAACTTCTTTGGAGTCCTCTACCCTGCTGAGTAGGAGACGACAGCACTCGAACGCGCACTCTCTACATGTCAACGGGGTACTTGTACCAAAACCTATAAACGGGTTCCACCCTCGGTGACATCAACATTGGCCATATGGCGGCGTAAGAGTATGAATCCATCCTCCAACGTCGCTAGCAATTCCAGGCGTGCTGATAACCATTCCTACACCCTTTGCTGACTTTCTAGAAATTGATGCATGGGTAAGAGTACTAGGGGTATGTGTGCATAGTTAGTGCGTTTAAATGCTTCCTGCAGGTTGGTAGCTTCAATGTGAGCGTCAGTGATATTGTCTGTGAGAATCTAATAAAGCCTTGCGATGGTCAATTGGATGAAAAATGTACCACAATCCAAAGGATATACTGTGAGTGCCCCTGCCTTCCCATATCTACTAAACATGCCCAAGACTGTCACTATGACGAGCTTCTTGCTCTCCCAACTTGCCCGATACTTGAAGGCCTGAAGTGGTGTTGGCATCTGCCATCCTCTGAGGACTGAACATAGGTTGGGGCTGGACCTCACTCTAGAGCCAGAGGCAGAGGATGTCATCAGTTAGTCCCCTAGGCCACCCTGTGAACTTAAAGTGTACAGATAGGCTGAAGTATTTTTCTTTTCTCTCTTCCCCCTTATGTTTTCGAGAAACTTGCTGGCAGTTGCAGCAGGGCGTCAGAGGCACCCTCTGATTGACAGACTTGTTTTGGGTGTGGCACAATGGTCCAATTGGGAGCTGAAACTTTGACCAGAGTGGTCATTTCGACCACCTGATATGGCCTCTGGTATCGCATAACAAAATTTTTTTGCTTCCATTTTGGAATATGTGGGATGATAAACATTACTTATTGCTCATCATGGTATTTGGGCCGCTTGAGATCTTTTTCTGTGCACCTTCTTGCCCCCAAATGTCTTAGCAATATTACATGTAGCTGGTACATCTTCATCATGAGTGGATTACACAGTTCGAAAGAGTATGGAATCTTCTCTCAATAAACAATTTCATCTGGTTATAACAAAATACTTTCATGCACATTTGAGCTATAAGTTGCTACCAAAAATGGTAGTAAAACGTCCCAGTCACTACCGTAACGGCCGTGCGGTTCTAGGCGCTTCAGTCCGGAACCGCAGGACTGCTACGGTCGCAGGTTCGAATCCTGCCTCGGGCATGGATGTGTGTGATGTCCTTAGGTTAGTTAGGTTTAAGTAGTTCTAAGTTCTAGGGGACTGATGACCTAAGATGTTAAGTCCCATAGTGCTCAGAGCCACTTTGAACCACTACCGTAACAACACACACATAGTAATGTAATATTTTCCCTGTGGTACAGTGAACTTGTTCTGTGCTCCCATTCACTTGCAGACGCAGTGCACTCGAATGGTAAAAGTACAGATAACCGATTCGTCAACTGATATATAAAATTAGTACCCTGACTGGATCCAAGGTTCTTTGCTGTACTGCCGACACCAACTGTCGATGGTTTACGATGTTTGGCGAATAACCGTTCTGCCATCATAAGGTGTGCAATGGAATGATGTGTCTACTGCGTGTTAGCGGTATTTATGTCTGCCAGTCCAGTGTTCGGGCCTCGCCGGCCCCGTGCTGCGTTCATTTGTGTTAGTAGTGGGGGAGAGGGGGGGAAGGCGGGCGTACGGATGCGGTGGGGGCGGGGGAGAGAAGAATCAGTGGTTTTTGAGACCCAGGTCGCTTTTGACTGTCTCTAATAGAGCTCGTATTTTGGCTCGTGTTATGTGGTATTTTCACAGTACTCTGCCTATTTTTGACGATACATTGTCAGGGAACGGTATGAAAGCTGTCTTATTATCCTCTCCTTCCTTGTTTTCGACCTCTGTGTCGCTCTTAGTGCTCTCGCGCTGCATGCCCGTCCGAAGCTGTCGGTTGCTGTATCCATTCATACGGGAGACGGACTCCAGGTGCCTCAGCTCTGCCATCATACATTGTTTATCTGAAATGGCGTGTACTCTCTGTACTAGAATGTTGAACACTCTGTTCTTCTGTGAGGGATGGCGGATGCTGTACGCACGTAGATGTAAATCGGTAAAATTTTTATGGTACACACTGTGGGTAAGCGGACTGTCAGGCTTATGCTGAACTTAGACGTCGAGAAAAGACCTTTACCATCTTTTCCTATTTCCACGGTAAACTGGATATTTTCATGAATGTAATTCAGGTCTAAGATTTTCTGTAGTGTTTTAGATCCATGCGGCCGTGTAACGGAAGACCCGGCGGCATATGAAAAGAAACAAACAGATTTTAGTTTGGCGGTTTTCAGCGCTCCGTCCTCGAAGTACTCCATGAACAAAATTGCCACAACTGACGACTGGGGACTGCCCATAACTGCCCCATCAGTCTGCATACAGTATTGCCAATTGAAAATGAAATAGGTCGATATAAGAATGTGTCTATAGCATTGCAGCAAAGCATCTCTGCTTCATTAAATAATGGGGTGCTTAATGATGACGTTGGCAAATCACTTCGCCAGTGCATTGCTGTACCAGGTGCCAAAGAGCCACGAAGATGGCATTCGGCCAATAGTGAGCAACATGAGGCGCCAACATATTCCCTGGCGAAGTATCTGACCTCTTGTGTTGGGTCCTCATGTCGACAAGTGCACACACATGAAACTCGAGTGATTTCATCGGTCAGCTGAAGGAGCTAAGGTTGCAGCTGTCTGACATTATACTCAATTTTAATGTCGTCTCAGTTTTCAGTCGACTTCCCTTGGAAGACTCTCTAAAACCAGTCAACCAGAAGTTCAGTCATGAACTGACACTGTTTTATAGACACGGTCTGGCATCCACATATTTTGGCTGGCTGATGGCATAGCCATGGAAAGCCCCTACTCGCAGTTATGGCAAATTTTTTTATGGCGTACTTTGAGAAGAAAGCACTGGAAACTGCTGAACTAAAACCTGTTCGTTTCTTTCGGTATGTCGACTTTACTTTTGTCATCTGGTCACACAAACCCGAAAAAATTCTTAGAACATCTGAATTCCATCCAAAAAAGTCCAGTTTACCACGAATGGCTCGCTTGCCCATAGAGTATACTGTAAGCCAATGCATAGTGATTAACATCTCCATTCCTATAACTGCCACTATCCCTCGCAGAAGAACACATCGTTAGCGCTCTAATACATAGGGCATACTCCATTTCAGACGAATAAAATCTGACGCCAGAGCTGCAGCACCTGGAGTCCATCTTCTACGAGAAATCACTTCGCCAGTGCAACCGACAGATTCGGACGGCTCTGCGATGCAAGAGCCCCCAGAACGACACAGAGGACGAAATTATGAAAGAATTAGTAGACGGCATTCATACCGGTTGCTGGCAATGTATCGTCAAAAATTGACAAACTACTGCGGAAACACCACGAAACGCCAGTTTGCCGCCCGCCAACCAAAAAATGAGCTTTATTAGGGACAGTGAATAACGACCTGTATCTCAGATAACGGGTGTGTACCATGTACCACGTGAATGAGGAAAAACTTATATTGGACAAACAATCCGCGCAATCGAAGTTCGATGTACAGAATATGGACGCCATACTGCTTTACTGCATTCCAAAAAGTACGCAATAGCAGAACACGGCACTGAGCGTGAACATAAAATGAATTACCACCAAACTAATGCCCTGACTACCACCTGTAAATTTTGAGGCTATATTTTCAAAGAAGCAATTGAAATCCATGTGACTGATAAGTTAATCAACAGGGACTCGGGCTTCCAGCTGAACAAGGCTTTGCGGTAAACACTAAGCTCCATCAAAGCAGAAAGTAACATCCGAACGCAGGACGCGAGACGGACAGTGTGCGGATTGGAACCGGCAGTCTCTACCCCCCGTCTACCACGACCACACATCACTGAGCACAACACGGGGACAGCGAGGCCTGAACTCTGGACTTGCATAAATTCTGGCAGCACCCTGCAGAAACATCATCCATAAGAACCACCCGATGATAGCAGAATGGTTATGCACCAAAATATTTTGAACCTTCGACAGCTGGATCCGGCACCACACTCGAGAAGTTTGGAAGCAGCATATATGCCGAGAAACCCTCAGATCACATAGTATCCTCATTGGTTATCTCTGTCTCAAGTGCAACAAACTTCAAAATAACGTGGTTAACCATTGCCTGAACTACAGTTTCTTCCTGCTGGTTTGGAACAGCAATTGTAGATAAATAATGTCGGACGTGATCATTATAGTCAAAACATGCGAATTTGCGCACAGGTTCTAAGAATATCCATACCAATCATTCTGAACGACTTACTGTTGTCTGGCAATCTCTGCAATGAAGTTCGCTGATGAATAAGCTCTGTTGATTTCACACACGCTATACACTGTGTCAAAATTTGCTCCATGTCCTACTCATGTGTTTCCGACCAATAATTCTGTGTGATACATCATTCAGTAGTTTGACGATCACGGTGCAAAGCTAAGATAGACCTGTGGGCCTCGTCAGGTAAACTCACCGGAACAACTGTTTGTCGGCTACAAATTGTTTGTTTCTTCAACACACCATCGTCAGCATACATCTGAGCTTGTGGGAACTGCTTATGGTCTCGATCAGCTGCCAGAGCCTTTCGCCACTTATCTACAGACATGTCAATGTTTTCCACTCGAGTACCTTACGACTCAGCCCACCGGTGCTAGCAAGCACTTTCTGGCGCAGTACACTGTCAAATTCATTAAGCTGTAAAGCCCATTGTATCAAATAGCTAGTTGAAACTTTAAGGCCTATCAAACATATTAATGCTGTGTTATCCGTTATAATTTTGAAGAGTCTGCCAGAAATACGTGGTACCATAAATCAGGATAAGCATCTCCTTTTATGTGGTTTTATTTTTCTGCCTTATTTAGGTGGCTAGGCTGTCAGACAGTCTGCTCTGTCTCTCTCTTGACTTAATACGCATCCTAAGGTGTGGCTGCTGGTATCGTAAGTTAATATGAACTGTTTCTGATAACCTGAAAAAGTGAGGACAGGACCACTATCGACGTTGAGTGACTGTAGGAGGATACAAGTTGACTAAAAAAAAATTTCTAGTTAGTGCGAAGAAGGGCAGCTAGCTCTAAAAGAAGTAAGATGTAAGTTAATGCAGATAAGTAGGTTAAACAATCCCATAATGCAGCATTAGTAGTGTGTTACTTGAGACGGACACATCGATTAAATATCTAGGTGTAACGTTGCAAAGTGATATGAAATAAAACGTACCTGCAAGAATGGTAGCAGCTATGCCGAATGGTCGACTTCAGTTTGTTGAAGAATTTAGGAAAGTGTGGCTCATCTGTGAAGGAGACTGTGTATTGTACACTAAGGTAAACCATTCTTGGGTACTACTTGAGTGTTTTAGCTCCCTTCCATGAAAAATTACAGGAAGAGATCGAAGCAATATAGAGACAGGCTGTTAAAGTTGTTACTGGTAGTTTCGATCATCATCGCAAGTACGAGTATTATAGAGATGCTGTGGGAATACAAATAGGAACCCCTGGAGGGAAGGTGACATTCTTCTCAAGGAATACTTTTGAGAAAATTTAGGGAACTGGCATTCGATGCTGACTGCAGAACGATTCTACCGCCGCCAATTTACACTTCGCGTAAGGACAACAAAAGTAAAATAAGAGAAATTACGGCTCGCATGGAGGCATATAGACAGTTAGCCTTCTCTCATTCTATTTTCTAGAAGAATAGGAAAGGAAGTGACTAGTACTGGTACAAAGTACCGTCCACCACACACCATACAGTGGTTTTATGAGTATGTATGTACAGTAGATGCAAATGTAGAAGAAGTTTTAAAATTTGGAAAAGGCTTCTTTTCCGTCCAAGTCCATCGCAATTTTATTGCCTTCTTTAACAGACGGCCAAGGGGGCTAGATACTTCATCAAATTCCGTTACAAATTACGCCTAATAATTACCGAAACGTAAAAAGGACTGCAGGAAAATGTCACGTGGCTTCTACAAGCTGGAGGTCTGTTCCCACACCATTCTGGCTGATAACATGACCCGAATAGCGAACTTCCATCAACACGAGATGACTTAGTATAAATGTACGACATGCTATTTAATGTGCTTAGGAACACAACTGCGTTAGTTAAATACACAACACATTGTTTCAGTTTTTGGCCATCGTAGTACTCCATTTTATAGGCACTGTCCATCGCTCGCCATTCTTAAATCTTTTCGGCATTCGGCAGTACTGGGAACGACCGTATGGACCCATAAAAACGGTCTTGGATCGATCTTCCGGCACTACCAGCAACCGATGAACACATTTCGTAAATTCATGATCATACGATAATGATATTGTCCAAGGTTATTCAAAGTTTCTGTGACGTTTGACACTGGCTACGTACCCGATACTATCTTTTTTAGTCGTCAGACTCCGGGCTGGTTTGAAGTGGCCCGCCGTGAATTTGTCTCCTGTGACAACATTTTCAACTCAGACTAGCACTTGTACCCTTCTTCTTCTTCTTTTTCTTCTTGTTGCAGATTCTCTACCCCAGTGGCTATCTTCTTCTCTCTTACCTTCCCTCAATATTCATATTACCATCCTCCATTGCCTCCTCCACATCATTAGGCAATTGCATCGTGTGTGACCCCTTTTCTTCTGTTGGGGTGGTAAACTATTGTAGAATCCTATTTGCTTACCTGTCTTCATTCTATTAACACGAACATGTCACATCAGCTGTTTTTGTTGACTGTTTTTATTGGAGTTCATCACTTATATCCCCATCCATTTTCATCCATTGATAGATAACATCATTTTTAGTCTATCCGTACTAGTACAGTTTGAGCCTCGTCTCCAGTGATTCATCTCAGTGGGAAGCAATTTATTCTTTATTTGTATTTATTTATTTATGTTACTAAAATCCCAGATTTCTGCTCCACACAAAAATGCACACTGGTTTTAAATATTATTACGCAGTCCCTTCTTTGTTGTTCATTTTATCCTTTTATTCCGCAGAATACAGTTCGTTACCATTGCTAACGGTCGTCCTTTATTAATACTACAAGTGATTTCGTACATAGGTGTGCCTTGTTTCTTAAATAATACCCCAAGGTATTTAGCCTTCCCCACACGCACAAACACAATAACTTCTCCATTTGCTTCCAAATTATTTATTTTCCCCTCTCCAACTGTCACTACTCACACTTCTTCATGTTCGTCTTCCGTTCCACCTTACTGTATTCCTCTGTAAGCTTTCTTATCATGTAGCTCAGATCATCTTTCACCTTAGATCGTCAGTTGTTTGTTGGATGTATTCTAGTCTTTGCCTTCCTCTACAATTTTTGCTCTCTACAGCTCCCTCTAGTTCTATGAGAGCTATTCCCTGATGTCTTAACATACGTCCTGTCATCTTGTCCCTTCTTCTTTCCAGTGTTTTCCAAATTTCGGATCTTCGCCGAATCTGCAGACAACCTCCCCATTCCTTATCATATCAGTCCATCTACTTTTTAACATTCTTCCGCAGCATCACATCTCAAATGCTTCGACTTTCTTCTTCCCAGCTTCCTCCAAAGTTCATTCATGGTTCACTTCCATACAATTCTGTGCTCCAGAAGTACAGTTTCTGATGTGAAACTTCTCACATTTCTCATTCATTTCTGAATGCTTTCGTCTTTCTTCGGTTTACTTTTAATCCATATTCTATACTCGTTAGACAATTCTTTCTATTCAACAGAATCTACATATAATTCCTCTTCATCTTCACTGAACTCCTCTTAACATTTGGTATCCTTTCACCCCGACTTTTAATGTCGCCTTAGAACGTTTCCTGTAGCTCCGTCATTGCTTCTTCGATGCATAGACAGAACTGTAATGCCGAAAGACTGCATCCCTTCCTTACATCCTTTTTAATCCGAGCACTTCGTCCTTGATCTTCCAGTCTTTTTGTTCCCTCCTGACTCTCGTACATATTGCGTATCACTCTTTCTTTCTGTAGCTTACTCCTATTTTTCTCAGAGTTTCGAACGTATTGCACCATTTTACACTGTTGAATTTTTTTCCAGGTTGACAGATACTACGAAGGTGTGCTTTTCTCTTTAGCCTTCATTCCATTATCAAGTGCAACGCTAGAACCGCCTCTCTTTGGCCATTACTTTCTCTAAAGCCAAACTGAACGTCGCCTAACAGATCCTCAATTGTCTCGTCAGTTGTTCAGTATATTAATCTTGCTAGAAACTTGGATGTCTAAGATGTTAAGCTGATTGTGACATAGTTCTCGTACCGGCCTGTCCTTATTATCTTTACTATTGTGTGAATGACATTTTTCAGAAAGACTGATGATGTTTACCCGTACTCATACACGCTGCAGACCAGCTTGAACTTTCGTTTTATTGCAACTTCGCCGAGTAATTGTAGAAATTCAAAACGAGTGCTACTATGCCTTGCGGCTTGTTTCATCGGAAATCTCCCAGAGATATGTAAAACTCTGACTCTAATACTGGGTTTCCATTGTCTACCACATTAACTCTGATTTCTTCTTCAATCACGTCATCAAACAGTTCCTGCAAATCGCGGAGGCTTATTTAATCCTTCCACCTATCCGCTCTATCCCTGCGTTTAATATTGGAATTCCATTTGTACTCTCATATGAAACCTTTGCTTTTAATTTCACCGACAGTGATTGTGGCTTTTCTATGTGTGAGTCAGTCCGTCTAAAGTTCTTTTTTTCTCGATTTCTTTGCCATTTCGCCTTGGCTTCCCCAAATTTATTTCATTCCTAAGTGACGTATTTCAGTATTCCTTTCTTTATACGAAGATTTTCGTACATCCTTGTTATTTGGATAACTTGAAGTGTTTCTTCCGTTACCCAAGGTTTCTTCGCAGTTTCCTTCCATGTACAGTCGTGCTCAAAAGTATCCGAACAACCTGAATTGCATTTCGCCTGATTCGAATGCAACCCACATAGCGCAGCTGTCTAGCAGGTCGCCCCTCGGTACACTCGTTTGACTATTGAAAATGGTTCCAACAAGTCACCACCAGAAAACACTTCTCTGTATCGCAATAACTCAAGATGTAAAGTAATACCAAGGTACTACAAATATCAGGGAACATCTTATCACAGATAAGACGGTTCTTCAGGCTTGTAAGTTCACATTTATTACAATAAATGACATACATGAAATGTTACCACTCTCATTATTACGTCATATAGGTAATTCACGTAGTAAGTTCGTCGTATTCATGATTTCCTCTTCAAAATAACATACCGTACTTATTATTTAACACAAAATGACATTAAAAATTTAAGTTATTCACGAGCAGCTAGTTGAGAATATGTATGAACTTCAAATGGCACGACGAACCGTCTCGTTTTGCATATAGATTCAAACCCCGGTCATGCAGACTAATCAAAGACTCCGTGACTGGCGGAAACTAACAGTCATTCCTGACGATGCATACAGAGAGTGATATACCTCGATTTTAGACAGTATCAGTTAGCAAATATCCACTTTAAATTACGTAACGTAAACATTGTTAACGGACGCGAATTCCTACCCAGCATCTATTGTCCTTGTAAACGAACTACGAGGGATGTTAAATATCGCTTCCTCACAAGTAACTTACTTGAAATGCCGTGAGGCAAAGCTTTGTGTTGGACAGGGATTCGAACCCAGAACCTAACTGGATTGTCATCGAAGCACAATCAACTGTGACATATCGGATTTTCTCGGCAGTAGCTAGATGTTTTAACTGAAATGACGAGACGAAACATTAATTTTTCCTTTCCCAGGACTCCAAACTGGCGCCGGCCGCGGTGGCCGTGCGGTTCTAGGCACTCCAGTCCGGAGCCGCGCTGCTGCTACGGTCGCAGGTTCGAATCCTGCCTCGGGCATGGGTGTGTGTGATGTCCTTATGTCAGTTAGGTTTAAGTAGTTCTAAGTTCTAGGGGACTGATGACCACAGCAGTTGAGTCCCATAGTGCTCAGAGCCACTCCAACCTGGCACCTATCGCTGTTATATTCTAGAGAAAACGAACGTTAAAAATGGGTTTGTTACACCAGCAGCGACATGTGAGCATGTTTGAACTAGAAATAATATGACGAAGAGTTCAGTGCTGTCTGGGAATCGAGCCCCACACATATCGTTCACTGCACACAAAGAGACGTCAGCCACCGAATTTTTTTCCACCAGCAGCTCGGAATAACATCCTTGAATTTACAATGATTTCGCAAACAGTTCTGTGTCTCGCTGGGACTCAAAAACGTCAGATACCGTTAGTGTTGACAACGAATGAAAATACATTAAAAATCAAAATTATTACCCACCAGCAGATAGGTGTCCTCATGCTAGAGCTTGATAATACATAATGAAAGCTTTAGTGCCGGGCCAGGATTCGTACCCCTTCACGCGCAATATGTGGAGATGTTGAGGAATCTGCAGTTTGAACAAACAACAAATTGCAGTCGAGCTGTATTGTCACGAAGGGACCAAATTCGGCGTTAAGGGCGATCAGAGTTGCATTCCCAGATCAGAACCAACTTTATCGACATACAGAAGCTCAAATAAAAGATGGAATAAGTGCCCTGTGACCCTACATAGCGTTTGTTTCGTCACTAGAAATAAATAACTAGTATAAGAAAGGTTACTGTTGATAGAGTTTCTACGTGTCGCGACTCCTGACTTTATTGTGGTTCAACCTAACGTCTACTTGGTAGAGAAGGAATATCATACTTAACATGAATGTCAGACCACAATGCCATTATACCTTATTCACTCGGCGTAGCCAGAAGAGAACAGAATCTGTCTCTCCTTATCCAAAATCATCAGCAGAAGTGGAATCGAACCCAGACCATTAATTATATGAACCTAGCATCAATCCAAGAGACCACCAAATTCTCTTCTGTATCACTCATTTTTCTATCATAGCAATGTTGCGCCACACTAGATGAGAATTCTGACACACAGACTCCCTGTAGTGATTTGCAGCATGTTCAGTACATTCATTTACTTGGTTGGCCGAATTGCCATGAACTAGCTGCCTCGGCTACCCAGTGCATACATTCGACTCTATTTTGTAATCACCGAAATAAAATCACGTAACTGACACCTACACAGAACTGCCAACAGTGTAGAATGCATAAATTTAAACAGGAAGTGTTCCTTTCAACTTCAGCTACTCAATTGCGCTATCTGTTTGTTAAAAACGTCGTGCAGTGCAAAAGATAGGCTGTAACTGTCTGTCTCTCAGAAGTCTAGATCCGGCCATATGCATTATCTCACAGCACTGTGGAATGCGCAAGTTCTGGAGGAATTGTTGTTGAGGTTTGGAGGTGTTGTAGCTGCGTGTCAGATAGTAGCGTAACGCTAAGCGTCGCGCACTGTTAATAAGACGTCGCGAGTTTGGGTACATCCACTGCTAAATTTTTTAAAACGCCATACTGCTGTCTGCTGAAGTTATCGATCTAATGGAACTTTGAACATAATTCCCTTCACTTCTCAACCCAAAATAGTCGCATGTGGAAAAAGGGCTAACTTCTGCGACATTTTGTGCTTTTCAAGTTTAATAGATGGCCAGGCTGCAGATGCATCTCGAAACTTTTGTATTATGTATGGGGAGAGCGCATCGTGCCAAAATACGTCAGAAAAGTATTTTCTACATTAGCTGTCGTGTGGCAGCGGCATTTTATTCTTCATAAAACCTTGTTTGATAGCTTTAACTCAGAACAAGTTTTCTACATGCATGTAATCAATAAACTGCATTGCATTGTCAGGCTGTTATAGACAACATCAGAGAATTAGCATATATCGTTGATGATTAATTTCTCTCTCATGTTAACTAATGTTTTAACAACACTAAAAGAAACCGTACGAAAATTGTGCACTGTATTATAAGAAACGAAATAAAACTACCCACGATAAACTTACGACGAAAGTTTGTTTCAATAGAACTGGGTATCTGTACACAAGCGTGCCTCTATCGGCACAAATTAGTAAAATACTAATCACTTAGATTTCGATTGGTTCTCTGTTTGATTGGTATGCTGTGCCAGACTCAAGTGATATGCAAATGTGGCATTTCATAAATAAACTTATGTATTCCTAGAAACCCAAAATTCGTTTGTCAGCAGCGGAAAGATGCGTTACCTGTTGTGCAGTATTGTAAGTTTTTCAGCATTGCACTATGAGCCGTAAGTATTTTCCCGCGATTTCCTTATCGATGTGTGATCTGACTGCTTGTAGCTCTTTCACAGAAGGGATAAAAACGTTACAGTCAGCAAGACTGGAACCGCAAATCATAACAGACGCTTTTTCTCAGGTTAGCACGTTTCCACAGAGCTAGTGAAGAGGCATGTGTCTAGGTCTCCTCCCACGAGACCAGTAGTGGCTAGAACTCGTAAACCGCTATTTAAAGGACGAGATTAGATGCGATTTTCACGTGCAACGACTTTCCCGGGCTGAAAACCGTAAATTTACAATCTTTTGTTACACCTCAAGCGTTAATAATAACTCAGATTATTCGATGGAAATGACAGGAAAAATCAAGTGAACTTTGAGGCTTAATTCCGTGCACACCAGGAAGTAACTCGTCGATCACAGTGTTGCCAAATATACCTTGCCTTGTTACCAAATCTCAGTTAAATTACCAGCAGGAAGAAGACGAACCGATGTGATCCTACAGTGGGTTGGAAGTGACCATAGCTAATGTCTCAAAGACGCGGCTGCTACGGCCTGGAATACGTAATCCGTCTGATTCACATTTCTGTAACTGGGTTTAGGGACCGGAGCGTAGTTACTAATAATACTCACAACTGACTGCAAACTAAGCTACATAAATCAGTAACTCTCATAGTAGTTTTTATATATCTTTCGTAAGTGTACTCAAAACTAAGAAAATCATTGACGAACGTTTTCGTGCCTCGCCGATAGTCGAGCACAACAAACAAATAAAAATAAAAGAAGACTGTGTGCGTGTATGTGAGTGTCTGTGTGTGTGAGAGAGAGAGAGAGAGAGAGTGAGAGAGATAGAGAGAGAGAGAGAGAGAGAGAGGGAGGGGGAGAGATAAAAATAAAGAAGAATGAGAGAGAGAGAGAGAGAGTAAAAAATTGTTGCAAAGAAATGAAACATGGTATGTAAAGAAATCTTTCATTAAAATGACACGTTCTACATCATTACAAAATGTCGTATTCATGATCTATGGAACAAGTATTAATCTAATCTAATCTAATCATATCATATTGCTGACTAGTCATGAAGAGGCACGAATTACAGACATTTTCGCCAATATCAGTAACCAAACCTAAACTTGAAAAAAAAAAAAAAATAAGACGACAGTTTTTGTAATAAACCGGGACTCCTTTAAAGACCCTTTCGTCCCTGTTAACTAACTACGAAAGATGTGTGATATACCTCCATTCAGAAGGAACAAAGTGTTCATGCATTTAAAGATGAAGCGCATGATGTGAAGCTCTGTGACGGAGATACGAACCCAGCACGCTATCGGATTGTTAACTAAGTAAAATCAAATGTTACGTATCGGTTTTTCTTATCAGCTGCTAGATGTTTAAATCTAAAATAAGGATACAAATTTTTGTGCCTGAGCGACAATCGAACCACACACCTACCGTCCTTCTTTAGCATCAACGAACATAGCTTAAGTAACACTTGCTTACTCACCAACAGTAAGATGTGTGCGTGTTTGACCAGAAATAACGACACCTATTGCGATTGTTGGCAACACATGAACAGACATTTAAAATGCAACTTAATTTTCACTAGCAGACTGTTATGCACGTGATAGGGCTTGAAATGAAATTATGAATATTTTTGTACTAGATCAGGATTCGGACCCACATACCTTTGGAGGAGACCTAGAGAAGATTGCATTCTTGGGAAAATGAACGAAATGATTGAACTATACTGTTCCGAGAGATTCAGATCCTCGAAAGATGTGATACGAATTCGAATCACAGTCCAGCACCAAATTTTTCAACGTCTCTAGTTCAAACAAGTACAAGAAAAATAAGAGCCCTGTTCCTTTAAAGCCGGCCCGTGAGGCCGTGCGGTTAAAGGCGCTTCAGTCTGGAACCGCGTGACCACTACGGTCGCAGGTTCGATTCCTGCCTCGGGCATGGATGTGTGTGATGTCCTTAGGTTAGTTAGGTTTAATTAGTTCTAAGTTCTAGGCGACTGATGACCTCAGCAGTTGAGTCGCATAGTACTCAGAGCCATTTGAACCATTTTTTTGTCCCATGAAATGGCTATCGTGTCATCAAATAAAATAAAATTTTCTAATGTAAGTACGTTTACTGGAGACAGTATTTCTGCTTACCATGATTTCCGCCTATGTCATTTCCCAATGTAAACCGGCTCTGCCCAATTGGTAATCAAGGAACGTGATGTTTAATGCGGATTCTGGATTATAACGTCTTTCTCTTGAGATTACCAGAGGTAAAGTAAATCTGTTTGTGCCTCTTAAAAGTAAATGCCTGAACCCAAGCATTGCATCTGTCATAGTTCGTTCCACCAGACCATTGTGGCCATATTTCCCAGCCCCAGGAGTGTGCTGTAACGGATGATATGCTTAGCTTACAACATTAGTCACGGTGGAAAAAATGCGAGTCTATTAAATGGTTAAGTAGAAGCAGTCTTCTGACGTGGAGATTATGCTATTCTCAAGTCAGCAGGATGTAAAGACTCTTCTAGGCATCATAGCCTCGATGTGAAGCCATTTTGAAACATTGACTAATTAAGCAAATTTCTTAGTTCGAGAAAATCCACTGTGAAGTGTGAAGTTACCGGATAATTCGATTATTACCGTCATTGTTACTATCATTTTCTTCATACCGTTGCTGGAACACATGTGCCTGAAGATCATTTAATGCCTTTTGGTCATTATAGAAGTAGTTGCCCAAGAAGAGGTTCTTTCCCTGTCTACGGACCTTTTCATGTTAATATCAAACATCAGCAATTACTCGCAGATTACATTAAATCTAAAGTAACTGATGAAGACGTTACTTGATAACTAAAACGCGCTGCCTTTCTTAATTTACTTGTGCCTAGAAATGGCTGTCGAATACTGCCAAACCAAAAGCCAAGGGATCTTACTGCCTTCCGTTATACGTCGCTGTCAGTTCTTCCACAAGATTTGGTCGACGTGACCTGTTTGAAGTTGTGTATGGCAGAGAATGTTTTAGAAGATCAATTGTTTTCCTTTGCAATAAACAGACAGATTTTCATTGTAAGCTATCCAAGTTCAAAATTTTCGGGCATGGATGTGTGTGATGTCCTTAGGTTAGTTAGGTTTAAGTAGTTCTAAGTTCTAGGGGACTGATGACCAAAGATGTTAAGTCCCATAGTGCTCAGAGCCATTTGCACCATTTGATTTCGCTGGTTGGAAGGCAAAAAGCTTACTGACATGAAACTTCCTGGCAGATTAAAACTGTGTGCCCGACCGAGACTGGAACTCGGGACCTTTGCCTTTCGCGGGCAAGTGCTCTACCATCTGAGTTACCGAAGCACGACTCACGCTCGGTACTCACAGCTTTACTTCTGCCACAGCGCACACTCCGCTGCAGAGTGAAAATCTCATTCTGGAGCTTACTGACAAATTTCACACAAGGAAAAGGGGGACGAAATGTCTCCCACTGGAAGGTCATGTTGTTCTATTTAAATGATTACAACATCAGCTAAAACTAACAGTGAAGCTATCAGTATAAGCACATTACTGTTGTCAGAATGATGTTGCACTGCCCAGGGCCTGTAATGATAAAGGGCCCGTTTAGGTCAGGCATATTGTATACAGAAGTGGAAGAGAGAGCACCACTAAATTCCACAATCCGCATGCATTGCATACACACAGAAATTACTGTTACAATGTACTATTACAGCCCAATGAGTGAATTGCATATTTTCCCGTGAAAAAGAGCACTGGCTAACAGTCTTCGCTACATTAGGTTACTTAAACTGGTGTCACTCTGAGCTAGAATTTATGGTCAGCGACTAAGTATAAGGTCAATGAGTCGGATGCGGGTTTTGCAACTGTGAAATACCTTCCTACATTATAGAAGTGAATATTAAATCTGAACTACTAATGCGAAAATTTTGAACTTGGATAGCTTTCAATGAAAATCTTTCTGTTTATTACAAAGGAAAACAATTGATTTTCTAAAACATTCTCTGCCATACACAACTTCAAACAGGTCACGTCGACCAAATCTTGTGGAAGAACTGACAGCGACGTATAACGGAAGGCAGTAAGATCCCTTGGCTTTTGGTTTGGCAGTATTCGACAGCCATTTCTAGGCGCAAGTAAATTAAGAAAGGCTCAAAAATGGCTCTGAGCTATATGGGGCTTAACATCTGTGGTCATCAGTCCCCTAGAGCTTAGAACTACTTAAACCTAACTAACCTAAGGACATCACACACATCCATGCGCGAGGCAGGATTCGAACCTGCGACCCTAGCAGTCTCGCAGTTCCGGACTGAGCGCCTAGAACCGCTAGACCACCGTGGCAGCGCGTTTTAGTTATCAAGCAACGTCTTCATCAGTTACTTTAGTTTTAATGTAATCTGCGAGTAATTGCTGATGTTTGATATTAAGATGACTAGGACTCTGTAGACAGGGAAAGAACCTCTTCTTGGGCAACTACTTCTATAATGACCAAAAGGCATTAAATCATCTTCAAGCACATGTGTTCCAGCAACGGTATGAAGAAAACGATAGTAACAATGACGGTAATAATCGAATTATCCGGTAACTTCACACTTCACAGTGGATTTTCTCGAACTAAGAAATTTGCTTAATTAATGAATATTTCAAAATGGCTTTACATCAAGGCCATGATGCCTAGAAGAGTCTTTACATCCTGCTGACTTGAGAATAACATAATCTCTACGTCAGAAGATTGCCTCTACTTAACCATTTAATAGACTCGCATTTTTTCCACCGTGACTAATGTTGTAAGCTAAGCACATCATCTTGTACAGCACACTCCTGGGGCTGGGAAATATGGCCACAATGGTCTGGTGGAACTGTTGAGTAGTGCTTAAGATAAGTAAATAAATTAGTGAAATCAAAGTGAAGTAGAAATTAGAAAATAAATGAAAAACTTAGTTTAGTTTAGAAGAATTACACACTGGCAAACAGCGGGCAGAGCAGCAGAGCAGAAGGACAATGACCGTTGAAGTCAGCAAGTTCAGAAGCCATCGTCCTCCCCACATAAGCGGACGCTGTCGAGTCAGCCGTCAGGGCAACGCCCGACCGGCTCACGTGTTTCTCAGTTGTCGCATGTGAGCAAAGGCCCTCGCCTACATTCCAAGAGCCAATGACCGACGTTAAGAAGATTCTTCGAGAAGCTTTTCAACGTGACAGACGAGGCAATGACCGTGAAGTCGTTCACCTCCAATGAACTGAAGTGAATAAATACGCGTGACGCAGGGGCCTGACAGAGGGAGAAAAGAGAGTAGCAGTAGTTTTCAGTCAGTTTCGGTGCCGAAGACCATCATGCAAGAAGAGACTACATCATACACAGACGCACCGAGTCCGCCGCTGTAACGGAATAGCAAGCAGCTGCCTCGGCACCAGAAGACAGAAGTTAAAAGGTATTTGAAGTCTGATTTTTATGTACACGGGTGACTCGTGAGGACAGGAAGGAGACGGCCTCACACCAGCAGGCACCTGTGAGCTGGGATGAAGATCTGACAGCCGAAGACTGGCAAGCGGGAGTTCGTTGTTCGAGTCCAGGACACTGGCCTTCCCACGCTGCACCGCTTCGCTGGCCGACGCACAACACACGCGGCCGCTTAGAGAAGAGAAACACTGGGACGTCACATCTAAGGTATCACCATCCGATGCACGACTTCGCTCTCAATAATTAAACGGGCCATCTCGCGCTGCGCGTCTCCAGTCAACTGGGCGAGACGGCGACACGAGATACACACTGCCGCGCGTAATCAGACGCCGCCGCTGCCGCAGCAGAAGGCTTCGCAAACGACACAGCTGCCGCTCTCCGAGCCAGAACTTCGAGTAAGGAAACAGTTGTACAAATCTTAAATAAAAGTTATCTTACGTAAAAATGTTGTTTCATTCTATCTCATACCCGAGCCAAGGGAGAACCCACCCTGCCCACATGTTGTTAAGAGAGAAAAATCAATTTATTCAGTATTTTCACCCTGATATAATGCTTTAGAATCAAATGGTCTGGCCGGCCGTGGTGGCCATGCGGTTCTAGGCGCCTCAGTCCGGAACCGCGCGACTGCTACAGTCGCAGGTTCGAATTCTGCCTCGGGGATGGATGTGTGTGATGTCCTTAGGTTAGTTAGGTTTAAGTAGTTCTAAGTTCTAGGGGACTGATGACCTTAGTTGTTAAGTCCCATAGTGCTCAGAGCCATTTGAACCATTTTCAAATGGTCTGGTGGAACGAACTATGACGGGTGCAATGCTTGGGTTCAGGCATTTACTTTTAAGAGGCACAAACAGATTTACTTTACCTCTGGTAACCTCAAGAGAAAGACGTTATAATCTAGAATCCGCATTAAACATCACGTTCCTTCATTACCAATTGGGCAGGGTCGGTTTACAATGGGGAAATGACATAGGCGGAAGTCATGGTAACCAGAAATACTGTCTCCAGTAAACTTACTTACGAGGGTCAGTCAAAAAGTAATGCCTCCTATTTTTTTTTCTACGTTTAACTGTCAGGAAATTTAAATGCAATTACATAGGTTGAAAACCACAATATTGAGGATCATTTTGTCATTTTTCAATGTAATCTCCGCCCATCTCTACAGTTTTGGTCCATCTTTGAACAAGGGCATGTATCCCAGCACGGTAAAAATCACAGCTCTGCTTCCTAAGCCATTGACGCACGGATGTTTTGACGGCCTCCTCATCTTCAAAATGAATCCCACGATGAGCTTCTTTTAGTGGCCCGAACAGATGGAAGTCTGATGGTGCCAGGTCAGGGCTGTATGGGGGATGAGGCAAAACTTCCCATCCAATTTTGACAATCTCGTCAGAGGTGTGACGACTGGTGTGTGGTCTTGCATTGTCATGCAAAAGAAGAACATCTGCCATTGATTTTGTTGGGCGAACTCGCTGAAGACGTGCTTTAAGTTTGTTGAGGGTTGTGACGTATTGAACAGAATTTATTGTGCATCCCTGCTCCAAAAAATCAACCAGAATCACACCCTCTGTATCCCAGAAAACTGTTGCCATAACTTTCCCTGCCGATCGCACAGTTTTGAATTTTTTCTTCCTCGGCGAGCTTGTGTGACGCCACTCCATTGACTGCCTCTTTGATTCGGGTTCAAAAAAATGCACCCATGTTTCGTCCCCGGTCACAATTTTTTTCAGAAACTCATCTCCCTCCAAACGGAAGCGCTGCAAGTGTTGGGAGGCTATTGTTTTCCTTGCCTCTTTATTCTGATCGGTTAACATTCTTAGAACCCACCGTGCACAAACTTTTGAGTACCCCAATTGTTTAATAATCGTGATCACACTGCCTTTACTAAGAGAAATAATGCGACACACTTCATCTGCAGTCACCCGACGGTCACCACGAATGATGTCATCAACTTGCTGAATGTTGTGTGGAGTCACTGCACTCACCGGCCTGCCGCTCCGCTTTTCGTCAGTCAACGGTGTTTGCCCTTCAGCTTCCTTACAACGACGAACCCATCGTCTAACAGTGCTGACATCCACTGTCACAACACCATACACCTTCTTCAGTCTTTCATGAATGCGTATGGGCGTTTCACCTTCTGCATTCAAGAATTCAATCACACAACGCTGTCTCAAACGAACATCGATGTCGGCCATCTTACAAACTTCTGCTGTGCTGCCACCTGTTGACACAGAAAGTTACTACTGCAGTGGATTGCAGAAGAAGGTTTGAGGAATGGCGCCAAATTCAAATTTTTCACTTAATTTCTTTAAGTAGAAAAAAAATGGGAGGCATTACTTTTTGACCGACCCTTGTACATTAGAAAATTTTATTTTATTTGATGAAACGTAGCCATTTAAAGGAACAGGGCTCTTATTTTTCTTGTACTTGATTGAACTAGAGACGTTGAAAAATTTGGTGCTGGACTGTGATTCGAATTCGTATCGCATCTTTCGAGGATCTGAACCTCTCGGAACAGTATAGTTCAATCATTTCGTTCATTTTCCCAAGAATGCAATCTTCTCTAGGTCTCCTCCAAAGGTATGTGGGTCCGAATCCTGATCCAGTACAAAAATATTCATAATTTCATTTCAAGCCCTATCACATGCATAACAGTCTGCTAGTGAAAATTAACGTGCATTTTTAATGTCTGTTCATTTGTTGCCAACAATCGCAATAGGTGTCGTTATTTCTGGTCAAACACGCACACATCTTACTGTTGGTGAGTAAGCAAGTGTTACTTAAGCTATGTTCGTTGATGCTAAAGAAGGACGGTAGGTGTGCAGTTTGATTGTCGCTCAGGAACAAAAATTTGTATTCTTATTTTAGATTTAAACATCTAGCAGCTGATAAGAAAAACCGATACGTAACATTTGATTTTACTTAGTTAACAATCCGATTGCGTGCTGGGTTCGTATCTCCGTCACAGAACTTCACATCATGCGCTTCATCTTTAAATGCATGAACACTTTGTTCCTTCTGAATGGAGGTATATCACACATCTTTCGCAGTTAGTTAACAGGGACGAAAGGGTCTTTAAAGGAGTCCCGGTTTATTACAAAAACTGTCGTCTTTTTTTTTTTTTTTTTTTTTCAAGTTTAGGTTTGGTTACTTATATTGGCGGAAATATCTGTAATTCGTGCTTCTTCATGACTAGTCAGCAATATGATATGATTAGATTAGATTAGATTAATACTTGTTCCATAGATCATGAATACGACATTTCGTAATGGCGTAGAACGTGTCATTTTAATGAAAGATTTCTTTACATACCATGATTCATTTCTTTGCAACAATTTTTTACTCTCTCTCTCTCATTCTTTCTTATTTTTATCTCTCTCCCACCCTCTCTCTCTCTCTCTCTCTCTCTCTCTCTCTCTCTCTCACTCACACACACACACACACACACACACACACACACACACACATATACACGCACACAGTCTTTTTTTATTTTTATTTGTTTGTTGTGCTCGACTATCGGCGAAGCACGAAAACGTTCGTCAATGATTTTCTTAGTTTTGAGCACACTTACGAAAGATATATAAAAACTACTATGAGAGTTACTGAAAAAAATGGTTCAAATGGCTCTGAGCACTATGGGACTTAACATCTATGGTCATCAGTCCCCTAGAACTTAGAGCTACTTAAACCTAACTAACCTAAGGACATCACACACATCCATGCCCGAGGCAGGATTCGAACCTGCGACCGTAGCGGTCGCGCGGTTCCATACTGTAGCGCCACAACCGCTCGGCCACCAGCGGCCGGCTCAGTTCTATTGAAACAGACTTTCGTCGTAAGTTTATCGTGGGTAGTTTTATTTCATTTCTTATAATACAGAGCACAATTTTCGTACGGTTTCTTTTAGTGTTGTTAAAACATTAGTTAACATGAGAGAGAAATTAATCATCATCGATACATGCGAATTCTCTGATGTTGTCTATAACAGCCTGACAATGCAATGCAGTTTATCGATTGCATGCATGTAGCAAACTTGTTCTGAGTTAAAGCTGTCAAACAAGGTTTTATGAAGAACAAAATGCCGCTGCCACACGACAGCTAATGTAGAAAATACTTTTCTGACGTATTATGGCACGATGCGCTCTCCCCATACATAATACAAAACTTTCGAGATGCATCTGCAGCCTGGCCATCTATTAAACCTGAAAAGAACAAAATGTCGCAGAAGTTAGCCCTTTTTCTACATGCGACTATTTTGGGTTGAGAAGTGAAGGGAATTATGTTCAAAGTTCCATTAGATCGATAACTTCAGCAGACAGCAGTATGGCGTTTTAAAAAAATTAGCAGTGGATGTACCCAAACTCGCGACGTCTTATTAACAGTGCGCGACGCTTAGCGTTACGCTACTAGCTGACACGCAGCTACAACACCTCCAAACCTCAACAACAATTCCTCCAGAACTTGCGCATTCCACAGTGCTGTGAGATAATGCATATGGCCGGATCTAGACTTCTGAGAGACAGACAGTTACAGCCTATCTTTTGCACTGCACGACGTTTTTAACAAACAGATAGCGCAATTGAGTAGCTGAAGTCGAAAGGAACACTTCCTGTTTAAATTTATGCATTCTACACTGTTGGCAGTTCTGTGTAGGTGTCAGTTACGTGATTTTATTTCGGTGATTACAAAATAGAGTCGAATGTGTGCACTGGGTAGCCGAGGCAGCTAGTTCATGGCAATCCGGCCAACCAAGTAAATGAATGTACTGAACATGCTGCAAATCACTACAGGGAGTCTGTGTGTCAGAATTCTCATCTAGTGTGGCGCAACATTGCTATGATAGAAAAATGAGTGATACAGAAGAGAATTTGGTGGTCTCTTGGATTGATGCTAGGTTCATATAATTAATGGTCTGGGTTCGATTCCACTTCTGCTGATGATTTTGGATAAGGAGAGACAGATTCTGTTCTCTTCTGGCTACGCCGAGTGAATAAGGTATAATGGCATTGTGGTCTGACATTCATGTTAAGTATGATATTCCTTCTCTACCAAGTAGACGTTAGGTTGAACCACAATAAAGTCAGGAGTCGCGACACGTAGAAACTCTATCAACAGTAACCTTTCTTATACTAGTTATTTATTTCTAGTGACGAAACAAACGCTATGTAGGGTCACAGGGCACTTATTCCATCTTTTATTTGAGCTTCTGTATGTCGATAAAATTGGTTCTGATCTGGGAATGCAACTCAGATCGCCCTCTACGCCGAATTTGATCCCTTCGGGACAATACAGCTCGACTGCAATTTGTTGTTTGTTCAAAACTGCAGATTCCTCAACATCTCCACATATTGCGCGTGAAAGGGTTCGAATTTATTATCAAGCTCTAGCATGAGGACACCTATCTGCTGGTGGGTAATAATTTTGATTTTTAATGTATTTTCATTCGTTGTCAACACTAACGGTATCTGACGTTTTTGAGTCCCAGCGAGACACAGAACTGTTTGCGAAATCATTGTAAATTCAAGGATGTTATTCCGAGCTGCTGGTGGAAAAAAATTCGGTGGCTGAAGTCTCTTTGTGTGCAGTGAACAATATGTGTGGGGCTCGATTCCCAGACAGCACTGAACTCTTCGTCATATTGTTTCTAGTTCAAACATGCTCACATGTCGCTGCTGGTGTAACAAACCCATTTTTAACGTTCGTTTCCTCTAGAATATAACAGCGATAGGTGCCAGGTTGGAGTGGCTCTGAGCACTATGGGACTCAACTGCTGTGGTCATCAGTCCCCTAGAACTTATAACTACTTAAACCTAACTAACATAAGGACATCACACACACCCATGCCCGAGGCAGGATTCGAACCTGCGACCGTAGCAGCAGCGCGGCTCCGGACTGGAGTGCCTAGAACCGCACGGCCACCGCGGCCGGCGCCAGTTTGGAGTCCTGGGAAAGGAAAAATTAATGTTTCGTCTCGTCATTTCAGTTAAAACATCTAGCTACTGCCGAGAAAATCCGATATGTCACAGTTGATTGTGCTTCGATGACAATCCAGTTAGGTTCTGGGTTCGAATCCTTGTCCAACACAAAGCTTTGCCTCACGGCATTTCAAGTAAGTTACTTGTGAAGAAGCGATATTTAACATCCCTCGTAGTTCGTTAACAAGGACAATAGATGCTGGGTAGGAATTCGCGTCCGTTAACAATGTTTACGTTACGTAATTTAAAGTTGATATTTGCTAACTGATACTGTCTTAAATCGAGGTATATCACTCTCTGTATGCATCGTCAGGAATGACTGTTAGTTTCCGTCAGTCACGAAGTCTTTGATTAGTCTGCATGACCGGAGTTTGAATCCATATGCAAAACGAGACGGTTCGTCGTGCCATTTGAAGTTCATACATATTCTCAACTAGCTGCTCGTGAATAACTTAAATTTTTAATGTCATTTTGTGTTAAATAATAAGTACGGTATGTTATTTTGAAGAGGAAATCATGAATACGACGAACTTACTACGTGAATTACCTATATGACGTAATAATGAGAGTGGTAACATTTCATGTACGTCATTTATTGTAATAAATGTGAACTTACAAGCCTGGAGAACCGTCTTATCTGTGATAAGATGTTCCCTGATATTTGTAGTACCTTGGTATTACTTTACATCTTGAGTTATTGCGATACAGAGCAGTGTTTTTAGTGGTGACTTGTTGGAACCATTTTCAATAGTCAAACGACTGTACCCAGGGGCGATTAGAGGACCTGCTAGACAGCTGCGCTATGTGGGTTGCATTCAAATCAGGCGAAATGCAATTCAGGTAGTTCGGATAGTTTTGAGCACGACTGTACTTATGTCTGCCTGTGCAACATCTGTGATTGTTCTCCTCGGAGATTTCCATTCCTCTTCACCTGAACTACCTACTATGGTATTACTTATCGCGGTATCCACATCCGTAGAGAAGGTGAAATGCAATTCAGGTCGTTCGAATACTTTTGAGCACGACTGTACTTATGTCTGCCTGTGCAACATCTGTGATTGTTCTCCTCGGAGATTTCCATTCCTTTTCACTAATCTACCTACTATGGTATTACTTATAGCGGTATCCACATCCTTAGAGAATTTCAAATGCGTCTCATCATTCCTCGTACTTCAGTTTTCCACTTCCTTCCCCACTGGTTCTTCTTGACGAGTCTCTTAAACTTCAGTGTATTCTTCATCATTGCCCATACTGCTCTCCATATATGCTTAATGCTTCTAGTATTTTGCCTAATTGCACACCCATAATACCTTTGCAATCTATCAATTGCTTCATCTGTCAATCTTCCTCTTCCTCCAAGGGTCTTACCATCACTAAGCTTCTGGGACCCTCATGTCTGCTTTAGTTTGTGCAAGCAAGCCCCCATGCACTTCTGCACATGTCCAATGCTCTCCTGTTTTTTAGTATGAATTTCATTGCCAAAAGGTTTGAGTTCCTCTATAGCTTTATATCCCTTATAATCACCATCTTCTAGATGGTTAGTGTATCGTACATTATACCACTCCTGTGATCTGGAAAAATTTGCTTTCACTCCCTCTACTTCCATGGCTCCACTCGTGCTGTGAAAATTTGCTTCACAACTTTCACTATGTTCGTCCTTGGTATTTCCCTTACATCTACAACGTTTTGAGAGAATAGCAACATCAGTTACTTTGCAACTGTCTCCACTGGTAGCTGTCACAACTCTAATAAAAGATTTTGCCTGAAATTTAGCAACTTCGCTAATATGAATCCACTGCAAAACTGTAGGTGGTTAAAGTAAAGCACGATTTCCATTTGTTTTATTGTTATTGGTCTGGTGAATCTCATAAAACATTTCCCAGATGTGTATCTGCAGTAGTTTTCCAGAACATCTAGAGCAGCAAAGATTATTATAAAAGTAAATTTGTTTACTTTCCATTATGAATGTAGAAAGGTTTATGTCATTGTTGGCAACCGTTAGTGACTTGTTTCAGTCGTTTCCTAACCTTGGATGAGCTAGTTTTCTATATTGTTCATTGAAATAACATAATAATAAGAGTATATTTAAGTGAAACCACGTAGTAGTTTGTAGATTATTTGTGAAATAGGGCTGCCTATCAAATTTACGACACAGTAATACGCCGATATGGTGTTTATTTATGGCAAATGTGATGGTAATGTTACGAATATCGCGTACGTTATCCAACTCGGAGAATTCCGAATGCACGGATCATTAGTGGAGTATTTCGAATGTTACGGAGGCAAGTTCTGTACATTGCTATCATAATCTGAATGTTCTGGAAAACTACTGCAGATACACATCTGGGACATGTTTTATTGGAGTCACCAGATCAATAACAACAAAATAAATGGAAATCGAGCTTTACTTCAACCTCGTACAGTATTGCGATGGCTAAACTTTTTTTCTTTAGTTTCACTTGTAGAACAATATATTAAGATATTTGCATATCCTCGTGAATCAACCTGAATAATAATTCAATTTTTACAGCATTATCCAAATAATTCTCTTCTATATGCCTTAAATTCGGCCCGAATTTTATTCACACCTATAGGTGCAATTGCATGTAAAGGCATTCCTTCAGTAATTTCAGCTTTCACAGAAGTTATGCTTGTATGCTGTCCAAATGCATATTTTGGTATTGGAGGCATGTCGTCATTTATTCACTGTTCTAATTGATTTATATCTACACTGTGCACACGCAAGTAGTCACTCAAGTCGCAATATGAAAGTGTAATATAAGGACGCCAGCAATTCAGTCAGTTTGCCACAATAAGTTAAGCATTGTGCAGGTTGTTTAAATTCACCACACTTGAATGTTTAATATGTGTGACCGCTCTTTCACATTACAAGTCAAGCAATGCATCTCCACACATGCTGACAATTGACACCTCATTCTTTAACATGCTACTGTTCATAGGAGTACTCGATGCGTTATATTCCGTTGTCATCTTTCCCTCTATGACTATCACACTATACCGATAGTCCCATCTGCACCATGAATACTATATTCTGCTACTGCTACAAAGACTCTGAATGTTCTGCATCTCAATCACCACATCAAAGTCACTGTGGCGTGATAGACCTACACTATGGTGACGGGATAGCGATAAATACATGCATACATGACCGTATATCATGTACACAAGCTACAAAAGGGCACTGCATTTGCGGAGCTGTCATTTGTATTCAGGTGATTCATGTGAAAAGGTTTCCAACGTGATTATGGCCCAACAAATGGAATTAACAGACTTTGAACACAAATAGTAGTCGAAGATAGACGCATGAGATACTCCATTTCGTAAATCGTTAAGGAATTCAATATTGTGCCGAGAATACCGAATTTCAGGTATTACCTCTCACCACTGACAACACAGTGGCCAACGGCCTGCAGTTAATGACCATGAGCTGTGGCGTTTGCGAAGAGTTGTGAATGCTAACAGACAAGTACCACTACCTGAAATAGCAGCAGAAATTATGAGGGGCGTATGACGAACGTGTCCATTAGGGCAGTGAAGCGGAATTTTGTCGTTAATGGAGTATGACAGCAGACGACCGACGCGAGTAGTATCTTTGCTAACATAAACAAATCGCCTGCAGCGTCTTTGATGAGCTTCTGACCAAATCGGTTGGACACTAGACGACTGGAGAAACCTTGACAGGTCAGATGAGTCCCGATTTCAGTTGGCAAGAGCTAATAGTAGGGTTAGAGTGTGGCGCAGATCCGTCGAAGCCATGGACCAAAATTGACAACGAGGCACTGTGCGGGCTTAAGGTGGCTCCGTAATGATATGAGCTGTTTTTACATTGAATTTACTAGGTCCGTTTAGCCCACTGAACCGATCATTGATTGGTTATGGCTATGTTCGGATGCCTGGAGACTAACAACTTTGGAATTTTTAATCGATGACAATGCTCTACGTCACCGGGCCACAAATGTTCGCCATTGGAGCGAAGAACATTCGAGCAAATACTTATCCAGCCAGATCGCCTGCCTGACGTGAATCCCATCGAACATTTATGGGACATGGTCGAGAGGGTAAACATTTTCTCAATTGTGAAAGTTTATAGAGGCAGTATGACTCAGTATTTCTGTAGCGGACTTTCAACGACTTGTCAAGTCCATGCCACGTAGAGTTGCTTAACTACTCCGGGCAAAAGGAGGTTCGACACGATATCAGGAGGTATCCCATGACTTTTGGCACCTTGTTGTGCAACTAGGGGAGCGGTAGATACCGTCTACAGGTAAATTAAAGAGATGTTCTGAGAAAAGTAAAGCAGCTGTACGAACATCAAGAGACCAGATGGAAACCCAGTTCTAAGCAAAGAAGGGAAAGGTGAAAGGTGGAAGAAGTGCATAGAAGGGCTACACAAGGAAATGTACTTGAACGCAATATCATAGAGGACGTAGGTGAAGATGAAATAGGAGACATGACACTGCGAGAAGAATTTGACAGAGCACTGAAAGACTAGGTCGAAACGAGGCCTCTGGAGTAGACGACATTCCCTCTGAACTACTGACAGCCTGAAGACAGCCAGCCGTAACAAAACTCCTCAATCTGTTAAGCAAGATGTATGAGACAGGGAAAATACTTTCAGCCTTCAAGAAGAATGTCATAATTCAAGTTCCAAGAAAAACAGCTGCTAAAAAATGTGAATGTCACCCAGTTATCACTTTAATAAGTGATGGCTGCAAAATACGAACAGGGATTATCTACAGAAGTACAAAATATTTGATCAAGTGAATCCCCTCTACTGACGAACATATTTATAGAATAAAAATCCCCTTCAGTTGCCAGTCATTTTCTCAAATTATTCTACGACCGGTTTCTAAGTTTAAAGGTCCACCATCACTTGGGAGAGCAATTGAACGGAATGGACAGTGCCTTGAAAGGATACAAGCTGAAGGTTAACAAAGCAAAAGTAGCCAATGAATGTAGTTGAATTAAATCACGCAGTGCTTGGGGATTTACATTAGGAAACGAGACAGCAACGGTAGTAGATGAGTTTTGTTACTTGAGCAGTAAAATAACGAGTGATGATCGAAGTATGAAGAATATAACATGTACAACGAAAATGACAAAACAATCGTTTCGAAGAAGCGGAACTTGTTAAAATCGAATATAGATTTAAGTTTTTAAAAGTCGTTTCTGAAGGTATTTATCTGAAGTGTAGCCTTTTATGGAAGTAAGATCGGACGATAAAGAGTTCAAATATGCCATTCCCAAGCCTCTAATACCTTCTCGGTATGTGTGTAAAGTGTAGTCTATGTGATGTGAAATTTCGCTACGCAACCGAGCGCGGCCAGCGGTGATACAGAAGTGACAGCAGCGAGTTAGCTATTTACTCTCTGGTAAGAGCGTCGCTTACTCCAAGAAATAAGATTATAAATTAAGAGATTTCCTTCGCGTTACTTCTAGTTAAAGGAAAAGTTGTAATTTATCAAATTAGGGGGTGTGGGGCGAGAATCTACCCACTGAATTAGAAGGTACTAAACTTAAAAATATGTAGTTATCTACATTAATCAAGGTACGTTCAGCGAATTTCTCGGTAATTTCTGAGTCCTATTTCATGTACCATGAAATTTCTCGACGTAAGGTAGAGGGGAGAGTAAAGGCTGACGGGTTGGTCGAATCCAGCAACGCGGTCCTTGCCATTCACGTAAAGGCGTAAAAAATGGAATTGCACGTTAATGTACAACATATCCAGAATTCCCCACCATGCTCCACGCTGAGGTTCGCCATAGCACATTAGACGAATTCCCTGATTCTGAAATCAGACGCAGCATTTCATGGCGGAGACAGTCATTCGGCGATAAATGATTTCAGCAAAGGTATTCTGGTTTCATTGGCAGATATATTATGAACTTTTGGTGTTTTCTGGATTACGAGAACTAACGACGTTCACATTTGTCTGATCTTTAAGACAGAGATTCAACGCCAGGTGGACGATGAAGACACTGAATTCCTTTCTGCAAAAAGAGACAGCTAGTCAAAGTTGACAAACATTATTAATTCAGTTTAATCTGCTTCGCGTCTGACAGACTATAAATATGAATGCCAACTAGACCAGCAACCTTTATAGACATTCAAGTAATTTTTTTAACTTGTCAGCCACATAGATATTCTTTAAATATTCTGGTTAGATACAGTATACAGACAAGAAGACAACAGAAGCTTTTGAAATGTGATGTTACAAAAGAATGCTGAAGAATGAGGAGACGTGGCAGAAAATGTATTTGTCTCATAATTTGTCTAAAAGAAGGGGTCGGCTGATGGTGCACTTTCTGAGTCATCAGTGTCTCACCAATTTCGTATTGGAGGGAAAAGTTTGGACGGAGGGGAGTAAAAATTGTAGACAGAGGTCGAGAGACAAATACGGTAAGCAGGTTCGAAAGGACGTAGGCTGCATTTGTTATTCGGAGATGGAGTTTGCACATGATAGAGTAGCGCGGAGAGCTGCATCAAACCTGACCAAGTTCCACAACAAACACAATACAATAGCTCTGGTTGCAGCAGACCTTCTGTGATGTTCAATAATAAAGTCATCAGTTCTCTGTTCGGTCTTAGATCCCACGTCAAGGGAAAGCTAAGTTTCAATAGGATGCATTCCATGCATTCGCTCAACGAGACAGTCTGTAACTCTCCCTTAGTCTTGTGTATTACGAGGTCATTTTAGGTGTTACCTTAATAACTTCCTAATTCTTAAAATATCCTTAATTACGAACCTTTTTGCGAACTAATCAACAGTGGGAAATAAGGCAGGATACATGGAATAGGAACTTACTTTTAACACTGAATGCGGCTAATGTCTATCATCAGAAGGACCTGTCAAGGTTGGGGCAGTAACGTCGGACGCAGTGCAAATCTTTCTCGTCTTTCCGAGTTGGATTGAATCTCTTCTTGTAGCACTGGATACAAATGTAACAAATCAGCAACGTATTACGGTTACATGTAAATAAACTGTAGGAGCAGTACCATTGCACCTTGACAGGCTGTTATGTGATGGTGATCATAACCGAACACTTTTCGGTCAGTCATTGTCCGATTCGAATATCGGTTTGTGCTACCTCTGCGAGCTACCAATGTTTTGGTCATGAGGTGGCTACAGTTTCAGTTTCTAAAGGGTATGTCGTAGGTACTTGAGATTTCTACGTAGCAGAAATAAAATGCAGACTCGTCTTCCTTAGAATGATTGTCACCTGCCCGTACGATCATTTGCAGAGACTGATTAGTACAACGTGCGATAACGTGATTGCTAGGTAAATCACAGAAATTTAATCTTATCACTTAACAGCAGTGCCCCCAGAACAGAAATTCGCAGTGTGAAGTTACCGTTAATTAAGCGAGCGGAAATAACCGTAAACTGATAAGACTAAACACTACATTGACATTGGAGACTTAATTTCTGAGGCCATCCTCTGCCTGATAGACGTTATATTTTCGGGTGGATGAATGCTTCAAACATCTTACTCTTCAGACACACGTTCCACTTAACTGTATTCCACACTTATGAGGATCAAGTCAACACGAACAAAACCGAAATTTCTGGGCACCGGCAAATTTCCTAATTTCACTTGTCATTTCAATCGTGTAATAAGTTCTGTTAATAGCAGCTTCTCTGTGAGCTCTAGTTTTGTAAAGTTGTGCCGTGCCTTTTCCGTGGATCATTGGAAATTATTGCAAACTGCTTTTGGAGGATCCTAAAGTGATAGTAAGTTTTTCGTTGACCTGTTACTTATCTTCAGACCATAAGTCATACGCTCTGTCTGCGAGCTCGCAGTCTTTCTTGTGAATTTTTATATAGCAAGGTTGCAGAGTGTTTACGACACTGAGACGACAGAAGTTCCTCTTTCTTTCCGGCCATCCATAATCTACTGGCCATTAAAATTCCTACACCACGAAGATGACGTGCTACAGACGCTAAATTTAACCGACAGGAAGAAGATGCTGTGATATGAAAATGATTAGCTTGTCAGAGTATTCACACAAAGTTGGCGCCGATGGCGACACCTACAACGTGCTGACGCGAGGAAAGTTTCCAACCGATTTCCCATACACAAACAGCAGTTGACTGGCGTTACCTCGTGAAACGTTGTTGTGATGCCTCCTGTAAGGAGGAGAAATGCGTACCATCACGTTTCCGACTTTGATAAAGGTCGGATTGTAGCTTATCGCCACTGCGGTTTATCTTATCGCGACATTGCTGCTCGCGTTGGTCGAGATCCAATGACTGTTAGCAGAATATGGAATCGGTGGGTTCAGGAGGGTAATACGGAACGCCGTGCTGGTTCCCAACGGCCTCGTAACACTAGCAGTCGAGATGACACGCATCTTATCCAAATGACTGTAACTGATCGTGCAGCCACGTCTCGATTCCTGAGTCAATAGATGGGGACGTTTGCAAGACAACAACCATCTGCACGAACAGTTCGACGACGTTTCCAGCAGCATGGACTATCAGCTCAGAGACCATGGCTGCGGTTACCCTTGACGCTGCATCACGGACAGGAGCGCCTGCGATGGTGTACTCAACGACGAACCTGGGTGCACGAATGGCAAAACGTCATTTTTTCGGATGAATCCAGTTTCTACTTACAGCAATATGATGGTCGCATCCGTGTTTGGCGACATCGCGGTGAACGCACATTGGAAGCGTGTATTCGTCATCGCCATACTGGCTTATCACCCAGCGTGATGGTATGGAGTGCCATTGGTTACACGTCTCGGTCACCTCTTGTTCGCATTGACAGCACTTTTAACAAAGGACGTTACATTTCAGATGTATTATGAGCCGTGGCTCTACCCTTCATTCGATCCCTGCGAAACCCTACATTTTAGCAGGATAATGCACGACCGCATGTTGCAGGTCCTGTTCGGGCCTTTCTGAATACAGAAAATGTTAGACTGCTGCCCTGGCCAGCACATTCTCCAGATCACTCACCAACTAAAAACGTCTGGTCAATGGTGGCCGAGCAACTGGCTCGTCACAATACGCCAGTCAATATTGTTGATGAACTGTGGTATCGTGCTGAAGCTGCATGGGCAGCTGCACCTGTACACGCCATCCAAGTTCTGTTTGACTCAATGCCCAGGCGTATCAAGGCAGTTATTGCGGCCAGAGGTGGTTTTTCTGGTGGTGATTTCTCAGGATCTATGCACCGAAATTGCTGAAAATGTAATCATATGTCAGTTGTAGTATAATATATTTGTCCAATGAATACCCGTTTATCATATGCATTTCTTCTTGGTGTAGCAATTTTAATGGCCAGCAATGTATAAGTGTCCTGCTTTTTCTAAATCGCTTAAGGCACGTGTCTTTCTGTTTGCGTTGAATAGGACACGGCCGATTTCCTTCCCCAATCCGAGCTTACGCTTCGGCTCTATTGATTTCATCGTCGACAGTATGGCTGGCAAACGATGCTCGCGTTCAGACTCAAATTTCCCGATACGACGCAGACATGGTATCGAGCACTACTTGGACAATCGCGTGACAATTGTCTCACGCTGCATGAGAGCAAATGACAGACGAGAAACTAAAAACAGCTTTATCTGCTTAAAATTTGGCAATTTCAGGAAGCACTAGAGGAAATAGCATTAAACACTACCACTGGAGAAACTCTTCACGTATTGAACTAATTTGAAAAGTTCTCAAACAGTGCGGTATGTATGCATCACGAGCTCTTCGTCCAGGCCATGATGCCCAAGAGATGTCGACCAACTAAAGAAACTAATCATACTATGCTGACTGTAACTGAGACAGCGAGAACAAATTACTGCGCAAGTTCCTTCGCTGAGACAGTACCAACTGACGCCAACAGATCGCGCGACTATCGAAGATTGAGCGTGGCCCAATGTTTCTGGAGCTGTGATGGTAGCTGCTCGAGACAATCGAGGTGTGCTCGATAAGACGTTAAGCCCTAGTCTTATTTCTTTTTCATTGTGGGCATATAGATTTCTTTTTTCTTAATGAGCCATTACCACTTGAAAATAAGTTTCATGCAAGCGTATATGATTACAGCGTTACACGTAGAAATCTATGTGTCACTCAGTGATTGGGGCTCATGGAATGTAGTGAAACGCTGGGTTTGGAGCTCTGTACTTCTCTCAACGCAATGGAACAGCTGCAGATACAGCAAGTGCCTACTTTATGATCGGAAATTACGGAAATTTGAAGAAAAGAACTTTCTCTCCGTGACTCATCGATAAGTGCGTACTCCTGTCGAACAGCTTCAGACATTTGAATGGGATCGCATTGTGGGCCTGCAGGAAGTTGGGTGTATGTATTGACGAATTGCTGCACATGTGTGGCACGATGTATCGGTGGTGTGTCGTCTGTGTGGAACAGACGCACGTCAACATCCAGGCATTTTGCAAGTAGCGGTGCAGACCGTATGTCATCCAGGGAAGAAATCAGGGTGCATGCTGCTCCAGCTGTGTCGTCAGGGACCATCGGGAAGCGTCTGCTTGCAACAGGATTAAGATCACGTGTGCTCCTAGGCAGGCACTTTTGCTGTTTCTGCAGGGCAAAGTATCCAGTACCCGCTGCATTGTACAGACTGTTGTCTCCTTAGCACTCCAATTTCTTCAACAGGAAGGTGATGTACTTTTCCAACAGGATAATGAAATCTACAAATGGTATTATATTAAAATGTACTCTTAGTGGTGTACAGCAACTGCTCTGGTCAACAATATCACCGGAGATCCTGCCAAGTAACACATATGAGGCGCGATGAAGCAGGAGTTCACTTGTTCTCCAGAACGTGCAAGAATCACAGTCGAATTGAGAAAAAAAAACTCAAAGTGCTTGAAATAGTCTATCACAGGATGCATTTCGACACGTTTATGATCGTTTGCACACAGGAAAACGCTCCTTCGCTGCTGCCATAAGGGGATGCATTATGTACTGATGCTACTGTGACGTGTGTTTCACCTTTTGTCATTACTCCTACAATGATGAATACTTGTTTGTCAGCCCATTTATCAATAAAATAACCTTGCCGAGAATGATGTTGCATCTTACACATATCACACACAAACACACACACACACACACACACACACACACACACTACAGGTATGGATTACTCACTGGAAATGTTGTAAAAAAGCTCCTATGGCATGTGTCCGTAAATACATTATTGTCACGGGTAGATGACGCTGAAGAATGAAAGTACCTCTGACCACGTGATGTGTCTGTAGCCTACAGATGACGATTATGCAGACTGATGATGCCTATTCTGGTAAAGGTAGCTTCGCACGTAAAGAGGACTGATGACAGAAATCCAACTTTTGCGAAAAATTCATTCCCGTAGTGAGAAATACGCTACTGATAATCCTTGCACTCTTTGAAGGTGATAGGATAGTAGCGGTTGTCATGCGGGATACACATAATTGGACTTTGGCTTACACTACAGGGTGATTCAAATAGAATACCACAACTTTAAAAATGAGTATTTAATGAAAGAAACATAATATAACCTTCTGTTATACATCATTACAAAGAGTATTTAAAAAGGTTTTGTTTTCACTCAAAAGCAAGTTCAGAGATGTTCAATATGGCCCCCTCCAGACACACGAGCAATATCAACCCGATGCTCCAACTCGTTCCACACTCTCTGTAGCATATCAGGCGTAACAGTTTGGATAGCTGCTGTTATTTCTCGTTTCAAATCATCAATGGTGGCTGGGAGAGGTGGCCGAAACACCATATCCTGAACATACCCCCATAAGAAAAAATCGCAGGGGGTAAGATCAGGGCTTCTTGGAGGCCAGTGATGAAGTGCTCTGTCACGGGCTGCCTGGCGGCCGATCCATCGCCTCGGGTAGTTGACGTTCAGGTTTCATAACTAACCTTTTTCGTAGGACTCTCCATACAGTTGATTGTGGAATTTGCAGCTCTCTGCTAGCTCTGCGAGTCGATTTTCCTGGGCTGCGAACAAATGCTTGCTGGATGCGTGCTACATTTTCATCACTCGTTCTCGGCCGTCCAGAACTTTTCCCTTTGCACAAACACCCATCCTCTGTAAACTGTTTATACCAACGTTTAATACACCACCTATCAGGAGGTTCAACACCATACTTCTTTCGAAATGCACGCTGAACAACTGTCGTCGATTCACTTCTGCCGTACTCAATAACACAAAAAGCTTTCTGTTGAGCGGTCGCCATCTTAGCATCAACTGACGCTGACGCCTAGTCAACAGCGCCTCAAGCGAACAAATGTACAACTAAATGAAACTTTATAGCTCCCTTAATTCGCCGACAGATAGTGCTTAGCTCTGCCTTTTGTCGTTGCAGAGTTTTAAATTCCTAAAGTTGTGGTATTCTTTTTGAATCACCCTGTACTTTGGCGGACCACTTGCTTGGAGCTCCTACTAGGGTTAGTCTCAATGTCCTTTAGAACCTGGTCCTCCATATCTGGAGTATGCACAGTCCTCCGCCTACCTACACTTTCGTCGCTCTGAAAAGACACATGATAATACAAACGCCCAAAAAGGAATTGAAATGTTGTGTGATGTACTTGGTGTCTGTGAGGGTACCTGTTTCGGTATAGCCGTCCTGGCTCTCGACCGTTTCCGTTTGGTTGGTCTACAGAAACACCATCTCGGCTTGTTCCCGACATGAATACTGGACCATTCTGCTGCTTACAGTACCCTGCGTCATTCACACAGCCTGCGAAGCACAAGGAACACACGCCACATGGTCAGAGGAACTTTCATTCGTCAGCGTCGTGTGCCTAACAGTAGATACGTCTATCACAGACCATTACAGAAGAAGCTGGAAACAGTGATTCTGATGCACCAACCATTTGCTGTCATATATCACTACATGAGCAACTCCATGGACGTCTCCCACATCCTTTGTCCCGAATACTTTGCTGTGTCATTACGTTTGAGCGAGGGAGAGGAGCAGACGTGTTTAGTGTCACACAAGATGATGATCAGAATGAAATAGCGCGCGTTCTGGTCGAGAGGTATTCGAAGCAAAATTTGTGGCTGTTTGTGCAAGAGTTTAAGGTTATATATGTTTTGAAAAAAATCCGGAAAACTCTGGAGTGCCATATTTAGCGCCCATATTGCTTGAAATGGTCTTGTAGCGAGTATCAACAGTAACTATCCGAAAACAGTTCCAAAACGAGAAAACAACGCTCGAGTGAAGGAAAACGTGGAACAAAGAGCAACGTTATCTCAATGTCGTTTATTTTTGAGAATGAGAATTAAGAGATGGTGTAAGTAGGCTGTTTAGGTTTTTTTATTGGTAACGCCACCTCTGTATGAAAATCACTGGCTGTGCTGTGTGCAGTCTTTGGCTGCTTTGCATTGTTGTAATACTCGCCATTGTAGTGTTAGGCAGCTGGCTGCGAACAGCGCGTAGCGTTGCGCAGTTGGAGGTGAGCCGCCAGCAGTGGTGGATGTGGGGAGAGAGATGGCGGAGTTTTGAAATTTGTCATGAACTGCTATATTTATATATGATGATACAAGGTAAATACATTGTTTGTTCTCTATTAATATCTTTTATTTGCTAACTATCCCTATCAGTAGTTAGTGCCTTCCATAGTTTGAATCTTTTATTTAGCTGGCAGTAGTGGCGCTCGCTGTATTGCAGTAGCTTGAGCAGCGAAGATTTTTTGTGAGGTAAGTGATTTGTGAAAGGTATAGTTTAATGTTAGTCAGGGCCATTCTTTTGTAGGGAATTTTGAAAGTCAGATTGCGTTGCGCTAGCAAAATATTGTGTGTCAGGTTAAGCAAAGTCCCGTAGAAATTGTTCAAAAAGGGGACGTTTCAATGGTCGTGTTGAAACATTGCCAAAAAGAACCTTCACCTTTATTCTTACAAATTTACTGTTGTACATAAGTTGAGGAGCCTAGACGAACTTTCGCGTGTTGAGTTCTGCCTGTGGTTTCTAGATGAACTGAAATTATGAGTTTTGGATCCTCAGTTTTTCATTTCTTCAGGTGATGCCTGGTTCTGGGTGTCACGCTGTGGGAATTCACAAAACATGCACTATTATGCATCTGAAAGTTCCAGTTAGTACTTTGAAGAGGCGTTACATAATCTCAGGACAGGTGTTTGGTGCGCATATGTGGAGCACTCACAGAAGTTGAAAGACTGTACTGATATTTTCAGCACGTTGTAGAAATAGCAAACATTGCCTTGACAGACTTGCCGCGAGTGAATAAGCCTCCTTGACAGATTTGGTAACTTTCGTCACTAAAGTTGCTATAACGATATTATGATCGCTAATACCGTAGACTTTCTTTGAATGACTGTAGAACTGTCACAGCGGAGTCGGGTGGCCGGAACAAACATCCAGCAATTAATTTGTTTTCCATCTACAGCTGTTATACGCGACCAGATAAATTCACTGTCACACTCAACTTCGACTTCAATAGTGACAATATTTTTGTCAACTGCAGAGAACACTCCCCCTCCTATGGCCTCTATCTTTGAAAACCTCTGCATTGAAGACGACTAGTATGTACCCGCAGTTCATGTGGCCTGTAATTGAAAAAGTGTCATGTTGATATCTCTGTTGGCAAAAGATTCCGCAACAGCACGCCATTCGCATCACAAGGACAGGACTGCCGATGGCGAGGTGACCGTTAAGAACAAGTTTGAATACGAAACAAAACGATAGTATTCTACGTGTCGGGGGATGAATCTCGGAAATATGAATTTAGCAGAGAATACAAAAGCTTGGTCTAGATACAGTGGGGGGTCAGTAAAGTGAAATGTAGAGAAGGTAAGAATTTATGGTCAGACGAATAAAGAGTATTAGCAACAACAGCAGAAAATGGTTTAGCTGTGTAGGGTTCATCATGAACAGAAAAATATGGCAGAGAGTGAGTTACTGTGAAAAGTTCATGGATAGGGTTATTATTATCAGAATCAACAGTAAACAAACGCTAACAACAATAGTTCAGGTTTGCATGTTAAAACCAGTAGCAGAAAATGAAGAGACAAACAAAGTATTCGAGGAATCTAAACGTAAAAGTCAGTAAATTATGAGAGATGGAAGTCTAAGACTGGCGTGTAATTCGAACGCTGTAGTAGGTCATGAGACGCGTGGTCTGAGGTTCGAGCCCTCCCTCGGGCATGGGTGTGTTTGTTGTCCATAGTGTAAGTTAGTTTAAGTTAGGTTAAACAGTGTGTAGGCATAGGAACCGATGACCTCAGCAGTTTGGTCCCATAAGACCTTACCACAAATTTTCAAATTTTAGTAGGGGATGGATCAGGAGACGGAGTTACCGGAGTAGAAGAAATGACAGAGGAGGGATACTAATTTAGTTCTGTAAGACATTGCAGGTAGTAATAGCGAACGCACTGTTCAAAAACCACAAGAGGAGGATGTATCCATGGCAAACTGACACGAGAAGGTAATACCTGAATTACAGAGAGATCAAACAGAGATTTCGAAACCAGTTACTGAATTTTAAGACGTACTCCAGGAACAGAAAACTCTAATGCTTTAGATATTGAGATAATGAATACCACAATAGGTAGTTCTGTTGAAGGAGAACAAACATCGATTACAAGGATAGTCAAATAAGTTGGACGGGTAGAGAAGGAAGTACAGAAATGCTCAGGTAAAGACGGGAAATAGGCAATATGCAACTTAGGAATGAAATAAGAAGTTCAGAGAATCCAAGGCGAAATGGCTGCAGGAAAAATTCAAAGAAATCGAAAAAAAGTTTTTCGTAGGAAGGAGTCAACCATCATACGCCATTCCATGAAAAATGAAGATTTTGCTACATCTGTAACACTTCCTGTTCCTTTGTTTGCTATCAAATGAATACAGTTCGCATCATCTAACCTTCGCCGTATATTTCCTTGTTTAGGTCTATCGGTTTTCTTTCTAAATCTAATGCTGATACTTCATTGTCAATTGCACAAATGCAATGTCCGTAGGCATGGAATGACCCCATGCAGAAAAGCCACAACCACCTTTTCGAAATTAAAAATAAAGGCATGAATATTAAGAGTGCAGGAGGAATTCCACTGTATTGTGACGTGATGGAAAAATAAATGAGAGTCAACACGAAAACGCTAGGGAATACAGTATTAGAGTTATAGTTTAACAGAGCATTTGAAGATCTGCGGGCAAACAAGTTGTGACATATGTAAACGTAGGCTCCCGCCGCCATTGTCACAGTCAATCAAATTCTTCTTGATTGGGGACCGCATTGTCAAATATAAAATTCCGACGTTTCCTCTGGGTGTATTGCAATACACTTTGAGTAAGACGTCTTGCAATAGTCGCCGAAACGTCGGAATTTTGTAGTTGACAATGCGGTCCTAAACCCAGAATAGTTTTATTGACTTATAAGAGATTACAAACCTTTGGAATTTCTAAAAGCGTTGGGGGGGGGGGGGGGGGGGAGAAGAGCGGCAATCAAACGACAATTCAAGTTGATTTGTAGAATCTATCAGTCTTGGCAGACACAATCAGATTTTCAGGTAAATATCGTTCTCACAATCCTGAAGACAGTAAAGGCAGACAAGTGCAAGAACCATTATCTAATCAGTTTAACAGCTCAGGCTCCCCAGTTTCTGACAAAAGTAATATACGGAAGAATGGAAAAGATTACTGCCGATTTTTTGGATGAGGGTCCGTTTGGCTTTTGGTAAGGTAAAGGCATCAGTTTGGCAGTTTAAACGTTGCAGTTGATAATGGAAATAGGACTGAGGAAGAGTCAAGACACATTCATAGGATTTGTCGATCTGGAAAAAGCATTCGACAACGTAAAATACGTGCTGTGTGTGTGTGTGTGTGTGTGTGTGTGTTGTGTCCGTTCTTTCGGGAGTCTTACGGGAATTGCGAAATCCGCGAGTAATGAGGATAATGGGCAAGGAGCACTACATTAGTAGTGTGTGGATGGGTTGAAACTTCGGGTATGACGGGAGGCGAGCTAGGGTAGTCTGTGCATTTGCAATGAACACTGTGTCTGGATGACTTAGTGGTTGCCGGCACGGTATCTCAGCGTGTTCTCTATAACAGAAAAAACCAAGTGAATGGATCAACAATGAATCTCAACGGGTGTTATGTGACGTCCGCCATGACCAAACGCAACGAATAATAACGGACAAAATGAAAAAAGAAAAAAGTGATCAGAGCATGTGCCTAATAAGCATGAGACCCGGGTTAGAATCCTGATGCGACACAAATATTTACCTTTGCCCATTGATCTCAGTCTATAGCTGTTCACAGCTCATGGCTATAATTGCTTTGTGCCTTAATTTCTTCAGCGCAGTTGTACACCAGGCTCGAATTCTTATCGTAATCGGCGAAAGGCCGCGAGTAATGAGGATAATGGGCGGAGGACACAACGTTAGTAGTGTGTGGATAAGTTGATTCAAAATGGTTCAAATGGCTCTGAGCACTATGCGACTTAACTACTGAGATCATCAGTCGCCTAGAACTTAGAACTAATTAAACCTAACTAAGCTAAGGACATCACACACATTCATGCCCGGGGCAGGATTCGAACCTGCGACCGTAGCGGTCGCTCAGCTCCAGACTGTAGCGCCTAGAACCGCACGGCCACTACGGCCGGCGGATAAGTTGAGAATTTGAGTCTTACGGGAGGCTTGCTATGGTTGTCCGCAATGTTGCGGTGACCACAGCGTCCGGATGGCTTACCAGTCAGAGCATCTGCCTAGTAAGCAGGAGGTCTGGTTCGAATCCCCCTGCGGCACAAACTTTCAGCTTTTCCCAGCGATTTCAGTCTATGCCCGTTTGCAGCCAATGTCCGTAATCCATTTGTGTCTTAATTCATAATGGCTGCTGGATCAAAAATGGTGTCTATTCTTCCGGACATTTCCGAAAGAACAAGTACCACGTATGTAGATATATTCTTCACCGCGACGGAGGGGTGGAGGCTAGAAGGTGCCAGCGGTGGAATACGAGCATGTTTTCGCTCGCTTCATTCGTTTTCCCGAATACCTCAGAGAGTACCGAATGATTATTGTGTCTTTGCCCTTCACCCAGATCGAAAATACAATGGAAAAATTTCTTAAAAGATTTTCGTAGTTCTCGACGTGTGGCATAAGTGGCAGTGCCGGAAGCGAATCGAAACCGGAAAAATGTACGCCAGTTAACTATAGGATGGTTTTACTGTCATGGATAATAAACCTCAATCTGTAATTTTCGACGAAGTATCTTCACGTGAGAGTATGAAACCACCAAAGTTCATGTGTCACTTCTCAACTAAACATTGCAAGGAAGTTGATAAACCGCTGGATTTCCTCGAAAGAAAACTGAAAACGCATTACTATCGAGAAACTTCAGTGGTTCAGGCAATAAATTTGTTTTGTATTTCTTTGATTAAAAATAATATTTGTTACTTTTTTTGTTTCTGCGATTTAACAGTCTTTTTATCAGATTTTATGTATCCAGCGTCAGCGAGAATGCGTTATCAGCTAGCGACTAAGTTGCACACCGAGTCGCTAAAACAGGGAATCCGCATACAGATGCAGAGAATCTTATTTTGCCAGCAGCTCTGGGTACAGTTAACCACCTAAGTATTTTAAACGAAAGCCTCCAAGGTAAGCAGGCGGCAAACAAGCTTAAAAGCATACCATTTTCTCATAACACCACTAACGCATAATAAACGATGTCGCTGATGACATTCGAGAACAATTAGTCGAAAAAATAAAAACTGTCCATAATTTGCTTCACAGTTTGTTTAATGTCCTGATGTTTCAGATTGTGCGCTATTCATGGTTTTTGTTCTCTTTGAAACAGATGAAAGTATCATGGATGACACTTTTTTTACAACACACTTCCTGCAAACACTACCGGTCAGTATAATTACGACATGTATTTAGAAAGCACACGCAACTACGAGAATGATTGGAAAAGATGTATAGTGATTTGAAGTTATTGTGCTAAAGCTATGACTGGCAATGAAAGTGGGCTCGTTGCGAAATGTAAATCAATATCGGACGTTTCATGGACAAACTGCTTTCTTCATCGATAAGCTCTGTCAGCCACGGTATTAGCTTCTGCTTTAAATGATGTGCTTTAAGAATCTATAAAAGTTCTGAACTCTATTACAGGTAAAGCTTTTCAAACTCATTTGTTTAGTATCATTTGTGAAGACACAGATTCGTTCCATCAAAACCTCCTTTATCACTTAGAGGTCCGGTGGCTTTCCAAAGAAATGATATTAACACGTGTTCTGGAGCTAAAAGCTGAAATGTTAATGTCCGTACAACATTCTAAATCAGGACATACGAATTATTTTTGTTACCCCATTTGACTACTAAAATTAGCATTTATAGCTGCTCTTCTTAACCACCTAAGTATTTTAAACGAAAGCCTCCAAGGGAAGGAAGAAAAGATTATAACGGCCAAGAAAAAATAAAAGGTTTCCTCGCAAAACTTTGATTACGATCAACATCTTTACAAAAGGGGATATTGGAATATTTCCCTTGCTTTCAGAAGATTGTTCAAGAAATTGCAATAGAGAAGTAGGTGGTAGAAAGTTCTCACATCCCTTGCATGATACAGAGCTTGCATAATTTGGAAAGGACACTATTGTTATTGACTTCACTCTTGATGGTATGGCTTACGCTCCGCGGGAAGTAAATAACACAGATAACGCAAAACGCCGAAGAATAAATAGCGCAATGTTTATGTCAGTATTATGGTAACGATGAACAAAGTACATTCAAATCTCGCTTAATCGTAGCAATACCAAGGGAGCAGAGGGGTAACGCCCTCAAAAGATCGTAGTGGACACCATTACATTAAAAAAAGGCGCGGTGCACATACCAATATATCTGTGATCGATGTTAGTAAACACATGTTTTTGTCTGATTTGTAGCTCAAACCTTAAACTACTCACAGCAAAAGATGCAGTTAGTGATTATTCTTGATTTCCATCAGTAAAAATACTCATATGTTGAAGGTAAAGTCGCTTCACACTGCAAAAACTTCATAAGTAATGAATTCAGTATGCGAGCTGCTCGGACACCGCTTTGTTCTGAGCGTAAGTTGCTCTCAGTAAAAACTAGCTCGTATGTAATTTTGCTTGATAGTTGAGATAATGGTTTCTTCAAATTACCAAATATTTAACCAAAGGCATCGTCTGACGTAGAGATAAGAGTTAGCATTCTATGTGCCGTTAATAGCATTATTTAGAGCCTTGAACTTCTTTACTTTTTTTATAGCCTTATCATTAATGTGTCTGTCGCGTAGGAGGGCGAAGTCTAACACGAGAGATGATTGTTAGCCATATCAGACGATATGATGAAACATTCTTCCCGTACTTACTTTTCGATATAACATTCTAATATGCGTCACGTTAATATCACGCGTCGGACGTTTGACTGAATGCTCACCTCCAGTACAAATTTGAAACTGGATGTATGCTAGCTGAAGGTGAACTCTGTAATCACTTCTTTCAGAACTCAACCCACACACACACATTATTTGTCCTTTTTTTTTATTTTCAGACAGTTTCTGTGTACTGATGACTCGTGTGCTGAGGTTTCCTCAGCGTAATTGATTAATAGTAACTGCAAGACACCAGCCAGAACATTATGACCACCTACCTAAACCCGGTTTGTCCACCTTTGGCACGGATAACAGCGGCGACACGTCATGGCATGAAGAGATGTGGCCTTGGTAGGGCACTGGAGGGAGTCGTCATCACATCTGCACACATAAATCACCTAACGCGCATAAATTCCGGAGAGGCGGGCGATGAACTCTGATGCTACGTTCAACCACATCCTAGATGTGTTCGATTGGGTCCATATCTGGCGAGTTTGGGGGACTAGCACATAATCTGAACTCGCCACTGTGTTTCTCGAACCACTCTATCACACTCCTAGGTGTGTGACATGACGCATTATCTTGTTATCTTGTTGAAAAATACCATTGCTAGCACGAAACTTGACCGTCATGAAGTGGTGTACGTTGCCTGCAACCATTGTACGATATTCCTTGGCTGCCATGGTCCTCTGCATGAGCGCCACTGGACCAGTGGATGTCCACCGCATGAATTTTCCCCAGAGCATAATGTAGCTGCTGCCAAGTTTTCTCCGTCCCGCGGTACAGGTGTCAAGGAGCTGTTACCCCGGAAGACGACGGATTCGCCTCCTCCCGTTGGCATGATGAAGAGGGTATCGGGATTCATGAGACAATGCAAAGCTCTGCCACTGCACCAACGTCCAGTGCCGATGGCCACGTGCCCATTTCAGTCGCAGTAGCCGATGTCGTGGTGTTAACATCGGGAGTACATGGATCTGAAGGCCCATCGTTAGGAGTATTCGGTGCACTGTATATTCGGGCACAGCTGTATACCGCCCAGAATTAATCTCTGATGTTAGTTCCGCCACAGGTCGCCTACTGTTCTGTTTAACGAATCTGCCCAACCTACGACGTCCGTTTCTGTAATGTGCCAACCCCACGACGTCTATCACGATGCATCCGTAAAGACGCAAATGCAGTCCGCTTTGCGAATCTGGTAATTGGGTTGCTTATCTGCAGGTGCGAACTAATTCGATGATTCGAGGTGATGATACGATGGTGAGGATTAACAATGGCAGCTGCGCGGGATTAGCCGAGCGGTCTGAGGCACTGCAGTCCTGGACTGTGCGGCTGGTCCCGGCGGAGGTTCGAGTCCGCCGTCGGGCATGGGTGTGTGTGTTTGTCCTTACGATGATTTAGGTTAAGTAGTGTATAAGCTTCGGGTCTGATGACCTTAGCAGTTAAGTCCCATAAGATTTCACACACATTTGAACATTTTGAACAGTGGCACTAGAGAACAGCGCAGCCTACAGGTGCAATCTGCAACTATAAAAACTCTGCTAACAAATAGTAAGTTTCCTTTTAAAAGTGGGACACATACCTAGCAATAAAATGCAACAGATTCCAGTTGGTTCTCTAGAAACTTATCGTAGGGGATCAAACGTCCCATTGGTAGTCAAAGGGTTATAATAGCGTGTATATCCAACTTTGTAAAATAGCGATTCTGCGGGCATAAGTTCGACAACTCCTTGACAGGTTTAGGGAGGTACGTGGCGTCACATGTCTCCACACAGGTCACACCATTTCTTGATGACGTCCAAGATCTATTCCAGATCTTAAAGATCAGGCCAGTCTGGTGGCGAGGAAAACAACGCTACTTAATCATCACAAGCCTCAAAGCACTGTAGTACGACTCTGGCCTCGTGTCACTGACAGTTACCCTGCTGGAAGATGTCATCACCGTCGAGGGAGACATCAACCGTAAAGGGATGCAGGTGGTCCGCAGTAGTGTTTACACGCTTCTCATCTTTCATAGTGCCTTCGATTACTACCACAGGTTCCCCGGAAGTCCATTTAACTGCCCCACATAGTAAACAGTGCCCCCATCTGCAAGTTTCTGTGGCACGATATACACTATGTGATCAGAAGTATCCGGACACCTGGCTGAAAATGACTTACAAGTTCATGGTGCACTCCATCCGTAATGCTGGAATTCAGTTTGGTGTTGGCCCACCCTTATCCTCCATGACAGCTTCCACTTTCGAAGGCATACGTTCAATCAGGTGCTGGAAGGTTTCTTCGGGAATGGCAAACCATTCTTCACGGAGAGCTGCACTGAGGAGAGGTATCGATGTCGATCGGTGAGGCCTGGCCCGAAGTCGGCGTTCCAAAACATCCCAAAGGTGTTCTATAGGATAGAGGTGAGGACTATGTGCAGGCCAGTCCATCACAGGGACGTTATTGTCGTGTTACCACTCCGCCACAGACCGTGCATTATGAACAGGTGTTGAAAGATGCAGTCACTTTCCCTCAATTGCTCTTCAACAGTGGGAAGCAAGAAGGTGCTTAGAACATCAATGTAGGCCTGTGCTGTGACAGTGCCACGCAAAACAACAAGGGGGGCAAGCCCCCTCCATGAAAAACACGACCACACCATAACACCACCGCCTCCGAAGTTTACTGTCGGCTCTGCACATGCTGGCAGACGACGTTCACCGGGCATTCGCCATACCCACTCCCTGCCATCGGATCGCCACATTGTATACCGTGATTGCTCACTCCACACAACGTTTTTGCACTCTTCAGTCATCCAATATTTACGCTACTTACACTCAGCGAGGCGTCGATTGGTGTTTACCGGCGTGATGTGTGGCTTGTGAGCAGCCGCTCGACCCTGAAATCCAAGTTTTCTCACCTCCTGCCTAACTGCCATAGTACTTGTAGTGGACCCTGATGCAGTTTAGAACTCCTCTGCGATGGTCTGGGTAGATGTCTGCCTATTACACATTTCGACCCTCTTCAACTGTCAGCGGTCTCTGTTAGTCAAGAAACGAAGTCGGCCTGTACGCTTTTGTGCTGTACGTGTCCCTTCACGTTTCGACGTCACTATCACACCGGAAACAGTGGACCTAGGGATGTTTAGGAGTGTGTAAATCTCGCTTACAGATGTAAGACACAAGTGACATCCAAATCACTTGACTACGTTCGAAGCCCGTGAGTTCCACGGAGTGCCCCATTCCACTCTATCACGATGTCTAATGACTACTGAGGTCGCTGATATGAAGTACGTAGCAGTAGGTGGCAGCAAGATGCACCTAATATAAAAAACGTATGTTTGTGGGGGTCAAGATACTTTTGGTCACATAGTGTATGTCTCAAGCAGCCGTTCAACTGGATAACAGCGTATCACCAAGCTGACAAAAGTCACGGGATACCTCCTAATATCGTGGCAGACCTCCTTTTGTCCGCCGTAGTGCAGCAACTCCACGTTGCATATACTCAACAAGTCACTGGAAGTTCCCTGGAGAAACAGTGAGCTATCGTGCCTCTACAGCCGTCCATGGTTGCGAAAGTGTTATCGGTGCAGGATTTTGTGCACGAACTAACCTCTCAATTATGTCCCATAAAAGTTGATGGGCTTCATGACATACTATCTCGGGGCCAAACCATTCGCTCGAATTGTCCAGAATGTTCTTAAAACCAACTGCAAACAACTGTGGCCCAGTGACATGGAGCATTGCCATCCATAAAAATTCCATCATTGTTTGGGAACATGAAGTCCCTGAATGGCTACAAATGGTCTCCAAGGACCCAGTCCATTACTTGTGAGCACCGCCCACAGCATCGTGGAGCCACCACCAGCTTGCACAGAGCCATGGCTTTGTGGAGTCTACGCCACACTCGAACGTTTCCACCAGCTCATACCGACTGTAATGGGGACTCGTCCGACCAGGCAACGGTTTTCCAATCTACTATGCTCCAAGCGATACAGTCAGGAGCTCAGGAGAGGCGCTGCAGGCGATGTCGTGCATTCGCGTCAGTCATCTGTTGCCACGGCCCATTGACGCCAAATTTCTCCACATTGTCACAACATACACGTTCGTTGTGCGTCCCACATTGATTCCTGCTGTTATTTCACGCAGTGTTTTTGTCCGCTAGCACTGAAAACTGCACGAAACGCCGCTGCTGTCGGTCGTTAAGTGAAGGCCGTCGGCCACTGTGTTGTCCGTGGTTAGAGGTAATGCCTGAAATTTGGTATTCTAGGCATGCTCTTCACACTGTGGATCTCGGAATATTGAATTTCCTAACTTTGCGAAGTGGAACGTCCGATGTGTCTAGCTCCAACTTCCATCCCGCTCTGAAAGTCTGTTAATTCACGTCCCGCGGCCATCATCATGTGAGACACTTTTCACATGAATCACCCGAGTAGAAATGACAGCTTTGCTAATGCACTGTCATTTTATACCTTGTGAACGTGATACTAACGCTATCTGTAAGTGTGCATATCACTATCCCATGACTTTAGGCGCGTCAGTATACCACCCCCATCAGCGTGCGTCCATGCCACGATATATTGTCTCAAGAAGCCATTCAGCTGAAAGACGCAGTGTCCGGTCACGACCATCAATGTGGTATAACTATAAATGTGATTTATCCGACCAGGGGACTCGTTTTCATTGATCGGTGGTCCACTCTTGTGCGCTGTGTGGTGTTCTCTGAAAAGTAACTGCACCAAAATTGTATTCTGCCGTAAGATCTGCCACAAACGCCGCCCATACTACTCCACAGTGCCGGCAAGCCTCCGACATCCACGTTCTGTGATGAGGCTTGGAAGTCAGAGTGAGCTACTCATGGTTTCACGGTCCTTCACCTATTTTCCACAGAAGCTTAAGACTGTAGCTCACGAAAAGCGGAACAGATTCTTCGTATCCGAGATGCTCTTTTCCAAGCGGTGGTCATAACCATCGGTAAGTGGATTTCCCTATGCGTGTCAGCATTTTCGCGTTTAAAAGTGATTATAATGTTTCGGCTCATCGGTATATAGAAAATATAAAGAGGGTTTGCATCAGTTGTTGAGAGCTCTTAAATATGGCACTAAATGAAGTGGATAATTAGAGGCTAGGAACGAGATAAGGATGGGTATATACGCGGAGGGCGGGCGGCGAGGTTACCACACGACAGGATGCGCGCCTCTGCACTGTGTCTGCTGCCGCTGGCTGCGCTTCTAGCGCCTGCGCTGGCAGCCGTCCCCTACAGTGGGTGAGTCTCGCCAGTGTTACGCTACCTGCCGCGGCGGTCCGTCTAAGCCTCTTCTACAGTATCGACTTTCTTATCTCAGTTGGCTTCTCGAGACAAGTGCGTATACTGCAGTGCCCCTGGCGCTTTATTCCTCTACTGAGTATCGTCTGTTTTGAGTAGTCAATTTCGCACCGAAATGGGCGATATTGCGAGAGCTGTCTGCTGTGCACTTTGGCAACTCAGTGGTGAAAGTGAGGTTATGAGGGGCTATCTTATTACGGAAAAATCGAAACATAGGAATAAAATGTAGGAACAAGCAATGACAATAGGATTTATTAATGGCCAAAGGAGAATTCGTTGTGGAAGTTCTTGTCAAAGATTGTTTAGTGAATTGTTCACTCTCCTGAGAACTGAAATAATAGGTTAAGTGTCATCCAAACATTTCAGAACATATACACGTTTTTGCTCGAGAAAATATATACGTTCTTACAAACACACCAGAGCCGGCCGAGGTGGCCGAGCGGTTCTAGGCGCTACAGTCTGGAGCCGCGCGACCTCTACGGTCGCAGGTTCGAATCCTGCCTCGGGCATGAATGTGTGTTCTGTCCTTAGGTTAGTTAGGTTTAAGTAGTTCTAAGTTCTAGGGGACTGATGACCTTAGAAGTCAAGTCCCATAGTGCTCAGAGCCATTTGAACCAAACACACCAGATAATATATGTAATGCACTAAATAGCACCTTTTTGCTTTAACTTTTGTATCATGTTTTCTAAGTGCCAAATAACAACGAAAATTATCTTTCTCGCTGTCAAAATAATTTTCATTAAAACATGTATATCTGTTTACGTTCTTATTTATGCGTAGTGTAGTTTCTTTCTCTGTAAAAATCAAATAAAATTGTTTCCCGATACGTCGTCTCTCTTGTAGAAAGAACACTCGCAGGAAAACAACAAAAAACAGGAACATTGGTAACTTTTCAATGTGCCACGAAAACACGTCACATAACACATTAAAAAATTAAGAAGACCAAAAAGCATAAAATCTATTTCCATAATAGGTGTGAGCTCTATCAGAATACGTTATAACTTTCGATGTTAGTATATGCCGGCATAGTCCCTTGTCTCTGCGCATGCGCAACGTGCAGCATACTCGGCACTATCTATAGTTCATTGAAGTCACAGACACATTCTCGTCGTTGTTGGTTGCCAATATACGCGCAAGCACGAAAGGCGCGCGCACTGCGAGTAGAGTTTAGCCAGAAATTCGCTCGCGTAAAACTGGTATAACACACACTTTGTTGCTATTCAAATGGCTCTGAGCACTATGGGACTTAACATCTGTGGTCATCAGTCCCCTAGAACTTAGAACTACTTAAATCTAACTAACCTAAGGACATCACACACATCCATGCCCGAGGCAGGAATCGAACCTGCGACCGTAGCAGTCGCGCGGTTCCGGACTGAGCGCCTAGAACCGCTAGACCACCGCGGCCGGCTCGTTGCTATTCGTACGAAGGTCACTCAAAAGAAATGCACACTATTTTTGTAAAAATACAGTTTTCATTCTGGATGCGTGCAAGTTTTACAGTGTGTAGATACATTCTTCCCACTTCTTTTCATACTTAGTTCAACCCGTTCCCGTCAGTGGCGCCGTCACAGGACGTCTTTAAGATGGCTGCTACAGTTGACGTTCGTCAGAAGCAACGTGCTGTCATAGAATTCCTGTGCTGTGAAAAAAAGACAGTGGCAAACATCCACAAGAGCTTGAAAAAGGTGTATGGAGATGCTGCTGTCGAGCGCAGTACAGTTAGTCGGTGGGCAAGCAGGTTACGTGATGAAAGCGGGCACGGCAATATTGAGGATTGTCCTCGCAGCGGCAGGCCTCGTACTGACCACACTCCAGACAATGTGCAGAGAGTTAACGAGTTGGTGACTGCTGACAGACGCATCACAGTGAAGGAACTGTCACGCTACGTTGGGATAGGGGAAGGAAGTGTTTGCAGAATACTGAAGGTGTTGACGTTAAAAAAGGTTTGTGCCAGATAGGTTCTCAGGATGTTGACAGTGGCTCACAAAAAAACAAGAAAAACGGCATGCAGCGAACTTTTGGAACAGTACGAGAATGTTGGAGATGAATTTCTTGGAAGAATTGTGACAGGTGATGAAACATGGCTCCATCATTTTTCATCAGAGATGAAGAGGCAATCAATGGAGTGGCATCATGCAAATTCATCCAAGAAAAAAAATTCAAAACCACACCTTCTGCTGGAAATGTTATGGCTACAGTGTTTTTCGATTTTGAAGGACTCTCGCTTGTTGACAACATGCCAAGTGGAACCACCATAAATTCTGATGCATATATGTCGACACTGAAGAAACTTCAGGCTCGACTGAGTCGTGTTCGACCACATCGGCAAAAGCAGGATGTTTTGCTGTTGCACGACAATGCACGGTCACATGTCCATCAAAAAACCATGGAAGCGATCACAAAAAACTGGGATGGACAACACTGAAACACCCGCCTTACAGTCCTGACCTGGCTCCATGTGACTATCATCTCTTTGGGAAACTGTAACACTCTCTTCGTGGAACAAGGTTTGAAGATGATGACTCCCTTGCGCACGCTGCCAGACAGTGGCTCCAACAGGTGGGTTCAGAATTTTACCGTGTGGGTATACAGGCACTGGTTCCAAGATGGCGCAAGGCAGTTGAGATGGATGGAAATTATGTGGAGAAATTAAAAGATTGTTCTTGAAGAATGTATCTACACACTGTTCAACTTTCAAACATGTAGAATAAAAGATGGATTTTTAAAAAAATAGTGTGCATTTCTTTTGGAGTGACCCTCGTACATTCAAAGAATATTCTCAGCCAAGTGACTAATGGAAGTTCTTGAATCGAGTCAAATCGACTAACTTTGACTGCTTTTCGCTACCTGACAAATTTAGCTAACAGACGACACAGTGTGCCCCGGAACCGAACGTGTGAATAAATCAATTATTCAACTGCTCACAACTTTTCGGTGGTCGTTAAGTCTGTCATCCACCTTTGGTTTAGTAGTTACAGACACCTTAAACCCAGCGTCTTCTGCTATTTAACGGTGGTAACGATCAAGGACAAGTCGCCACCGATTGATATCGTTTGATTTCTATCGATTCAGATATTGCTACCAGCCATCGCAACGAGATCCTTGTAATGTGCGAACAGAAGAGATATACCCATGCTGTTTAAAAATGAGGTTATTGTGTGAAAGAGTTTCATGCATTTCTTAAACAATAAATCATGTTTTCCTCCAGAAACTTCATTCTGAGTGCTCCCGTGTAATATGCTTAATATAACTGCTATATTAATTGCCATTTTTTCCTTGCATTGCACCCTTCCAGTTCTAGTTCTTTCGCGTTGTCGAAGAGAGTAAACCAACGGTTCTGAAATACTGTATAACGATGAGATTCTTGGTCTGGTTACAAGCGGGTGATCACTAACGCAACATGATACCCACATTTCGTCCCCATTACTCACGAAAGACATTTAACAGAAAATTTTCAGCTATACACTTCGCGTTCTATTGCCTCCACACTCGAGGTGACCGGAAACGTATCCACCTAACAGGGCAGCTAAGTGATGCGTTCTATGCACAATAGGTCAAAGAAGAAGTACTCGTATGTTAATGTAACTAGGATAGACTCTCAAAACACATCCCGAACGATTAAATAATTTTAGCTGTGGCTTTAGATAACTTACAGCGGACATTATCGCGAAGTTATAGCGGCCGAAGTATGAGCTCAATTTCTTTAATGGAACTATGTACGTTTTCTTTTGCACTGGTAGGAGCTTTCGAAGAAGAGTTATGGGCCTAGTATGTATAGATCTTGACAACAGCAGCAAGATAATAGTGTCGCAGCCCTGTCTTATTGTCAGCAAAAATTATAACACAAAAATCTGTGCTACTGTTCTAAATGTGAACAATACGTAATTCAGGTATGGTGTTTCTTATTACGACTGTCACATCAGATGCTCAAATTGTTGATCTGAATTATTGATACCATCTGAAAGCGATTCCGGACAGACAATACTCGCGGATCACTGCAGTGTTTCACCGTATTTAACTTCATCGGAAGTCGTCTACGTTTCCTTCCAGATCTGTTAGATTTTCTCACATATAAAGGTCCAGAAGTGTAGGCCATTTTTTGTTTCCCGAACGATGGACCAAACGATGTCAAAACGTTCTACGCATGCTCTCTAATTATCTGCGCGTAATTCATGGGCCATCATACACACTTGTACCTCAAGGATTGCCTTACGCACAGTGGGATGTCTTCCAATAACTGCAGCAGTATGTCTGCTAGGACCTGAAGCTACTTGTCGTTACTTAGAGTCCCATCAATGAACTAAGAAACCACCTATTGATAAACTTGTATTACACGTTAATGTTCTAAGGTCATTGTTTGTCCACTTCTCTAAGCCACTTTCAAATGCTTCAAATGGCTCTGAGTACTGTGGGCTTAACATCTATGGTCATCAGTCCCCTAGAACTTAGGGCAACTTAAACCTAACTAACCTAAGGACATCACACAACACCCAGTCATCACGAGGCAGAGAAAATCCCTGACCCCGCCGGGAATCGAACCCGGGAACCCGGGCGCGGGAAACGAGAACGCTACCACACGACCACGAGCTGCGAACTAAGCCACTTTCAACTGACCTGTAGATTAATATGATCATGGTTTGTACGCAATGCCTCATGCGCAAAGAAAAATCTAATATAGGAACGCTGCATTATTTTGCATTTGTCGATGATGGCAGTCGGAGAACGGTAACAGATTTTGAAGTTCACTACTACAGAGCTTTGTATGGAGCGAAATGTGGAAAGGATGAAATTCAGTGGAACACTCGCATGCCTGATCCCACTAGCACATTAAGTTTCCTCGAAGCGACATGCGGCCTGTGTGTTATCGTTGCTAAAATATGAGCTGCATTTCTCTCATTTGTTGCTGTTCCTTTTTGTTGGCTTACTTTAGTCTTCACACTTTGAGTTTCTTGAAATATTTTTATGACGTTTATAAAGACAGATCTTGAGGGTCTGGCATGACCAGTATACTTTTCAGCTTCAACCACACAGCTATTCTAACAGTTTGGTGACGTTCGTCGCACCGAAAACTTTTCCATCTCTCGTTATATGAGAAAGTCTCAATAGCAGCACGAGCAAACTGTCTAGCCAATCTGGCGGCGTTAAAGCGCACAGTGTCTCTTACAACTGTGGAGAACTACCAAGATGTAACGGTTATCGTACTTGTGCTAGAGGATGTATATGAAGAGAGGAATAGCAGTATATCAATCTCGTAACTGAGTACAGGTTGAATGGAACGTGTGTTATATTACTGTGGTCGAAGCTAGCAAATTATATGAGACAATTGAAGGTGATTCTGCCTCACTGGTTCGTTGGTTGTATTTCTAAGGCACGTCTTAGAACAAGTTCCGTCAATATTATTCTCTCCCGTGTCAACCTTCATCTCCGAGCAGCACTTTCAATCTACGTCCTCAATTATTTGCTGGATGTATTCAAATCTCGGTCTCCCTCTACATTTTTTACCCTCTAGAGTTCCCTCCAATACCATGGAGGTTATTCGCTGACTCCTTAACGCATGTCCTGTCAACCTGACACTTCTTCTTGTCAGTGTTTTCCATACGTTCCTTTCCTCGAGGATTCTGCAGAGAACCTCCTCATTCCTTACCTATGACAGTCCCCTAACTTTCAACAGTCTTCTGTCGTACCACATTCCGAATCCTTCAATTCTCTTCTGTCCCTGTTTTCCTATAGTCCATGTCCACGTTTCACTGCCGTACAATGCTGTGCTCCAAACGTACATTCCCAAATTAAGGCCTATGTTTGATACTAACAGACTTCTCTTGGCCAGGACTGCCCTTTCTGCCCTTTTTTCCTAGTACTAGTCTGCTTTTTATGTTCTCCTTGTTCTGTCAGTCACGAGTTGTTTTGCTGCCTAGGTAGCAGAATTCCTTAACTTCATCTACTTCGTGACCACCAATTCTGATGTTAAGTTTCTCGGTATTTTCATTTCTGCTACTACTCATTACCTTTCTCTTACTTCGATTTACTCTCAGTTCATATTTTGTGCTCATTTGATTGTTTATTTCACTCAACAGATCCTGTAATTCTTCTTCATTTTCACTGAGGATAGAAATATTATCAGAGAATATTATCATACATGACCCTTCACCTCCATTTTTAATCCCATTATTGAACTTTTATTTTATTTCTGTAATAGCTTCTTAGAAGTATAGACTAAAGAGTAGTGCTGAAAGACTGCATCCGTGTCTTACAATCATTTTAAACCGAGTACTTCGTTCCTGGTCTTCCAGACTTATTGTTCTCTCTCGGTTCTTGTACACACGGTATATTATCCGTCTTTCCCTATAGCTTACCCTTATTCTTCTCGGTATTTCGAACACCTTGCACCACTTTACATTGTCGAAAGCTTTCTCCAGGTCGACAAATTCAATGAACGTGTCTTCATTTTTCTTCATTCTTGCTTCCATTACCAGTCTCAACGTCAGAATTACCTCTCTGGTGCCTTTACGTTTCCTAAATCCAAAATGATCGTCATCTAGCAGATCCTCAATCTTCTTTTCCATTCTTCTACATATTATTGTTCTCAGCAGCTTGGATGCATGAGTTACAAAGCTGATTGTGTGATGTTTCTCGCAGTTTTCTTTTCTTGCAATCCTCGGAATTGAGTGAATGACGCTTTTCAGAAAGTCTGATGGTATATCACCAGTCTCACACATTCTACACATCAACAGTATAGTTGTTTTGTTGTCATTTCCCCATGATTTCAGAAATTCCGATGGAATATTATCTATCACTTGTGCCTTATTTAACCTTAAGTCTACCAAACCTCTTTTAAATTGTGATTCTAATAATGGATCGACTGTCTCTACCCTACCGACTGCTATTGCTTCTCCTATCACATCAGACAAGTCCTCCCGCACATAGAGGCCTTCAGTGTACTCTTTCCACGTATCCGCTCTCTCCTCTGCATTTAACAGTAGAATCCCTCTTGCGTTCTTAATGTGAGCACCCTTGCTTTAAATTTAATTGAAGATTGTCTTGACAGTCCTTTCGATAATTATTTCCATCTCGAGTTCACGTTTTTCATGCAGCCATTTCGCCTTAGCTTCCCTGCACTTCCTGTTTGTTTCATTCCAAAGTGACTTGTATTTTTGTATTCCTGAATTTCCCTGTATATTTTTGCACTTTCTTCTTTCATCGATGAATTGAAGTATTTCTTCTGTTACCCATGGTTCCTTCTCAGTTACCTTCCTTGTACCTAAGTCAGTGTTGGTTTGCTGTCGATTCTGATAACGCACTCTCTGTCCTATCTTCTTGTTCACAACTAATCCTTCTCCTGTTATATCTTTTTCTACTGCTATTGATATCACTGTATAACTCATATGACCAGAGGTCCATGTTTTCTTTCCATTTCACTTCAGTGATTCTCGCTATATCTAGATTGAGCACTAACATTTCCCTTTTCACGTTTTCTAGAGTCTCTACCACCTTCAAACTTCTTCCATGCCGCGACTCGTAGAACGTTATCCTTTCGTTTGTTATTCGAACTTTTTCTCATGGTCACCTTCTCTTTCGCAGCTGCTCCCAGTCATCCGAATGGGCAACTAGTCCGTAATCTTTTGCTACTGGAGATACCATCATTACACTTTTTCAGTTACAGACCACATGTCCTGTGAATACACATTATGCGTCTCTAACGCACTGTTTCCATTGCTTTTTGAATCCTCATGTCGTTGATCGTTGCTGATTTTTCTGCCTTTTAGGTTCAGTTTCTCGCCCCAAGGGCAAGAGCCTTCCCTGAACCTCTGTCCGCTCCTCCACCTTCTTTGTCATGCCATTAGCAAGCAGAATGAGGGCGACTTCTTAAGGCGGAAGTCTTTGGCCGCCATTGTTGATGGTTTTTATTCAGAATTTAAGCATTGTTAAGCGCGAACCCGTGGCTGAGGACGTCAAAGACGCTACCCCTAGACCACGGGTCTCATTGCATGCAAAGAGCAAAAGTTGCTATAACAAAGTCATTGAGGTAATTGTCCTCAAAACCTATTAAATGCTTTAGACCAGCTGTAAGAAGCTGTACTCAATAATGATGTTAATTGCCGTATTTGTCCTGATAACAAGTTCTATTACCTCTGTCGTTTGACTGCAGACCACTAAACCTGCTATCGATGCAGCATTTTAAAGATAACACAAGTGAATCATTTAGGAAAAACAGTCAAGATCGCGGAATATCTCAATTATTAAAATGACCGACTTGGGCAATTTAATGGGCCATCTTCAGATTGTGGGCTCCATTTGGCAGGAACTGGTGGCATGGAGAGCAGCTGCTTGTGATCACAAGTAGTGGCCATTGCAACCGTTTCTCCAGACGTCATTGCATGGTAGTTTCGGCATCGCATGCTCTCCACTTATTCTATTATCTTCTTTCGTTAGAATAATTACTGTTTAAAACATAAGTACATTTTACAGAACTGAATAAATAGAACCCTCTGATTATTGTATAAACGTTCGGAGAAATGTTTCGGTTTTGATAAAAAGCAGTTGTCTGCATAACAAGCGGACCTGAAATCCAAAGAACTGCGAGGCTATATTACCAACATGGCGACTACTTTGGAAGCCACCATCTTGGGTCTATCTCGTAATTTTCAAGTGGAGGTCTTGTGACATTTAAAAAAGGTCGAAAGTTACATGAGAAACATAAAGGTGCCTTTTTAAAAAAATAGCTTTATTCATTTTGGTAGTTATGTCACATTTTTACACAATTAGGCATATGCTGGTGTAAATGTACATGGGTTGTTGTCTTTGCCTATGAGTGGGTGGAGTTCTTTAAGTGGATATTTTAATTAGATGATTGAATGTGGCCCTGAAGTATTTAGTAGCAGCAAACTATCACTCATCAAATCAATGGTTAAGGAATGAGTCTGACTACTAAATCTGACAAAGACCAATTACATCATTTTATTATTTGGCAGTAATCAGATCTCTCAAGAAACAAATTTAACAATAACTGAAATTAATAAACTAAGATCTTGACAAACCAGCATAAAGGATTTGGATTGGCAATTCGATGTTGCTGCATGTCTGAACAAATCATTCAAATTTGCAGAGACTGTACTGTGACTGGGGTAGGTTAGTTCATAGAGATCGAAAATACTACATAAGGATATGTGTGTGCATCTGTAACCAGAATTGAAAACATGTTCAACTTCTGACTGCAAATAAGTGTTAGAAATAAGGATTGGAATTATTGAACACAGTTATATAAACCTCGAGTTTCCCTAAAGTTCACTTCGCTCTTGCGACTGTGTCTCACCATACAAAGAGTCTGCAGGTGGTAGATGTGGTGGCTGAAAAATCAGTCGTTGTTCAAAGGTTTTAATGACGTTAGTCCCATTTGGGAACTGAAATGTATCAACGGTAACATGTGAAAATTTCTGCCGGACCAGAGTAGTGGGTGACTAACTGTTGCCCACTCACTGGTGTTGAAACGTCCCCTTTGAACAATTATACACGACTGTCCTTAAACTGATACACAATATTTTTTTTTAGCGCAACGCAATCTGACTTTCAAAAATCCCTACAAAAGAATGGCCCTGACTAACATTAAACTATACCTTTCACAAATCACTTACCTCACAAAAATCTTCGCTGCTCAAGCTACTGCAATACAGGTGCGCCACTACTGCCAGCTAAATGAAAGATTCAAACTACTGAAGGCACTAACTACTGATAGGGATAGTTAGCAAATGAAAGATATTAATAGAGAACAAACAATGTATTTACCTTGATATCATCATGTATAAATATAGCAGTTCATGACAAATTACAAATCTCCGCCATCTCTCTCCCCACATCCACCACTGCTGGCGGCTCACCTCCAACTGAGCAACGCTACGCGCTGTTCACATCCAGCTGCCGCTGCCTAACACTACAATGGCAGACAACAATGCAAACTAGCCACAGACTGCACACAGCACAGCCAGTGATTTTTCATATAGAGCGCTACGTGGCGTTACCAATAAGAAAACATAAACAGCCTACTTACAGTGTTATGCAATGAGCTGTATAAATGAGCAAGTGCTGTGTCATACCTGAAGAATTACGCAATGGAATCTCAGGGTGTGAACATCAGTGAGGACTTTAAGACCTTCTGCGATGAAGAGTATGGGCTGTTCATATTTACAAATGTTTCATTCATAGTGTGCACAGAAGATGCTGGTACAATAGAGACATTCTCATCATGCGTTCCGAGGTCTTTCAAGGATTTGAAGTTCAAATTTTCAAATGTGTGTGAATTCCTAAGGGACCAAACTGCTGGGGTCTTCGGCCCCTAGTCTTACACACTATTTAAACTAACTTACACTAAGAACAACACACACACTCATTCCCGAGGGAGGACTCGAACCTCCGGTGGGAGGGGCCTCGCAATCTGTGACATGGCGCCTCAAACCGCGCGGCCAGTCCGCGTGGCAGGGATGTAAAGTGTTTTAAGAGATGGAGGAGTGCAAAGTGGTTAAAACATTTCTGCCATGGAACTCACTGGGATGATCATGATATACCCTACAGATATATGGTGGCATTGCTTCGATTATTTGACCACACGCAAACCCTCAGCTACGTCAAAGGCGAGGAGGTCATGTGGATGCGTTGAATCTTCAAGTTTGATGCTATTCAAAACGCGGAAAACTACGTGTACCTTGCTCTACATCGGCTCAAGATAAAGACTTCTGTTCTTTGGGGCCTGCAGTGTAAAATACGTCCTCTAAAGATATAATTATTATTATTATACAACTTTCGTTTGGTGTTTTTACCTTAGATGTAATATCGTTGTTGCTATGTACTGCCTTTCTGTAGAATTGTTAGTTTCTGCTTAGATGTACGTATATCTCACTTTAGACGGGTTTTATATATGCTATTTTTCTCTTGACAGCTTGAATGACAGTTGATCAGCGATATTACATGTTTACATAGTTACCATTACAAGTTAAGTGGTGTGTGGATATTGGTTCTTTTTTTATATTTTTTATATTTTCTGCTCTAATTGACCGCGCCGATAGCTGAGTGGTCAGCGCGGCGGTCTGTCACGCCAAGGGGCCCGGGATCGATTCCCGGCTGGGTCGGAGATTTTCTCCGCTCAGGGACTAGGTGTTGTGTTGTCCTCATTATCATTTCATCATCACCAGTGGAAGGCAACGGGCAACCGCCACTGGAATCACTTCCATAGACGCTCATGGGGTGCACCTCTCTGACGAGGCTTCCCCCATGACAAGACCTGCCGTAAGGCAGAACACACAGTTTACTTGTTCTACTTATGTCTTTGCCGGGAATTTGTTTTAGTTACAGTTTAGAGTTTTGTATTATATTTTTATTTTTCTGTATCAATTTTGTTGCTGTCTATGATTTGTAATTTTTTCTTACTATTATGTCTTCGTCGTATACTATTCATGTTGTTATCGCTGTTAGTATGGATGTGTATTATTTAGTGTCTCTCATTTATTACTTTACCCATTTGTTGCTTTATAATGTGAATAGTGTTTTCTGTGATCTTTATATTCTTTATGTCAGTTTTTTCATTCATAAATGTATGAGGTTGCTGTATGCGTTTGAATATGTCTATATTCCCTCAAGGATGTTCATGATTACTCCCTTTTCCGTAATATGGAGAATTTCTGGTGTTTCGTTTATGGGTTTTACGTTGCGTTTTTCTGTTTGTACAGGGTGTTTCAAAAATGACCGGTATATTTGAAACGGCAATAAAAACTAAACGAGCAGCGATTGAAATACATCGTTTGTTGCAATATGCTTGGAACAACAGTACATTTTCAGGCGGACAAACTTTCGAAATTACAGTAGTTACAATTTTCAACAACAGATGGCGCTGCAAGTGATGTGAAAGATATAGAAGACAACGCAGTCTGTGGGTGCGCCATTCTGCACGTCGTCTTTCTGCTGTAAGCGTGTGCTGTTCACAACGTGCAAGTGTGCTGTAGACAACATGGTTTTTTCCTTATAACAGAGGATTCTGGTGTTGGAATTCCACCGCCTAGAACACAGTGTTGTTGCAACAAGACGAAGTTTTCAACGGAGGTTTAATGTAACCAAAGGACCGAAAAAGCGATACAATAAAGGATCTGTTTGAAAAATTTCAACGGACTGGGAACGTGACGGATGAACGTGCTGGAAAGGTAGGGCGACCGCATACGGCAACCACAGAGGGCAACGCGCAGCTAGTGCAGCAGGTGATCCAACAGCGGCCTCGGGTTTCCGTTCGCCGTGTTGCAGCTGCGGTCCAAATGACGCCAACGTCCACGTATCGTCTCATGCACCAGAGTTTACACCTCTATCCATACAAAATTCAAACGCGGCAACCCCTCAGCGCTGCTACCATTGCTGCACGAGAGACATTCGCTAACGATATAGTGCACAGGATTGATGACGGCGATATGCATGTGGGCAGCATTTGGTTTACTGACGAAGCTTATTTTTACCTGGACGGCTTCGTCAATAAACAGAACTGGCGCATATGGGGAACCGAAAAGCCCCATGTTGTAGTCCTATTGTCCCTGCATCCTCAAAAAGTACTGGTCTGGGCCGCCATTTCTTCCAAAGGAATCATTGGCCCATTTTTCAGATCTGAAACGATTACTGCATCACGCTATCTGGACATTCTTCGTGAATTTGTGGCGGTACAAACTGCCTTAGACGACACTGCGAACACCTCGTGGTTTATGCAAGATGGTGCCCGGCCACATCGCACGGCCGACGTCTTTAATTTCCTGAATGAATATTTCGATGATCGTGTGATTGCTTTGGGCTATCCGAAACATACAGGAGGCGGCGTGGATTGGCCTCCCTATTCGCCAGACATGAACCCCTGTGACTTCTTTCTGTGGGGACACTTGAAAGACCAGGTGTACCGCCAGAATCCAGAAACAATTGAACAGCTGAAGCAGTACATCTCATCTGCATGTGAAGCCATTCCGCCAGACACGTTGTCAAAGGTTTCGGGTAATTTCATTCAGAGACTACGCCATATTATTGCTACGCGTGGTGGATATGTGGAAAATATCGTACTATAGAGTTTCCCAGACCGCAGCGCCATCTGTTGTTGAAAATTGTAACTACTGTAATTTCGAAAGTTTGTCTGCCTGAAAATGTACTGTTGTCCCAAGCATATTGCAACAAACGGTGTATTTCTATCGCTGCTCGTTTGGTTTTTATTGCCGTTTCAAATATACCGGTCATTTTTGAAACACCCTGTAAATACTGATAAGATGTGGGTGGATTGGTTCAAATGGCTCTGAGCACTATGGGACTTAACATCTCAGGTCATCAGTCCCCTAGAACTTAGAACTACTTAAACCTAACTAACCTAAGGACAGCACGCACATCGGTGCCCGAGGCAGGTTCGAACCTGCGACCGTAGCAGCAGCGCGGTTCCAGACTGAAGCTCCTAGAATCGCTCGGCCTCAGTGGCCGGCTTGGGTGGATTGTTTTCACTTTCTTTGGTGTACTCTTTATATCTTATGCTGGAGTTTCTACCGATTTGTTCTATGTAGAATTTATCGATGTGTAAACCCGAGCGTTTACAGAATTCCTTTCATTAGGCTGATAATCTTCTTGTTCCATGGAACAATGCTATAAGGTTTATCAGCTGTGTATAAGAATGTGTTGAATTCAGAAGACGTGGTACATAATTACTTCATATGGATTAACGTTCTTCGCCGGCCGAAGTGGCCGTGTGGTTCAAGGCGCTGCAGTCTGGAACCGCAAGACCGCTACGGTCGCAGGTTCGAATCCTGCCTCGGGCATGGATGTTTGTGATGTCCTTAGGTTAGTTAGGTTTAACTAGTTCTAAGTTCTAGGGGACTAATGACCTCAGCAGTTGAGTCCCATAGTGCTCAGAGCCATTTGAACCATTTTTTTATTAACTTTCTTCACCCAATAGATGAAGCTATCTGTATCCATATAAAGTAATTTCGGACTATCTGAATGAGTTTTCGCAAACTCATAATGAAAACGGTACACTTGGAGTTTGGGTAGGTCCAGTATGCATATCACCACACAGATAAGTTTTTTGAACTCTTCAGCAACCTTCGGCATCTTCACAGAAACAAAGTTCTTATTGAATATGTTGACCCATTTGAAATTTGGTCTGGCGATGTATTCCCTTACACCATAACGCCCTCTCCATGCGCTCCTAATAAGAATATCTTAGTGATTTTTTAAATTCTTCATAGTTTTGCCAAAAACCGCATTGTTCATTAATTTGAAAAAAAAATCTATTTCGAAATCATACGTCACGGAAGCCCTCGGTGTGGTATTTAGATCAATATACTCCTTCAAACAGGGTCCCTGGTTGAAGGCGATAACATATCTAATTCCACCCAGAGCCATCCATAACCGAAGACACTGCTGAAGGTTACAGTAATGAATAACATACCTCTGCATGTCCCCCAGCGTTGTCATCAGCTTAGGCAAGGAACCTGTATTTCGCAGAACTAGTCACTCTGGACACAGGGGCAAATCAGCATGTCCATCGTGCATACTAACAGGATATGCGAGGTCTGCGTCTGTAACACACCCAATATCAGAATCATCTGACATGCCACCATTTTTAAATATCTCACCTAATCCACTGAGATCTTCTTCAGGCACCCATTGAAACCTACCAATTGGTAGCGGTTGTTGCATTGCGCGCTCGTGTGAGATATTCACATCCAAATACATGACGCAACTATGCTCAATGGATGCACTGAACATCTCACCCATCTGTGGTTTTTTTTTTGTCTTGGCGTGCCTATGGACACATTGGCAAAGCACCCCATGGATCCATCGCTCAAAGAAAAGAAACATGTCCACATCGATCAATAGTCTGATGGTTTTCTTCGTTTTCTTGAACATTGCATCTCAAGACAACCTCAGTTCTGTGTAACAAAAGGCAAATTCGATTTTGTATGTGGTCATGCATACAGTCTGGAATTTTACAAAAACATTCACAAGCAAATGTACGTCTGTGACCATGTGCAGCTTTGCGTATCCACGCAAAGTTGAGGTATTAAATTCCTTCCAGACATTCACAACATGCTCGTACTCTGCATCCGTTATGGCATTACCAGTGAGATTACTGGAGAGTACAATTATACCAGATAATCTTGTTTCAACGAATTTTGCTATACTACTCAGATACGCATAAGAAAAAATCCCGTTCCTAGTCACAAGCTGAAACCTTGTATCATAGGGAAATGGACATTGCATCATGTGCATATCACCTTGATACATTGTTTCAACAAGTTTGTGGAGTGTTGCCTGCTTAAAACGTAGCGACTCGAGGAAGTGTAGCATAATTCTACACGTCATTCGTTTAGATAATAATACATATTTCTTGATGCACTCAGGTATGACATTAACTTAATCACTTTTATTGATTGGCGACTCCATGGAGTGCTGTGTGCACATCGACCATATATGTTAAATTAAAAGAAAGTTCAGCGTTGGTCGTAATATTGATGTTTTATTGATAGCAGAATCGATTTTCGATCACATAGTGATCATCTTCGGTGCTGTACACATTAAACACAGATCACTTCTCAGTTTTGGTTGTTGATGACTTGATACCAGTGTCTGAGTTTAATGTGTACAGCACCGAAGATGATCACTATGTGATCGAAAATCGATTCTGCTATCAATAAAACATCAATATTAAGACCAACGCTGACCTTCCTTTTAATTTAATCACTTTTCATAGCGAAATCAGTAAAGTATTCAACAATAAACCGAACATCATACCCACTCGAATTATCGAAAAAAACTGGTATGTGTCGTTGTAATTGATACTTCAGGTTGCATGCATTGTGAGCTGCAACGCAGCTGCCGTTAGGTGGCAATGGTCCTTGTGGGGAGTTTCCGCTTTCCAGTCTAATGTCAACCCAAAAATATTAAAGTCAACAGTATTCTTGTACAAATCATAATCCTCCTTTGTCATGTGGACGATGTTGCTGTAAAGCTTATAGACCTTCCATGAAAGTTTCTTGAGCTCAGTGAGCAACCAAATCATAGAATTATCCCTGGCATATGATTCGTGATGACTGAGACAGGAATCAAAGTTACATACTACCAGGTACGCCGTAATACCGTTGAAAGATTACAGTTTGGTGAAGTTAGAATCCTGGTGTAAGGGAGCATCGAGACGGATCGATGTCCGGCGACTCACAGCTTAGGTGGTGGTTGAAGGAAAGGGGTTAACGAACGTGTAGGGAAGCAGCCTACTCATGCTGTAGTAAATTCACATCAGTTTCCATTGTGTGCCAGCCAGTCTGCTGTAACTAGCTCTGACGTCATAAATGTTGCGCAATACCTTAAAAGTCAAACAAATGAACTAAAACTTTTCTAGCATGTCAGGAATAATACTAAATTAATGTGTGTTAAATATCAGTTCGATAACTTAAGTCATTTTCGAAATTTGGACGTTTTTCTGAAAAAATCATTGGCGCAACAGAAAAGAGCTAGAGACTTCAAAATTTATATTTAGATTCATCTTTCATAATGATTTAATAAAAACAGTACTTCGGATTTCACATATTAAAATTTTAGTGGAAATTCATGATTTTGTGGTTTTCGTCTCAAAACTGAAGGAAGCAAGATAGATTAAGTAGGCTAATAAATAAGGCTAGGATGTTTAGATTTAAATAGGTTGGAGGTCCGCTATGACTATGAAGATGTGTAAAGTTTCTTTTTAATACCTATAAAATTATAGCGATAGCGGATCTCAAAAGGGCCAGTTCAGAGCTCATCTACTGCGTGCAGTGTAATTTAATTAATTCTCTCGCCCAGAATATTTAACTTAGCCACGTCAAAATTTTATTATCAATACTTACCTGCGTGCTGAATGCACATTTAAATTAAGAGCTTCTTCGGCCATCAGCAAAAGAAGCTATAAATTATTATGTAACTTGAAGTGGTGCGTTACTAGCCCAGCGGCTAGTCGGGAGAGCCGAAAAGATCAGGCGTCCCCTTAGCCGTCCGCACCGCGGCTATATATATAAGAACGCTGCGCGAGGAAAAAAGGCCCCAGTTCTCTCCAGACACTGAATGACACGCCATCTGTGTCGGGAGTCGCGGCGCATCAGTGTCTCTGCTACAAACTGCCTCGGGTGCCGTATTAAGTTACTAGAGATGCGCGGAACCATAAAAACATTTCAAGTGAAGTGTTAATTCTGGGATGATTTTCATTATCTAGTTTCAGTTTGCGTATTGTCGTATTTTCACGTGCCGTCGCGGGACAGACATTCTACCAAATATTTAGCGTGGCGTTTGATGAAGTATTTTCATTAAATTATGGCGAGCATTCTTTTTAACATTTAATTCGGACATTTATAGTTGCATCAGCGCATTAGACTCTGAACTGCTCTGTTAGTTAGGTTGTAGGGATACTTGTGGTTTTTATCAGTGAATTTCAGAATACACTCAACTATTTTGGAAAACCGTTTTTGATTAGAAATCCTGGACAATCTCCTAATTCCTCAGAGCTATAAGCTGCAGCTATAATAACATTCTCAGATAAAGTGGGCACTGGGATCTCTAATTACTGGTTCCATGTTTTATTAAATCACTTTCTGGGTGCCAAAAAGTAAATAGAGAGCCAGTGTTGAGAACGGCGGAAGACAGCATTAACAACATTCTAAAAGCCAGAAACTGATCCAACATGCAAGTGTTTATGCAGCAAATTATTTTTACAAACTTATCCGCCGCCCCACAAACGGAATTACATGTATGAGGTCCGCAGCCCTGAGTGTGACTTTCCAAGAGCGCAATTGTTGCATGTTCCCTTCTTTTTAGTCACATTATCCATTTGCATCGGCCTCGGCGGAAACAGACGACACATCAACTGGACAGTAGCTAGCTGGCATGTACAGTAGTAGCTGGCATGTACGAGGCGTGTTTTTTTAAGTAAGGTCCGTTTTGTTGTAGACACTAGTAGTTCGCGCTCATACCGCAACGAGTGCGTGCGTCGTGTACCGGCATGCCTCGGGAACAACTGTGCTTAGCTTCAGCTCTGTAGCTAACCTGTACAGTTCTGTTCTGTGCTTTAAAAATGTTTAAGACTACCAACTCGCCCGCCGCGTGTGAGGTTCGCTCGATGATACGGTTTTTGTCACCAAGGAACCTGTCTGCTACAGAAATTCATCGACAGATTTGCGAAGTGTACGTTGATACTGTTGTGAGTGAAACCAAAGTGCGTAAGTGGGTTCGAGAATTCAAAGATGGCCGTGACAACGTCCATGATGAGGACTGCTCCAGTCGCCCTTCTTTGATTACAAACGATTTGGTGGCTTCAGTTGAATCGAGGATTCTTGAGAACAGACGCTTCACATTAACAGGTCTCTCAAACGAATTTCCTGACGTGTCGAGATCAGTGCTTCACAGCGTTGTTTCTGAACACCTAAACTTTAGGAAACTGTGCTCCCATTGGGTCCCGAAACTCCTAACAGAGGACCACAAAAATCAAAGTTTTGAGTGTGTGATGAAGTTCTTGACTCGTTATCATGAAGAAGGTGACGGCTTCTTAAGTCAGATCGTAACTGGAGACTAAACATGGGTTTTCATATAACGTCCGAATCAAAGCAACGGAGCATGGAATGAAGACGCACACACTCACCTGTAAAGGTGAAGACCAAACAGACTCCGTCCCAGTGCAAAATCATGGTGTCGGTGTTTTGGCCGGCCGGAGTGGCCGAGCGATTCTAGGCGCTTCAGTCTGGAACCGCGCGACCGATACGGTCGCAGGTTCGAATCCTGCCTCGGGCATTGATGTATTTGATGTCTTTAGGTTAGTTAAGTTTAAGTTGTCCTAAGTCTAGGGGAGTGATGACCTCAGATCCCATAGTGATCAGAGCCATTAGGACCATTTGGTGTTTTGGATAGGCATGGTGTTTTGTTGGTCGACTTCATGCAACGAGGAACCACTATCAAAGCAGAAGCATACTGCCTAACCCTGAGAAAGCTACGGAGAGCGATTCAAAACAAAAGACGCAGCATGCTGGCAAAGGGAATTGTCCTTCTCCATGATATTGCAAGACCTCACACTGCAGGTCAGACTCTCGATTTGTTGGACAGTTTTGGCTGGGAAGTTGTAGACCCCCCACCCTACAGTCCTGATCTTGCGCCGAGCGATTACAATCTGTTCCTCCACCTCAAACAACACCTCAGTGGCAACTGTTACAATGATGGCGACGGCGTGAAAACGGCAGTGAACTCTTGGTTATCGGAGCAGGTGGTAAGTTTTTATGAAGAGGGTATTTTAAAACTGGTTGAGAGGTATGATACGTGTTTGAACATACTTGGCAACTATGTCGAAAAACAGAGTGAAGTATGTACTTCCTGAAAATAAATTTACTTTTTTGAAATAACCTATCGTTTTGTACTTACGTTCAAATGGACCTTACTTAAAAAACACGCCTCATAGTCTGGTCTGACGACTTTCCTCTTCAAGAGATGTAAGACGTGGAAAGTATTGACCTTCAAAGATAAATTTAACCTGGAGTGTGCATGTGTGTTGGTCAGACCGGAGTTGTTAAAGTGACATTTTGGGGTGTTTTTTCCTACCATGACTTGGTCCTACTCACCCACCTTTCCAGGTGACCAATTGCTGTCTTTACTTCTACATCCCCGTGACGAGTAAGCTGTGGACCGTAGATGTTGCAAGACGACAACATGAGTGATAAAGAGCAGCACCTATACGTTCCCGGTTTGTCGGACATTCAGGCACCCTCTCGCAAGTCGACGGGCCCGCTAAATCATCTGATCTCAGTCCCACAGAAAATTTCGGAGGCTATTTGGGACAGCGAGTGAAACGTAGCAACCAATATTATAACAATTTGGCAGAGTCACTGATTCTAGTAATGATTCTTTGGCTTCAAATGAATATGGTATACCTGAAAAACTTGTGGAGTGTAGTCCTTGTGGTCAGGCTAGAGGGGGTGTTACACCATATTAGCGTGACACCTCCTTGTGATGACTAATATTACGTTTTGCTATGATTACCTTGTGTCTCTTAGCTGTTCAGAAATATGCCTTAATTTCTTCATTGTGCTTAGCGTTTGGACGATAGTCTAATGGCTGCGTTCTTCGTACAGACACAAAGTGTACCGACTGGTGCCCACGGAGGAGCAGCTGCCCGTCGTGGCAGAGTGGCGGCAGCGCGAGGGCATCGACTTCTGGTCGAAGGCGCACCTCGCTGGCCACCCTGTGGACGTGAGGGTCCCTCCACACTTGCAGCGAGAATTCCTGGTGCATCTCTACCGCCACAGAGTGGAGCACCAGCTGCTGATCAACGACCTCGAAGAGTGAGTTTTCCTTTCTCTCACACACGCTTTGATCCGACAGACTGACACTGTTCTCAACACATCCTGTCAAGAAATGTGAAGCTCGCAGAAGGGAAGGTTAAGTGGCCATGTGAAGTTCTTTCAGTGATAGCAAAGTAGAATCAAATTTTCAAAGAATTTGGCAGCGCGAGCCCACTTATCAGTGTAACGTTGTACCTCGCTCTGGCCTGGACACATGCATTCGGTTTGAAAGGGTGTCACGAAGCCGGCGTATCGTCACCTAAGCAGAGAAGGTTTAAGGGCCAAGCAACTCAACTAGCCGCTTGTGGCGCCAGGATGAGAGGGCTGCCAAAGGCAACCACACTACATAATTTGTACACGATCTGTATCGTAATTAGTAGCAAACACAAAGCATCTCTTTGCTCAGTAAGGTTATATTAATTATTAAAGTTCTTACCAAGAGCGCAGGGTACGGCAACTAATATATGGGTGAAATATCGGTTGTTTGCAAAACTGGGAGAGTACGGAGCACCAAGTAATATGTCGTTTGTGTGACCCTGTTACTGAAGCAAGCTGGCCAAAAACTGTTGCAACTGGTCCTTAGTATCCTGGATATCGGTCTTGGGACGGAGTTCACGTTCGAGCTGGTTCCACACATCTACATCTACATATACATGGATAGTTTGCAAATCACACTTAAGTGCCTGGCAGAGAGTTCATCTAATCACCTTCACAATAATTCTCTATCATTCCAGTTTCGAACAGCTCGAGGAAAAAACGAACATCTACATCTTTCCGTGCGTGCTCTGATTTCCCTTATTTTATTAAGATGATCCTTTCTGCGCATGTAGGTCGGCATCAACAGAATATTTTCACACTCGGAGGAGGAAGTTGGTGATTGAAATTTAGTGATAACATACGGCTGCAACGAGAAACACCTTTGTTTTAATGATGTCCACCCAAAATTCTTTCCCCTATTTCTCAATAATACAAAACGTACTGCTCTTCTTTGAACTTTCTCGATGTAATCCGTTAATTCTGTCTGTTAAGGATGCAATACCTCGCAGCAGTACTCCAAAACAGGACGGACGAGCGTAGTGTAGGCTGTCTCTCTTGTACATCTGTTGCATGTTCTAAGTGTTCTGTCAATAAATCTCACTCTTTGGTTCACTTTCTCCACAGCATTTTCTATGCGTTCTTTCCTATTTAAGTTGTTCGTAATTTTAATTCCTAAGAATCTACTTGAATTTACGGCCTTAAGGTCTCATTGATTTATCGTGTATCCGAAGTTTAACGCATTCCTTTTAAGGGGCTCCGGAACGCCCTATACTTGCAATGTTAAAATAACGCTTATAAATTACATCTTTCCTCACAAAGTATTTGAGGTAGGAAGTTGAACTTTTTACAGATTATTTATTGGAATATGGGCTACAACTTAACACACGGATTTTACAAAATTTTAGTTCAGTTATTAAAGATGATTTTTTTTCAATTGTAATGAAAATTCACAACATTTTTTGCAATTTTTTATTTATATATTCAAAAATATACAGTTTTTTGGAAAAAGGCTGTGTTAAATTATGCAGAAGGTACTGTGTAACATTTACTGAAAGTTTGAAACAAATATGTTTGGAAGATCCTTAGAAAACATGTAATTAGTATGAGAAAATAAAAGTTTTGGGAATCGAGCGACAAAGATTGGATTAACTTTTTAGTGCATTCCAGGTCCATAGGATGGATTATCTTCATCCTCTGCAAACTCCTCCTCCAGCTTCCTCTTGTTCCTCCCCCTGTTTACTCTTGCTTGTATTTCTAGACTCTTTACAGCCCTGTCTGCAGCCCGAAGGCGTTCCTTGTCCAAACCAAGAATCGCTCGTACCATGTTAGAACCTATCTTCATTCCCATATTTCTAAATACCTTGCACCTTACAATGTTGCCATCATTGAAAGTCGCAACAGCATCATACACACCAAAGTGAAGTGTTTCTATTCCAACAAATACAGTCTTGGGGATTCTCGACCATATAACACTATTTACACTTTCATTGGGGTTTTGAGTTTTTCCGTGAATACACTTTTTCAACAGTTCAGGTGCTGCTAAGTCTCTGAAAATAGGTTTTATCACCTCCATTATTGCATATACTTTATCTCACATCACTAAAATGTACCTGATGAACACGGACGTTAATAATAACACCATTTGACAGCAGTTTAACAGCGCCACAGTGGGTCACGCCCATGTAGAACACATTTCAAAAAAAATTTAAAAATAACTGTAGTCTTCGGAATTGAATAAATTATATATCTATTAAAAGGTAATAGTCTGCAGATTCAGAAAACGCAAAAAAGTAAAAATTGAACTTTTCATGATTTTGAGCCTTTCCGGAGCCCCTTAACACTCATTTGCATGACCTCATACTTTTCATTATTTAAGGTCAATTGCCAATTTTCACACCGTACAGGTAGCTTCTCTAAATCCTTTTGCAATTTGTTATGATCTTCTGATGACTTGTCTACACAATAAACGACAGTATCATACGGCTGGTTAGATTGTCTCCTAAATCGTTTACATAGATAAGGAACTCAGAGAGCCTATAACACTACCCTGCGAACCGCGAGAAATCGCTTCTGTTTTACTCGATGACTTAACATCAGTTACTTCAGTCTGTGACCTCTCTCACAGAAAGTCACGAATCCAGTCGCATAACAGAGTCGATATTCCATAAAAACCCAATTTGATTACAAGTCGCTAGTGATATACAGTGCAAAAGGCTTTTGGAAATATAGAACACGGAATCAATTTGAAATCCCTTGCCAATAGCACTTAACAGTTCGTGAGAGTAAAAAGCTAGTTGCGTTTCACAAGAACGATGTTTTCTAAATTCGCATTGACAGGCTGTCAAAGACCGTTCTCATCGAGGTAAGTCATAATTTTCCAACACAAAATACGTACTAAAATGCTGCTGCATATTGACTTTAATGATATGGACCTGTAATTTAGTGGATTACTCGACTTCCTTAAATACTGGTGTGACCTGTGTAACTTTCCAATCTTTGGGTACGGATCTTTCATCAAGAGAACGGTTGAATATGATTGTTAAGTACGGAGCTATTGCATCAGCATACTCTGAAAGGACCCTAATGGGTATACAGTCTGGATCAGAAGGCTGGCTTTCATTAATTGATTTAAGTTGCTTCACTACTCCGAGGATATCAAGTTCTAAGTTACTACTGTTGGCAGCTGTTCTTGATTCGGATTCTGGAGTATTTGCTTCATTTTCTTTGGTGAAGGAATTTCGGAAAGCTGTAGTTAGTAACTCTGCTTTAGCAGCACTGTCTTCGATACTATTCCTATTCCTATCACGCAGAGAGGACATTGGTTGCGTCTTGCCACTAGTATACTTTACATATGACCATAATTTCTTTCGATTTTCTGTCTGGTGTCGAGACAAAGTTCCGTTGTGGGAACTATTATAAAAATCTTGCATTTAAGCCCGCACTGAACTTTGAGCTCTGTAAAAGATCGCCAATCCTGCGGCTTTTGTGTCATGTTGGAGACACACTGTCCACCTTGCTGGCCGCAGAAGTACCCCAAAGTCACACAGATAGTTCAGACAGATACGTGCCATGTGTGGACGAGTATTTTCCTGTTGAGAAATGGCACCAAGATATTGTCGCATTAAAGGCAATAAATGAGGACACATGGTATCAATGAGTTACCATTGTTCCCCCAGTCACTACCAATAGTGAGCTGTAGTCACCATGGTACCTGAAGAAACACCACTAAGCTCTCTCCCCTATTCAAAACATTGGACCCCTGGGACCCCTCCGCAGATTTCCGTCATACTCACAAACTGATATCTGGGGTATGCAAGAACCGCGGTCCATCGCTGAACACGGTGCGACACCATGTATCAGCAGTGTTTGGGTCCCGGTCATGACACCACTCCAACCGCAGCCGTTTGTGTTGTGTTTACAGCAGCCAACAGGTGGCACAGTTGTTCTCTAGTCTGGCTGCCGCTAGGCTCTGGCCAATGGTGCAGGATGACCCAGAATCTTATGGGGAGTCTATTACTTCTTGGATGACAGGCGCAGACGTCAGAGGGATACCTTGTGTTTTGTGCACAACAAGGTGATCCTGCCTTGTGGTGGTCAGATGTGAGCGATCGGAATCTTGACCCCGACTATACCTGCCCTGAAGTTCCATTCAATTCACTATCAGGCCAGTGTCACATACGAAAGTCCCACAAATCTGGATATTGCACGATTCGACCAGCCGGCCAAACAAAGACTCACAACAAGGCCTCATTCCAACTCTGTCAGGTGCTGATGACACAGTCTATCACGAGTAGGCGATGTCTCCCTGTTCTTCACCGTGATCAAAACGTCTGGTGTTTTTCCCGATCCTTATGCATCTTTATTCATCTTCCCAGGTCTGGTAACAACGCTAAACACGAACAGCATTAGTTCACTCTGGTGCCAGTTCTGTCTGTCACAGAGACTTGCAACTCTAGTCATTTACGTATCCGCCGATGGTGAGTACGTATTCGAAGTTACAACGACGGCCGACCGAGTCTTCTGGGTGCTTAACTTTTTATGCTGTGCTGTGTAGATCCTGTCGTGCACTGGTTCATAAGTATAGTCTGTTCCAGGAATGAACCATAGAAGAAAATGAACAAGTTAAATTCAAAATGCAATCTGTTTACCCTCATATAGCTTATAACATATAAGGTGCGTACTTTGGTTTATTTGCAGCAATGAAACATATTTGAAAATATTGACTTGTGAGAATGTACATCATCTGAATCGCTTTGGACGCGACCAGCCGTACTATTAATATAGAAGATCCCACAGGTCGTCCTAGATAAGCGACACGCGGCTAAGTTGCCCGACTGCCTTCTTGGCACACTATTTCGACAATATAACTAACCTAGATGGGGAACCACGCTAGCTGAGATCCTCGCCCTAGAATAGCGAGAAGTTGTAGCAGATCAGGCAGTTGCTGCCCAGGAGCGAGAGGCTCAATGTCTTTTTTTTTTTTTCGTAGGTACTCCCTCCAAGGCAGCTTTGGTGGTGGTAGTCTACAAATATAAACTCTTTCCTACCTTCCTTCATTCTTAATACATAAATCGTTAATTTTAAGCATTTCCTTTTGCTGGTAAGACATGTTAGAATATGAAAAAACGAAATTAGCTTCATTTTAAGTCAGTGTACAATTTAAAATTACGCAAACAAACTCTTTCCTAATCATTAAGTTGGAGGTTAAATTTAGATGGCAGCAAGTAAAAAATATAAAATAACGCGGATCATCGTCAGGTGCAGAGGAAGATACTCTACGGTTTATACAATAAGTGCTGATTGTGTTGAAGTTCATATACCGGTATAGCTGGGGAACACCTTAAAATTGGTCTTGTGGTAGTGGATAGCTCTTAATTACATCTTTATAGATGCACTCAGATCGGCAGAGTAGCTACACTACTGGCCATTAAAATTGCTACTGAACGAAGATGACGTGTTACAGACGCGAAGTTTAACCGACAGGAAGAAGATGCTGTGATATGCAAATGATTTGCTTTCCAGAGCATTCACACAAGGTTAGGGCCGGTGGCAACACCTACAACGTGCTGACATGAGGAAAGTTTCCAACCGATTTCTCATACACAAACAGCAGTTGACCGGTGTTGCCTGGTGAAATGTTGTTGTGATGCCTCGTGTAAAGAGGAGAAATGCCTACCATCACGTTTCCGACTCTGATGACGGTCGGATTGTAGTCTATCGCGATTGCGGTTTATCGTATCGCGACATTGCTGCTCACGTTGGTCGAGATACAAGGACTGTTAGCAGAACATGGAATCGGTGGGTTCAGGAGGGTAATACGGAACGCCATGCTGGATCCCAACGGCCTCGTATCACTAGCAGTCGAGATGACAGGCATCTTATCAGCATGGCTGTAACGGATCGTGCAGCCACGTCTCGATTCCTGAGTCAACAGATGAGGACGTTTGCAAGACAACAACCATCTGCACGAACAGTTCGACGACGTTTGCAGCAGCATGGACTATCAGCTCGGAGACCATGGTTGCGGTTATCCTTGACGTTGCATCACAGACAGGAGCGCCTGTGATGGTGTACTCAACGACGAACCTGGGTGTACGAATGGCAAAACGTCATTTTTTCGGCTGAATCCGGGTTCTGTTTAAAGCATCATGGTGGCCGCATCCGTGTTTGGCGACATCGCGATGAACGCACATTGGAAGCGTGTATTCGTCATCGCCATACTGGCGTAACCCCCGGCGTGATGGCATGGGGTGCCATTGGTTACACGTCTCGGTCACCTCCTGTTCGCATTGATGGCACTTTGAACAGTGGACGATACATTTCGGATGTGTTACGACCCGTGGCTCCACCCTTCATTCGATCCCTGCGAAACCCTACATTTCAGCAGGATAATGCACGACCTTATGTTGCAGGTCCTGTACGGGCCTTTTTGGATACAGAAAATGTTCGACTGCTGCCCTGGCCAGCACATTCTCCAGATCTCTCACTAATGAAAACGTCTGGCCAGTGGTGGCCGAGCAACTGGCTCGTCACGATACGCCAGTCACTACTTTTGATGAACTGTGGTATCGTGTTGAAGCTGCATGGGCAGCTGTACCTGTACACGCCATCCAAGCTCTGTTTGACTCAATGCCCAGGCGTATCAAGGCCGTTATTACGGTCAGAGGTGGTTGTTCTAGGTAGTGATTTTTCAGTATCTATGCACCCAAATTTCGTGAAAATGTAATGACATGTCAGTTCTAGTGTAATATATTTGTCCAATCAATACCCGTTTATCATTTGCATTTCTTTTTGGTATGACAATTTTAATGGCCAGTAGTGTATATCCAACTTAATGGATATCTTGTTTTCCATGTTTATGTACAACAACTTCTCTTTCCCACACATGTAGATCATTAATCGTATCACGTAATTAACATTTTCGAACCTGTTCAAATACGTGGGCGTTAAACAAGCGTTAGGCACACAGGGAATGCTTTCAAACAAATGGTGCTATAGTGCAACAACTCATCCCCTGGGCGGCGGTGGTGTTGATGGCCTGCTGTGGCATGTTGTGGGGTTGTGAACCACTGAGGGCTACGGCAGGACGAAGCCTCTCCGTCGTTTCTAGGTCCCCGGTTCAATACACGCACATACACGCAACTCAGATAATTAAAAAAAGAGGTTCTCAGGCATATTCTTTACATATTTCCGATGACAATTTTATTAATGCGTCTGTTCCTACATTACCTTCCTTTTCTCAACGGAAGAAACAATTAAAGAAGCTTATTGTATGTTCATTTACCATTTCTTCAGGGTAATGGTATGTAAATACGCTTATAGTTATTGAGGTGATACGCTTCCGTTATTAAACAACCATAATTTTTATTACCTGCCCAGCTGTATATGGGAGTTATTACACCTTCTTCATTGCGTTACAAACGCTTCGTGGATGTTCAAGTCAACAATCTGGTTATCTATATTCTTTATATTGTAGAAATGTTGTTGGTGTCGTCCTCTGTCCTAAAGCACGGTTGATGTAGCTCTCCACACTAGTCTATACCGTGGAAGCCTCCCCATTTCTGAATAACTGCTGGAGAGGTGCTTACTGTAGTCTGGCATTGGTTTCGGTCTGAAATTTTGACCCCTTTCCAGCACACACTTTCCTCCGTTGCCAAACTGACGAATACTTGATGCATCAATATGTATCCTATCAACTGATCCCCATTGTTGTTCACGTTGTTCCATAAATTTCTTTTCCCCCCAATTCGAATAAGTACCTCCTCTTTAGTTACTCGATCTGCCCATCTGACACTTACCATTCTACTGTGGCATCATATTTTAAATGATTCTATTTCCTTCTTGTTTGTACTGCTTGTCTTTCACCTTTCACTTCCGTATAAGGCTGCACTTCAGACAATTACCTTTAGAAAAGACGAAGAAACATTTAAATTTGCATTCGGTGTGAACATATGTCTCTTTTTCGTTCTGAAACTCTTTTCTTGCTGTTGCCATTCTACGTTTTACGTCCTCTCCACGTCTGCTATCGCCACCTACTTTGGTGCTAATGTAGCGAACCTCGTCTACTCCTGATCCAATACACTCACTTTCCCCAGATTTTATTCGACTACATTCCATTTCTCTTGATTTAGATCTACCTGTACATGCATGCCGTGCAAAGTACTGTGAAATGAATGACAGAGGGTACTTCCCATTGTACCAGATGTTAGGGCTTCCTCCCGTTCCATTCACCTACAAGAATGTTCAAATGCCTCTGTGTGTGCTGTAATTAATCTGATAGTGTCCTCTCGATCCATTCGGGAGTGATAGAGAGGCTTCATTCCGTTCAACTGGTCTTCCAGTTCTTTGTGCAATTACAAAATATGATAGAGGATGATGTGACTGTTGCGGACATTTATAAGTTTCAAAAGCGATTGTACTAGACGCTGTATTATATTGTTGTCAGGCTTATAATGTATTTAATTCAGCTCATATGCATATTGCAAGTTGCAAAATTATTGCGATAATCTACAGTAGATAATGGTTTGAGCGCAAAAACCATATAGTATCTTTAAGGATAGTTTGCTTCTCATCCTTATAAATAGTGTTCTGAAACATGATGACTGAGTGACATAGCAAATTAGATAATTTTACACGATTTTCGGACTAGTGAGTTAACGACATTACTAGCTATACTTCCTCAGACTATGTTGACGATTCTAGAGAACAGTATTCTCATTGGCAGTTAGATTTAGCTGGTTTTAGCGTTCCACTATTGAGGCCAATTCTTTAACCGGGAGACCGGTATCTCGGTAGTTGATAACATTTTCTTCAACGTAATTTCGCCAGACAGGGCAATGTTGTCCCTGATATCTAGTACATGCAACCATGACCATCATTAAATTGAAAATCTATTTGTGAAGCATCATGGAGCTAGGTCAGGTAACATCGTTGCTGCCGATCGCACGTAAGGACAGAGCGAGCTGGTTCAGTGGTTAGCACACTGGACTCGTAGTCGGATGGACGACGGTTCAAACTCGCGTCTGACCATACAGATTTAGGTTTTCCGTGATTTTTCTCAATCGCTTCAGGCAAATGGCGGAATGGTACCTTTGAAAGGGCACGGCTGATTTCCTTCCCCATCCTTCCCTATGCCAATGGGACCGATGACCTCGCTGTTTGGTCCCCTCCCCCAAACCAACCAACCAATCGTACGTCAGGCATTGTCTTCCCTTCAGTAGGATAATTTCTCCGCATCCCAGACTGGAACTTCAAGATCGGCAAATACTGGACCTATAATGTTTTAACAGGAAATTTTCACCTCGCATCTGGACATTTGTGACCAGTGTCCTCTGTGTATAATCGCCAGTTCAGGGCTATGGTGTTTCTATATAGGTATCGTAGACGTTATAATTAAATTATTATCATTGTCGATGCAATTTTTGTATCAAGCGATTTTTAGTCTGTGTATAACGTTTCAGTGTCGGTTTGCAGGGTCTTCGAAAACGAGCGACATCGGGCGCAGACCAGAGCAGTCTCTAAAAACCCCGAGTCTCGCATATCATTCACCGAGTACCTTCAGTATGATGAGGTATGTTACCATAAGGTAAAAGTGCAAATTCACAATCATAAGTTTACGCAGTGGTGTGCCACTAAGTTAACGTGGGTAACTTAAATTACTCTACTTGACAAAAAAGTGATGCACCCGGAAACATAGGAAAAAACGAAATGAATCTTCCCTGGAGAAAAAGGTATGTGATTTTAATGAGTGACCACGAAATCAAGTGTATTGAGAAAAGAATATGGCAATATAAGTCCTCTTATCAGAATTATGTTGCTCCCCATCCAGCTGGATGCGTGTACTGATTCAGTTGGGAAATGTGTCATAAAGCGGTCGTATCTGTTCTGAAGCAAGCATTTCATTATGCCATCTTCAGGCCCCATATACATCAGATTAGATTAGCTTAAATTTACTTTCATTCCAGTTGATCCATAGTGAGGACGTCCTCCAGGATGTAAAACATGTCAAAAAAACAATAATACGTGACAAATATTTACAACTCATACAAAGGTTCCAAGTGAAATGATCGTCATTTTTTTAATGACCACTATATGAAAAAGTAATTTTAGAGACACTAATGCACTGAATTTAAAATAAAAAAGTTTTTTATTTATTTATAAGGTAGTAAACCTGTAATAGAACTACTATAATACTTATTTACAATGAACACATTACTGCACTGAAATGGTGCAGAAGTTACACACACACACATACATACACTTATTTACAATGAACACATTACTGCACTGAAATTGGGCAGAAAATATATATATATATATATATATATATATATATATATATACATATATATGCAGTAGACGGAGTTGGCCACCAATAAATCCTTTAGGCTTTGTTTAAACTGAATTTCATTGGTTGTTAAGCTTTTTATGGCTGCTGGCAAGTTATTGAAAATGTGTGTTCCTGAATAATGCCCACCTTTTTCCTGAATAATGCACACCCTTTTCCTGAATAATGCACACCTTTTTGTACAAGAGTAAGTGACTTCAAATCCTTGTGAAGATTATTCTTATTTCTAGTATTGATTCCTTGCATTGAGCTGTTGGTTTGAGAAAGTGATATATTTTAATGATATATTTTAATGTTTTTTCATTAAGGAATAAATATATTGGGAAGCAGTAGTTAGTACCCCTGGTTCCCTAAATAGGCTTCTGTAGGATGTTCTTGGGTTCACACCACATATAACTCTTACTGCACGTTTTTGTGCCTGGAAAACTTTAGCTTGGCTTGATGAATTACCCCAAAAAATAATCCCATATGACATTATGGAATGAAAGTAAGCAGCTTTTTCATTTTTATTTCCCATATGTCTGACACAATTCGCATTTCAAGTAGAGATCTGTTAAGATGCTTCAGTAGTTCTGTGATGTGCTCCTCCCAGTTGAATTTATTATCAAGCTGTAATCCAAAGAAATAACACTGTCCACTTCTTCTATCTGCCTGTCGTTGTATGTTAGGTGTATACTCGTGGGACACCCCTTACAAGTTCTGAACTGCATGTAGTGTGTTTTTTTTTCAAAGTTTAGTGACAAAGAATTGGCTAGGAACCAGTCATTAATATCAACAAATATTTTAATAGCCGATCTTTCTAAGACTACACTTGCTATTTATTGCAATGTTTGTATCATTGGCAAACAAAACGAACTTGGCATCTGGTATTGTTGCTGATGATAGGTCATTGATATACACAAGAAAAAGTAAGGGCCCTAAAATGGAACCTTATGGGACCCCACGTTACTTAACTCAGAATCGCATTCTTTAATTAACTTTGTTGATATTTCATCATACCCACTAGATGTTTTTGATTTTCAAGATTTTATGATGGACATTATTTCTGCTGGAGTAGTGAGGGTCAAATTCATATTGTGGAAGTTACTTGAAATGTCTGTTCTGAGATATTGCCTAGCAGCATCTATAGAACCTGACAAACCCATCTTTTCAGTAACAGTTATAAAATGTTTATTAAAAATTTCTGCAACGCTATACACATCTGTCACCAATGTATCATTTACTCTTAATGCTATTTGTCCCTCTTCATGGCTGATTCGACCGGTCTCCTCCTTCACTATATCCCATATTGTCTTTATTTTGTTATCTGATATTACTACTTTTTCCTTGTAAGTCTTTAATATTTTGCACTATTTTTTGTAATGTGCTACAGCAACAACATCAGAACTGTTTCGTATTGACAGATACAGTTTTCTTTTTGTTTTACAAGATACCACTATTCTTTGGGTAACCCATGGCTTCTTTGTAGACTAACCTTGGTTAGTTTTGGGGGAAAACAGTGTTCATATATGGTAAGCACTTTATTAGCAAAAATGTTATATTTTTCATTCATGCCATGAGCACTGTAAACATCACTCCAGTGAATGTCTCATAGAAGTGTCCTAAAATAATCAATTTTTGGCTTATTGATTACCTCTTGAGCTCAGATTTAACAGATTTTATATCCTGTTCAGTATTAACATAACAGCAGGAACTGCATGTCATGGTCTGAGAGGCCATTGACTATTTATTGGTTTTGTAATATAATTTTGGTCATTGGAGGTTCCTATAAAGATAATATCAATGGCTGTTTGTGAGCAATTGGCTACGCTAGTGGGGAACTTTACAGTGGGAATTAAATTCAATGATAGTGTTACTAACTCAGGTAAGTTCTTATTGGGAGAGTCTTTAAGGAAATCTACACTGAAATCACCACCAACCACTATTTCTTTGTTTTTGGTTGTTAAATGGGCCAGTACAGCTTCAAGGTGGTTTATGAACAGATTAAAGTTACCTGCAGGTGCTCGATAAACACTTTCCAAGTGTGTATGAACATTGTCATGTCGAAAAATCGTACCAGGATATTATAGCATGAGAGGAAACACATGAGCACGAACAATGTTCGTCATCGTTACGCTATCAGAGCTCCCTCAATCACTGACCTGAAATCATGCCAGGTGATTCCCCACACCATGTCGCCAGGAATTTCTCCTTCATATCTCCTCAAAGCGTTGGAACAATGGTACTTCTCCCCAGGTCGCCGCCGTGGCCGCCGACGATTGTCATCCAGGATGGTTCAGAGCCGCAGTTCATCACGGAATTCATCAGCAGTCCAAGCTTCTGGGTCACGGCACCGTTTGTGTTTCGGCGTAAAAGGCAGCGTACGTGTGAGCCGGTAATTCCATAGTCTGTTTGCTGGTAGTGAGCGACCAATGGTGTGGGATTACGCAGTGTTACAGAGTCCACTACTTGTTCCTTGTAGGCAGGTGCCGATGTAAAGGGGTTAAGATCCTCCTTTGTGGCGATCAGACGTGGTCGACAAGTATCCTGACGATGGGTATGCCTGGCCCCATGTTCCATGCAGTCCAGCGTGATGCAAGTGCCACATGTTACACGATTAGACCAGGCGGTCAACTTGCAATGTCCCCTTAGAAAAATTAGTGAATTACTGTGCTGATACTGACACACAATATTTTTAGCGCAACGCAATCTGACTTTCAAAAATCCCTACAAAAGAATGGCCCTGACTAACAATAACCTATACATTTCATGACTCACTTACCACACAAAAATCTTCGTTTCTCAAACTACCGCAATACAGCGTGCGCCAATACTGCCAGCTGAACAAAAGATTCTAACTACTGAAGGGACTAACTACTGAGAGGCATAGTTATCAAATGAAAGATTTTGATAAAGAACAAACAATGTATTTACCTTAATAGTGTTCAAAAGTCATTATATATATATATATATATATATACATATATATATATATATATATATATATATCAGTTCATGACATCCAGTCTTACAAATTTACTGTCTCTGATGGACACACGTCCAGATCATCCTCTCTCAAAACTCCGCCATCTCTCTCCCCACATCCACCACTGCTGGCGGCTCACCTCCAACTGCGCAACGCTACGCGCTGTTAACAGCCAACTGCCCAACATACAATAGCAAATTCCAACGACGCAAACCAGCCACAGACTGCACACAGCACTGTCAGTGATTTTCATATAGAGCGCTACATGGCGTTACCAACATAAAACCTAAACAGCCTACTTACAAACTGCAGACCCACAATGAGGTCCTTTCAGACTCTGTCAGTTGCTGAAACGCCGTCTCACACGAGCACACGGCGTTTTCATGTCCTTCACAGTGATCACTCCACATTTAACACTTTTCGCACTTCTTATATAACCTCTAGAACCTGGTAACAACACTAGACACGAATAACACTAATGCAATATAGTGACTGTACTACCTTTCACAGAGAACTGCAACTCCAATCATTTACATGCCCACTGACTTGTAGTGTACCAAGTTACATTAATATCCGACCATGTCTTCTGGGTGCTTCATTTTTTTTTGTCAGGCATTCTAGCCATCTGTACACTAAGAATATCCACCATGTTTTTGTTTTTCTTTTTTCTTTTAAGGCTCTTCCGCGAGTCTTTCTCAAAGATCCTGGAGTTGACCTTCGGTTTTGCACTTGTGCAGCTTGCGCCTAGTCGTTGCGCACCTGTGTTCTGTGTTCGTCTCACACTCAAGAAGAGCCAAGCGTGTAGATGCATCCCTCTTTCTCGTCGTGTGCGCATGCTTTATTCCTTTCACAACCAGATACAACTACACACGCTGTTCCAATGATCAACATGTCCTCTTTGGCAGCAGATATTGCCGTAGTCGAACATTTCTAGTCTGGAAAAATCGTAGAACAAGCGCAAGTATTGGGATAATTAATATCTTTTCCGTATTGAGTGTGAATGTGTGAGGGAAAACATAAAGATGGAAGGAATAAGATGTTTAATAACTTTAATTGTTATTTCGAACTAGTGTTTCATACTGTTGAAGCACTTATAAGAAAAGATAATACTAAACACAGATAAGCTATACCAGTGGCGACAATGTTATCTCCCAAACCTTAGACTTCTTGCTACCGGTGGTATTTATCCCAGTTTTAAGTTTCAGTTCAAGATACAACATACATTGAAATCCAACATCATCCTAGACGTGTTCCATGCTCTGGCGAAATTCCTGTAAGGCTGCGCTATTAGATCAAACGTGTTTGGACACCTATTACTGGACATTAATATGGAGTGTGTCCACCCAATCGCCTTTATAATCGCCTGAACTCTGCTGGGGACACTTTCTGTGAGGTGTCTGAAAGTCTGTGGCGTACGGCAGCATGTTCTCACTGAAGACCCGGAACCAGAGTAAGTAGTGATGATGGATGCTGGGGTCTGGAGTGGAAGCGACATTCTAACTCAGCCCAAATGTGTGGCTCCGTCCCGCGTGACAGTCCCACGGATCTGCTAGTAGGTTTCGATGCTGTGTCACTTTTTATCAGAGCTCCTCTTGAAGATTCTTTGCAGTTAATTGCTGAAAAATTGGACGAAGAAACAACTAAGCTTTGTTGCCATGTATTGAGTCGACGTATTTTCTAGTTAATAACAAATGCTTTGAACAAACTTACGGAATGACTAAGGGGAGTCCATTATCCCACATAGTCGCCAATTTGTTTATGAAAGATTTTGAGAACACAGTACTGAAGACGGCGTTCTTAAAACATACCTGTTTTTGGTGATACGTCGACGATACGTTTATGGTATGGTCACATGGGAAGGATGTTCTGGATCGTTAACTGTCTGCATCCCAACAATAACTTCACGTTGAAAAGGATGGAAAACTTCTGTTTTTAGATATCTTGGTCCACAGGAGGGATGATGTGACACTAGAACACAGTGTTTACCTAAGCCCACGCATATGGACCAGTATCTTCCTGCATCTACTTGTCATCCATTGTACCAACCCAAAGGGGTTCTACGTACATTAGTAAAAAGAACTTACGCCATCTCAGATGCAAATAGTTTGACACAACTTGGTCATCTAACAGCAACGTTCAAGCATAATGGTTATACCGACAATCAGATCCGTCGTGCTCTACAGATCAGACCTTCGCGGGAACCAACAGAAGATACAAGCCAATAGGTGACGTCCTACCTGGAAGCATATCTTCAACGTTAGGAAGAATTTTAAAGAGCTTTAATATGAAAAGTGTATTCCGTCCACTAGCTAAGGCTAGATCGTTGCTTGGCTCAGTGAAGGGTGATTTTCGTTTGAGGAAACCCGATGTCTAGAAAATTCCCTGCCATTGCGAGGAAGATTATACTGGACAAACGATTCGCATGGTCCAAGACTAATGCGTCGTGCGCCGTCGTCACACGCGTTCATTTCGGCCTAAAAATTCTGCGGTTGCGGAACATTGTCTTATTTATTTATTTATTTTACTTACACGTCAAGTTCCGTAGGACCAAATTGAGGAGCAAATCTGCAAGGTCATTGAACGTGTCAGTACATGAAATTACAACATAAAAGTAATAACATTTATTTTAATACTTTAAACATAGCTGCGCTACAGCAACGGTTCCACGTAAATCAGACTAAGAACAGCCGACCAGTTGCAAAGGATAAAGTAATCTTTACCTAGGTTTCAATAGATATAAATCTATCTTCTTCAGAAGACGGCCTCGGGACAATGAACATCGTAATATATATTAAGGTATGAAACTTGAGTCAAGAATAAAGTTTAACATATATTAGGAAAATATTGTATTACAAGATGTGAGAAAGATTCTTGGTACTTACAGTATTATAACATGAAGTGATATGTCCTTATCGTTTAGGCAAACATCTGCATAGTTACATTAATCATATAAAATATAGCCCTGAGAACAGGGTTTGTCAAACAAATAAAATAGGTACATAGAAGTTGCAGAGCGCCTAAGCGACTGAGTAAAATCGGCCAGCGTAGTAGCACAGCGGCCAGGGCAGGTGGCGCTCATGTCGCGAACTATGTGCCGATAGGCGTACTGAAGTAACATTTGAAACATCAATATTAAATGCGTTCTTAAATAGAGTGATAATAAATAAATTGGCAAGCATTTAACACTCCCGTTATGACATTGTGGGAGGTATAGGAACAATAACGTAGATACATACATCAAAAAGACAGGTGGCGCTTCCGCCGTGAGTTACATGCAGTGGTCTATATAGCCAAATATAAAGTTATATTACCATATTAGTGAAGCCCATAGAACGTATATGAGTCAAAACATCAAGAACAATCAGTAATGGCTTTTAAGAAAATTACGAGACCTGGTCTACAATCCAGTTACTACGTAATATAGAATAAGAGAAAATTACATGAGGGCCGCTGTAGTAGCAGCCATACATCGTGAAAAGAACACATTATATAAACGGTAGTAAACTGGAAGATTTGAAAGTGCATTATAGCTTCCTGAGGAAATAGACTACTGAGGTTACTAGCATTAATGTTATATATTACACAGTACGGGTTTAAAGCCTTCGAAAAATTGTTTACAGGCAAGGTTCAACTGATCATTCAGAATATTGCCGTCTTTGAGCTCTAGATGTTTAAAAATAAATAGCTCTTCCCACAGATCTAGTCTCCGTCCTTTGACCTGTCTATGTAGGATAACCGTGTCTTCTAACTGTTTAGGCGTATGGCCGGTTATCAAGAGGTGTTCAGCAAAGGTAGAGTTACGAATATTCGTTCCTTTTTTACCTAACAGATGTTCTTTATATCGTGTTTTCACAGCTCTGCCGGTTTGACCAATATAATAAGAGGGGCAGTTATTACAGGTTAGCTTGTAAATACCTGAATTAGAAAACCAATCCCTGGCAATCTCTACTGACTGTACAAGATTTCTTTTTAAACTGTTATCTGTAGAAAAGGAGACGTTACAGTTATATTTTTTATTTAGAAGACGTTTAATCCTATACGATAAGTTACCCAGGAAAGGGATGGAAATAAATTTTTTAGTTTCTGTGGTATCCGTGGGGAGAATATTTCTCAAAGTCGAACATTTTGGGAGATTTTCTTATTGAGCAGGTAATCGATCATATTCTGGTTATACCCATTATTAACCGCAATCGCTTTGATGACATTCAATTCCTTTTTTTGATCTGCAGGTGATAAAGGAGTGGTTACCATTCGGTGAATGGCGGAATGAAAAAATGCCAATTTATGAGCTTGTGGATGGGTTGAGTCAGCAGGAATGACATTATCAGAATATGTTTCCTTGCGGAAGATATTAAAATGGAAGGAATTATCTTCTATAGAAATTGTTAAATCGAGAAAATTAAGTTCACGTTTATCATTTTGAAGTTCTTTTGTGAAGGAAATTTTTTCATGTAAACCGTTGAAAGTGTTAAAGAGATGCTCTAACTCATGATCAGTGCCATCAAAAGCAATGAAAATGTCATCAACATACCGTGCATAATAGCGGATTTTGTGGCGTAATTCTGAACTTGAATTGAAGAACGTTGTTTCCAGGGCGTTAATGAAAACCTCTGCTAGAATACCGGCGAGGGGGCTACCCATTTCTATCTATTGAAACCTAGGTAAATATTACTTTATCCTTTGCAACTGGTCGGCTGTTCTTAGTCTGATTTATTTTAATGTTTATGAACACGAAAAAGTCAATCCACAAGTTTAAGTAAACGCAATCAACAATACAATAAGAATCAGCTTCATTTTTCAAGGAACTCCTCGACAGAATAGAAGGAGTGACCCATGAGGAAACTCTTCAGTTTCGATTTGAAAGCGCGTGCATTAATGCTAAGATTTTTGAATTCGACTGGTAGCTTATTGAAAATGGATGCAGCACTATACTCCACACCTTTTTGCACAAGATTTAAGGATGTCCGATCAAAATGCAAGTTTGATTTCTGCCGAGTATTAACCGAGTGAAAACTGCTTATTCTTGGGAATAAGCTAACATTGTTAACAAGAAATAACAGTAAGGAATATATATATTGAGAAGAAAATCTCAAAATATCCAGACTCCTGAACAGCAGTCGACAAGAGGTTCGTGAACTAACCACTTATTGCCCTAACTGCCCGTTTCTCAGCCAAAAATATCCTTTAAGAATGGGATGATGTCGAATAATACTTTTCATGCAACCGCAGGGCGTCGTGTTACGGCTCAAACTGTACGCAGTAGACTGCATGATGCGCAACTTCAGTCCCTACGTCCATCTTTGCAACCATGACTACATGCAATGCGGTACAGATGGGTCCAGCAACATGCCGAATGGACCGCTCAGGATTGGCATCACGTTCGCTTCACCGATGAGTGTCGCATATGCCTTCAACCAGAGAATCATCGGAGACCTGTTTGGAAGCAACCCAGTCAGGCTGAATGCCTTAGACACACTGTCCAGCGAGTTCAGCAAGGTGGAGGTTCCCTAGTCTTTTGGGGTGGCATTAAGTATGGCCGACGTACGCCGCTGGTTGTCATGGAAGGCGCCGTAACGGCTGTACGATATGTGAATGCCATCCTCCGACCGATAGTACAACCATATCGGCAGCATATTGGCGAGGCATTCGTCTTAATGGACGACAATTGGCGCCCCCATCGTGCACATCTTGTGAATGACTTCCTTCAGGATAAGAACATCGCTTTACTAGAGTGGCCAGCATGTTTTCCAGACATGAACCCTGGAATAGATTGAAAAGTGCTGTTTATGGAAGACGTTACTTACCAACTACTCTGAGGGATCTACGCCGAATCGCCGTTGAGGGGTGCGACAATCTGGACGAAGAGTGCCTTGATGAACTTGTGGATAGTATGCCACGACGAATACAGGCATGCATCAATGCAAGAGGACGTGCTACTGGGTATTGGGGGTACTGGTGTGTACAGCAATCTGGACCACCACCTCTGAAGGTCTCGCTGTGTGGTGGTACAACATGCAATTTGTTGTTTTCATGAGCAATAAAAAGGGTGGAAATGATGTTTATGTTGATCTCTATTCCAATTTTCTGTACAGGTTCCGGAGTCTCGGAACCGACGTGATGCAAAACTTTTTTTGATGTGTGTATTTGCTCTCGTAGCAAAGAGGCTCTTAAAGCAACCCAGACGGCTAAGGCGCATCAAGGCCACACTAATCAGTTCAGTCGTCGTAAGTACGAAGGAAAATTTCTCATTTTTTTTTGGTTTGCCTTTGTTGTCTCCAAGTTTTACATAGTTGTGAGGAACCGACCGCTGTGGACGAGCAGTTCTAGGCCCTTCAGTGTGAAACCGTGCGTCCGCTCCGGCGTTGGTTCGAATCCCGCTTCGGGCATGGATGTGTTTGATGTCCTTAGATTAGTTAGGTTTAACTAGTTCTAACTTCTAGGTGACTGATGACCTCAGAAGTTAAGTCCCATAGTGCTCAGAGCCATTCGAACCATTTTAATTTTTGAGGAACCACAGATGATCATCACATTTCAGTCTTCATAACCTCCCAAAATTAACTAACCAAAAACACTGGACGTTGATGTTCTTAGACTGTATTGTATCTTCTTAGACCACTCGGCCAAAGTGCTAATGCAAAGGAAAATTTGAATGCATGCGAGAAACTGCCCGTTTCTCCTTGCTGGGGTGACGTGACTGTGATGCCCTTGGCCTGTGTGCACATATTAGAGGCAGGCGTGATTCGTCACAGCTGCATCCGCTCCTTGGCTCTTGGTGCAATGACCGCATGGACGTGCTGTGTGCCAAGTAGCACAGGTGAAAGCGCACCTTAAGTCGTTTACGGGCGGTGTTGTGAGTGAAAGGGAAGCACATTACCAAATATTGGAATTGGGGCTATTGTAATTCCTATGTCTATCTCAGAAATCTCTTGTTTGTATTGTCCCTGGCGGGACCAACTTCTCACGGCAGTCTTCTCTCATGATTGTTCGATCTGAGGAGTGATCAATGGTGTTGTTGGACGTTGGGGTTTCTTCCAATTTTGTGGGTTGGGTACGGATGTCTGATATTTCAATTTGCCGCCCAACGTATGTATACATTCTCTGTCGAAAGTTCACGGTCTAGGATATAACAGGAGGAAATATCGGTAATGGTCACTGTGTCAGTAAATATAACACTCAGCCTGACAAGGGAATATGACAAAAGTGTGAGAGGTACTAAGAACTCCCTTTATTACCCAGCAAGCACTACAGGTATGGAAATTGTAAAAGTAGCAGTTTGGCAGAATTACTGAGGCGCAAACGGCTTCAGCTACAAAGATTACATCCTCTTTCCATCGGTGCAAAAATTTGAGAATGGTATAGCAACCTATTAAAAGGAATGTTACATCATATTTATGGGCCACTGAGTATGGCCCACATTCTTCTGCAAGGTAGGAACGAGACATAGACGTGTGGTGAACGAGACAGACTTAAACAAGTAGTTCTTAAGCATACAGCAAGTAAAGATATGCTAAGCAGCAAATTAGTAAGGAAGCGGGCGAGGAAAATTTCGAACAGCTGGTGTTACTCATTCGCCTGGAAGTATCAACAGCCACCAACTAGGGAGCGTAAACATTTCAACAAACCGCGACATTTTGTATGCAGCTGCGACCGAGCTTTGCAAAAAAAAAAAAATGGTTAGAAGAGCACAGACCGAACTGCGTTCGTTACTCTCATATCATGTAAGAGATACCATGTACGACTCAGCAGCGCCTAGCAGGCATTTCACTAAGCAGTGGAGACTCAGTAACAAATGCAGCGAAACTGGAGACCGCTGAAAACTCTAGAAGAGCAGAGCAGATTCACTCATTACGAATGGTGTCACAGAACGGAGCCTCTCCTCGAAAACATAAATACTCCACCTCCACTAGTTTAGAGCACTCGATCAATGGGATCGCTAGCTTTCATGTAGTTCGCACTAGATTCTCTAGTCATCTTAAAGATAGATCTTGTGTGTGAAATTGTTCTAGTATTAGTCTTACACTTCCTGCCTCATGAGAAGATCAGTAATCCATAGCCGTGGATAATGAAGTCTACCACCCAGTAACGAAGTCAGCGTAGCAGTCAGCACTAAGGCTAGGAGTCGCGTATAGCACGTGTGACGTGACACGACACTACAGCGCGACACGCACGTTCCGCACAGGTCGCGCGGGTGCAGCGCATATTGCGACGCGTACAACATACTTCGCGCGCTCCGGCTGGCGACGCTCTGCGCTGACAGAACCGAAGCGCGCGCAACCTGTTATCTTTCTCAAACGATTTTACGGAAACTATTCACTGAAAATATATAATTTTTGCCTTACTTGTAGCGTTATATGTCAGCTTCGTGACGAAGTGCCCATCAACTCGCTAATGACCGTTCTTATTGTGATGTACACATTTTAGTAAGACACTACGCAAAACTCAAAAAGTTTGCAACGAAAATTAGGGGCTTCTATGATTTCGCGTTTGGTGTGTATTAACCCTATGTTGCTGCGTATGAAATTTAGTTAACATGCTGAATTTTTGTTTACATTTGGGAGTAGGTCTCTATCTGCCTCCGATCTCGAGAAAATGGATCCCATGTAGCGCGCTCACTTCCGATTTCACGCCCGCGAGAATGAAATACTCGCAACATCTCTCATATCTCCTAAACCGCTCGAGACATCGAATCGAAAGTTTGGCTAATGATAGCACACAAGGAGGAGAGTGTTTTGTCAATTCTTAAACACACGGAACTTTCTTACCTATGGCGATATTTGAGTACTTATACTTCCCTTTTTATTTATTTCACTCCAGTGACTGTAATTTTTTAAGAGTTATCGACAGATAGCGAAACAAGAGCTTCCTAGTATAAAAATAAACATGAAATTTCTTCTTTTATGTTACTGCAAACCGACACTATGAGGTTTTCCGTAAGCTATTGAGCTCTGTGACTGCCAATTAGTTGTTTAATGAGGAACTCCGTTTCGGAATTCTGTCTCAATAGCTGCTGTGAGATGAGTTTGGCAAATTACAAAAAAATGGTTCAAATGGCTCTGAGCACTATGGGACTCAACTGCTGAGGTCATTAGTCGGCAAATTACACTGTGACAAAGAAAGTACAATTAAACCATTCACCAAGAGAAATGTGGCCGTTCCTCACAAACGGTAATGTTTCTTCGAATGAGAAAAGATTAACAACTCACACAAAAATAGATTGCCAATTCCGTTGGAATTTTGGTGGAATCCACGTAACCCATCGTATTTTTAACACTGAGCGACTGGAATGGAAACTTACCCAAGGATTTTATTCCGTCTCTTGATCTGAGCAGTATTAAAATAATGACGAGCGTTCCTTCAGGCGGAATGATAGGCACATGCCAGATACTGGTTACTCACCTACGGCTTGCCAAACTAACAATGTGTGATCGCGAATAAAATAGTTGTTACTGAGAAAAATAAACAACTGATCTGTCGCACAAGACAATGGTCAGTGTATTGTCAGCAGCGGAGGATATTGCGCGCGACAGAAATGCACAAGCTAGTGTGCCTTGTGAGTTGGAGTTCGAAAAACATTTTCATGAAAGTAGATCTGCCTTTGTCAGCAGTACATTTCAACAAATTAAATATATCTAATCATAACACTCTTTTAGGATATTCCTACTTTCGTAATAATACCGACCATTTTCTTCATTTGTGTAGCCTGTTGTATAATTATTTTATTAATGCTGATAATGTGCATGCAACAATTGAAATGCTTTTTCTCATCACGGCGAACCAATTAAAACATCGTTATTTGTGACTGCTTTTCGACTGTTTGTAGCTTGCAGTGGAAATGTGACGTTCACATGCATGTAGTACAGTGTGTCGTATTACATCCATATCAGAGTAATCACAGTGAGACTTCTATACTTCAGATCTTGGACGCTTTTTACCAGGAGCACAAAGAGATCACACCTGTGGAGATTATCCCTTTCTAAATTTTTGTAACAGATCGTACAGATACGCCAGCATACTAGGCAGCGAGAATATTAACCTTGTTTTACTTTCCTACCTTGATTCTTAATCACATGATTTTATAATATACCTTGCTTCCTTATTCACTACCCTCTGTCCCTTCTTACGATCTGAAAACATCGCGGAGGCATATGATACAATTCCAGCGGCCAATGGCTCATCAGTCACTGAAGTATGCATTTTCTTGACAGAAGAAAAACAAAACGAAACTATGCATATATAAATAACAGAAAAGTATAATGTACTAACGAAGAAAGATGGAGCGTTTAAATGGCGAAAAACGAAACAGTACCCAAAGGCAATGAAATTTAGTTCACAGTAAGGCAAAATTTATCGTATGGGCTGCTCATATGCACCGTTCCCATGTGAGCATATGGCCGGGCTACTTTTCCGCTCCCCGCCTCAAATTTCCCACGGTGCCAGCGAGGCACACGCGACGCGCGGCACGAGAAACTGTTGCACAACCACAACGCCTCGTGACTTGGCGCAGGCGCGTGTCGCGTCCCAGTCACGTCGCGCCGCAATTTGCGCGGTCCCATTTGAACCTGTGGAGTTATAAAAACGCTGCGTCGAGCCACACGCGCTATACGCGTCTCAATTTGCGCCTAGCCTAATGGGTTGTCCAGGGGGCCAACCAACACGGCTCCAGTCCAGGGCAGAAGCTGCCCTAAAACTCCAGCGTTACACGAGTCTTACGGCCTACAAAACCGCCGGGCCAAGTACAGCATTCAACACATCACGGTACTAGACACTGCGGTCCTCCCGAGGCGACAATACGGCAGTGATCTGGGAGGGACTGAGTACTCCGCAAAATGGCGCCTGAATCAAACGCACATGTCGCGGTCACCGCCATCTCCAAGCAGGGCTACCAACAGGGCATGCCTACCTCACCAGCGGCCGGCAAACAGCCTCCCCTGGGTATCAGAGACATAACGCCACTTCACATTTGGCTGGAAATGTCCAGGATCCGGGTTGATGTAGCGTCCTCAGCAGCCGTGAGTCTGCTGTTGGATTCAGCGCATTCCTCTCCAGATTACGTAGACACCAGCCATCGCAGAAGGCACAGCAACGACTTGTGTTATGAGTAATAAATGGAATAATCTTCACTACTGCTTTACTGCATCTAACGACGCCACACAGCTCCTCGGTGTGCATCCTCACAAAATAGTATGGGTTCCCAGCATGGCAGTGGGCGACTCCTACAGATCCTAGGAATGACAACGATAAAACAGAAACATTAAATGGAATTGTAAGAGACTGAAACAAATGGATATATGTGAACTATAGTACAAACTGTTTTTGATAACGACAACACAGGAAATATTTAAGGTATCAAAATTAACATGGAGGCATCGCACCAACAGAATACAACGGAAGACTTAATGATGTAAACAGCAAACACCCACAGTAAAGGGAAAGAGTGAGTGAAACTAAGACGATGCTACAAGGAGATCAACTGACAGTAACAGGGAACAGGAGACAAAAGGTTTGTGTTTTGGTCAGAGGGCAGCCTCAGGTGTGGGTGCTATAGAGACATTGTTCAGTCTTCGTGAGACATTTAATCCATGAAAAACGTTGTGGTAAAGCACCTGTCGTCTTACAGCAAACCTCATTCGATACGTAACAGATGTACGCTGTTCTGACGAATACTTAATATCTATATCAAAATCCGTTTGGAATGTTAACTAGTAAAATTGACAAAAAGACTATGTAGAATGAATTTACTGTTCGGAAACTTATCGAGTTACTAGTACCATATAAATATTGAAGTCAGCATGAACGTTAAAGTCACACATATTCTTTCTGTTATTGATTTTATTACTTAAAACTGGATAGCAAGATTTTTCGTTGTAAACTTACACAATATTTGGCCACTCAAAACGGTCTCTCAGTGGTGCGGTAGTTTTACTCATTTGCGGTTTGCTTCTTCCAACATAATATCACCAGTGCTTGTTTGGCTGGAAATATCTAGGATTAGATTAATGACCATGGACATGAAGTGGAAACTTTTCTTTGACTAAGGCAGTGACTACTTGTGTGTTATAATGTCTATATAAGGCTACCGATTGAGTTCCTGTCACACATCTGCAGCATCAATCAAAATGTTTTGAGTTTTCTCTCAGAAATGATGTATAATACCATTTACCACCATTCACAATTAATATTCATCGATACCCAGACTGATCTGCAAGTCAAAGGCGGCAATAGAACACAAGGAGCACATTGTGGCATTACTGCCACATATACAGGGTGTTTCAAAAATGACCGGTATAATAAAAACTAAACGAGCAGCGATAGAAATACACCGTTTGTTGCAATATGCTTGGGACAACAGTACATTTTCAGGCAGACAAACTTTCGAAATTACAGTAGTTACAATTTTCAACAACAGATGGCGCTGCGGTCTGGGAAACTCTATAGTACGATATTTTCCACATATCCACCATGCGTAGCAATAATATGGCGTAGTCTCTGAATGAAATTACCCGAAACCTTTGACAACGTGTCTGGCGGAATGGCTTCACATGCAGATGAGATGTACTGCTTCAGCTGTTCAATTGTTTCTGGATTCTGGCGCTACACCTGGTCTTTCAAGTGTCCCCACAGAAAGAAGTCACAGGGGTTCATGCCTGGCGAATAGGGAGGCCAATCCACGCCGCCTCCTGTATGTTTCGGATAGCCCAAAGCAATCACACGATCATCGAAATATTCATTCAGGAAATTAAAGACGTCGGCCGTGCGATGTGGCCGGGCACCATCTTGCATAAACCACGAGGTGTTCGCAGTGTCGTCTAAGGCAGTTTGTACCGCCACAAATTCACGAAGAATGTCCAGATAGCGTGATGCAGTAATCGTTTCGGATCTGAAAAATGGGCCAATGATTCCTTTGGAAGAAATGGCGGCCCAGACCAGTACTTTTTGAGGATGCAGGGACGATGGGACTGCAACATGGGGCTTTTCGGTTCCCCATATGCGCCAGTTCTGTTTATTGACGAAGCCGTCCAGGTAAAAATAAGCTTCGTCAGTAAACCAAATGCTGCCCACATGCATATCGCCGTCATCAATCCTGTGCACTATATCGTTAGCGAATGTCTCTCGTGCAGCAATGGTAGCGGCGCTGAGGGGTTGCCGCGTTTGAATTTTGTATGGATAGAGGTGTAAACTCTGGCGCATGAGACGATACGTGGACGTTGGCGTCATTTGGACCGCAGCTGCAACACGGCGAACGGAAACCCGAGGCCGCTGTTGGATCACCTGCTGCACTAGCTGTGCGTTGCCCTCTGTGGTTGCCGTACGCGGTCGCCCTACCTTTCCAGCACGTTCATCCGTCACGTTCCCAGTCCGTTGAAATTTTTCAAACAGATCCTTTATTGTATCGCTTTTCGGTCCTTTGGTTACATTAAACCTCCGTTGAAAACTTCGTCTTGTTGCAACAACACTGTGTTCTAGGCGGTGGAATTCCAACACCAGAAAAATCCTCTGTTCTAAGGAATAAACCATGTTGTCTACAGCACACTTGCACGTTGTGAACAGCACACGTTTACAGCAGAAAGACGACGTACAGAATGGCGCACCCACAGACTGCGTTGTCTTCTATATCTTTCACATCACTTGCAGCGCCATCTGTTGTTGAAAATTGTAACTACTGTAATTTCGAAAGTTTGTCTGCCTGAAAATGTACTGTTGTCCCAAGCATATTGCAACAAACGGTGTATTTCTATCGCTGCTCGTTTAGTTTGTATTGCCGTTTCAAATATACCGGTCATTTTTTAAACACCCTGTAGATAAGCTATATTGTTTCATTTTCCATTTTTTCATGATTATTTTATTGGTAGTACTGGACATGTAGGCTTGGGAGAAACGCTTTGCATTTTTCGCGCTGGCTAGGCGCACTCCAAGTGTGGTCTCAGAGTCCTGTTGTCGGCAGAAGGTAGTCAGTGAATTTTATTAGGAGGCGCGAGCTTCCCCAGACGGGCAGACGGACAAAGCCAGTGAAAGGCCTATCTGAGGGCACGGCATACCGTGCTAAGCATAACTGAGTATGATGTTTTCAGCTTGTCTGGACAAACATGGAAGGTCGAGGCGCCATGGCGCCGCCCAGCCAGTGTGAAAAGAGGGTTGTTTGCTCCAAATCTTTAGTCAATCAGTTTGGTTTAGTAGACCCCCCACTGTGTTTGGTGCAAAGAGGCCGACCAATTGAGAAGACACTGATCTAGGCCACTAACAACCTCATGTTTGTTCATGTAGGTGTTGTACACCGAGGGCACAAAGTTTCTGCTGCATTTCCTCGTTTTTTCATGAAATAAGCGATATTGTCACCCATCACATTGCCAACTGCATTGCCAACTCCATGGAGAGTTTTTTGAAAGTAGAGGGTTGAGGACAGACAACGAAGTTCCAAGACGTTCGTGTTCTGGTTGCTTCGGCATTTTGTCCACCCCGATAGCTGAGTGGTCAGCGTGACGGATTGTCGTCCTACTGGCCCGGGTTCGATTCCCGGCTGGGTCGGGGATTTTCTCCACTGAGGGACTAAGTATTGTGTTGTCTTCATCATCATTTCATCCTCATCAGGCGCGCCAAGGTAGTCGAACCTGCCCCGTAAGGGGCCTCCCCGCCAATGACGCCAAACGCTCATTTCCATTTCCATTGCTTCGGCTTTGGCATCCCCACCCCCTCCCCTCACTGCCATCTGTTGCTGATAGGTGCATGCTTTGATGATTTTGGTGAAACGTAAGTTCCTGCAGTTGTACAATCTGTATTCTGAGCAGCAAGCTTCTTACTTTTTATGGCACTCAACTAGAACTGCCCATTTGATTACAATTTGTGATTTTGTCTCATTCACGTTGAACTTGTGAGCTGCCCAGAAAAGGTTAAATTGTTGTGTTTTCCCCATGCAGTCTACCATATAATTTCCTACTTCCCAACAGTGTTAACGTCTTTTTTGTGTGCATTGAACCAAATTTTTAGAAAATGGTGCTCCCTGTTAAACTACTTGTGCATTGTACCGATATCCAATAACTGGAGCAAATGAAAATCTGTTATTCTCGGGCTTGATTATTTAAACTGTCATACAACGTTTCCGTTGTTAGGTAACCACAGATAATAGCTATAATCAGTTGCACACCTAAGCTTATTGATCTCACTGTGAGGGTATTACAGTTGTCCATAGTGGGCAAACTCACCAAACTCAACGATCATTCTCTTATTATTCAGTGAAGGCAACGAGCTTTGCACTCCCTCATCCTATTTGATTGCATGTCTGTTTATTAGTTGGAAAGAACTGTGTCGATTTCTCCTAGGATTATAAGTTTAACGTGTGATGTTTCGTGGCTACTTGGCTAACATTACAGTATTAATACGTAATAAGCAACAATGTTTTGTAGCAATGTCATAGAATAACATAGATTTGTGGTTAAGAACCCACACAAACGGCATAATTACTGTCAAACAACACCTCTTTAATCAGGTATTAAACTCTAATTTAACACTGCGTGGTTTCGGTTCTGCTCCTTGGTGTTACAGATTCTACAATATCTGTCGGATCTGGCTTCCAACTACTCCGACACGGTAACAGTAGAGTCCATTGGGAATAGCTATGCGGGCCGCGACCTGGGTATCATCAAGATATCCTCCGGAGGTGACGACACCAGGCCGATCATCCTGATCGACGCGGGCATCCACGCCAGGGAGTGGATCGCGCCTGCTGCTGCCCTCTACGTCATCAACCAGCTGGTCGAGAACGCTGAAGAGAGCGCCCTCACGGATAGCGTCGACTGGCACATCATACCCGTGATCAATCCTGATGGTTACGAGTACACCTTCACAACGGTAAAGACTCCAGAAACTATAGGGGAACTTATATTTATACACTTTAAGAGGCGTCACGAAGAAATTATCCCGATGGGGCAGAAATCGGTAGATGTGAAAATTTGGATAATTTACTGAAGAGAAAGTGCTACACAAATTGCGCAAGTCAATAACGCGTTGGTCCATCTCTGACCCTTACGCAAGCAGTTAAACGGCTTGGCATTGATTGATAGAGTTGTTGATTGTTCTCTTGAAGGGTATCGTACCAAATTATGTCGAAATGGCGCTTTTGATCGTCAGAGGCTCAGATGGTTGGAGGGACCTGCCTATAACCAGCAAAGCCGTGTTTGGAGACGCCACAGGACGCCACAGGCAGCGGTGGCATACCAACTTGAATGTCACCCCCACAGAGCCCGACATAATGATTTAGTGTGCTTTTTTTTTCATAGCAAGATCCTTTTGGTTGTCACTCGCAGCCTTACAGCACAGCGGTACGTCGACGATATTCTACGCTTCGCTTTGTTGCCCTTCGTGACAAACAATCCTGCACATACATTTCAGCAAGGTATTGTCCTAAAATTTAAATTTAAAACAGTCTTGATCGCGATTTTTTTATTGGAGTGAGTGACCGGTTTCGACTCTTTCATAGAGTCATCTTCAGACTCTGTAAAGATATATTGCCAAAGCAGTGTAGACGTTATACTAAGCATATAAAAGATAAATAAAAATAAGATAAGTAGTAATAAATTATACCCAGATCGGTGGATGGACAGTGCCAGACGAGTTTCGTCGACCCTCGGCGCTCGTGTAACTGCTGACTGTTCATGGAGGGGACGGGTATTAATAGGCCTGGACAGACACACGTGTTTTCTGACTGGCTACTTATGGTGTCATACTCAGAACGGTGAGTGTGTCCAGGCCTATTAATACTCGTTCCCTCCATGAACAGTCAGCAGTTACACGAGCGTCGAGGGTCGACGAAGCTCGTCTGGCAGTGTCCATCCACCGATATGGGTATAATTTATTACTACTTATCTTATTTTTATATATCTTCTATATGTCTTTTTTATGCTTATTATAACGTCTACACTACTTTGGCAATGCATCTTTACAGAGTCTGAAGATGACTCTATGAAAGATTCGAAGCCGCTCACTCACTCCAATAAAAAAAATTGCGATCAAGACTGTTTTAAATTTTAATTTTAACAAATTTTAAGCTCGCTGAGAATGTTTTCAAAAATTTCAAACATTTTAAGATAATGTCCGCCCACACACGGCGAGCGTTTTTACTGCTTGTCTTCGTGCTTCTAAAACCCTACACTGGCCACAAGGTCGCCAAGTCTTACCCCACTTGAGAACGTTTGAATCATAATGGGCAGAGCTCTCCAACCATCCCGGGATTTTGATGATCTAACGCTCAAATTGGTCCGACTTTGACACGGTAACCCTCGACAGGCCATCCGTTGACTTCATGTCAGTCATCATCAAGCCGAATAAATGCTTGCGTAAGGGACAGACGTTGTCCAATCCGTTATTAACTTGCTCTATTTGTGAAGGTCTTTCTTTTGAATAAACTGAATAAATGGTTCAAATGGCTCTGAGCACTATGCGACTTAACTTCTGAGGTCATCAGTCGCCTAGAACTTAGAACTAATTAAACCTAACTAACTTAAGGACATCACACACATCCATGCCCGAGGCAGGATTCGAACCTGCGACCGTAGCGGTCACGCGGTTCCAGACTGAAGCGCCTTTAACCGCACGGCCACACCGGCCGGCACTGAATAAATCATCAAATTTTTTTGAATCCGTCATCATTTGTTTTCTGTGCAAATACATCACATCAACCGATTTCCGTCCCATCCGGATAGTTCCTTGGTTGTGCGTGGAGTTTCTTTCTTTCTTTCTTTTCTTTTTTTAAGTTTCGTAGACGGTGGTGCATAGTTGATAATCAATGTTTGTTTAGTGCAATTACTGTGAAATTTACGGTTTTCCCATCATACAAACTGTTCAGAAAAGAGTGTCTTCCCAGATGATCATTTCCCTATAAGATTCCATTAGGAATGACATTTGTACCTACGTCTCCATACTCACTCCGTAAAACACAGTTAAGTGCATGGAAGAGGGTAATTAACATGTTATGCTTTCTTCGTATTCCAACTGAGTACTATGTGCGGGAGAAATGACTGCTAAAGCCCCTCTGTGCACGCTGTAATTAGTCTGATTTTCAGAACTATTGCCAATGCGGCATGACGTAAATCGGTCAGATGGTACATACTGCCGAAAATCGTCTTTTTTAACTTCTCATGGTCGCGGTTAAAAGTCCTGTAGAATATTTTAAAGGACATCATATTCGCCGTTGATTGTAGAAATTATTTATTTCACAATCAGAATTTCGGCCTTTGCGCCATTTTCAAGTGGTACTGCAAAATATTTTGTTTCAGCACATGGCAAACTTTAAAAGCCTCTGTCATGTATACATGTCATCGTCAAAAATAGGCTTTTCACTGTAGAAATACTCGCCTGATGTTACTGTATAGGATAGGTCTGTCAAGTGGTGAAGCAAACTCTTTTGCACTTCGACTTGAAAATGGCCTAAAGGCCGAAATGGCAATTGCGATAATAATAGCTTCTACAGTCAACGGTGAATTTGATATCTTTTAAAAAATTCTTTCATTTATTTATTGTATAAGAGTGTGGTATGAACTGATTATAATATCAATGTATCACAACTCATGTAAATACTTGGGGGAAAGGGTTCGTATGGATGTGAAATCGACCAAACAAATAGGCTTTGTTGCATGTAAAGGACGTGTCAGACTTTGTTTCATTTGCAATATACTTACAAATCAATTGTGCGTCCGATCTTAGGATATTCGTCAGGTATACTATATAGGACTAACAGGAAATACTACAAGTATGCAAATAACGGCGACATGAATCGTTTGTTTGAATAACGAGAGCACGTCACGGAAACTTTGGAAAATCTGAATTGACACACGCTTGAAGAAAGACACAAATTTTCCCGCGAACGTCTATTTAAAAAGTTTCAAAAACCCATACTGAGCGAAAAGTATAGGTATTCTCTTTAACTCTTTGGAGCACGGTGGTATACATAGTATACCACCTTTTGAAAATTTTCTTGGCTCTTTGCACAGTGGTTTAACTGCACGACCACCACTCTAATATGCTCACCTAGTTCTCTACTTATCAGACAGATGGCACTCACTGCCTATAAGGAATCAGTTCCCGCCAAGAATTGCATAGATTACAACTGTGAAAGCTGCGTGCTGAGTTGTGCATGGTTTTTGCGTGTGAATAGTGGTTTATAACGAATTTCTTGTTGCGCCTGTGTTTTTTCCATATCTTGGACGTCACAGCTACGGTATGAACCCATGTATACATTCATATGCACAATCTTCCGTTATTTATATACAATTTATTTTGGTGGTATATTATTTGTACCACCGTGCATGTAGCAGTATTCTATTGCATTTCGTTTCCTAGTATAAAATTCGAAATCCTCCGCTACAAAGTTTAGTTTTTAATTGTGTTGTGACTTATTTTAGCTCTTTCTCCATTTTGTTTTGCTTACGTATTCTTTACTTGGATTCAGGCTGTTGTTTGAAAATGAAAATGTCAAGAAGAGGCTTACGAGATGAAGAAATCGAACGATTATTGTGTGAAATTCCATCAGACGAGGATTCCACTGTTGACACCACAGATGACGAATCTGATTATGAAGCAAGCATTGTTGCGGAGGCTATTGTGTCGTCTGAAGGCGAAGTTTCAGAGAGCGAGGAAGAAAGTGAGTCCACTCCGCCAAAACGCGCTGCTGACACAGCGCCAACTTGGGGACAACAATTCAATGCTACCTCAGGAATGCAGTTCGACAGTGAATCAGGACCAAGTGCTTTTATTAGGGACATTGATGATCCAGAACCTATCGATATATTCGAAAAAATATTTCCAAAAGAGCTAGTTGAGCTAATCGTTTTCCAAACAAATTTATATGCGACGCAATCTGGCAAGTCTTTCACTCCAACAACTGACAATGAAATACGAACTTTCCTGGGAATCAACATTTTGATGGGTATAAAGCGTATGCCAGCATACAGAGACTACTGGTCTAGTGCCCCAGAACTTCATGATCGTTATATTGCATCTCTGATGGCAGTAAATCGGTTTGGATGGTTACTGAGGAACATTCATCTGAATGATAACACATTGCATCCAGAAAAAGGACACCCAGGTTATGACAAACTGTACAAGCTGCGACCAGTGATCAAGATACTATCTGAATCTTTTTCCAAGTGTTACCAACCCAGCAAACACCTAGCAATTGATGAGTCAATGATCAAATTCAAAGGCCGCAACAGTATGAAACAATACATGAGAGATAAACCCATAAAGCGTGGTTACAAAGTGTGGATGCTGTGTGACAAGACCTCTTACAACTTGAAATTTGATATTTACACCGGAAAAGTAGGTGACACAGTGCAAACAGGCCTTGGGGAGCATGTAGTGCTGAGTTTGTCCTCTGAACTCGTAAATAAAGGCCATTATCTTTATTTCGACAACTATTTCAATAGCTATAACTTGTTGGCTGGTTTACAGCAGAGAAACATATATGCCTGTGGGACAGTTCAACCAACAAGGAAACATTTACCCAAATTAAAAACAGACAAAGAATTAAGCAGAGGTGAATTTGACTGGAGGGTCAGCAACTGTGGCATCCTCTACTTGAAGTGGAAAGATAAGAGAGCTGTTCATCTCCTTTCAAATTTTCACAGTCCTGAAGTTACTACAGTGACTCGCCGTGAAAGAGATGGTTCACGCATAGAGCTACCTTGTCCTCAAGCAGTGATGGATTACAATGCACACATGAACAATGTCGACAAGTTCGACCAACTGAAAAAATCATATGAAATAAGCCGGAGAAGTAAAAAGTGGTGGCACCGAATATTCTTTCACCTGCTTGATGTCAGTATCGTCAACAGCTATATAATTTGGAAGGAACTAGGCGATAGAGAAAAAATGACTGCCAAAGTCTTCAGGATGAGTATCCTGCAAAGCTTAGTAACCCAGAAAACACCATTGAGGCCATCTAGACTTCATGAGAGTCAAGTCCACGTAAAGAAAAACAAGCCATATGTTTCCTCACGCCAGCGTCTCGACAATTCATCCCACCAGCCAGAGCGTACTACCGCCAGACGTTGTGCGAAATGCAGTACAAAAAAGAAGCAAGTGCGCACTTTCTGGATGTGCGCTGAATGCAAAGTGCCTTTGTGCCTTAGCAAAACAAAAAGGTGCTTTCAAGATTTTCACAAAAAGGAATAAGAAACATATTTTATTTGTAAGGTTTGTAATTTGATTTTGTATTGTAAATGACCAATTGCCAGAAATAAAATTATTTTACATTAATTATACTAATTATTACTGCTTAGAGTAGAATTTAAAGGTGAGTTACAAGCACAAACCAAGATATCTCAAAAACTTTAGGTACGGCCCTAAGTGGCATGGTGGTATATTATATATACCACCATCTAAAACCAAAATCAATACAATAAAAAATTTTAATTCATGTTTTCCTTTATTAGCAACCCCACCAGACATAGAAAATGCATGTTTTATTAAAAAATTAATTAAACATAAAATCTGTGCATCAAAGAGTTAAGCCCTACGTATTGCTCCCGTGAAGACAAGGTAAGACCTCTTACAGTACACTCAGAGACATTTAAACAGTCATCCTTACCACGCTCATAAGCACGACAGCAACGGGAAGGAACCAAAGCACACACACTGATCAGCCAAAACATTTCGACCACTGCCCGTCGCGACGTTGGATGCCGCCTGGTGGCGTTGCGGGCACGTGACACAAAAATATGTAAGCGGAGATGACACGGGCGGTGGATCACGCAAGCGAAGGTATGGGCTGAAACGGGGAAATCTATTGAGATAAACGACTCCGACAAAGGGCGGATTATTATTACGCAAAGCCTGGAACGAGTATCTCGAAAACGGCGAAGCTAGTGGAATGTTCACGTGCTACTGTCGTGATCATCCATGGAAAGAGATAGGAGGACTGTGAAGCTATCACTAGGCGCTAAATGGTTGGACTCCTACGACTCTTCGCAGAACGTGGTGTTCCGAGGCTTGTCTGCTCTGTAAAGTAGGACAGATGGTGACCCGCGGCATCTCTGCCGACAGAGCACAAAACTGGTGCACACAGAAGTATTTCGGAGTACACCGTTCATCGTACGTTGTTGAACATGGAGCTCTCTGCACACATGTTGAGCCAACGACATCGTCAGTTATGATTGCAGTTGGCAAAGGACCATTGGGATTCGACTGTCAGTCAATGAAAACGTTTCAGCTCTTCTGGTAAGTCACGTTTTTGCTACACTAGGTCGCTGGCCGTCTCCACAAACGCCGTCATCGAGGAGAATGGCGACTCGAGACGTGCAGCGCGTCACGGACGCAGGCTGTTGGAAGCAGCATTATGCCGTGGCAGACATTCTCCTACGCCTGCATGCGACCTGTGGTAGTAATCGAAGACACGCTGACAGCTGCGAACCACCTGAATGTCTTCGTGCTTGATGTCTCCCCTGACGGCGATGTCATCTTTCAGTAGTACAACTATCCGTGTCTCGGAGCCAGAGACTGGGTTACAGTGGCTTCATGAGCGTTATAGTGAACTCACGTTGATGTCTCGGCGAACAGATTCGTCTGATGTAAATCCGATGACACGCTTCTGGATCGCTAGTGGCTACCATCACCAACTACGCAAATCAGCGGCCCATCTTTTGGGCGAATTACGTGACCTGTGGGTAGAAATCTAATGTCACATATCTCCACAAACTTACTATCAAACTGTCAGACCAATCAGTGATGTATTTTGTTCCAAAGATGGATAAACAAGCTATTAAGCACGTGGCAATTATGTTTCGGCTCATCAGTGTAGTGCCATGCTAAGTACTATCCGTCATGCACTTCACAGTGGATTTCAGAATATGTATGTAAATACACTCCTGGAAATGGAAAAAAGAACACATTGACATCGGTGTGTCAGACCCACCATACTTGCTCCGGACACTGCGAGAGGGCTGTACAAGCAATGATCACACGCACGGCACACCGGACACACCAGGAACCGCGGTGTTGGCCGTCGAATGGCGCTAGCTGCGCAGCATTTGTGCACCGCCGCCGTCAGTGTCAGCCAGTTTGCCGTGGCATACGGAGCTCCATCGCAGTCTTTAACACTGGTAGCATGCCGCGACAGCGTGGACGTGAACCGTATGTGCAGTTGACGGACTTTGAGCGAGGGCGTATAGTGGGCATGCGGGAGGCCGGGTGGACATACCGCCGAATTGCTCAACACGTGGGGCGTGAGGTCTCCACAGTACATCGATGTTGTCGCCAGTGGTCGGCGGAAGGTGCACATGCCCGTCGACCTGGGACCGGACCGCAGCGACGCACGGATGCACGCCAAGACCATAGGATCCTACGCAGTGCCGTAGGGGACCGCACCGCCACTTCCCAGCAAATTAGGGACACTGTTGCTCCTGGGGTATCGGCGAGGACCATTCGCAACCGTCTCCATGAAGCTGGGCTACGGTCCCGCACACCGTTAGGCCGTCTTCCGCTCACGCCCCAACATCGTGCAGCCCGCCTCCAGTGGTGTCGCGACAGGCGTGAATGGAGGGACGAATGGAGACGTGTCGTCTTCAGCGATGAGAGTCGCTTCTGCTTTGGTGCCAATGATGGTCGTATGCGTGTTTGGCGCCGTGCAGGTGAGCGCCACAATCAGGACTGCATACGACCGAGGCACACAGGGCCAACACCCGGCATCATGGTGTGGGGAGCGATCTCCTACACTGGCCGTACACCACTGGTGATCGTCGAGGGGACACTGAATAGTGCACGGTACATCCAAACCGTCATCGAACCCATCGTTCTACCATTCCTAGACCGGCAAGGGAACTTGCTGTTCCAACACGACAATGCACGTCCGCATGTATCCCGTGCCACCCAACCTGCTCTAGAAGGTGTAAGTCAACTACCCTGGCCAGCAAGATCTCCGGATCTGTCCCCCATTGAGCATGTTTGGGACTGGATGAAGCGTCGTCTCACGCGGTCTGCACGTCCAGCACGAACGCTGGTCCAACTGAGGCGCCAGGTGGAAATGGCGTGGCAAGCCGTTCCACAGGACTACATCCAGCATCTCTACGATCGTCTCCATGGGAGAATAGCAGCCTGCATTGCTGCGAAAGGTGGATATACACTGTACTAGTGCCGACATTGTGCATGCTCTGTTGCCTGTGTCTATGTGCCTGTGGTTCTGTCAGTGTGATCATGTGATGTATCTGACCCTAGGAATGTGTCAATAAAGTTTCCCCTTCCTGGGACAATGAATTCACGGTGTTCTTATTTCAATTTCCAGGAATGTATGTGGATGTAGGTGCTTATGACAGAGTGTAGTTGCTACTCCATTAGTATTGTGTATTTAAACCAGGGAGCTAGACACGACAGAAAGGCTTCGTCCCGCCGTAGCCCTCAGTGGTTCACAAACCCACAACACGCCACAGCAGTCCACCCACCCCACCCGCGCCCCACGCCGAACCCAGGGTTCCTGTGCGGTTCGGCCCCAGTATACTCCACCCCCCCGCCCTCTCCCTCCCGAGTATGTCTCATACCAGACGAGTGTAACCCCGAATGTTCGCGCGGTAGAGCAATTATGGTGTACGTGTACGTGGAGACAGTGTTTGCGCAGCGATCGCCGACTGAAGCGGAATAAGGTGAACCAGCCCGCATTCGCCGAGGTAGATGGAAAACCACCTTAAAAACCATCAAGAGGCTGGCCGGCACGCCGGACCTCGACATCAATCCGCTGGGTGTATTCGTGTCAGAGACCGGCACGCCTTCACGCTCGGGAAGCGGCGCGTTAGACTGAGACGCTAGCCGGACGAGCCACTCCATTAGTACTCTGCACGCTGTATTTTTCGTAATCAGGAAAGGAAGGCTGATTGGAGTTTAACGCACTGTCTTCAACCCGGTCATTATAGGAGGAACACTAGCTCAGATTACAAAAGGAAACCTACTGTGCGCTTTTCAAATGAGTCATCACTGCATTTGCTTGTAGATATTCATGGAAATCACGAGAAACTTAAATTCAGGTGGAAAGTCGAGGATTTGAACCGTCATCCTCCCGAAGTGTGCTGACGCTGCGCCACCTCGCTCGGTTTTATTTTTCGATGTGTGCTGTTAATGAATCTTTTTCCACGTGATGCGACACCATCTTAAATAATACTGGACGTAAAATAATGTGGTCTAGGGGTAGCGTCTTTGATTCATAATCAAAACGTCTACGGTCCAGCATTCGAATCCCGCCACTACTTAAAATTTGATTAATAATCAGTTTTAGGGGCTAAAGACTTCTGGCATGAGAATTCACCCTCATTCTGTCATCGGCCTTGTCAAAGAGGGCGGAGGAGCGGACAGAGGTTAAGGACACTCTCTTGTCCTAGGTGTGGGAAGCTGCCACTAAAGGCGGAAGAATCAGCAATGATCAACGGCATGAGGATGCAGAAGGCAATGGCAACCATTGGATTAAAGGCACGTGACGTGAATTCACAGGACATGTGACCTGTAAGTGTCATGATGATCTCTCCACTGGCAAAAGAATCCGGAATAGTCCCCCATTCGGATCTGCGGGAGGGGACTGCTAAGGGGGAGGTTATCATGAGAAAAAGACTGAATAATCAACGAAAGGATAACATTCTACGAGTCGGGGAGTGGAATGTCAAAAGCTTGAACGTGGTAGGGAAACTAGAAAATCTGAAAAGGGAAATGCAAAGGCACAATCTAGATATAGTAGGGGTCAGTGAAGTGAACTGAAAGAAGACAAGGATTTCTGGTCAGATGAGTATTGGGTAATATCAACAGCAGCAGAAAATCGTATAACGGGAGTAGGATTCGTTTTGAATAGGAAGGTAGGGCAGAAAGTGTGTTACTGTGAACAGTTCAGTGATAGGGTTGTTTTTATCGGAATCGACAGCGAACCAATACCGATAATGATAGTTCAGGTATACATGCCGACGTCGCAAGCTGAAGATGAAGAGATAGAGAAAGTGTATGAGGATATTGAAAGTGTAATAGAGTATGTAAAGGGGGATGAAAATCTAATAGTCATGGGGGACTGAAATGCAGTTGTAGGGGAAAAAGTAGAAGGAAAAGTTACAGGAAAATATGAGCTTGGTACAAGGAATGCGAGACGAGAAGGACTAATTGAGTTCTGTAACAAGTTTCAGCTAGTAATAGCGAATACTCTGTCCAAGCGGAGGAGGTATACTTGGAAAAGGCCGAGTGATACGGGAAGATTTCAGTTACATGACATGATGGTCAGACAGAGATTCCGAAATCAGATACTGGATTGTAAGACGTACCCAGGGACAGATATAGACTCAGGTCACTATACAGTAGTGATGAAGAGTAGGCTGAAGTTCAAGACATTAGTCAGGAAGAATCAATACGCAAAGAAGTGGGATACGGAAGTACTAAGGAATGACGAGATACGTTTGAAGTTCTCTAACGCTATAGATACAGCAATAAGGAATACCGCAGTAGGCAGTACAGTTGAAGAGGAATGGACATCTCTAAAAAGGGCCATCACAGAAGTTGGGAAGGAAAACATAGGTACAAAGAAGGTAGCTGCGAAGAAACCATGGGTAACAGAAGAAATACTTCAGCTGATTGATGAAAGGAGGAAGTACAAACATGTTCCGGGAAAATCAGGAATACAGAAATACAAGTCGCTGAGGAATGAAATAAATAGGAAGTGCAGGGAAGCTAAGACGAAATGGCTGCAGGAAAAATGTGAAGACATCGAAAAAGAAATGATTGTCTGAAGGACAGACTCAACCTTCGGTGATATTAAAAACAAGGGTGATAACATTAAAAGTGGAACGGGAATTCCACTGTTAAATGCAGGGGAGAGTACGGATAGGTGGAAAGAATACACTGAAAGCCTTTATAAGGGTGAAGATTTTTCTTTTGTGATAGAAGAAGAAACAGGAGTCGATTCAGTATTAGAATCGGAATTTCAAAGAGCTTTGGAGGACTTAAGATCAAATAAGGCAGAACGGATAGATAACATTCCTTTAGAATTTCTAAAATCATTGGTGGAACTGGCAACAAAACGACTACTCACGTTGGCGTGTAGAATGTATGAGTCTGGCGACTTACCATCTGACTTTCGGAAAGGCATCATCCACACAATTCCGAAGACGACAAGAGCTGACAATTATCGCACAATCAGCTGAACAGCTCATGCATCCAAGTTGCTTACAAGAATAATATACAGAAGAATGGAAAAGAAAATTGAGGATGTGCTGGATGACGATCAGTCTGGCTTTAGGAAAGGTAAAGGCACGAGAGAGGCAATTCTGACTTTGCGGTTAATGATGGAAGCAAGACTAAAGAAAAATCAAGACATGTTTATAGGATTTGTGGACCTGGAAAAAGCGTTCGACAATGTAAAATGGTGCAAGATGCTGAAAATTCTGAAAAATGTAGGAATAAGCTGTAGGGAGAGACCGGTCATATACAATATGTACAACAGCCTACAGGGAATAATAAGAGTGAACGACCATGAACGAAGTACTCATATTAAAAAGGGTGTAAGACAAGGATGTAGCTTTTCGCCCCTACTGTTCAATCTATACATCGAGGAAGCAATGATGGAAATAAAGGAAATGTTCAGAAGTGGAATTAAAATTCAGGGTGAAAGGATATCAATGATACGATTTGCTGATGACATTGCTATCCTGAGTGAAGCTGAAGAAAAATGTCATGATCTGCTTAACAGAATGAACAGTCTAATGAGTACAGAGTATGGAATGGGAGTAATGACGAAGGTAATGGGAAGCAAGAAGCTTAACATCAGGATTGATGGTTACGAAGTAGATGAAGTTACGGAATTCTGCTATCTAGGCAGTAAAATAACTAATGACGTACGTAGCAAGGAAGACATCAAAAGCAGACTATCAATGGCAAAAAGGGCATTCCTGGCCAAGAGAAGTCTAATAATATCTAATATCGGCCTTAATTTGTGGAAGAAATTTCTGAGAATGTACGTCTGGTGTACAGCATTGTATGGGAGTGAAACATGGACTGTGGGAAAACAGAAGAGAATCTAAGCATTTGAGATGTGGTTCTACAGACGAATGTTGAAAATTAGGTGGACTGATAAGGTAAGGAATCGGAGAGGAAAGGAGTATGTGGAAAACACTGATAAGGTGAAGGGACAGGACATCTGTTAAATCATGAGAAAATGACTTCCATGGTACTAGAGGGAGCTGTAGAGGGCAAAAAATGTAGACGAAGACAGAGATTGGTATACATCCAGCAAATAATTGAGGACGGAGGTTGCATGTGTTACTCTGAGGTGGAGACGTTACCATATGAGAGGAATTCGTGGCGGGCTGCAACAAACCATTCAGAAGACTGATGACAAAATAACAAAACACTTTCCTGCTGTTTTCCTGGAGCTACATCCCCCTGCATCATACATTAAATGCACGTTTACAGGTTTCTGTAACGAGTCTTTGACAGCCAGTCGCTACTGTCGATCTCCATCGCAAATTCCTGATTACTATTTCACTAAATAGCACTACCAACGTCGATGAGGCAGGGATTTGTTTACTATAAAAAAAAAAAAAAAAAAAAAAAAATCCCGAGCACGGGGTCCCGGGTTCGATTCCCGGCGGGGTCAGGGATTTTCACCTGCCTCGAGATGACTGGGTGTTTGTGTTGTCCTCATCATTTCATCATCATCCAGGAAAGTGGCAAAATTGGACTGAGCAAAGATTGGATAATTGTACGGGCGCTGATAACCACGCAGTTGAGCGCCCCACAAACCAAACATCCATCATCCACTATAAAATTACGCATTTTACATGCTTTATGTCCCACATGCATTCGTCATTCAAGACGTCATATCGAAATATTAATTTCAAACTATTGACTTCCTGTATGAAAATTTTCAGTTTAGGATTCTCTAGCGTCTGTATAGTTTTGACCCGATATGTTAGACATTCTTCCTAGCACCCCACTAAACCGTGAAATGAAATGATCGTCTGGCATAGATGGCTAGAAGTCCCCACCTTGAGAAGTTAGGCTGCCAAATTGCAAGTCTTTCCAGTTGACACCAAAAGGGCGACTTTCTTGTCGATGATGATGAAATGACGATGAGCACAACAAAACATGTAGTCTCCCAGCGGAGAAAATTTCGGACCTCGTCGAGAATCCAACCTGGGCCGGCTGCATTGCAGTTAGACGTGCTGACCATTCAGATAATGGGGCGGTCGCTGGAACCATAATTGTGTTCCACCATGATTGTTTGTATGATTATCTGTACAAATATGAAGAGTAGAAACGACAAACATTCTAGGAGTCTTTTTTATGCGTTTTCAGTGCTATTGTGATCTCGGAACTCTGTTCCATGTTTCTATACTTGATCCACGTGCCAAACCATGGAGAAAGCCATTGAAACATGCCTTAGTTTAGCTCATGGTCTTCGTGTCAAACTGAGCTTCCCTTTGGGGTCCAATTTATAAGATACTAAAAGTGGCTTTTACATGCTTATGTCCCACATGCATTCGTCATTCAAGACGTCATATGGAAATATTAATGTCAAAATATTGACTTCCTGTATGAAAATTCTACTTGTCAAAAACCTAATGCTTTATTTCTGTACTTGTACTATCACGAAGAAACGTAGCGCCTCAATGTCAATAGCATTTGCAATAAAAACTTCTTATTCTATCGAAACCACTTTTCTGATAAAATGGATGTGTACAAAATACAAGTTCATTCTTGAACAGAAGAAAACAGTTAGTAACCCTGTTTATTTACATCAGTAGCGCCGTTGCCGAACATCTTGGACACGCTGTAATCATAAACAAGACTACTACTGCATAAATCTATCCCAAGCTCTGGAGCAATGTTTGTAATTATATTTCCTTCTATAATGAATATCAGTATTTTATAGGAGAAATGCATTAAAATTTCCCCATTAGTGAGCGCAACTGCTTCTACTCACGCCTCGTAGAGTTAGATACGTATCTCTTCTTACTTGCATTTTTATTGTCGCAGGAGCGTATGTGGAGGAAGACCCGATCTACCGAAATCGTAACATGTGTTGGAGTGGACGGTAACAGGAACTTCAATTTTCACTGGAATGGTAAGAGCAATTTCATACAGCATATGAAATTTTCATTTTATTGCCTACGACTCAAACACACTAAACACTAATTTTATGGACCATGGTGGGAATTCCTTGTTAGCCTTACAAATGAAAAGCACAAAATTGTGGATAATGTAGAGCATTTATTTATTGCATTAACCTATTTTCCACGTACAAAACGATTGTCAGAGCTTAACTGGCTGTCATTGTCAAACAAGATACACTATGTGATCAAAAGTATCCGGACACCTCGCTGAATATGACATAAAAATTCGTGGCACCCTCCATCGGTAATGCTGGGATTCAATATGTTGTTGGCCCACCCTTAGCCATCATGACAGCTTCCACTCTCGCAGGAATACATTAGGTGCTGGAAGGTTTCTTGGGGAATGGGAGCCCATTCTTCACGGAGTGCTGCACTGAGGAGAGGTATCGATGTGGGTCGGTGAGGCTTGGCACGAAGTTGGCGTTCCAAAACATCCCAAAGGTGCTCTGTAGGATTAAGATCAGGGCTCTGCACAGGCCTGTCCATTAGAGGGATGTTATTGCCGTGTAACTACTCCGCCACAGGACGTGCTTTATGAACAGGTGCTCGATCGTGTTGAAAGATGAAAACGCCAGCTCCGACTGCTCTTCCACAGTGGGAAGCAAGAAGGTGTTTAAAACATCAATGTTGGCCTGTGCTGTGATAGTGTCACGCAAAACAACAAGGGTTGCAAGCCCCCTCCATGAAAAACGCGACCACACCATAACACCACGGCCTTCGAATTTCACTGTTGGCGTTACACACGGTGGCAGATAACATTCACTGGGTATTCGCCATACCCACACCCTGCCATCGGATCGACACATTGTGCACAGTGATTTGTCATTCCACACAACGTTTTTCCACTGTTCAATCGTCCAATCTTGACGATCCTTACCCCAAGCGAGACGTAGTTTCTCATTTACCGGCGTGATGTGTGGCTTATGAGCAGCCGCGCGACCATGAAATCCAAGTTTCTCACCTCCCACCTAACTTCGTAGTACTTGCAGTGGATCCTGTTGCAGTTTCGAATTCCTGTGTGATGGTCTGGATAGATGTCTGCCTATTACACATTACGACTCTCTTCAACTGTCTGCGGTCTCTGTCAGTCAACAGACGAGGAGAGCCTGTACGCTTTTGTGCAGTATGTGTCCCTTCACGTTTCCACTTCATTATCACGTCGGATCCACCCGTCGGAGGTTCGAGTCCTCCCTGGGGCATCGGTGTGAGTGTTGTCCATGGTTCATTTAGATTAAGTAGTGTGTAATCTAAGGGACCGATGACCTAAGCAGTTTGGTCCCATAAGACCTTACCACAAATTTACAAATTTCATCGGTAACAGTGGACCTAGGGATGTTTATGAGTGTGGAAATCTCGCGTACGGACGTATGAACAAGTGACACCCTATCGAAGTCTCGCGGAGCGCCCCATTCTGCTCTCTCACGATGTCTAATGCCTAATGGGGTCGCTGATATGGAGTAGCTAGCAGTAGGTGGCAGCACAATGCACCTAATATGAAAAACAAGTGTTTTGGGGGTGTTCGGATACTTTTGATCACATAGTGTGTATTACTGCTGAACAGCATTCAAAAATATATTGCACTTGCAGAGTGAGCTGCAAATACAAAGTAAATGTCTTCTTTGGTGGTGGAATAGTGACTTAACTGAAAATTTTAAAGCTAAATATTTTGTAAGTATAAAGAAAATGTAGACGGAAATTCTGAAGGTGGCAGAGGTCAAATACAGGGAGCGACAAGCTATTTACAATTTGTACAGAAACCAGATGGCAGGCCGGCCGCGGTGGCCGAGCGGTTCTAGGCGCTCAGTCCGGAACCGTGCGACTGCTACGGTCGCAGGTTCGAATCTTGCCTCAGGCATGGATGTATGTGATGTCCTTAGGTTAGTTAGGTTTAAGTAGTTCAAAGTTCTAGGGGACTGATGACCTCAGATGTTAAGTCCCATAGTGCTCAGAGCCATTTGAACCATTTGAACCAGATGGCAGTTATAAGAGTCGAGGGGCATGAAAGAGAAGCAGTGGTTGGGAAGGGAGAGAGTCAGGGTTGTAGCCTCTCCCCGATGTTATTCAATCTGTATATTGAGCAAGCAGTGAAGGAAACAAAAGAAAAATTCCGAGTAGGAATTAAAATCCATGGTGAAGAAATAAAAACTTTGAGGTTTACCGATGACATTGTAATTCTGTCAGAGACAGCAAAGGACCTGGAAGTTCAGCTGAACGGAATGGACAGTGTCTTGAAAGGAGGATATAAGATGAACATCAACAGAAGCAAAACGAGGATAATGGAATGTAGTCGAATTAAATCGGATGATGCTGAGGTTTTAGATTAGGAAATGAGACTCTTAAAGTAGTAAATGAGTTTTGCTATTTGGGGAGCAAAATAACTGATGATGGACGAAGTAGAGAGGATATAAAATGTAGACTGGCAATGGCAAGGAAAGCGTTTCTGAAGAAGAGAAATTTGTTAACATCGAGTACAGATTTAAGTGTCAGGAAGTCGTTTCTGAAAGTATTTGTATGGAGTGTAGCCATGTATGGAAGCGAAACATAGACGATAAATAGTTTAGACAAGAAGAGAATAGAAGCATTCGAAATATGGTGCTACAGAAGAATGCTGAAGATTAGGTGGGTAGATCACATAACTAATGAGGAAGTATTGAATAGAATTGGAGAGAAGAGAAATTTATGGCACAACTTAACTAGAAGAAGGGATGGGTTGGTAGAGCATACTCTGAGGAATCAAGGGATCACCAATTTAGTACTGGAGGGCAGCGTGGAGGGTAAAAATCGTAGAGGAAGACCAAGAGATGAAGACACTAAACAGATTCAGAAGGATGTAGGTTGCAGTCGGTACTGGGAGATGAAGAAGCTTGCACAGGATAGAGTAGCAAGGAGAGTTGCATCAAACCAGTCTCAGGACTGAAGACCACAACAACAACAACAACAACAACACGCGGAAAACATGACACGATGAGGTGGGGGAAGAAGAGGACAACGTGAGCAAAGCATCATGGTCAACAAAGAGGGGTTGATATAGACGTGATTAAACAGCCTATTCGTCTGTATAAAAATTAAATGAAGTTAAGCATTTCAATAACATAAAATAAAATAAATAGAAATTAACAGTACTGAGAAATAGCTTGAAAAAGCTTTATTTATGTAAGCTGGAATTGAAACAGAGTAAAGGTGTAACTGAAAATATTGACAGAAAATACTTAATCTAAACCATGTTTTAGTGGAATAATTAATCTTATACAGTAGGGGACATGTACATATAATCAAACAACAGAATATATGGAGCACATAGTCACATTTAAATAAATGTACGGAAAAGTAGAGGACTAGGAAGTAGGAGACAGTGTGGGAAGAATTAGATAAATATGGACTGTGTGCCAAATATTTATTTATCTCCTGGGGGTTCTAAGAGACTCAGTTTTCGGCCTTTGTTTCCCGAGTCGAAGGCATATGATTGCTATTGGTAGCTGTAACTTTCGTATAAAATGTCCAGTCAAAAGCCTGAATAAACACATTTTGCAGCACGGACTGCTACGAGGTGTGCAGGAAGAGAGTCATGGAGATTCTGGAAGGTACTGACAGGGATGTGGGGCCATGGCGACTCCAGGCCTGTGGCCTGCTGCGCTAGGTTTCGCGGTTGAGCATCCATTGCGTGAACAGACCGATGGAGCTGGTCCTATAGGTTCTTCATTAGGTTTAAATCTGGGGAGTTTACTCGCTGGGGGGATACGGTAACCTTATCCTACTGCTCTTAGAACCACACATGTACACTGTGAGCTGTATGATAAGTTGAATTGTTCTGCTCGTAGGTGCTATCGTGCCAAGAAAAAGCAAACTGCATGTATAGGTGGACATGTTCCCCAAGGATAGATACATACAAAACATTTTAACAGCCCAACTTCAGAGAGTACTAGAGAGTATCAATGATTCGAAAACAGTAGAGAAAGTAAACAACAAAGTACATAAATGGATAACATTTGATCATGAAACACGCACTCAGACAGACACAAAACAATACGCAACTTATTAGCAGACAGTAAGCTACAAATGGCACGTAATGACAAACAAGAACCAATTCACATACTGGGTAGGAAACATACTAAATGTAGAGGGGCTCATCATAGCATACAGAATAGCAGCACATTACAGAACAAACTAGGAAGACAAACCACTAACATTGATAAGGTAAGCCAGTCTGGTCTCTATCAGTTAACTTGCTATTACTGCCAGTCTGTATATGTGCGCGAAACGTGTAGGAACTTCAGAACCAGATGGACACAAAATCTAAGATCATTATAAATTAAGAGCTCTCACCCAACATTTCCAGAGCATCTAGTGGCACAGAATCACTACCCTAAAATCACAGAAACAGATCTGAAAATTCTTGATGCTAGCAATAACTTACTCCAAAAATTAACAGCCGAAGAACATGATCCTCAGAAAAACATACTGAATGAATAAATATCACTCTGCAATGCAGTAAAAAAGTATTTCCTGGAACAGAAGAACTATATAAAGAACCTCACCTTCTCACCTCAACGAACACATCACACATACACATACATACAGTAAGTACCCTGAATAATAACAGTATTTAGAAACTCACGCGCCAGCCATCTAATAAGCGCACAATGAAACAAATAAGCAAAATACAGACACACTAACATGTTAAACGCCAATTGAAATCTTGTGTTTTTGTGACATAATGAACAAAAACGCATGTGTAACCAGCAAAACTTCCAGTAACAGAGGCAATAAGTATATTAACAGATCCAAAATAAGGGACGACAAGTCTGCAGAACCCGAAAACACATTTAAAATGCTAAACAACGCGATTTTCGATAGGAAACGAATTTTGGAGTAGAATAATAGAAAACGGTTTGTTGTTTATGGTAGTTGTGCAGCTATCAACCTAAAATAACTTGTTATCATTATGTAAGGGATGAATGAAACTATATAAATATTTGTTGTTCACTAATATTCTGGACTTAGTTTTCGCCACAGCATAAACATGTAATATTCCTTGTCTTAGTTATGTAACGCGTGTCATAAATTGTATATGTAAATCAATGCAAAAAACTGATGCTAGTTTTCACTCCTTTACATATAAAAATATGAGTAACTTTAAGCTGAAATGCAAATGTTATAATATCACAATAATTTTCTGATCGAGAAATAAAAAAAATTCACTGAAGATAGCACAAAGATGCTGAAATATGTTTGGGTAAAGTAAAACTAAACAAACACTGCCTTCATAAAGTGGAATATCTCTCTAGTTTTTTCTGAGCAAGCACACAAGGAAAGAATAGCATCAACATGGGAAAGATGAATACATGACCTTTCTTGAGCAATAATGAAAACCGTATGGCTAGTTCTCGCATGTACACATATGCACAAATCTTTCCTCTACTCTTTGAGTGATCGTATGGAAGTCGCAATATCTCCTTCCATTCCTGGCCAGTTACTGCTGACTACATTTTCTTCCACAGCAGGATTGAAACTAGTGTACTCCCAGCTCAGAGCTACGTCAGTAGATAACCTGAGTGACGTAGGCTGTGGACTCGAGTTAGATTTTTTTTGATCACAGAGAGTGATATGTATTAATCTGCAAGCTGTACATTTCTGCTTTTTCAGAGACGGGCTCCAGCAGCGACCCCTGTTCTGACACTTATGCCGGGCCTATGGATTTCTCCGAAGTGGAGACCAGTTACCTGAGGAACCACATCAACAGGAACATCGATCGCATCAAGCTTTACCTTACGTTCCACAGCTATGGTGCCGTAAGTAATAATGTACCACTGTTCCAAAGACATGTAACGAACCATTTGGTAAACAGTAAATTTTAATTTAATACTGAACAAACGAACAGTCTTTATACTTTATCAGTAAATAAAAAATAAGTGACCTGGCGGGAATGGAGAATGGACAGTTTTGAAATAAACGGCAGTACGTTTTCTTTTCTTTTCTTTTTTTTTCAAGAAAAAACTTTATATATCTATGTATCTATTTGATTTATAGTGTCACTTAAGAAAAGTTATGTCGATGAAATGTCGACTGTTATCCTGAATACAATTTTCAATTCTCTGCCATAAGTTGCTCACAACTCAAGCAAAGAATCATTGATCAATCTAACACACCACTTCTTTTAATACTAGCTTTTAGTTCCACTAAACTTTGGATTTGTGAACACAGACAAACCATTTCAAAAACCCCCAAAAGAATAAGCCACAATTGGATTCACGTAAACGAGTAATGGAGAGTCCAAGGAAAACGTTACTCACAATTGTTGTGGATGCATTTGAAGTCTGTGATGTTTCATCATCCTTTTGAAAACAGAAAGTTCTGTGTGCATCAGTCACATCCACAATTCTGGTCGACGGAATGTCTTCAGCACCTGTACATAACGTTCTGAGCACACTGTCACTGTTGTGCATTCCCCCACCAAGATTCCAGTTACGTCACCAACAGCAGCAGCACACCACAGAGTTACATGTGGGGAGTACAGCACAAGGCTGTTCAGGGAGCTAAAGCGATAATTCTGTTAATTAACTGAGTCAGTTATGTGAAAGTGCACCGTTCACTCATAAACGATGTTGTGTTTGTGCGTCTTCAAAGGTCATTCTAATACGCACAGAGTGTCTTTTCATTATTGAAACTTCCTATCTCTCATCTGCTGAATTACCAGAACTTCACCAGGACGGAATTTTAAATTCATATGTAAATACTAAAGGAGATTACTCACCAAAAGCAGAAGTGTTGAGCTGTCGATCGGCGCAAACAGAAAGAAAGAAAACGTCCTAGCTTTCGGAGTAATCCTTTTATGAGCTAGAGAAAAATACACACAAAAAACACACACGCATGCACGCACGCACGCACACACACACACACACACACACACACACACACACACACACACACACATAAGCATGCATGCATACACACACCTATGCCTCTATGTGTTGCCAGCTGGACTAAAAGCAATACTGCTTCATTTCAGCAAGTGGATTAGGTTGTGGTGGGGTTAGCGTCGAGTGTGGTGGGTAGAGGGAGAGGAAGGTGTGAAGCAGGCACAGGAATTGAGGGTAGGTGGCTGGCGGTATGCCAGCTAGGAATGAGAGAGGTAGGAGTGGCAGGAGTGGTATACAGCCTAGGCACGTGATGCATCGCTGTCGAAGACAGTGGGGAGTAGTGCGCGCTGTGGGTGACATTGTATGTGAACTAGGAGGGGGTGACTCGATGGAGAAAGGGGGAAACTATTGGATGGAGGGTGTGGGGGAGAGTGATTTACCAGAGATTGAGGCAGAACAGTTATGTGAGTGAAGGCTATGTTGTAAGGATAACACCCACCTGCATACTTCAGAGAAGTTGGTGGTGGAGAGAAGGATTAAGATGGTCATTCTGTGAAGCAGCCATCGAAATTGAGCATGTTATGCTCAGTTGCATGTTGTGCCACTGAGTGATCATCTTTATTCTCTGCAAAAAATTGGACATTCATACTGGTAGACAGCTGGTTGGTAGTGATACTGACAAACGTGTGCACTGTTTACAGCAAAGATGGTATATGACACGGTAGCTTTCACAGGCAGCCCATCCTGTGATGGGGTAGGATAAGCCTGTGACGCGACTGGAATAGTAAGTGCTGGGTGGGTGGATTGGCATGTTTTGTACCTTAGTCTGTCACAGGGAAATGATCGCTGTGCCAAGGGACTGGGAGTGGGAGTGAATTAGGGAAGGAATAGGATGTACTTTAGGTTGGGTGCGAGGCAAAATACACTCCTGGAAATGGAAAAAAGAACACATTGACACCGGTGTGTCAGACCCACCATACTTGCTCCGGACACTGCGAGAGGACTGTACAAGCAATGATCACACGCACGGCACAGCGGACACACCAGGAACCGCGGTGTTGGCCGTCGAATGGCGCTAGCTGCGCAGCATTTGTGCACCGCCGCCGTCAGTGTCAACCAGTTTGCCGTGGCATACGGAGCTCCATCGCAGTCTTTAACACTGGTAGCATGCCGCGACAGCGTGGACATGAACCGTATGTGCAGTTGACGGACTTTGAGCGAGGGCGTATAGTGGGCATGCGGGAGGCCGGGTGGACGTACCGCCGAATTGCTCAACACGTGGGGCGTGAGGTCTCCACAGTACATCGATGTTGTCGCCAGTGGTCGGCGGAAGGTGCACGTGCCCGTCGACCTGGGACCGGACCGCAGCGACGCACGGATGCACGCCAAGACCGTAGGATCCTACGCAGTGCCGTAGGGGACCGCACCGCCACTTCCCAACAAATTAGGGACACTGTTGCTCCTGGGGTATCGGCGAGGACCATTCGCAACCGTCTCCATGAAGCTGGGCTACGGTCCCGCACACCGTTAGGCCGTCTTCCGCTCACGCCCCAACATTGTGCAGCCCGCCTCCAGTGGTGTCGCGACAGGCGTGAATGGAGGGACGAATGGAGACGTGTCGTCTTCAGCGATGAGAGTCGCTTCTGCCTTGGTGCCAATGATGGTCGTATGCGTGTTTGGCGCCGTGCAGGTGAGCGCCACAATCAGGACTGCATACGACCGAGGCACACAGGGCCAACACCCGGCATCATGGTGTGGGGAGCGATCTCCTACACTGGCCGTACACCACTGGTGATCGTCGAGGGGACACTGAATAGTGCACAGTACATCCAAACCGTCATCGAACCCATCGTTCTACCATTCCTAGACCGGCAAGGGAACTTGCTGTTCCAACAGGACAATGCACGTCCGCATGTATCCCGTGCCACCCAACGTGCTCTAGAAGGTGTAAGTCAACGACCCTGGCCAGCAAGATCTCCGGATCTGTCCCCCATTGAGCATGTTTGGGACTGGATGAAGCGTCGTCTCACGCGGTCTGCACGTCCAGCACGAACGCTGGTCCAACTGAGGCGCCAGGTGGAAATGGCATGGCAAGCCGTTCCACAGGACTACATCCAGCATCTCTACGATCGTCTCCATGGAAGAATTGCAGCCTGCATTGCTGCGAAAGGTGGATATACACTGTACTAGTGCCGACATTGTGCATGCTCTGTTGCCTGTGTCTATGTGCCTGTGGTTCTGTCAGTGTGATCATGTGATGTATCTGACCCCAGGAATGTGTCAATAAAGTTTCCCCTTCCTGGGACAATGAATTCACGGTGTTCTTATTTCAATTTCCAGGAGTGTACCACATTAGGAGGGGTGGGGGGGGGGGGGGGGGGATCTTGGATAGGATACCCCTCATTTCAATACATAATGAGAGATGATCAAAGTCCTGGCGAAGGATATGCTCAGTTGCTCCAGTCCAGGGTGATATTGGGTGACAAGGGGGGCGGGGGAGGGGGGGGGACGTTCTTTTCCACCCGTATCTTGGAGATTTCCTACAACACATATTCAAATTTCAATTACCTAACGTAATCAGCCTTGTAGGAGGCGATCTGGATTTGTAAATGTTGAAGTCTTCTATTACGCAAACTTCATTCGCAATTGTTTTTACAGTTATGACTGTTTTCAGCAAATTTGAACTGCCGTCTTCAAACATGTAGGTGCATAAAATATAACATACTGGTGAATATTCGACTTGAATATGGAAGCTACTGCTTGTAGTAATATGGTATGTAATTCTTTTACTTCTTTTTCCGTCAAGTAATATTACATAGTCATGTCGAACATTCTCTTTTAGCTTACACATTACGCATTTTCAGATTTGAAAATGGCAGTTAAAATTTGCCTAACTAGTCACCACTGTACAAATAATTGCGATCTTTGCAAATAAAGTTTTTGTTTTAGAAGACTTCAACATTTAAAAATTCAAATGTAACATTTTTCTTACAGACTCACAGCTCGTTATGCAAGGACAGTATACATGTTGACGCGTGCAGAGTTTTGGGATAATGATGTTTGCCTCTCTCGCAATGGCGACATTTCCACTTCTTCATGATATTTTGTCGGGTCCTGGCGACTGTTTCCTGTTATTCTGAAAGTTGTAACCTATCGTGTACTTGTAGTTCGACTTGGAACACTGTGATTCAAAAAGCGAAGAAATATCCGCCATCTAGCAACATGTATTTAGGACAAAAGTATCGCAAGCAGTCCCAAAGTGCATGATGAATGCTCCATCTGCCTCCCACCACTGACAGCCGTGTATTAGTCAAGCTAGAAACTTCTGTTTCCCACCCACATTTTGCTCGAGTTCCCAGACCTGTCAAAATCTATAAGTTACTACAATGTTTCATTCGTGTACTAGTCGGTTATTGTCAGATAGCCATGAAGTATGGAGTCGACGTACTGTGTTTAATTCAACAACTTGACAAAATTTATTTCATTACACTCAGTATTGTTTCTACAATATCACTGAATTTACAAAGCCTGTAGCTGACACAGAATAAATGAAGCAGCTCACCATACCCCATCAGTACAAAACTTAAAATAAGTAACTGGATTAATAAAAAAATAGAGAAAATTGAAGATAATGGTTTTAATGCTTCAGGTGTTCTACATAACTTCCCTTCACCTGAGAACAACGTATCGAACATTCATACATCGATTTGAAATATCAGATAAGATCTTCTTTGAGATATTGTTCAACTCATGTGTCACACTGGCTTACACGTTGGTTACGTCATGAGACCCTGTAACTTCGCCGGGCTGGGTGGCCGAGCGGTTCTAGGCGCTACAGTCTGGAACCGCGCGACCGCTACGGTCACACGTTCGAATCCTGCCTCGGGCATGGACGTGTGTGATGTCCTTAGGTTAGGTTGGTTTAGGTAGTTCTAAGTTCTATGGGACTGATGACCTTAGAAGTTAAGTCCCATAGTGCTCAGAGCCATTTGAACCTGTAACTTCGTGAGAATTTCTGCGCCTTGTTGTTTTGTGGTAGGTTCGTACTGATAAGACGAAGATGGTTATGTCCATAAACAGCTGTCCACACTTTCATTTTTCATTTCAACCTAGTCATGGCTGGTGTCCACCTGCCTTTTTTTTCGTTCTGAACAAAGCGGTTCTCTGAAGAGCCGCAGTGGACGTCCGACTGCTGGTCCTTGATGATGAGGAGGGACGAAACTAAAGTAATTTAAAATACGAGGCGTATTCGGAAAGTAAAGAAAGTTTGCATATATACTGTCTGACAAAGAAAAAAAAGGAAGCAGCCAGAATACATGGTCAGATGGCAATGTGATTTCGAACATGTACACACTACTGGAGGGAATGCAACTGAGTAGAGGTGCAATTCCCAGTGACACGTAGAATGCCCACCACAGTGCATAAGTGTTGTTACCAGGGCTGGTGGGGTATATGAGGGGCGCGAACAGCGTCAGATACTGAGTGATCACTGTGAAGAACAGGGAAATGCCGCAAACTCAAGTGAGACAGCGTTATCAGCACCTGATAGAGATTAAAAGGATCATTTGGCAGGCTCGTTAAATCTCGTAATATCCAGATCTGTGGGAAATTCAGTCATGACAGCAACTAGATGTTGGACTGGTTGGAAGAATGAGGGCAGGTATATATGTCGTGCATCAAGCGCATCTTAACCCTTCCTTCCCTCAGGAGTCGCGACATATTGTAAAAAGTCAGCCGAATATTTGTGACAACCCAGAATGGGAATATCATTGCTGGTCGTTCCACCCGAAGCGGTTTCATTCTTTGTTTACCAATCAGACAGAAGTCACAAAATAGGGGTAATTCATTCCTGAGAGCACACCCTTAGATATAAATAACATAGAACACTGCAATTCATACATCTATTAAACAAATGAAAGAATGTCCCAAAATGTGTTACAAACGCTAAGATGAAAAAAATATTAGGATAAGCGGGACACAAACCTACTCCCTTACAGTCCATCATTCACAATCTGACAAATTGCTGACACGCTACGTCGGGGATTTGCAAGTTGGAACATCAGTATTGTTTATCTTCGAGTCTCTTGAGGCTTTTGCTGCTGGTGCCTTATTATTGCCATTTAATTGTAAGAAATCCAGTTGAGTGTGACGTTTTTGTGAGAAATCTTCAATGCTCCATTGTCTTGATATGGCACTCTGCAAGCTATAGTACCAAAACTGCGGAATACGACAAATCGGTTTGGCGTCTGTCGCATGGATTGATCGAGTGGCATGTCATTCTGAAGTCACTTCCTAACAAGCCGAGTGTGGCGCTAGCTTCTCCTGGTACACAGAAGTTCTTGCTACAGAATCTCTTTGCCTGAGTAGCTGCTCATTGGTTAGTGGCACAGCGAGCTTGCTTGGTGGGGAAGAATTGTATGTTGAGTGTATAAGAACTCCTGGTTTACCCAGAATGCTACAAGTGAAGTCAAATGGTTAGCATAGGGCACAAAGGGTGCAGACGTCAAAGATAGCAGAGATCACAGTATGTCAGGTAATGGCTACAACAGAATACTATGAAATTGTATAGTAATTCACAGAAACGTCGTAACAAAAATATAAGTAAATCTTGGTGATCAGGAAACTGTTTCAACAGTAATTATACTGTAAAATTATGGAACTTATGCCAGAACAGCCGGCCACTGTGGCCGAGCGGTTGTAGGTGCTTCAGTCGGTAACCACGCGGCTGCTACGGTCCCAGGTTCGAATACTGCCTCGGTCATGGATTTGTGTGATGTCCTTAGGTTAGTTAGGTTTACGTAGTTCTAAGTTCTATTGGACTGATGAACTCAGATGTTAAGTCCCATAGTGCTCAGAACCATTTGAACCATTTTTATGCCAGAACAACACATAAACAATAATACTTAAACCTTTAAAAATAAATATCTCACAAACACTTCGAGCGATATTTAGAGTCTAGGTGTTTGACGATAGTTGGGCATGCCAGCTACCATCGCAGAAGATCACACATCACTGTTTTACACACATTCTTATATCATGTTTCAATTATTGTAAATACACAAATCTGTCAGAAGATCGATTCTTCTACATAAAACTCAATACGAAAGTAGCATGTTGTACCCTGAATAATTCCCCAATTTCAACATAATGTATGTATAGTTTTTAGACTGATTTATTGATTAATTAATTAAATACTCGTCTGGCTGATAATCATTATGTTTCATAAAAGAAAGTCCCAAAATATGTTACAAACGATAAGATGAAAAAAATATTAGCGTATAGCAGGACACAAACCTATTTTCTTACACTCCATCATCCACGATCTGGCAAATTATACATGTACATATGCTACATACGTAAATTCTTACACCACCATTGGATAGAGCCTCAAAAGGTGCTTCTTATGAACACGCTGTGTTTACTGTTAACTGATTATTTGTGATGTTATCTCTGTTGTGAATGTTGAGTACAGGTGCAGATAATTTGTACTTAAATTACTTGTGACTAAACTATTCGGCCTAAAATAATGTGTGTGGCCTGAGAAGGACCAACGACTGAGGCACTCTTCTCAATATGTACATATCACCCGTCAGCTGTGTGTGTTTTAAATGGTACTCCAACTTGTTCAAATAACATATTTTGGCTGGCTAAAAGGGGCATACAAAGGAGTGCATCTGGCCATTCAGGGTCATTGTGTTTGGAGCCATTGGACTCGAAGGTTTGTTCAGGCTGACCTGAGGTTGCAGAGTGATAGATATAGGACGGCATGTGGCTGTACGATACTTTGTCATTTTCAGGAACTTAGTAAAATTCGCTACTGACAAGTGGGTTGAACGTAGAAGCTGGCAGCCATTTGAGATTCTGACTTCTGTGAGTGGGTAGAGTGGGACTTATTATTATTTGAACTGCTTTTGAGATATACTATAGATTAGACTGAGAGGATATATGAATACATTAAGGAACTTTAGGTGTTGGTCACACTATTCAACTATAATATGTGGGTTATCGGTGGACAGTTTAAGCGATGCATGACTCAGTGGAACTTTTCTCAAAAACCCCCGCTCTTTTTAAGTCGGCTAATTACTGCTCGTACTTCTTAAGAAGCGAGATACTGCATAGGCAGTGTTCAGTCCAGGCCATACGCCATGTCCGAAACAGAGGCCAACCGAACATTACTGCACCTTTAGAAAGAAATAATAAGTGAAGATACCCTGATCCTTTAGTTACCATTCAGTTTGTAATTGCTCATTCATCCACAGAACATAGAACATATTGCAGGATAGTGCAGGATGCCGATGAAAAATACACTAGACTGAAAAAAATATACAGTGGTTCCCCTGGGAATATTTATCCCAACGATTACTTCTGAAAAGCAAAAAGCAGCAGTATGGACTGCTAGATTCATCGAATGTAAATTAGTGATACTCTTGTGACATGTCCAGCTAAACATCTCGTTCAAAAAAAAAAAAAAAAAAAAAAAAAAAAATTGACCAGTGATGCAGCTGAGCATAAATCCGCATCACACGCTGACATTGGGGCTTTCTGTTTCTGTTTCAAGTCTAACATGAGGACACTCTGGTCCCAATACGCCAACGTTATGACTGTCCAGTTTAACAGATACCTAAAAATATGACTCAACGGAGAAACGACTCTTCCCAAAAAACCGTTTGTACATTTATCTTGGCCAGCATATCCATTCCAACTTCTTCGCGCTGGGTTTGCTCTTCGGCTTCAGTCTCTGAAGTACCTGCGCCTTGTAGGCCTAAGGACGTGACTGCTTACATAGGACTCGGTGCACTGTTGATAGTAGCATTACCAACTCCCTGGCAGCCATAAGCAGTGGCTTTATCGGACGCCTTGCTCACAACAAACGGATGGGCGACCTGCCCCCCGTTTATTGAAAACACAACTGTTTCAATAAATGACGTATTCCAAGCCTGAACAATGGTCGGTACGGTGATTCTCTTCCAAACTGTGTCGTGGCGTTTCGTTGCATCTGGTTGTCGGACTTCGTCTCTGCGGACCAGAACTTTCTACTGTGGCGTCCGCATTTATAGGCAGATTTACGGCACCTGCTTAATTCATATATTAAAAAGTCCCTTGACTTCCCTCCCAGCGTATTGAAAACCAGTTATTACACAGCAAATACAATTTATGGGGATTGGTATTTATATTTTTTATATATTTTTGGTGTAGATGTGTAAGCCAATGTTTATTTTGATGTTTGAGGTTATATAATTGTTTTTATTACCAATGAATGAGGAGATTCGCTTTTTCATTTGTAGCTCAAATAAAAACATATGAATGGAACACAGCTATTGGTTTGATTTCCAGGAATGAAGAACAGCGTCGCCACACAGTGTGCATGAACTTACCTTTGACGTTGTCAGGTACTGATCCGAAGTGTCTTTTCACTTAAAATTTGCACCGCAATTATTTTGATAATGGAAGAAGCAACTGATGATATGCGGATTTCGCAGATTGGAATGTGACCAGGAACCCATCTCTGCAGCTCTTAAACAGAGTGTTACAAGTTTCGAACGTGTTTTTATTTAGCAAAGGTACAAATATTTCAGTGGAACAATACCCATTGACAGTACCACAATAACAGTAAACTAAATTAGAATGTCAATAGTGTCTGTTGCAGGCGTCTAGTGCAAGTAGTTTACTAGATATCGCAGCTTGAAGACTGTAAACAGCGAAAGTTGTTTGTTCCAGGTGATTGCAAAAAAAATGGTTCAAATGGCTCTGAGCACTATGGAACTTAACTTCTGAGGTCATCAGTCCCCTAGAACTTAGAACTAATTAAACATAAATAACCTAAGGACAGCACACACATCCATGCCCCAAGCAGGATGCAAACCTGCGACCGTAGCGGTCGCTCGGTTCCCTACTGTAGCGCCTAGAACCGCTCGGCCACACAGGCCAGCCCAGGTGGTAGCACAAACGAATGTGAATTTCACAAGGGTGCATATGTGCAGCCCTAAACAGATGCTCATACGTCTCCAATTGTGTCGGTTTGTTAAACAGGGCACTGCCTAGGTCAAACGAAAGACAAACAAATGTGAATACACTACCTCCGTGAGGACTGACACGAAAAAACCAACGTAGCCTCAAAGCCTGTGCTCAAAATGACGACCACCAGCGGCAGTACAAGCCCGCATTCTGGCAAGCAACGACTGCTTTACAGATTCTAGCATATCAGCGGAAATTGCAAAGCAGGCAGCAGTAATAAGCCGCATCACATCATATGCATTATTTGAAATGATTAAGAGGTTGGCGTCTACTGGCATTTCTTTTGGAGTACATGGTACACGAATGAAAACATATTTCTTACACTTACCACAAAGCATGAGTATGTCCAACATTTTTTTCGCTCTGGGAGGTAGCGTCTTACGAACACGTCATACTTACGTCGACTCTTTCACAGCAACTAACAGGTCAGTTGCAGTGCAATTGCAGTGCACACACAACAGAATGTAAACAAACTCAACGTCGTCACCTAACTTATAAGTAGTTAAATGGGAAAAACAGCTGTCGGTGTTGTAAAATGTTCTCAATATGATAACTCGTAAACCACTTGCACTAGCTTCCCGCAACAAAAACCACTGGCATTCCCATTTACGCTTCTTTTAGGATTTCACTATCAGTAGGCATTGTCCTATTTAAAAATCTGTAACTCCTGTAAATAACAGCACATCCGTCATCGTCTCAAAATCTGCGAATACGCTCTCTTGCCTACAATTCAATTCTGTGAAACCGCTTATCGATAGTGCATCCCATGTCCGAAATATATGCGCTGTAATGTCCAGGTTGACTAAGTGACTCATCATCGCCCAGCCCAAACCGCTAAGGATAGAAACTTTAAATTTGGAAAAGGTGTGGATATTATATTGTAGGCGTCGTTAAAAAGGGATTTTTCGAAATTCCAACCCTAAGGGATTGAAGTAGAAGATGAAGGTTTTTTGTTTTTTTGAAAACTGTCGCTATTAAGTCAATTTTGAAGCTAGACCTACTAAAATTGGTATTTGGTTAATGTCGTTACTCTGTCAGAAATAAAGAACTACATGTTTCAGGATTTGTGGAAACTTAACCCCATGAAAGTGAAATAGTGGCCGAAAGCTTTTTTTTTGTTTTGAAAATATATCATTATTAATGAACTACTAAAGTATTTTTAAAGCTTCAGTTATGAACATTGGTATTTGACTTCTCGGTTACAAATTAAATGAATGCTTGTTTCAGTGTTTTTGAAAACTGAACTCCTAAGGAGGTGAAATAGATGAGGTTCTTATGAAAATATTTTATTATGAAAGCCTATCTAAAGCTAAATCTATGAAAATTTAAATTTGGCTTCTCACTTAGAAATAAAAAAGTACGTGTGTCACCGTCTTTGGAAATTCAACCCCTGTGAGAGTGAAAAGGGAGACGAAAGTTTCTATGGCAATATTTCATTGTGCAAGCATTTTTGTAGCTGAATCTATGAAAACCTGTATTTGGTTACTCTGTTAGAAGTAAAACATATACACATATCACAATTTTTGGAAATTCAACCCATAAAGTGGTGAAATAGGCGTGAAAAGTTTTGTGAAATTATTTCATTGTCAAAGCATTTTTACAGATAAATTTTGAAAATCGGAGCTTGGCTTCTCGGTTAGAGATGAAAAAATATGTTTTTCACTGTTTTTGGAAATTCAACTCATCATCGCCCAGCCCAAACTGCTAAGGATAGAAACTTGGAGTTTGGAGACGGTGTGGATCTTATAGTGTAGGCTTCAATTTAGGAAGGGATTGTCCGAAATTCCACTCCAGAGGGCGTGAAGGAAGTTATGAAAGGCTTTTTGAAAGTGTGTCGATAAGGGGATTTTGAAGCTACAACTACGAAAACTGGTATTTGGTTTCGCAGTTAGAAAATAAAAAAATCCGTATTTCAGCACTTTTGGAAATTCAACCACTAATGCGTTAAAATAGTGGGTGAAAGTTTTTTTGAAAATAAATAATTGCTAATCTACTAATAAAGGATTTTTAGGGCTACATCTATGAAAATTGGGATCTGGCTTCTGCGTAAGAAGTAAAAAAAATACGTGTTTCAGTGTTACTGCAAATTTAACCCCTAAGGGAGTGCAATAAGGGATGAAAATTTTTAAGAAAATATTTGAAAGCTAAATTTACGAACATTGGTATTTCACTTTTCTGTTAGATATAAATAAATATTTGTTGGGGGATGAAACTTGCTATGGAAGTATCTCCACAAGAATGCAGCGGGCATTTGGACTCCAGCTACCAGAGTCGTATTTTGATCGCAAATACATTCAAAACAGGCCACGCTCATGTGACCTTAATCACCGTGAAAAGCTTAGATGTTGCAATTTGTGAACAACATAAAAATTCTATTAAATAAAAACAAAAAAGACTGTGCAGGCCATGCAGTCTAAGCGAGCGAAGCATCCAGCGTTAAGTTAGTATTATATAACTTATTTTATATAAATTTCTCACAGAGTACTGGTCCGGTCTGCCAGTAACTCACATTAATTTTGATTGAAACGGGATGATATTCACGATAAAAGGGTTGAAAACATTGAAGAAGAAACTCTGTTTTAGAATTGCCAAAATAAAGATGGTATTATAATGTACGCTACTGGCGTCCGCAGCTCGTGGTCGTGCGGTAGCGTTCTCGCTTCCCACGCCCGGGTTCCCGTGTTCGATTCACGGCGGGGTCAGGGATTTTCTCTGACTGGGTGTTGTGTGATGTCCTTAGGTTGGTTAGGTTTAAGTAGTTCTAAGTTCTAGGGGACTGATGACCATAGATGTTAAGTCCCATTGTGCTCAGAGCCATTTGAACCATTTTTTTTTACACTACTGGCCATTAAAATTGCTTGGTTCAAATGGTTCAAATGGCCCTGAGCACTATGCGACTTAACTTCTTAGGTCATCAGTCGCCTAGAACTTAGAACTAATTAAACCTAACTAACCTAAAGACATCACACACATCCATGCCCGAGGCAGGATTCGAACCTGCGACCGTAGCGGTCACGCGGTTCCAGACTGAAGCGCCTTTAACCGCACGGCCACACCGGCCGGCATTAAAATTGCTACACCACGAAGATGACCTGCTGCAGATGCGAAATTTAACCGACAGGAAGAAGATGCTGTGATATGTTAATGATTAGCTTTTCAGAGCATTCACACAAGGTTGGCGCCGGTGGCGACACCTACAACGTGCTGACATGAGGAAAGTTTCCAACCGATTTCTCATACACAAACAGCAGTTGACCGGCGTTGCCTGGTGAAACGTTGTTGTGATGCCTCGTGTAAGGAGGAGAAATGCGTACCATCACGTTTTCGGCTTTGATAAAGGTAGGATTGTAGCCCCCTCGCGATTGCGGTTTATCGTATCGCGACATTGCTGCTCTCGTTGGTCTAGATCCAATGACTGTTAGCAGAATATGGAATCGGTGGGTTCAGGAGGGTAATACGGAACGCCGTGCTGGATCCCAACCGCCTCGTATCACTAGAAATCGAGATGACAGGCACCTTATCCGCATGGCTGTAACGGATCGTGCAGCCACGTCTCCATCCCTGAGTCAACAGATGGGGACGTTTGCAACACAACAACCAATTGCACGAACAGTTCGACCACGTTTGTAGTAGCATGGGCTACCAGCTCGGAGACCATGGCTGTGGTTACCCTTGACGCTGCATCACAGACAGGAGCGCCTCCGACGGTGTACTCGACGACGAACCTGGTGCACGAATGACAAAACGTCATTTTTTCGGATGAATCCAGGATCTGTTTACAGCATCATGATGGTCGCATCCGTGTTTGGCGACATCGCGGTGAACGCACATTGGAAGCGTGTATTCGTCATCGCCATACTGGCGTATCATCCGGTGTGATGGTATGGGGTGCCACTGGTTACACGTCTCGGTCACCTCTTGTTCGCACTGACGGCACTTTGAACAGAGGACTTTACATTTCAGATGTGTTACGACCCGTGGCTCTACTCTTCATTCGATCCCTACGAAACCCTACATTTCAGCAGGATAGCGCACGACCGCATGTTGCAGGTCCTGTACGGGCCTTTCTGGATACAGAAAATGTTCGACTGCTGCCCTGGCCAGCCCATTTTACAGATCTCTCACCAATTGAAAACGTCTGGTCAATGGTGGCCGAGCAACTGGCTCGTCACAATACGCCAGTCACTACTCTTGATGAACTGTGGTATCGTGTTGAAGCTGCATGGGCAGCTGTACCTGTACACGCCATCCAATCTCTGTTTGACTCAATGCCCAGGCGTATCAAGGCCGTTATTACGGCCAGAGGTGGTTGCTCTGGGTACTGATCTCTCCGGATCGTTGTAGGTGTCACCACCGGCGCAAACCTTGTGTGAATGCTCTGAAAAGCTAATCATTTGCATATCACAGCATCTTCTTCCTGTCGGTTAAATGTCGCGTCTGTAGCACGTCATCTTCGTGGTGTAGCAATTTTAATGACCAGTAGTGTATATCATGCAATAGTGTGTCAACATGAGAATTCCGAGATGTTTATTGAACCGGAACGGTCGTGTGTGTGTGAATACCAACATAAAATAGAGTTCCAGTACAGGAGGTTACGGTAAAGGCTGAAATGAAACACACGCATTGGAACTTTGTGTAAAGTTACTCTGCACGAGTACAAACGGAACAAAAATGGTTCAAAATCAACAACTGCGCTTCAAAATAGTCCTCCAGTGCGTATGCACAATGTTGCCAAAAATGCAGAAGGCGTTGAATGCCATCAGTGTGTGCCACTTGTCGCCGAAATGCTGTGAGGACTTTCGCCCTGTTTGCAAACCGCTCCCACGCAATGGTTACCTGGTCTGACGTCGAGTGGAGTGAATAGGATGGTGCGGCGGGATCCATCATGTAGCACTGTCATTCTCACACTGAATGATTCAGGAAGTGATACAGAGTCATCTTCTCACGCGATCGCAATCCGCCCTTTTATTTCGGTAGTGTTTGCTCCCCACTTTCGAGTGTATTAAGTACCATTACGGTTCCAAGATAATATTATTATTACGATGATAGCACACGTCCGCACGATATACCATAGTTGCCATGACTTATTGACTGCCCCTCATATAAAGAATATCAGTGATGATTCTGGAAATGGTATAAAAAATACGCCTCTAAATTTTGCTATTTACAGATTAAAGACAGTATTTCTCTTTAAATCTGGCGTACAATTAGGGGGGTTTTACCCTCTTATTTACATATTTTGAAGTGCGTAGCTTTTCCCTCGTCGTTAGCGGAGGCTGAAGTCAAACGTGGTAGCACATTGACTTTCAACAATTTTTTCGACATTTATGAACGTGCTTTTTCTTATTCTGCATTTGCGTTTTTTCCACTTCACTTTACTCTTGTAAAGTTCACAAGTGAAATAACTGTAGTTTCACGTGTTCCGCAGTCAGCATAGTATTTCGATTTATTCATTCGTTTACTCCGTAGGCTGTACTGCCAACCTTGTGAATGGAATTTTTTTACACTTCCGTAGTCTTATGTTTGCGTGTGTAAGTGTGGTCGTGGGTGTAAATTAGAGAAGACACGCCAGGTGTTAGCAGAGATTGCCCTCACTGTGCGTGGGGCGAGCGTTCCTGCTAAACAGTGACGTTATGTTTAGACAATATTTATCTGCAAATTACTGAGACGAAATTACATGTTGTGTTTAGAAAAATGTGATTAATACAAACACTTCCTGGCAGATTAAAACTGTGTGCCGGGCCGATATTCGAACTCGGGACCTTTGCCTTTAGCGGGCAAGTGCTCTACCAACTGAGCTACCCAAGCACAGCTTTACTTCTGCCAGTACCTCGCCTCCTACCTTCCAAACTTTACAGAAGCTCTCCTGCGAACCCTGCAGAACTAGCACTCCTGAAAGAAAGGATATTGCGGAGGCATGGCTTAGCCACAGCCTGGGGGATGTTTCCAGAATGAGATTTTCACTCTGCAGCGGAGTGTGCGCTGATATGAAACTTCCTGGCAGATCAAAACTGTGTGCCGGGCCGAGACTCGAACTCAGGACCCTTGCCTTTCGCGGGAAAGTGCTCTACCAACTGAGCTACCCAAGCACTACTCACGCCCCGACCTCACAGCCTTACTTCTGCCAGTACCTCGCCTCCCACCTTCCAAACTTTACATAAGCTCTCCTGCGAAACCCTGCAGAACTAGCACTCCTGAAAGAAAGGATATTGCTGCAGAGTGCAAATCTCATTCTGGAAACATCCCCTAGGCTGTGGCTAAGCCATGTCTCCGCAATATCCTTTCTTTCAGGAGTCCTAGTTCTGCAGGGTTCGCAGGAGCGCTTCTGTTAAGTTTGGAAGGTAGTAGGCGAGGTACAGGCAGAAAGTAAAGCTGTGGGGAAGGGGGCGTAAGTCGTGCTTGGGTAGCTCAGATGACGCCGGCACGGTAGCTCAGCGTGTTCGGTCAGAGAGCCGATTGGCCTCTGTAATAAGAAAACTGAGTGGAACGATCAACAAACGAATTTGAACGGATGTTATTGTTACGTCCGCAACGACCAAAACACAACAATCAACAACGAACAAAATGCAAAATAAAGAAAAAAGAAAAGCTGGTAGAGCTGTTGCCCGTGAAAGGTAAAGGTTCCGAGTTCGAGTCTCGGTCCGGCACACAGTTTTAATCTGCCAAGAAGTTTCATATCAGCGCACACTCCGCTGCAGAGTGAAAATCTCATTCTGGTGATTAATATAGTTCTAGCTTTCACATTACTTTTATTTTGAAGTACTATCAGAGTGTCAATATACTCTGTGTCTTCAGTAGAGATTAATAATGAACGTGTAATTTCTTTTCAGTACATACTTTATCCCTGGGGCTACACTGGCGACTTGCCTGATGACTGGGAAACTCTGGTAAGCTAAACTTACCGTTCTATTTAAGTAGTAGATGTTTTAAATGACTTTGTGAACTGAGATGTTAAATTCCGTTACTTCCACAGGACGCCTTGGCCCAAGACGCAAATGAAGCGCAGCTGGCAGCGGGAGGCCCCGAGTACACCATCGGCAGCTTCAACAACGTCTTGTGTGAGTAGACCTACAGCCACCATTTTCAAACAGCACTGATTTAGGAAACTCGCGAGAGTCTTTTTATGTGTAACTTTCTCTCCCGATGTGTCACTACTACGGTCAGGTTGAAACACTGTACATCAGACCCAGCACCAGCGAACTAATAGATTGCCTCACAGAGAAAGGAAACCTCCAGAAGGAGAGGAGAAAACTGAATGAAACTTCACTGCTTGAGAGGGTAAGTGATGTCACTTCAGTGATAACAAAATTGAATAAAATATACAACGAGATTTGCAATATGTGTCCAACTATCAGTCTGACGTTGCACCCTCTCTAGCCTGGATAGATGCACTGATTCGGTGATTCCGTAGCATCCTCTCCTCAGGCAAACTGGTCCACAGCCGTTGTAACTGCTCCTTTACATTCCGGATACTCGCAGTGTGATGGAGCTGACATTCGGGAGAGCCCTATTTGCGCTTTAGCGTCGGCAACCACGATCTTTTCTGATGTTCTGAGGGGAGTAAAGGGCTTCGAAATATTTGCAGCCGCATCCGCCCATTGACAAACGCAGGTACTAGAGCTGACACTAGCAATCTCCGTTTATGTAGCAGCATCCGTTTTCTGAACAGGCTTCTTAAGAACTGAAGCAAAGGAGTTAGCGAACGTGTGAGGCGGCATGGCCTTATTCATTTATTTTGGCCCCAACATATGGGTTGCGCTTCGTAGTTATAAGCTCTTGTATCCTCTGCTCATCAACATATACTCTGCACTCCCTACTCCAGACAGGGTGATCCCCAGAGCAATTCACACACTTCAAAGGAAAGAGGTCTCTCCCTTACACACAGAGCGCTGACGTTTTAAACAGGTCACTGGGTTGGGGATATAAGACCGCACATTTAAACAAAGGAAACCTGCATTGTCATATTCTGGTAGCTTCGTGTTATGGAAAGCGAGTATGAACGAGTCGAATTTGATCAGATCGGCGTCCATGCTTTTTATGATATTCCGCACATCAGGAGTGCCGTCTTGGGTGCACTCAGTTTTCAGTTCTTTGGGATTGTCCTCCATACTCGTACATGACACACTACCTTTGCTGTTGTTCATGGTTGTGTATAACTCAGTCTCGGTCACATATTCACCAAGGTTTTTGGCGTTCTGTAGGTTTGTCGTTTTTTGGGAACTAGAGGTTCGACCAACAGCCTTCCATTACCCAAATCCTTGAAGGATTTTAATGTAGCTTCTATGTCCTCTAAACCATTTAGAATGTAGAAAGAGGAAGCTTTCTCAATGCATAGCCCCTTCATTAAAATATTAAAAACGAATTCTGGCTCACAGCATGTATTCTATTATTAAAGACTGAACTACCCTGAATAAATATAACATCTGGAAGCCTCTTGAGAGATTGGGTGTTGTTACGTACCTGTGGCTCACCATTTCCACTGGGAGATGGAGGAAAAAAATTCGGGTGTTCCATCTCTGTTCCACGAGTAGATAGGGAACTAAGGGTCCACTGAGACTCAGCCCCGCTTGCGTATGACAGGCTTATACAACTGAGGTCGGGCAGATTCCCCCAGATTTTGCCAGCTAACAACTTTCCACCTAATCTCATCGGCTCACAGTGCACCTTCAGATTGAGGGTTTCATAGAGGTTTTCGCCATCCTCGCGATCCGGGCAGTCAAGCCAAGATGCTGTTCACTGTGGCACACAATACTCCACCGCCGCACCGAACAGTGATCGCTGAAGCATGCCCAGAGCTTACAGTGAAAGGGGACTGGCGGCGCGTACCGAGCCTCAGCTCAGGTGCACCAGCATCACCAACCCAAATCCAGCAAACGAATGCCGAGCCACTGAGAGCTTCTGAGATATCTTTCTTTAACAAAAGCACGACAATTTCCTGTTTTGATTACTCTGGAAATTTCCCTGGTGTCAATTACTCATTTATCATGTTTGTTAAGAGACCGTGTAAACTCCTTATGCATTGCTTCAGCACCCACATTGGAACTTCATTTAAGTCTACTGACTTTTTATCCTTTAGATTTTCAACGGCTTTTCTGACTTCATGTTCTGTGTTTGGTAGTAACTCCATTGCACTTAGTGCACAGTTACATATAGGGTTTGCCGACCAGGGTGTATAAAGGCACATTTGCATGCCGAGCGTGAGTTTCCTCGGAAACGCGAGATATTAATTAAATAAATAATCAGTGACAAATAAATAAAGCCTATGGCACACAACTGCAGCGCTGTGTCGCTGATAAAACAAAAGTACATTTACGTTACTCGTATGTTTGATTAAAAAAAAGGAAGAGCCCTGGTTGAAGTGGTGCGAGAAGCACGTATTTTAGTTTATTGTCTGGCACACCGCCATATTTCATGATATAGAAAATTACTGCGAGTTGCAACCATACTAGGCACTCGATTCTGTAAAGAATTTATATTTATAAAAGTAAGTAGGATTATGAACTGTAGGCTTATTCATTGAATATATCTGATTTCACTAACTGTGTAATTTTTTTGTTTAGTAGACAATCACCTCCGTACGACGTTTTGGCATGGCTGGCAAATTATTGTAATATTGAGATTTAGTTTATGAGTCCGCACCTACCGCAGCAGTCTTTGGAAACGATTTAATTACGAAGTCCGATTATTTCAGTTTTATTTCACGGTCAACTACGAGTAACATTGCCTTTACGAAAAAGCCATTGTCAAGCGTCTGATACCGAATAATCAAAACCTGACGACTCATAGGAGAGCCAATCATACAGATAAAAATAATTAATATTTTATTTTATTTTATTTTATTTATTTTATATTGGCGACCGTGACAGGACTTGTTATTTTGTCATTTGTTACATTGTTCTCTTTGTTTCATGTGAAAAATCAACCTTCTGGTCCTGGACTTGACTATATGAGAAATAAAAAAATCAGAAGATATTTGCCAATTATAAAATTTTGCGGGAAGACGCAAAGAAGCTTCCAGCAAAATAAGGTAAGACGCAGCATCTTTGCATTAGCAGGCTTGACCAGACGTATAATTCAGTGTATTAGCTTTTCAGTAAAATTCTGTAGTGTTTCTTTTCCGCATAACAGTTTCAGTGATAAATTCCATTCTCAGTATTTTTCCTTAAACAATAACGTATGCAACAATACCAACACACGAGTGTACAATATGGCCGACTTCTGTACGATATCATGTAACATGGCCAGCAGCCATTACCAATAATCTCAAATTCAGTTTATATTTTTAAATTAACAGACAGCCATTGTTGCTACGACCGATTCATACTCAACTGTATTTTATTTTAAAATCAGTGTCAAATATTTTCTTGAAACATATATCACGTGTGGCATGGTAATAACTAGAAAACAATACGCAAAAATGGAACAGCAAAGACGTACTATTCAGACGCAATCCGACTCGGACGAGAGACAAATGTTAGAAAATGACTTTACGACAGCAACCGGTAGTGACGATTCATCAAACATTGACGCGAGTGTTGACGAAAATTTTGACAATAGGCCTTCCACCACAAAAATTTCAAAGTCTCAATCAGAGCCCATGTTAATGCATGACGTCACGTCTAATGACGCGGCGGGGGCAGAGACCTTGCAAACGGTAAACATTGCCGACATGTTACAAATGCTAATGAAGCAAAACGCCGAAAACATGGCAACCTTACAGATGCAAAATGAACAGTTAAAGACACAAAATGACGGAATCAAATCTGATCTCATAGCACTCAAGACAGCTAATGACACTTTATGTAAGCGTGTGGAACTTATAGACGCCACACTGACCAAACAGATGACTGAACTCAGTACGAAATTTTCCAAGCTTAATACGAGACAAGAAAAGACTACAAATGACGTAGCACTTTTACAGAGACAATTAAAAAACCTTAATGTCACGTGTGAAGCTCTTACTGAACAAATTCAAACATATCCTTCAGTACACGACAACCTTGAAAAACGAATTACTGACGTGCAGAATAAATTTGACGATGTTGAACAACACCTGACTGACATCTTACAATCTGATGCCACAGCTCATTTTCAAAATATTAATAAAGAATTTCATGATTGGGTAGAGAACAAAGACAAACATTTTGATAGATGCATACGTGAAAATTTACCAACAATTGTGCACGACTCCGTAGCGGAATACATCACTAATAACAAACAGCTGATTAGTGACGCAGTACAATCCGTCACTGCACCCATGAGACAATTCACCGATCAACCACAGTCTGAATGTAACGAAAATATCAGTCAAAATGTACAGTTCAGAAATCAATATACATTCGAGTATGACGCACACATACCGCACACAACATACACACAAGAACAAAACACACCACGACAACAACACATACCACAACGTGCAAACACAAACACAAGGTATTATCATGGTAAACCACAGCAACATTATCGTAATTACTCGCCAGCTTAGCATTGCAGTAATTACAGTGGTACAAATCCATATCATAATGCAAAGGAAGAAGAAAGCTTAATGAAACACAGGCAATTTCAGATTTTTATCCCAGAAAAACGAACCATTCATCCGGTGATTTTTCTCAAATCTTTTAGTAACGCATTTCCACGCACTTGGAGTGACCGGAAAAAGATTTCATATATTGTCGGTTACATCCAAGGCGATGCAGCTGTCTGGGCATACAGTCAAGCTGACGTATGTACCACGTACAGTGAGTTTGAGCGCGCTTTTCTGAACAAATTCTGGTCGCAATCCGTCCAGGAGCGACTCAGAAGACAAATTTTAGAACCTGAAACTTTTAACAGTAAAAATGGTAACTTACGTAGATATTTTGAAAAATACTTGAACATGGGACATTTTTTAGACGAACCAGTCGCAACACGTGATATACTCCGAGCGTTGAAGGCCAAATTGCCTTTCAACATTAAAGAAAAACTCCTACATATCCCGGATGACGATTCAGATTATTTTTTAACAGCTTTAGATTCGGTTGACATGTTACTTGAAGATCAGCGCTTCGCGCGGCAAAACAGCAGCCACAATGTTTACACTAGTGGTATGCAAAACATGCAGGCTTGCCAACACAATTCTGGCGCGCCCACAGTTGGATACGCGGTACAACAAAAACAGCAAACTCACATGCCGTCTCAGTACGGAAATCAAAATCAACACGCGTATTCCAATACGAACAATAGTTACAACAGTAATAACATTTCATGCGGCAATCCATACAAAAGGCACCGCGGTAATAACTACAACGGTAACAACGGATACAAAGGTAATAACAAAAACACAAACAGAAATAGAAATAATAATAACTACGAGCCAAGACAGCATCAAGGTTGGACTCGTAACGATCAGTACTTTCATTCAAACTCTGCTTTACCACAGCAGCCACCAGGTCAAAATTGGAGCATACCTTACGACCGACAGGTAAGTTATAATGCGCAACAGCAACAACAACCGCAAAAGTTTGGAGATCATAATAGGCAATATCCGAATGTGAATATAATAGAAATGACACCTGATGCACGACCTCAATCTGTGTCAGTACCTAGTACAAATGCTAATCCAACAAACTAGAAACAGTCACTACTTTGCCCCAGGTCGTGGCTGAAGAATCCTTGGGGGGCGGCTTCAATGTTAATCAGTTATTTGACACCACACTTGAACAACAGAATAATGATATGCCGAGTAATTCTAAACAAAAACTACCTGTTTTATTTATAAGATACAACCACAATAACAACATATCAGATGAACTTTTACAAGACAGTACACAATGTCGTTTAAACACAAATGAAATTGTTTTAGCATCCACTACTGGTGTAGTAGGTGGGATTCCAACTACTATTATCCTAGATACAGGTGCAGCTGTGAGCGTTTTATCTTTTAATTTTTATAAAAAGATGTGTGAATTGGAACCTGTGCCTGAGTTTCCTGCCCAAAACTGTAAAATAACTACTGCACTAGGTAATAAGTCATGTAGGGTTACGAAGCAAGTTTTTGTAAACGTTAAAATAGGTAATGGAACCGTACAATGGCCATTCCTGGTTGTACAAAACCTTGTGACTAATTGCATATTAGGAATAGATATTATGAGCGAGAAGGACTGCATTATAGACTTCTCCAAAGGTAAATGTATTTTAAATGATAAAAGCAGGGTAATTATTATTGATTTGGACAGGAGAACTCTAAAGCATGACAAACACTGTACAGGGTACAAGGTTCAGTTAGTACTTGACAATGACATTCAAGACATGCAAACACACTCATCTGACACAGAGCTAATGGACTTGAAAACATTGCTTGATCATAAGATAAGTGGAGCTACAGCTCTCAGTGTACATGAACGTATAAAACTACAGGAAGTGTTATCCAAATATTTACAAGTTTTTACCAAACGATTAGGTGTTATCAACACGTATGTGTACAAGATTGAAGTTGAGCCTCACAAGATCTTCTACCATAAGACATATAACGTACCGTTATCTCAACGACCTGCTGTGTGGCAAGAACTAAAACAAATTACAACATAGATTATAAGTAGTATAGAAGTTTTCATTTCAGCGTTCCAGTGACGCAGTTGAAGACAGAAGAACTTTTCTTTCAACGCCGCGGCTCCACCGAGAAGACTGAATATTGAAGTAAAATTTATGATTACGTAGCAGTGAATGATATATAAATTTTTCACGGAACATTTGTGACTGTAGGTACCACTGACCTGGTATGACACCTGACGAACTGACAGACGTCATCTGTGAAGCGATCTTTTACTTTGAGAAATAGATTAGACGCACATCTCTCAACACGAAAAGCATCTATCAGTAGTCAAGGCCACACAGACACTCTACACACACGCACAAAACGCGAGGAATCGAACATTTTCTCTCTCTTACTATTTTGAATATTTATTGAGTAGCGAAAACGCCTGGTCTTGCCTACTGATGTAATGAATGTTGTGTCTAACCTATCTTAATTTCAGATGACATCACAAAAAACATCGATAATATCCCAGCAAAACCGCCAAAGAGGATGCAATTCATGTAATCAAATGTGACACAATGTAATAACCTATAGCTATGTAATGATGATGTAAACATGTTTATGTGCAACTGTATTATGTTTATGCTAAGAAAATATGTGACGTGTGTATGTATTATTACTTTTTTTTTTTAAACTGATGTATAATGTAACTGTTACTGTGTGAAAATTTGAACGATAACGAGTGCCAAAATGTGAAAAACTCTAAAAAAAAAAAAAAAATGCGTAGTGAACCACTGTTCACGGACATTAACGTACATTACTAAGTCTGCAACTACGCAGAAACCTATGTGAAAGAAACTGTTAATGACATTCATGATGCATCGTACCTTTGTTAACGCGATGAACGATTTCTTCGATGAGTAACCACGAACATTTAGGTGAGCTATATTTAAAAAAAAAACTGAAAATGTGAAGTGAATAATTCGTGCATCGTCTAGTGACATTACTACAGTACCCAACTTCAAGATGTTAACTGGATTAAATGGACACAAAGTGCCTGTCCAGAAAACAACACGACGGGTGGAAGAGTTTTGGTTGGAACTTCAGGGAATGAAATGTTCTCGAAATGTGACGGACACTCTTACCTGGACTGTCCAAGGATCGACGCCAGCTATGTGCCGTCCGAGGTTCTGCAACCAAGCTTCCACGGAATGTAAAAAAAAAACGAACTGCACGTGGACCAATTACTCGACGGGTCACGTCTGATCTGTAATAAACAATGCTTTTTGTCACAACGAACTGCATCACAACGACTATAATGGAAATAGGAAATGGACACGCTTATGTATTAATCACGTTGTTATACAACGATGTTACTGTGATCAAAAAACTTTACCACGACGATACTAACCTGTAAAAAATTATTGTGCAGCAGATGAATATGAACTGTGATAACGACACCATGTGTATAGGTCAACGCACCTGAAACAACAGAACATTTTTCGTTGAAGCATTTCATTGCAATGCTATGTAACTAAGAACATTCAACAATCTAAAGTTGTATTGTATTATAACAAATATTGTAATTTTAAAACTAAGTTACCTGTCATAGAATGTAGTCTTCATATGTAATCTTGGTGGAATATTTTCTTTGTGCAACGACTAAGAAATGCGCGCGCACACGAACAATATGAACTGCAATACTGTGCCGCGTGATCTAAATTTACGAAATAACGGCAGTGCCGTAGTTACACAGACGCTTCTGCGCATGCGCGCACTCTGTTTTGCCAACATAAGAACTTTTTCGGCGCACGCGCGTCATTCAAATTTTGTATATGATATACAGTATAATGTAAGTCATGTAAATAGTTGTAGATAACTTAGATTTTCTTGTGCCTTTAGGTGAATTGCTCGCCTGCAGGTGTGTCCTTTCGCCTCGCAATTCAGGGGGCAATATAAAGGCACATTTGCATGCCGAGCGTGAGTTTCCTCGGAAACGCGAGATATTAATTAAATAAATAATCAGTGACAAATAAATAAAGCCTATGGCACACAACTGCAGCGCTGTGTCGCTGATAAAACAAAAGTACATTTACGTTACTCGTATGTTTGATTAAAAAAAAGGAAGAGCCCTGGTTGAAGTGGTGCGAGAAGCACGTATTTTAGTTTATTGTCTGGCACACCGCCATATTTCATGATATAGAAAATTACTGCGAGTTGCAACCATACTAGGCACTCGATTCTGTAAAGAATTTATATTTATAAAAGTAAGTAGGATTATGAACTGTAGGCTTATTCATTGAATATATCTGATTTCACTAACTGTGTAATTTTTTTGTTTAGTAGACAATCACCTCTGTACGACGTTTTGGCATGGCTGGCAAATTATTGTAATATTGAGATTTAGTTTATGAGTCCGCACCTACCGCAGCAGTCTTTGGAAACGATTTAATTACGAAGTCCGATTATTTCAGTTTTATTTCACGGTCAACTACGAGTAACATTGCCTTTACGAAAAAGCCATTGTCAAGCGTCTGATACCGAATAATCAAAACCTGACGACTCATAGGAGAGCCAATCATACAGATAAAAATAATTAATATTTTATTTTATTTTATTTTATTTTATTTATTTTATAGGTGGCCGAGCGGTTCTAGGCGCTACGGCCGCAGGTTCGAATCCTGCCTTGGGCATGGATGTGTGTGATGTCCTTAGGTTAGTTAGGTTTAAGTATTTCTAAGTTCCAGGGGACTGATGACCTTAGAAGTTAAGTCCCAGAGTGCTCAGTGCCATTTGAACCATTTGAACTTATAGGATTTGTAACTGTTTTTGGGAATTTTGTAGTAATTCCTCTGAAATACTTGAAAAATGGTCAGTCACATAATTTGCTAGGAGGTATGGATCACTTATTACTTTATCCCCATCCTCATCGGTATGTTATTATGTGTCATTTATATCCACCTGTTACTGTCTCATGACGTCCCAGAGTGCATTCAATTTCTTCTTTGCATTGGATGTCAACTGTGCATTCCTATATATAATTTTTTATTGACTGTATATCTTGATGACGAGTTTCTAAGTCTATGAAATGTTCCCATTACTTTTTCCAATAATTCCTTTTCCTTTATTACACATAGTATGTGTGCCATTTGGTGTGTTAGGATCTATATTGTAAGTGCTTATAGCAGAATTTTTAAAGATGATGAAGATACCCTTTAGACAGAATAATCTGTTATCTGAATTTATCCTAAAATGGAACTACTTCTACTACCAATGACAACAGGTATTGTCTACGCATGGCCCGAGATCTACCCCGTACGCTCCCATGAATCAGACGTACCAATTTTCCCTTCCCAGTCCAGTTTAGGTGTAGGCTGTGACTTGTTAAATCCCATCTGTCGATAGTTCCGACTGTTACTAAAGCAATATGCGCAATGTCGGCTGCTAACAGTGCAATTTCTAACTCATTAATTCGCCTCACAGCTCCATTAACGCGTAGACGACCATTACGTCGGAACAGCTCGACAAAGTGAACGTTGATGTCATGAATCAGGGAAACTATTTTGTCCAGATCGTCACCTACTACATATGCCATATCCCAGTTCAAACTGTTTTCAGTCGCATCCCGTTGTCATAGAATGATCCTCTTTTTCAAAATACTTACTTAAAACTACTAAGTTATCTATCATCTGACTTAGCCCAGCAGTTCCTGCTGCATACTTTCATCAACTTAGCATGGGTTTCTGTGGCGTTGTTCCCCTTACAACTGCCAAACGATAATACACTTTATCAATGCCCTGGGCCATTTTCTTTGTCCCTCTAGCAGTATGTAGCTGCAACTAAAAAGAAATTTAGCTTTATTTTTCAGATGTCGTAATTAAAACTTTATAACAAACCTTGGTATTTTTCGCGCCCCACATTTGTCAATAAAATAAGAATCTTTAATACGATACAGTGGCTTATGGAGTACATAAGTAAACGTAGATCAAGAAGCAGATAGGAATGAAGACTGATTTATTACTTAATACACGAATCAAAAAAAGTTTTGCATCACTTCGGTTCCGAGACTTCCGGAACCTGTACAGAAAATTGGAAGACAGATCAATATAAACATCATTTCCGCCCTTTTTATTGCTCATGAAAACCGCACATGGCATGTTGTACCATTACTGTACACACCGGTACCTCTAATACCCAGTAGCACGTCCTCTTGCATTGATGCATGCCTGTATTCGCCGTGGCCATACTATCCATAAGTTTATCAAGGCACTGTTGGTCCAGATTGTCCCACTCCTCAACGGCCTTTCGGCGTGGATCTCTCTGAGTGGTTGGTGGGTCACGTCGTCCATAAACAGCCCTTTCCAATCTATCCCAGATATGGTCAATAGTTCGATAGTTTTCATGCTGGCCACTCTAGTCGAGCGATATAGTTATCCTGAAGAAAGTCAGTCACAAGATGTGCACGGTGATGGTGCGAATTGCTTTCCATGAAGAGTAATGCCTTGCCAATATGCTGCCGATATGGTTGCACTATAGGTCGGAGGATGGCATTCAAGTATCGCACAGCCGTTACGGCACCTTCCATGACCACCAGCGGCATACGTCGTCCCCACATAATGCCACCCCAAAAAAGCAGGAAACCTCCACCTTGCTGCACTCGCTGGACAGTGTGACTAAGGCGTTCAGCCTGACCGGGCTGCCTCCAAAGACGTCTCCGACGATTATCTAGTTGAAGGCATATGCGACACTCATCGGTGAAAAGAATGTGACGCCAATCTTCAGCATGTTGCTCGGCCCATCTTTACCGCGCTGCATGGTGTCGTGGTTGCAAAGATGGACCTCGCCATGGACGTCGGGAGTGAAGTTGCGCACAATGCATCCTATTGTGCACAGTTTGAGTCGCAACACGACGTCCTGTGGCCGCACGAAAAGCATTATTCAACATGGTGGCGTTGTGGCGTTGCTGTCAGGGTTCCTTTGAGCCATAATCCTTACGTAGTGGTCATCCACTGCAGTAGTAGTCCTTGGGTGGCCTGAGCGGAGCATGTCATCGACAGTTCCTGTCTCTCTGTATCTCTTCCATGTCAGAACAACATCGCTTTGGTTCACTCCGAGGCGGCTGGACACTTACCTTGTTGAGAGACCTTCCTGGCACAAAGTAACAATGCGGACACGATCGAACTACAGACAACACGAGCCGTGTACCTCCCTCCTTGTGGAATGACTGCAACTGATCGGCTGTCGGATCCCCTCCGTCTAATAGGCGCTGCTCATGCACGGTTGTTTACATTTTTGGGCGGGTTTAGTGACATCTCTGAACAGTCAAAGTGACTGTGTTTTTGATACAACAACCACAGTCAACGCCTATCTTCCAGAGTTCCGAGAACTGGGGTGATGCAAAACTTTTTTTGATGTGTGTAGTTGAACACGAGAGTCCTATGAGCCTCGCGATCTTTAAGACTATGCTTTTATTTTTCATTTCTAGGATTTTGTTCTCCATTCTCGTAGGCTGTCATGTATATTTCTAACCGATGGGACTACCCGTGTTTTTTACAGACACGGCGTCTGGCGTGAGCAGCGACTGGGTGAAAGGTGTGGCTGGGGTGAACCTCTCCTTCACCCTTGAACTGCCTGGTGGCGGGGACGAGGGTTTCGATCCTCCAGCATCCGACATCCTCAGCATTGTGACACCGTTCTTTGAGGCAATACGCGTCTTCGGCCAATATATTGCTGACAACTATGGACGATGAAGATCGGTTCTGAAGCAGTTTCTATGAGTGAGATATGATTCTTTATAATAAATACAATTTTCCGTATTATATTCTCGTTGTCAGTGTAAAGGCAAATAATAAATTATACGCGCCTTTCGCCACCCTTCTACAGTGTAACACATTTCTCCTTACTCACCCTAGTTAGCAAGCTAAGTAAAGGTACATAAACATTATCTGTATTATGGATTCTAGATATTACACTGCTGGCCACCGTAAATGCAACACCAAGAAAGACTAGAGGTAGCACAACAAAATTTATTTTGTAGATAACATGTTGACCAACTATCAAATGATTACGTTTACAGACGTCTGTGACATGTGGTTCCTGCCAGAATCAGTAGCCAGAGTAGCCGCCATTGTTGGAGATCACCGCTGCCACACGTCTCGGCATTGAGTCAAAGAGACGTTGGATGTGTTCCTGGGGTACAGCAGCCCAAGCAGCTTCCACACGTTGCCAAAGATCATCTGGTGTGGCAGCTGGGGATGTAATCTGGGTCACTCGTTGAGCAACCATGGACCACATGTTTTCTATCGGCGAAAGATCCGGAGAGCGAGCCGGCCAGGGAAGCAATTCAATCTGGTTATTGACGAAGAACCTTTGGACAATGCGTGCCACGTGTGGTCGCGCATTATCCTGTTGAAATATGGCTGTGGCCGAGCCCTGAAGGTAAGGAAGGACAACTGGCTCCAGCACCTCGGATATGTAGCGCCGGCTATTTAAAGTACCGGCAATGCGTACTAGAGGCGTGCGAGAGTAATATCCAATACCGCCCCATACCATAATACCCGGTGCAAGACCAGTGTGGCGGTGCATAATGCAGCTGTCCAGCATCCTCTCTCCACGGTGTCTCCACACTCGAATCCGACCATCGTGGTGCTGCAGACAGAAGCGTGCCTCGTCAGTAAAGACAACGTCATTCCATTCTGCCGTCCACATCCGTCTGCCATCACACCATTGGCGACGGAGACGTCTGTGGTTCTGCGTCAATGGTAGACGAGGCAATGGACGTCTTGCGGACAGACCACTCTGCTGTAAACGGCGTCGAATGGTACGCGCAGACACTGGATGATGCGTTACAGACGCAATGTGCTGTGCTATGGTTCGGGATGTCACTGAGCGATCCGTCACTGCCATGCGCACAATTTGCCTATCAACACGTGCAGTGGTGCACCGAGGTGAATGCGATCGACCACGTCGATCCGTCGTACCCTCCTGCATCCAACGGTCACATATCCGCATTACAGTTGTTTGGTTTCGTCCAACACGACTAGCAATTTCTCTGTATGATAATCCACAATTTCGGTAAGCCACTATCCTTCCTCTGTCGAACTCGGATACTTGATCAAACGATTCTCGCGTCCGTCGGTCGTCGTAATTTAATATATTATTATTGTTATTATTATTATTTTGATTGTTGCCGACTTACGTGGTGGGCCTTCATAAAAATGATATTTAAGTTGAACAATGTAATAAACTTTTCATATAAATTTCCTCGGCTAGTCAGTTGACGTTAAAGCAAAAGATCTTTAGTTATTAATTACAATTGCGGCCCACACACGCGCGAGAGTATTTTCTTACCTCCGTTAACCATTGTATTGTAGTCAGAGTCCTGGCTCTGGGTCTCGGCTATGCTACTGAAAATAAGAATCTTAAAGCTAAGTATTTCTGCAAGTACGTGCGGCTGTGGAGAAAAATTAATATTATGCTAATAGCGGGCGAGTTTTCCGCTTCCGCTAATTTTTCATAAGTTAATATCGCCACTTAATGGCGTCGTTGGCTGCATCGGCCGCTGCGATTGTTGAGCTGTAAATTACTTGAATGCAGGTTAATTCAAGGAAGGCGGACATGAAATCGGGATCACCTCTTACAAATTAAAAGTGCACAATAAATTTAAATCAGTATATTATATGCTTAACTCATACAAATATGCTTACATTCGTCAGCACACGCAAGATGTCCCTCTAGACACATTCAAGACAAGCGAAGAAGTAGGGTCGACTAAAAAATTAACAAAAGAGTGTAACTGGGCGTCTCTTTAGATCATTCTGTCATAAATTATTTCTTTGCAATCTAAACCTACACAGAGAAATTATTATTTTAAGGCTACATGAGAAAAAAAATCTCTTACAAATTATGAATGTCTTCTTTATAAATATGGTCTTTTCGTAATATGGCACTGGGGACGCTATATTGCCCCCCGAAATGTTTATGTCATAAAAAATGTTCGTGTTTTTTGACATAAATATTTCCACTTTCATGTCCACAGTGTCCACACGCAGAGTTTTCTTTCATAGTCTATATATGTCACATCGTATGTTGTAATTACTGAGGTGTGTTGCACACAAAGTGTAATACAGATGAAGTTATCTACATAACAATATAATATACAATTGGTTACGTATGCAGTCATGTACAAAAGGACATAGAATACAACTAGTTTTATTTTGGTTGCTTCTTCTTAGGGTTGCAACTTTTGCAGTGTTCAGTGTTCAAAGGTATACAATCACGAGTTAGTCCATAAACTTGAAGTCCCAGGGGTGTCAACTGTTCGCTCCCCATTTGGCGCGGCCGTAGGGAAACCTGGGGAAAACCTCGGCGGAGCGACAGACTAACTGCTTTGGCCACTTTCACTTAATTGTTTCTGGAATGTCATTGGAGTACAGGATGTGCATACAAACATTTTTGTTGCACTATGCAAAAAATGAGGTCATTAAAACAATTGATTGCGGTGTCGTTGATGATCTACGCCGCGACGTTTGGCTCGCGACGGCGTCGGTTGGTGTGTTCGGTGCTCGGCGTTCGCGACGGCTGCGGAGAGGTCAACGCCCGCTCGACGCCAGCGTGTGTCTCGCCGTCGCGAAACGTCAGAATCAGCTGATCGGCTGCACCGTTGGCGATGCGCTTCTGTCTCGGCCGGGCGTGGCGGAGTGGGATGATATCCGCCCCCCGCTCTTGTTGGCAGGAGTCAGCTCTGCTACGCATCTCCGACGTAGTACATGAAACACACACACAACCAACGTAATATTTGTTTCCCGCCGCAGATGGTTACGCTAGTGGGAAAGGAGCATTTATTAGTGCGGCAGTTGTTGTTAAGTTTTCGCCAGTTTCCGAGTGTCAAGCTAGCACTGTCTTGCAGAAAACATGACATGGACCTTCTCCCGTGAATGCAGTTTTGATGCAATACTATTTCCATTACAACGTCAGTTTTTGCCTTGACAAAATTGTTTTCGCCGCACTCGCAGGCGCTGGTGAGTGTCCCAATACGAGCTTAGCACAAACATTCGCCGTTTCTGCGGTCGCTGTTTTGCAACAGTCCACGCATCGTATTCCAATTTCGCATTATTGTGCTCACTGAAACTACAGTCTGTCCCAAAAATATTGACTGTGGGTTCACTTCACGTTAATAGTTCACATTTATAGTAAATTCACAGTTTTTCGTGCGTAATATTGGCGTTTGGCGTCCTCACCGCTGTTGAACGTTCAATACTAGCACCTCACTGTCCATATCACAGTTTCACCTTCACAGTTTTTCACACTGTTTAAAGTAACTGTTTCGATTAGTTCACAAACACTAATGTATTTCATTCAGTCTGAACTGGATTTTGGCTAATGCTGGATTTTACCAGTCTCTCGCACTAATTATCTCTTTTTATTTTCCACTTAGAGTCGTACTTGCCTTCAGATTTTTTGACTATACAATTGTATTTCCGTCTCATCTGAGGTAAGTCCCCATATCATGTCTGCCCACTCATTGCGTACTTGCTCTCCAGAGCCAGGCTCGACTTTACAAAACTTTGCCTCTCGCATTATTGTAGACATTTTATAACCTAGGCCTAGCGTGCAAGTTCCTAGATTAATGTTTGATTTGTGACTTTTGTTTACACTACAAATTCGTGCAAATCTCTGCCTTAGCAGATGGCAATATATTTTAACAGTGCTTAGCGGTAGTCGCGTTTACTGATTTGCTTTGTACTTTGTCCACAACACATGAGGTACCTTGGGTGATGTACACCATGCACTCATGTTGTTTAGTAAATTATGATTGAGCATATTTCAAGATCGATATAGACATAAATACATAGAACAACATATACACTATAATATTAAATTTCATAAGTTGCGTTACTACTACAGTTCAAAAATATTCATGACACACTAATGAAAAATTCTTTCATCGTTACATGCTATTGAAATTTTTTATATATATATATATTTTTTTAGCATTTTTCAACATGAAATTTTTAACATATTCTTAAACCTACGTTCATTTTTTTTTCTTCAAAATGCAATTGCTTAAAAGTACTATTATTCCTTAACATCTACAAAATTGAATCGCACTAATCTCGTGTGCCTCATTGTCTTTAAATATTACACTAAAATCGGAACATTTACACACAGAAAAAATACACTATAAACTTAACCTACTACACACAAATGTAAACGTTGCTCTACTGAGGGAACTTCTTTAAGTCTTTGTAAGTATTTTTTCTTATTTCCTTGGTAACTGCCTCCTTATTTGACCACGGAATGGTGTAGTTTGCGTGACAGAAAGTATCGTGAGGTACCACTTCGATGTTATAGGTGTAGCCCTCGATAACACCGGGTTTTTCCGAAAGCACATTCTCATAATCTGTAAGTAGCTGAGTCAATTCGTTTTGTTGTGCTTCAGTCAAATGTTCTGACTCCCTAACTTTCATGGCTATCAGTTTCCTTTTTTCCTCTTTGTCTTCAGTAATAAAATCTTTAAAATATGCTTGTCTTGTACTTAAGTCAGAATATAAATTCATTACCTGTATTCCTTCGAATCTCGACTGAAAGCTCCGGCAATATTTACCGTGCACTTCCCGTGTCCTCAACAACGGCAAAATTACACGTCTATCCTCATTCATAAGGCTTACTTCCCCGCACAAGAGGTCGATTTTTGCGTCCCTCTGGCGTAAAAATTCCATCCCCAGGATGCAAGCAACACCTAATCCCCTAACTACTAGGAACGAGCTTTTCATTGCTTCATTTCCTACCGTAAACTCGACTTGCACCTGGTGCTTTATGATATGAGATTGTGCACCTATTGCACCTGTAACACGACAATTCTTCACTGGCAATACTGGTATTCTATTATTTTGACTCAAGTACTTGTAAAAATTTGCGCTCATGACATTGGTTGACGCACCGGTATCGACTATTATGTGTATTGGTGCTCCATACATATCTGCTTGCAATATAGCCTGCACAACACTTTTGTCGGTTCGGTTACATGTCTGCGGTATGTCTACAAGTTCCTTTTCTATTTTTGTTCCTTCATTGTATCTCAGCATACAAAGTTTATGGCTGTCATCCGTGAATGTGCCCTCACTACACCATCCTGCAGCCAACAACGGAGAGCGTATTGTGGCTGTCTTTAGTTTAACGGATGAGCATCAGTGGGTTGACAGTTGTCTGTCACTTCCACTAACCTCACATTGTGGTTCTGGTTGTTGTTGTTGCTACTGTTGGGTTGGCCGCCCTGCCTCCCCGTTGGTGTATTTTGATATTGTGTATGGCTCTGGTTTTGTGGTGGTCGGTTGTAACTCCCTGACATGTTCTGTGATGGACCTGGGTTGGCGTTCCATTGTGGCGCTGTGTTTTGTTGCCACTGTGGTGTCGGTTCGTTACGACCACGCCACTGGTTTCGGTTGTTCCGCCATTGCGGATTGCCGATACCATTATATCCATTACTCATGCGTCCATCATGATGTCTCTTTCGATTTTCACGATTGTAACCGTTGCCGTTATAACCATTGCCATTGTTTGTGCCTTGATTCTGTTGCCGGTGCTCTTGCCTATTCCCGTTACCATTTGGTACTAAGTTACTACCGTTACTGTGGCTGCTATTGTAATCGGCTTTGTGTTGATTATAGCCTGCATGGTTCCACTTGTTTTCGGTTTTCATATCTTCGATCAATAGGTCAACAGAATCCACTATTTCCATGAATTGTTCTATATCATATTCCGGCACATTGATGAAATATCTTTTAATTTCACTGGGCAACTTCATTTTTATTAATCTGATTATGTCACGATCGGACATTGGCTCGTCCCAGTACCTGGTTTTGTTTATATACTTTTCGAAATATTTGCGTAACGTTCCCATCTTAGGATTGTACATTTCTGGACTGTACAACTCCTTTCGTAGTCTTTCTTGGACGCTATCGGACCAGAATTTTTGCAAGAATGCACCTTCAAACTGTTGCATCGTTAGACATTTTTCGGACACGTCGGTGGCCCACAGTGCCGCGTCACCTTGAATAAAGGAGACCACGAACTGTATTCTTTGTCTTTCCGTCCATGTCCTGGGAAACACATTCCTAAAGCTCTTAATAAATACAACAGGGTGGACATTTCGTTTTTCGCTATTGAAGGGTTGGAATGTCCTGTGTTTTATTACATTGTCCTCTTTTTTGCACGTCTGATTGCTACATTCTGGGACATTCATCACTTCGTGATGTGCGCTGCACGGTATCGCGTGTTGCTCGTGCTCAGAATTCGCATTAGGTTGCGGTTGCGCACTCGCACCCTGGCTACCGTCAGCGTTATTATAGTAATCAGTACGCGGAGTCTGATTCATGATCTGTCCGCCACTGTTTACATTGCTTTCCAACGCAGACAGTCTCCGCGCGACCTCCTGTTGCCAATTTGGCAACTCCGCAGTCACACGGGACTTAATCTGTGTTAATTCGGCACGTAGTGCGGCAGCGCTAGCGTCAGTATTTACACTCGCGGCCGCAGTCGCTTGTTCTACGGCTGTTTTTACATCGCTTTCAATCTTTGCAGATATCTCGCGATCCTTTACTTCTAGCCATTCATTTAACTCTTTTTCTACTTTTTGAGCTTGCACTTCCAAATATGCGTCAATACTTTTCCGTGCATCTATCTCCACATTATCTACGCGGTTGGTTAAAGTCTGGACATTATCTTCAACCCTAGCCTGCGATATCTGTAATTTTTGCATCTCTCCGGCTAAGCTTTGCACAAGATCGGGTATTTCTTTGCACGCGTCCCGCATCTCGGCAAGTTCGCTTTGGATCCTATCTAGTTTCGCTTCATTGCGCTGCTCTTGCTCACGTAGCATCTGAGCCAGTTTCTGATCTCTTTCCCTATCTCTTTCTTCTAACCTGCGCAGAAATTCTGCAAATGGGTCTGCAATCGGTGAGCATACTGGTGCCCCGCTTAATCTAGCACTCGATTGGCCCCCCTGCCCAGGCAGTGGAGTTGTTACTCTATTCCCATTCTGCTGTGGAGCGTCATTCACCGTCCACAGATCCTCGCCCCCCGCTCCGGAAATTATGTTATCCGAGGCGGTGGCTTGGGACTCGTTTACATATTGCAAATGATCCTCACTTTCCATATTAACAGAATTTTGTTCTTCTGGTACGGATGCTTTAGGTTGTCCTATCTTACCCATACTAAATTCACTTTAAGCCACTGACGAATCTTTAACACTGATACACACACGATTAATTATCCCCTCCAAAAATAAACACATAAATACACAAAACGAATAATTATCCCCTCCAAAAATAAACACATAAATACACAAAACACCGAAGGTATCTCATGTGCACATGGGTTCGATATTCCGCACAGAGCTACACAGGATACTTGCACAATAGGCCTTACCTTACTTATTTTTCTTTCTCGCAATCCTCTTTCTTTTCTACACTTTTTCCTCTCCAGATCTCCTCAGGGTGTGGTTTTGTTGTTGTACATGTAAAAGAATTCATACAAGCATTAATATTTTACAACAATTAGACACATACATAATTACATTCATTACAATAGAATCATATTAATCGGGCCCCAAAGTTGCGGCGCCAATCTCGCGTCCGTCGGTCGTCGTAATTTAATATATTATTATTGTTATTATTATTATTTTGATTGTTGCCGACTTACGTGGTGGGCCTTCATAAAAATGATATTTAAGTTGAACAATGTAATAAACTTTTCATATAAATTTCCTCGGCTAGTCAGTTGACGTTAAAGCAAAAGATCTTTAGTTATTAATTACAATTGCGGCCCACACACGCGCGAGAGTATTTTCTTACCTCCGTTAACCATTGTATTGTAGTCAGAGTCCTGGCTCTGGGTCTCGGCTATGCTACTGAAAATAAGAATCTTAAAGCTAAGTATTTCTGCAAGTACGTGCGGCTGTGGAGAAAAATTAATATTATGCTAATAGCGGGCGAGTTTTCCGCTTCCGCTAATTTTTCATAAGTTAATATCGCCACTTAATGGCGTCGTTGGCTGCATCGGCCGCTGCGATTGTTGAGCTGTAAATTACTTGAATGCAGGTTAATTCAAGGAAGGCGGACATGAAATCGGGATCACCTCTTACAAATTAAAAGTGCACAATAAATTTAAATCAGTATATTATATGCTTAACTCATACAAATATGCTTACATTCGTCAGCACACGCAAGATGTCCCTCTAGACACATTCAAGACAAGCGAAGAAGTAGGGTCGACTAAAAAATTAACAAAAGAGTGTAACTGGGCGTCTCTTTAGATCATTCTGTCATAAATTATTTCTTTGCAATCTAAACCTACACAGAGAAATTATTATTTTAAGGCTACATGAGAAAAAAAATCTCTTACAAATTATGAATGTCTTCTTTATAAATATGGTCTTTTCGTAATATGGCACTGGGGACGCTATACGATGTTCGCTGTTGTCTACGAGGCATAACTGATCGTCTTGTGAAACAACCACAAGGTAAACACACGTGCCGAACGTACACTCGTCGAAATCGCCAAGCCTTAAATGGCGCTATGAGGTGGCGCCACAGGCGCGCGTGATGTGCGTCTGCGCTGAAATTCTAATCAGTTGCATATCTCATCGCTGCAAACTCATGGTGTAAATTTCACTCGATTCGGATGCTTCCTTCAGGGTGTTGCATTTACGGTGGCCAGCAGTGTAGTTGATAAGTTAACTGTTATATAGCATCTATTCAACGTACAAAAAGTTGTGTTAACGGTTACTACTTGTTTCGTGAGTCTCGTTATCATGGTCAGTCTGACCGAGCTCAAATCGTCAATCGGAGCAACTATTTGTAATTTACGGAAAAAATAAGTGGATTTAAATATTTGAGGTATTGGCTTAAGCATAAAAAATCAGATGATGTTGAAATAAAGTTTGAAAGATTTAGGCATTTTTGTGGAAAAATGCAACGAACTTTTAAACGTAAGGTTCGAAAGGAAAACCGACCGTTGCTCTACCGTTATTGTTGTATGAAGCAAAAGCTGGGGTCCAACGTTTGAGCAAATAAGACAAATTGAACGGTCTGAAATAAGATTTCTCACAATGTATAGCGGGATAACCACACCTAGATCGTAAGAAGCTCTAAATTAGGATTACACACTGCTTAATGTAGCTTGGACAACACACACGCCCATACCCGATGGAGGACTCGAACCTCCGACTGGGGGAGCCGCGTGAAACGTGGCAAGGTGCTTAAGACAGCTGAAATGACAGGTAACAGCTGATATGGAAGACGTCTAGTGGGAAAAAAATTTAAAAAAAGTAAGCAGGAGACCCAGGTTCAAGTCCCGGGCATAGCACAAATTTTAATTTATTTCTTCAGCTTTTGTCATTACTGAAAAGAAAGTTGAGACTCATATGTATCAAGGAAATTGTAATTTCATCATATCAATAGATCATAGTGACAAATGTGTAAATACATCTACATCTACATTTATACTCCACAATCCACCCAACGGTGTCTGGCGGAGGGCTCTTTACGTGCCACTGTCATTACCTCTCTTTTCTGTTCCAGTCGCGTATGGTTCGCTGGAAGAGCAACTGTCTGAAAGCCTCCGTGCGTGCTCGAATCTCTCTAATTTTACATTCGTGATCTCCTCGGAGGTATAAGTAGGGGGAAGCAATATATTCGATACCTCATCCAGAAACGCACCCTCTCGAAACCTGGCGAGAGCAAGCTACACCGCGATGCAGAGCGCCTTTCTTGCAGAGTCTGCCACTTGAGTTTGCTAAACATCTCCGTAGCGCTATCACGGTTACCAAATAACCCTGTGACGAAACGCGCCGCTCTTCTTTGGATCTTCTCTATCTCCTCCGTCAACCCGATCTGGTACGGATTCCACACTGATGACCAATACTCAAATATAGGTCGAACGAGTGTTTTGTAAGTCACCTCCTTTGTTGATGGACTACATTTTCTAAGGACTCTCCCAATGAATCTCAACCTGGTACCCGCCTTACCAACAATTAATTTTATATTATCATTCCACTTCCAATAGTTCCGCACACATACTCCCAGATATTTTACAGAAGTAACTGCTACCAGTATTTGTTCCGCTATCATGTAATCATACAATAAAGGATCCTTCTTTCTATGTATTCGCAATACATTACATTTGTCCATGTTAAGGGTCAGCCGCCACTCCCTGCACCAAGTGCCTATCCGCTACAGATCTCCCTGCATTTCGCCACAATTTTCTAATGCTGCAACTTCTCTGTATACTACAGCATCATCCGCGAAAAGCCGCATGGAACTTCCGACACTATCTACTAGGTCATTTATATATATTGTGAAAAGCAATGGCCCCGTAACACTCCCCTGTGGCACGCTAGAGGTTACTTTAACGTCTGTAGACGTCTCTCCATTGATAACAACATGCTGTGTTCTGTTTGCTAAAAATTCTTCAATCCAGCCACACAGCTGGTCTGATATTCCATAGGGTCTTACTTTGTTTATCAGGCGACAGTGTGGAACTGTATCGAGCGCCTTCCGGAAGTCAAGGAAAATAGCATCTACCTGGGAGCCTATATCTAATATTTTCTGGGTCTCACGAACAAATAAAGCGAGTTGGGTCTCACACGATCGCTGTTTCCGGAATTCATGTTGATTCCTTCAGAGTAGATTCTGGGTTTCCAAAAACGTTATGATACTCGAGCAAAAAACATGTTCTATAATTATACAACAGATCGACGTTTTGCTCATCTGCTCGACGACCCTTCTTAAAGACTGGGACTACCTGCGCTCTTTTCCAATCTTTTGGAACCTTCCGTTCCTCTAGAGACTTGCGGTACACGGCTGTTAGAAGGGGGGCAAGTTCTTTCGCGTATCTGTGTAGAATCGAATTGGTATTCCGTCAGGTCAAGTGGACTTTCCTCTGTTGAGTGATTCCAGTTGCTTTTCTATTCCTTGGACACTTATTTCGATGTCAGCCATTTTTTCGTTTGTGCGGGGATTTAGAGAAGGAACTGCAGTGCGGTCTTCCTCTGTGAAACAGCTTTGGAAAAAGGTGTTCAGTATTTCAACTTTACGCGTGTCATCCTCTGTTTCAATGCCATCATCATGCCGGAGTGTCTGGATATGCTGTTTCGAGCCACTTACGGATTTAACGTAAGACCAGAACTTCCTAGGATTTTCTGTCAAGTCGGTACATAGAATTTTACTTTCGAATTCATTGAACGCTTCACGCATAGCCCTCCTTACGCTAACTTTGACATCGTTTAGCTTCTGTTTGTCTGAGAGGTTTTCGCTGCGTTTTAACTTGGAGTGAAGCTCTCTTTGCTTTCGCGATAGTTTCGTAACTTTGTTGTTGAACCACGGCGGGTTTTTCCCGTCCCTCACAGTTTTACTCGGCACGTACCTGTCTAAAACGCATTTTACGATTGCCTTGAACTTTTTCCATAAACACTCAACATTGTCAGTGTCGGAACAGAAATTTTCGTTTTCATCTGTTAGGTAGTCTGAAATCTGCCTTCTAATACTCTTGCTAAACAGATAAACCTTCCTCCCTTTTTTATACACTCCTGGAAATGGAAAAAAGAACACATTGACACCGGTGTGTCAGACCCACCATACTTGCTCCGGACACTGCGAGAGGGCTGTACAAGCAATGATCACACGCACGGCACTGCGGACACACCAGGAAGCGCGGTGTTGGCCGTCGAATGGCGCTAGCTGCGCAGCATTTGTGCACCGCCACCGTCAGTGTCAGCCAGTTTGCCGTGGCATACGGAGCTCCATCGCAGTCTTTAACACTGGTAGCATGCCGCGACAGCGTGGACGTGAACCGTATGTGCAGTTGACGGACTTTGAGCGAGGGCGTATAGTGGGCATGCGGGAGGCCGGGTGGACGACCGCCGAATTGCTCAACACGTGGGGCGTGAGGTCTCCACAGTACATCGATGTTGTCGCCAGTGGTCGGCGGAAGGTGCACGTGCCCGTCGACCTGAGACCGGACCGCAGCGACGCACGGATGCACGCCAAGACCGTAGGATCCTACGCAGTGCCGTAGGGGACCGCACCGCCACTTCCCAGCAAATTAGGGACACTGTTGCTCCTGGGGTATCGGCGAGGACCATTCGCAACCGTCTCCATGAAGCTGGGCTACGGTCCCGCACACCGTTAGGCCGTCTTCCGCTCACGCCCCAACATCGTGCAGCCCGCCTCCAGTGGTGTCGCGACAGGCGTGAATGGAGGGACGAATGGAGACGTGTCGTCTTCAGCGATGAGAGTCGCTTCTGCCTTGGTGCCAAGGATGGTCGTATGCGTGTTTGGCGCCGTGCAGGTGAGCGCCACAATCAGGACTGCATACGACCAAGGCACACAGGGCCAACACCCGGCATCATGGTGTGGGGAGCGGTCTTCTACACTGGCCGTACACCACTGGTGATCGTCGAGGGGACACTGAATAGTGCACGGTACATCCAAACCGTCATCGAACCCATCGTTCTACCATTCCTAGACCGCCAAGGGAACTTGCTGTTCCAACAGGACAATGCACTTCCGCATGTATCCCGTGCCACCCAACGTGCTCTAGAAGGTGTAAGTCAACTACCCCGGCCAGCAAGATCTCCGGATCTGTCCCCCATTGAGCATGTTTGGGACTGGATGAAGCGTCGTCTTACGCGGTCTGCACGTCCAGCACGAACGCTGGTCCAACTGAGGCGTCAGGTGGAAATGGCATGGCAAGCCGTTCCACAGGACTACATTCAGCATCTCTACGATCGTCTCCATGGGAGAATAGCAGCCTGCATTGCTGCGAAAGGTGGATATACACTGTACTAGTGCCGACATTGTGCATGCTCTGTTGCCTGTGTCTATGTGCCTGTGGTTATGTCAGTGTTATCGTGTGATGTATCTGACCCCAGGAATGTGTTAATAAAGTTTCCACTTCCTGGGACAATGAATTCACGGTGTTCTTATTTCAATTTCCAGGAGTGTATTCCTATTAACTTCCATATTCAGGGATGCTGCAAAGGCCTTATGATCACTGATTCCCTGTTCTGCACTTACAGAGTCGAAAAGTTCGGGTCTGTTTGTTATCAGTAGGTCCAAGATGTTATCTCCACGAGTCGGTTCTCTGTTAATTGCTCGAGGTAATTTTCGGATACTGCACTCAGTACAATGTCACTCGATGCTCTGTCCCTACCACCCGTCCTAAACATCTGAGTGTCCCAGTCTACATGTGGTAAATTGAAATCTCCACCTAAGACTATTATAAAATGCTGAGAAAATTTATGTGAAATGTGTTCCAAATTTTCTCTCAGTTGTTCTGCCACTAATGCTGCTGAGTCGGGGGATCGGTAAAAGGAGCCAATTATTAACCTAACTCGGTTGTTGAGTGTAACCTCCACCCATAATAATTCACAGGAACTATCCACTTCTAGTTCACTACAGGATAAACTACTACTAACAGCGACAAACACGCCACTACCGGTCGCATGCAATCTATCCTTCCTAAACACCGTCTGTGCCTTTGTAAAAATTTCAGCAGAATTTATTTCTGGCTTCAGCCAGCTATCTCTACCTATAACGATTTCAGCTTCGGTGCTTTCTATCAGCGCTTGAAGTTCCGGTACTTTACCAATGCAGCTTCGACAGTTTACAATTACAATTCCGATTGCTGCTTGGTCCCCGCATGTCCTGACTTTGCCCCGCACCCTTTGAGGCTGTTGCCCTTTATGTACTTGCCCGAGGCCATCTAACCTAAAAAACCGCCCAGTGCACGCCACACAACCCCTGCTACCCGTGTAGCCGTTTGCTGCATGTAGTGGACTCCTGACCAATCCAGCAGAATCCGAAACCCCACCACCCTATGGCGCAAGTCGAGGAATCTGCAGCCCACACGGTTGCAGAACCGTCTCAGCCTCTGATTCAGACCCTCCACTCGGCTCTGTACCAAAGGTCCGCAGTCAGTCCTGTCGACGATGCTGCAGATGGCGAGTTCTGCTTTCATCCCGCTAGCGAGACTGACAGTCTTCACCAAATCAGATAGCCACTAGAAGCCAGAGAGAATTTCCTCTGATCCATAGCGACACATCATTGGTGCCGACATGAGTGACCACCTGCAGATGGGTGCACCCTGTACCCTTCATGGCATCCGGAAGGACCCTTTCCACATCTGGAATGACTCTCCCCGGTATGCACATGGAGGGCACATTGGTTTTCTTCCTCTCTCTTGCTGCCATATCCCTAAGGGGCCCCATTATGCGCCTGACGCTGGAGCTCCCAACTACCAGTAAGCCCACCCTCTGCGACCGCCCGGATCTTGCAGACTGAGGGGCAACCTCTGGAACAGAACAAGCAGCCATGTCCGGCCGAAGATCAGTATCAGCCTGAGACAGAGCCTGAAACCGGTTCGTCAGACAAACTGGAGAGGCCTTCCATTCAGCCCTCTGGAATGTCTTTCGCTCCCTGCCACACCTCGAGACGACCTCCTACTCTACCGCAGGTGAGGGATCAGTCTCAATGTGGGCAGTATCCCGGGCAGCCACAGTCTTAGTCCGATCGGGGGATGCGTGGGACGAGCTGACCGACCCCGACAAACCCCCATCCGGACCCCCACAGTGATGCCCATTGGCAACAGCCTCAAGCTGTGTGACCAAAGCCAACACTGCCTGAAGCTGGGAGCGAAGGGATGCCAACTCAGCCTGCATCCGAACACAGCAGTTGCAGTCCCTATCCATGCTAAAAACTGTTGTGCAAAGAGCGTCTGAACTAATCTACAGAGAGCACAAACAACTCGACACAAAATTTAAACGGTTATTAAAATACAAGATTGCCTAGTAAATGCAGTAATGCTGCTACTTGCGCACTGCTGACACACTGCTCGGCGGCGGAAGGAGACTACGCGATTTTACGCTATTCAGGCACTAAAACGCGATGCTACAAGCCTTAAATACTATAATACGCCCGAAATTTATGAATTAAACAAAGCAAGTACTAAAAACACGCAAAGAAATTAAGAATTAAACTATGTAACAAATAAGTGAGTTAGGAGTATACGACTTTCTGCTGGCAGCTGCTTATCCAACGGCGGCAGGGAGCCCACCGGCTGTGACCAACCGACACTGGCCGTTCAAAACAAAAACCGTTTTTTCAAAGTCGTGTCCCACAGGCTATAGCGGCCGTCACGTTAATAGACACCCTGAAGTCATCTCAGCGCCCTACACAGCATTGCCAGTCAGTTCTCATTTCAAATGTTAGCAAAAATTCCGAAAAAGCGTCTGATGGTGTACATTCCAAAAGAAAATTCTTGTCAGCTGTTACGAAAACAAAAAAAGAAAAACTAATTTTGTTCTACTTCAACCTAAAGGGAAAAGAGAACACTGACGTATTTGGACTGAAAATAATCTGTGAACTGTCTCAAAGTTTATATATGCTTGTGATACACATCTTATCCTGGAAACATAGAATTATTCCGAGATAAAAAATAAAATATCGTCAGAAGTGTGCAGGTGTTACACTTGTGTAACGAAAAATGTCGTCGCTGACGAATTTGCGTTCTGTTGATCCTTGAAGAAACTTTCAGCGAGAAAGCTGTTAAGAAAGTTACGGAATTAATTCTGGTAATATCTGAGACATCGTTATTATATCGTGTCACGTATGAACGTGAGAGTCTCCTACAACACGCGAGTACTTGTATGCCGCCGCGAGGATTTTAGTTCCGATGACTCGCCTTAATACGATCGAGAATATTCTGTCTCCCGAAAAAATTTTATTTGCATCTCTTGTTGACTCTTCATCGCTACACCAGTCACCGAAACTGCCGATATACGCAGTACAAAAGTAGCTGCACGTACTTTCAGTGCAGTAATACTGTTGAAGTCAATCAAAATATGTTTTTGTGTGTGGCCTTCTGAAACCCAAGTTTTAGCGAAGTATGCTACAAGACAATTGTCCTCAGCACGCAGAAAGTGCACATTACACAAAACTTCGTTCTTGCTGCTGCAATGTCTGTGTATTCTAAAAAAAAAAATTTGTCCGTCATTATACTTCCTGAATCGAAAACCAGATGAGCGGAGAAAACAAGGAACAAATGTCTCTGAGGCAGATTTTTCACGGGGATCACTCTGTTTTTCTAGCGGTCGGATACTCTCCTCCGCCACACTATCAAAGTACAACGTTTTGTAAAAATCGTCAACTTCCGTAGTTTCCGTTTTCATTTACATACCATTCTTACAGAATCAAAACATATGGTCATCCCTAAAGATTCTGCCGATGTTACTGCACTGTTAATGAGGAATACAGTCGATTCGGATATACAACAAGGTTTTGTTCTCATTTTATGAAACTGCGAAAAATTTATATTATTCCTGGCTTCTACACTGTTGACCAAATGAGTAGAATATCTTAAGTACGTTCCATATGACAAACTCAATTGTTTTCGAATGACTTGCCTTTCAAGCACACCGACCGGTGTAGGTCTTGCTAGTCATGAGAAAATGTGACCGGTTAATACCGATATAGGTATTGCAGTTCTGAATAACAGGTATTTTTAGATTGTGTTTGGTCTCTGTTATAGGAGGTATTTTTTATTATTTTTACTAATAACCAAGTAAAAAGCGGAAGTATTGATTAGCCATAGAAGCAGTGCTGAAATATTTTGTTTCTAAGTAAACCTGTTTTAAAAATGTGTAATTTTTATTCGTGAAAGTTGCAGTGGTTTGAAACATGAAAATGTGAAAAGCGATCAGTGCTATTCTTTTAATAATACCGACAGGAACAAGCAATAAACGCATGGCATAAGAATTAGTACGGCATTACTGAGATAATAATGTCCCTGTTGCCATGTGTGTTGGCTTATAATGTACATGTATATGTGCAGTGTGCTTTAATATTATGATTCTATGTACCATGAAACTGAGAGAGTCAACATTTTTCAATGTTTGTTCCATTCCTACGTCTATTACAGGAAATAATAAGAAGGAAACCGAAAATCGGTTATTTCGAAACCGGTTTTAACAGTCACATTAAACTGGCGTGAGAAAAACCGATATAACCGAGAACCAATTGTTTCAACGATTCCTGCCGTGCTTATCTCTTGCTCCTGCATTAGGCTCACCACCAAATATGAGTCAGTGCTCCAGTCCACGTAAGACTGAAACTACACGTGGACACACGATATCGCACGGAAACACTGAGCATTCACCTGGCGCTGACCGACTGTTAAAAGGTATATGTGGCAAGAAAAGTGTGAGGTGGGCGAATCACAGTACTTGGCGCCGGTGGACTGCAGGAAGAGGATGTGACATTGAGGTGTCAAATTTCGTGAAAGCCACTCCAATAATAAACTCTGTACAGTGATGCGTCGCATTCGCATTTATTTTATTACCAAGGAATTTGAGTAGCAACGGTGGCCACATGCAGAGTGCACCGACTCGGTCGGCCGCGAGGTTTCAGTGTATAACCGTCGGCGTGGGAGGAGGCGCCAGAACGACCTCGTCGTGGGCACTGTGGTAGGCGGCGACGGCGTCTGCATCTAGCAGGTCGTCCCCGGCCCTCGGATGAGCCAGCAGCTCGCTGTCTGGGTCGAGCTTCAGCAGCTGGCCTCGGAGCACGTCATTCCTCTGGCGCAGTTCCTCCAGTGTCGACTCGGTTTCCTGTCCGCAGCAGTACACGCTGATAACGCGCTTCTTTTTTCCCCCTTATCGTTATTTCCATTCCTCATCAGGGGCAGGCTAGCAGCAGCATAAGCGCTGCTCTCCAGCCGAGAGACATAAGTGGACAGGAAGACATTTAAAACAATATAAAGAAGAAAACATGGCGGAATATAGAAACAAAAATGTCGGAACATAAGAAAGAAAGCATACAAAGCGGTGACAGTAAAACGGAGGTACAAATGTAAAAAAGTAATTTACGCAAAAAAAACACACTCTGGATTAAAAGGCACCAGCCAAAGTACGGCCGAAGCATAACGATTAAAGCAGCCACGTGATGGACAGCATAGCACGGAACAATCGTGGACGACAAACAGGTCGAGCACACAATTAAAACCACATCATTAGAGGACACTGTATAACGGCACCGAAAAACAACACTAACACAGCACACTGATAATGAATAAAAACCTGGGAGGATCTGCCAGAGGGGCAGACAAGGGAGGAGGGAAAAGGAGGCGAGGAGGCGGGGAGAGAAAGGGGGATGAGGTGGGGGGGGCGCTGAGGGAGTGCTGGGGAGGGAAGGGACGGAGAGAAAAACAGCGTAGGAGGGGGAGAAGAGACTCAGGGGAAAGGAGGGAAATCCACTCTGGGAGAAGGAGGAGAGAGGAGGGGCAGGGGAAGGGGCTGGCAAACAAGGCCAAGTTAGAGTTGAAAGGAAGGTCAGATGTCACAGCGAAGTTCAACATCTTGGAGGGGTGGGGGCGCTCGAAATTGCCCTGATGAAGGAGATGGAGGGTGTGGAGGTGGAGAGAGGGATGGATGCAGCGATAGAGGCGCGGCAACAGGCGGGGGGTGGCGAAGAAGGAGGAAACCAGGGGGTGAGGAGGATCAAGCATGCTGACAGTGTAATGGATGCAGAGATGTTGGAGGAAAAGGAGGAGTTGGGGGAAAGGGATGAGGTAATATAGGAGTTGTGTGGGAGAAGGAAAGCGGATACAGATGGCAAGGCATAGTGTGTGGTGTTCGAGGAGTTGGAGGGCCTTGTAAAAGCGAGGGGAGGGGGGGGGGGGGGAGATCCAGGTAATGCTTGCGTAACAGAGGGTAGGACAGATGAGGGAGTTATACGTGTGGAGTGATAGCACGCAGTTATCACAGTCTTAAATCAGGTGGTAATGGCATGTGCAACAGTATCCTGAAAAGTAAAGCTACAGAACTTTTTATTCTGTTCTCAATATTGGTTGAGGTATTACATGTACTGGGTAATTATAATTAAACTTTCTCTATTTAACAAATTGTAACATGAAAACTAATCACTATGTGAGTACCAAACTTGGTAGCATTAATGTTCAGAGTATTGGGTGCATGACTTCCATGCATAACAGTACCATCATCCAGTTCCAACTACGGCCACCAGGTGCCGTGATCAGTCATTGTGAGTCATAGTCTCACACACCTGACCAGCACATTGGACTCACATTCGGGAGGACGATGGTGCAAATCCGAGTCTGGCCTTCCTGTTTTAGGTTTTCTGTGGTTTCCCTAAATCGCTTAAGGCAAATGCCAGGACAGTTCCCTTGAAAGGATATGGCCAACTTCCTTTCCCATCTTTCCCTAATCCAATAGGACCGATGACCTCGCCGTTTAGTCCCTTCCCCCAACATCTGGCGTGTCGCAGTGTACTTGTTGACCTGTCAACAAGAGTTTGGACAAAAGGAGCAGGTCATTATTGGTGAAGCTCTATTATCAAAACAACATAATGCTGCAGCTGTACTTCGAGAATATCGCCAGCTGAAAGATTATGGAAGGCTCCTCTTTCATGCATGCATGCATGCATGAAGTTCCTCTGTATGGTGAACAAGTCAGTGTATGTTGTGGTTTCATGGCTACTTTCATAATTGGCCCACTCTTTTTTGAACAGTTGGCACTCAAGAACCAAAGGCATGCAATGTCAATGGCCAGTGTTATTGCGATATGCTTCGCCAGAACGTCATACCCGCCCTACAGGAGACAGATTCATTGAACTCAATAGTTTTCAAGCAAGATGGGGCCCCACCGCACATTGCTCGTGAAGGTCACCGGATTCTCTAAAACACATTGGGAAACAATCGAACTATCAGCCGATCGTTTCCAAATGCTTGGCTGGCACGATCACCTGGTCTCACTCCCTGTGATTTCTGGTTGTGAGGCTACCTGAAGCACAGTGTTTTCCAGGGGAACATTCACATGTGCTGATCTGCAGCGCAGCATATCAAGAGAGGTAGCCAGCATACTTATAGACATGCTTCGTTCTGACATGCAGAACTCAATCCTGCACCTTCAGACACTTCTGGACACTGATGGGCGCCATATTGAGCCGCTTTTGTAGCAGTAATGGTATCAGTATGTAATAGTGTGATGTACCATATCCACACATGAAAAGTGTATCAGTTCAACTGATTCTGCATTATTTCTCTTCTCCATTACCTTGACGTTAATGCTACCAAATCCGGTCCTCGCTCAGTAATTAGTGTCCGTGTTGTAACGTATTAAATAGGTAAAGTTTAATTATAACCGCCCAGTATATTACTAGGTCGACCACCTGTGAACCACCCACAGCTTCTGACTCCACTACTTTTATCTTACCTTTTACGACCGTCCTACCCAGTTAAGTAAAGCATTAAAATACCTCAGGTTAATACTTGATCGTCGACTAACATGGAAGCCCCATCTACTAACCATTCAACAGAAAGCCCACAATAGACCAAAATTACTAAAGCTGCTAACCGGCTGAACATGGTGATTGCACCCTTCCACAATCCTCCACACCTATAAATCTTTGGTCCGACACGTCCTCTGCTATGCAAATGTGTTATGGACTTCCACTCCTCCATCGCTTTATCCTCGAACGCCATGTACTCCGTCTAGCACTTCGAATCCATATACCCTCCCTCACCCACATCCTCTAACAACTTATAAAATTCCGCTCCATCCTCTTCCATCTGGAGCACCTCCGAGTATCCTACGTTATCTGTAAGCTCAACACTACCCACCCCCTGTTCCCCCCCTTCCCCTATTCATTACTCCTTGTACTCTGCCGCACCTCTCCCACCACATTCCGCAAATGCTACCCCTCCACACTCTACATATCCTCTCCCAACGAAACTTTAACCGTCTTCCCCTACCCGACCATTACATCCAACCTGATATATACCCGTCCTAACAGATCAAAACAGAACTCACCCCACCTCCACAAATCAGGACTCCCTTCCCTTCCACTCGTCTCCGCCGACATTCTAAGCCGTGGTCCGGAATGGCATCCGTCTCCACTCCCCTGAATTCCTCCACTAAACATCCACCCGCACCAACACTCTCTTGTGCTCTAGCCTAACTGCTATATTCCCTTGATGCCCTTCTTCCTGGCAGTATATGCCCCTTCATGACTTCATTCATCTATGTATCTGTTTTAATCAGTCAACGCACTAGCTTATTAATTTTTTAACTTCTGCAACTGCCCCTCTGTCTTTTATCTTTCGTGAAATACTCATTTGCCATTTCATCTGTGTCAATCTTTTAATTAATCAACAAACCCGATTATTATATTTTAAATAAATTCAACTGAATCCACGTCTTTTTATTGTGTCAGTTATTCATTTTGTCAATTGCTGTGTTCACTTTTATAATATGTTTTAAACTTTTTACTCTCATATCGCTGAATACAAGCGACTTCTAACCGCTGACAGCCCACTCCCGCCCATATGGGGCGAGGGGCATCAAATGACAATAAAGAAAACAAAAAAGCTTTCTGACTACGATGTCATTTTCTGCCCTCTAGAGGCCGATGAATTGAAACCTATAACATGGCGGTGTGTAACGTAACTACGAGTATGTCGGTGCGTGAGAAACAGCGTGCTGCAATCGAGTTTCTAATCGCGGAAAACTTGCCTCCAAGTGAAGTCCGTAGAAGAGTAAAAGCTTTGTACGGTGATGATTGTATTAACATCAGTAATGTGCGACGTCGGGTTGTTCGTGCTCGTAATCAAGGAAACGGTGGTGATGAACGCAACTTGTGTGTCTGGGTTCGGCGTGGACGACGGCGAAAAGCAACCGACGAGCCTCATCGGAATCGGGTCGATGAAATCATCAAAGAAAATCGTCGGGTAACAGGCACAGCTCTCAGGAAAGATCTCCAAAACTTATAGAACGCTTTCGAGGACTTCACTTTCACTGTGATGAAGCAGTACAAACAGACATGAGGTTGTGGCTCTGTCATAATAGTAAAATATTTTACAGTGACAGTATAAAGTGAACTCTCGTCGGGAAAAATGTTTTCGTCACCAGGGTGACTACGCTGAGAAATAAATCTGTAGAAAAGGAGAGTAAAGCTGTCGAATGTTAATAAAGTTTGTTTTGATTAAAAATCTTTAACATAAAACTATTACGAGGCTTTAGTTCTCAGTATGCCCTGATAATATACCGTGAGACAAAATTGTATGACCACGTCGTCAACAGAATGATGATCCATCTCTGGAACGCAATACAGCAGCGATTCAACTTAACAAGGATTCAACAAGTTCCTCGCCGCACGGTGGTGGCTTATGGGCGCGCAGATGGCGCCCAATAGCTTCCCAAGCAGACTTTATTCGGGTTGTACGACCCATTCTAGAGTACTGCCCCGGTGCTTGGGAATCCCACCAAGTCAGATTAAAGGAAGACATCGAAACAGTTCAGAGGCGTGCTGCTAGATTTGTTACTAGTAGATTCGACCAACAATCAAGTCCTGTGGAGATCCTTCGTGAAAACAAATGAGAACTGCTAGAGAGAAGATACACTATTAAGAAAATTTACAGTACAGGCATTTCGAGCTGACTGCAGAACGATTCTACTGGAGAGAACGTACAGTTTGGGTAAGGACCGCCAAGATAAGAGAAATTAGGACTCGAACAGAGGTATTGGACAATTCACCCCTCGCTCCATTTGCGAGTGGAACAGGAAAGGAAATGACGTAGTGGCACTGTGTACACTCCGTCATGCACCACATGGGAGCTTGTGGGGTATAAATGAAGATATTCGGATCAGTCTTATTTGATGGTAAAGACATCAGCGTGAGTTCACTATAAACCTCTATATAGTCCCGACTTGGCTCCAGCCGATTTTCATGTTTCCAAAACGACACCTTCGAGGACTTCACTTTGACAGCGATGAAGCTGTGCAGGCAGAGGTAAGTTCGTGGCTCCGTCAACAAAGTCAGACTTTCTATAGCGACAGGTATCAACAATCTGGTCTCTTCTTGGGAGAAATGCGTTCGTCGGAGGGGTGACTGTGTTGGGAAATAAGTATGTAGACATGAAGAATAAATAAGTAAAATGTTAATAACGTTTGTTTTATTTTCAAAAAACCTTAAGAGTTTTAGCATAAAGTCGGCGGCTTTACTTTTCAGCACGCTCTCTTAACAAGCCAAGTTTCGAGTAACGCCCGGCGACCTCAGAAATACACTCGCTTATATTCTGAAAAACCTTCAATGAAATAACCAAATTGCAATGCATATTTGGAAATAGCTGGGGTGTGGCCAGAATTAATTCTTGGTCGCTCTAGACAAGTAATCCCAGAAAATTTCGTGTCCAAATACCGCAAAAAATTTACAAATGCTCGCATAGCACTATCAGTTAACAGTTTCCTACACAGGACAGAGATTTCAGTCAGGCAGTGTTACAGAAGTTTCTCAGTGATACAGTCACAAATATCTCGTTAATTATTCATGATCGCGTGTATGTAAACACAAAAGGCTTTCACTTATTAGTCGACAGAGCAAACTTCTGTTGATATACTTCCACTCGATTCTTCATAACATTCAAAGCACATTGCAATAAAACGTTTTTAACACTAGCAGAAGAATTGCTACGTTCAGCATCACGCAGTTTACGTTGCGATACGCCACTGTCTTTACTACGGACACGGTTCCCGACACACAGCGACAAACTCCCGCCCGTGCTGGAAATTAAGCCCAGTTCCGACGACATTGCTTAGCGTTGGTGCTCTACTTACAGGTAAACCTACCTAAGGGATACATTACGAGATTGATGGGCTTTAAACAGCAAAACGTATTGCATCATCAATACCAAATTCAGGCATATATGGTGAAATTATACACCAAATACACGTTTCTCAGAAATAAGCTAATAAGCCAAAAATACCTCTACATTGCTGTGCGTGTTCCCGATATGTGTCCTCTTTAACGTCAATTGTCATGTTTGGTTGTTTAATAAATCCATCTCAGATAAATGTACTCTGAATATATATTCTACCCGTATTGTTGTATATGTATATATATATTTTCTTTAATTTTTTGAAATACAAAATTTATTGTGTTCTATTTCATCTTTCTTTTTACATTTGGTGAACAGTATTTTTCTTCTTTTTTTCTTTTTTTTAAGTCGTGACCTTTTCAGGCATAATTACGTTTTATTTTAAACTGTTTAAGCATTACTCTTGTAACATTACTGTAAATCTGTACAGCAATGAGGAAGTGCAGAATTGTTTGGGTCGAAAAAATACTGAATACACTTTGATTCTGTGCACCAAGCACATCGGACAATTGCAATTTTGCATTTACTATGTGCAAAGTTTGATTAGCCACAATATAATGTTGAAACTATGATCACTAGCAAAGAAATAACTTTTGCATCACAGTTATAAAATGTGGCTGTAGGTTCTATTGTAATGACGTATTTACGAAAAGCACACTACTTTAAGATTTTAAATCGAAACTGAAATTTCAGACACTGTTCTAAGGGAAGAACACTACAAAGAGGATTATGAAGGAACGGTAAAATACGCTAAAAAAGCAAAACATGACATAAATCTTGAGGAAAAACAAAAAGCCATTACAATTTGACACTCTGGTAAAAAATAATTTGAAAGTGTAAAACACAGATACAGAAAGGGCACAAAGAGAGAAGATCTGTATAAATGGGATGCACAAATTGTTGTAAGTTGAACGAGAAATGAAAAGTTATTAGGTATTTCCAAGTATGATTAGGCACATTTCAAACTGAGAATCAGTAACAATACATGATCTGGATGTAAAGAGGTGTGATTTACAATCAATGCATGATTGTAATTTACCACAGCATTTATACAAAGCTTTCTCGAAATGTATTCATAATTTTAAGGTAAGACACCGGACTGTTTTAAAAAAACTCAATAAATTCATCACTTAAGCTCAGCTAGCGAATAAAGAAGAACTGAGCGGAAAATCTTACGAATTTGTGGAGACTGTGTAATCAAAAAGTGTATGATTGGAAACTCCAATGTGTATAGTTCTGACAAGTCAGGTTTCAATTTGGAAATGCATGCAGGACGAACATTATCCTTCAGAGGAACATCAAAAGTTGAAATTCTAGCAAAATCTCTGAATGCTTAAACACATACTTACACAATACGGTCCATTATATCTGCAGGGGTAAATTTTATGACCCACTTACTCATAATTTTGAAAAAAAAACAGAAGATGGCAAGTTCTGCCTAAAAGTCCAAAAAGATTCATACACAGCAGATATTATCCTTGTATTTGCTCCTACGTTCGATAAATTGGCAGCGTAGCTCATAAGCAAATTCTCTGAACTGGTTCACATACCTAGTACGACTGAACAACTTGTCTTGTGTTTAGATTCATGGGTAGGGCAAAATGAAAAAAAAAAAAATTAACACCACTGATAAACATGAAAAACGGGTGAATATTTAAAAGATTTCTTGCGAAAGCACTGGTATGATTCAGCCACAAGACATATATACATTTTGGCCGTGGAAAAAGCCTCGAAACGTTCTTCAGATGTAATTATATAATTACGATGTTAACTTGCATTTAAGAAATAATATTGTAAAAATTCAATCCGTAATTCACAATTAGTTTTCTTCTCGCAGATTCGACAACCTTTTTAAATACGCATTGTACAAGAGAGCTTATATTGAACAGAAACCACCTAAATGTGAGACGCCTGTTCACTATTGCTTTAAAACCGGGATTCCTGTATGTGACTCCTGTCATGAAATTGCAACTGTCCGATGTGCTTGGTGCGCAAAAAAAAATGCATTCAGAATTTTTTATCGTAACAGTTCTGTGCTATCTCATTATTGTGCAGGTTTACAATGATGTTACAAAAATTGCGTACAAGCAATCTAAAATAGAACATAATTAACTCTGAAAATGTTACAACTTGCAAACCAAAACAAAAAAAATACCGATCACCTAATGAAAAACGGAAACACAAATGCAACATAATTTATTTTGTATTTCATAAAATTAAAAGAAAATATATATACATACAGAACAATATATGGAGCATATACATTTAGAACATAGTTATGGAGAACGACTTATTAAACAAACCAATATGACAGTTGACATTGAAGTGGATACATATCGGGAGCACGTACCGTAATGTAGAGGTATTTCTAGCTTATTAGCTCATTTCTGACAAATGCATGTTTGGTATACCACCTCATCATATATGACTGAATCTGGTGTTAATGATGATATACGTTGGTTGATTGGTAGGGCATGTTCTGAGGCATCAAGGGATCACCAGTTTGGTATTGGAGGGCAGCGTGGAGGGTAAAAATTGTAGAGGGAGACCAAGACGTGAATACACTAAGCAGATTCAGACAGATGTAGGTTGCAGTAGGTACTGGGAGATGAAGAAGATTGCACAGGATAGAGTAGCATGGAGAGCTGCATCAAACCAGTTTCAGGACTGAAGACCACAACAACAACAACGTTTTACTATTAGTCAAATTTCGAAATGAAAAACAAAATAATGTGGAAGATGGTATTCTGTAAAAAATGATTTTTGAGTAAAATCTGGATGAAGCGTTGTGAGGTGCATTAAAACACATAGAACTTTTGTTTGAAAGTTCTCTTATATCTGTTAGCGTTTTAACGCAATCCATTCAGAAATATTAAACTCCGTTTTTTTCAAGGGGGGGCTTCACACCTTTAAAGGCAGTATGGGCATGTATAAAATCCGTGTGTGTCTCTTATTTTGCTCTGTACGACAACGTATTAAAAGCCGATCAAAATCATAGTGTGTCCCTTAGGTAGGTTACTAGTTAGACTTTCAGATTAGGAGTCAAGTCAGACTGAGACCTGAATACAATATTTGGCCTCTCAGGTATTGACATTGCCGAGTGAGGCAACCGTACACTCTCACGACGTGGCCAGACTATTAAATCTACTGTTGTTATTCCTAATTCTACAAAAACTCCCTCTATACCTTTCTGACTGACGTTGTGGGATATAAGTGTCGGTAAATTTCGTTTTATAAAACTATCGGTGAAGCGCCAATGATTCATTAGGAACATTAAAAATATAATAAAAGCAGTCTAGAACACACAAAATATTTTATTTTAAAAGACACTGTTCGCCTTCCATCGATGTCTGATGATCCTCAGACCGTTGCATGCTCTGTAGATGGAGTAGCAAGATAGTTATTAAAGGACACGTGAAAGTAAAACAACAGTAAAAACCTATATAACTGGAATACAAGTAGAAGAAGAGATAGCATTGCTGAGGGCTGGAGCTAGCGGGATGGACCACTGACTGCTCCGGGCTGGTGCGTAGAGCGATCGCTGCATGACGTGCAGTTGCGGTCACGTAGATAACGAAAGCTCCGCCAACCGTCTCCAGAATTAAGTCAGTGATAGCTAGCGGCCGTCAATTACGAATAAAATCAGTAAAAATACAATTGTGGTTCAAAATTATTCGATTACGATCACAGTCGCTAAAATATAAACTTGATTTGCAGAAAATACAGGATGACGCAGATAAAAGTATCCCGTGTAAGTAAAACGGAAATACAGTGAAACTGCAGAAACGGAGAGCTGAATCTGAATTACCATTCATTTAAAATGAGAAATACAGTGAAGAATGCATTTGTAGAAGGTGTTGAAAGACACCCATCAGTAAACGGCTGTGCACGTCTAAGCGTATTCATACACACCCGGCATAAAGTTCGGATATCAATGGCAGCAACTTCACGGTTGTGTTTCTATCTGTTCCTGTATTGTGTGTGTAATTGTTTCAGAGACCTTGCTCTTCTAGTGTCCCCACAGGAAAACACATTTGTTGTTAGATCCGGCGAACGTGGTGGCCATGAATGTTAGCTGACAGTTAATTCCTCAGTGAAGACGTCATGCACAGTTCCAGTGATATCTGACGTGTGTAGCTTTATGTCCCATCTTGCTGGAAGAAGCAGTATTGTCTTTCATATTCAGAGAGTAGAGCACAAAACGTATCAAAAATCCCCATTCATGCAACAATGTTGAGGGTTGTCTCAAAAAATATCGGTCCAGTGATGCGCGTTGTTTTTACAATGTACCAAAAACGGATTTCTTCGTCATGGGGTGGTTGCTGACACACTAGGTTAGGGTTCTCCGTTGCCCAATACTTAGTGTTCTTTGAATTCACGTGACCGGAGGGATGAAACCATGCTTTACGCGTCATGGCGTGATGGAAATGGTCTAACAAACCATCGTTGACGTTATTCAAAAGTTACGTATAGTAATCTACAGCTTTTGACAGTCATCCTCCAGTAATTAGCGCACAACCGTCACGCGATATGACTTCACATTAAGACCTTTCAATAACCGCTGGCAACTCCGCCTGCTTATATGCGCCTGTTGGGCCAATTTACGTGTAGACTTTCTTGGGCTCTGAATCATTCTTCGGCAAATGTCTGCACAACCTTCTTACGCTTTCCACAGATCCGTAGATGCGCCAGTTTTTATACAGACTCTGTATTACTCTGTTTGCTAGTAGTCCTCTATCTGGATACCTGACTTCGAAAATCTCGCGAGTTTCCTTAATCGAGCTTGTTTTCACATATGCTTTCTCAATTTCAATTATTTCTTCTATCCAGAATGTCATATTGCAGACCGCAAAGAGAAAGGTCTAACTTCCCTGGTGAAATAAACTGAAATGTTTACAGAAAAATGCCAACAATCGTTTACTGCATAAAACTGTCCTTTGTCCTACCTGTTTATTCTATTTCAGAAGTCGAAATACTGCATTCGCATTCAAACTGGAGGTGGACTGTTTCTGACTGCACCACCTTGTGTAATAAAAGAAGCGAAGTAAGGAAATAAACCAGCAACATTCGAACTAGACCCGAAGTGCCGTCTATGGGGAAACGCCATAGATAATGAGTCCATAATAGAAGACTGAGCACAGTCTCAAATAAACCGGAGGAAGGAAAGCATTCGTGGCCTTCTTTGAGTTAATAGCCTGGAATTCGGTTAAAATGCTTTAGACAAAAATGGGAAAAGTTAATTGTGAGAGAAGTAGCGTGGAAATTTTACCCCGATTTTGCGGAAAAAAATCCAGTGTCTCAAGCTCTGTACCACCTTCCTTGGTGTTTACACTAGGAGGCCTGGTCTTACACTGTCACAAAAATTATAGGTAGACGCTTTTCCATCAACTACGAGAAACCTAGACTCAGGCCGTGTATGAGCAGAAAAATGTACAGTATCTTATCGAAATTATCCGGATACCTATTAGTTGACATTAGTATGGAATCTGTCCACCCTTCGGCTTTATAACGGCTTGATCTCTGTTGGGGATATTTTCAATTAGGTATCTGCATGTCTATGGAAGAATTCCTCAAGAGGCGAAATAAGAGAAGGTAGAGATACTGCAAGCCAGGATCTAGAACGAAGTTAACGTTCTGATTCATCCGAAAGATAATCAATTGCGTTCCGGTCCATACTTTCGGCAGGCGAGTCCATTTCAGGAATGTTATTGTCCACAAACCACGGCCTTGGTGACAGGGAGTATTTTCATGCTGATACAAAAATCATCATCTCCGAAACAATTCCGTAAAATGTATTCACATCGTTTCGCATTTAGTGTTGTATTAAGGACAATACGGAGACAACAACCTAGCCACGAAAAACAGTCACATATCCTTATATTACCTACTACGCACTTCACTTTTGGCACTGCACATCATGGCTGGTATTGTTCTCCAGACATTCGCAGAACCCGAAGTTTTCCATCCGATTGCTACAGGATATAGTGTGATTCATCATTACTCCAGATCGCTCGTTTCCAGTCAGTCACTGTCCAGTGGTGACGCTCGCTCGGCCGCTGTGGCCGAGCGGCTCTAGGCGCTTCAGTCCGGAACCGCGTGACTGCTGCGGTCGCAGGTTCGAATCCTGCCTCGAGCATGGATGTGTGTGATGTCCTTACGTTAGTTAGGTTTAAGTAGTTCTAAGTTCTAGGGGTCTGATGGCCTCAGATGTTAAGTCCCATAGTGCTCAGAGCCATTTGAACCATTATTGGCGTCGCTTTTTTACACCACCTCAAGCATAACTTAGCACCGGCTACAGAAATGTGCAGCTCGACCATTGTAACCCATTGTTTTTAACTCCCTAAGCACAGTCAGTCATTCTGGTACCTGCATTGCTAGTAGCCCTTTGTAACTCACGAGTTATTCCTTCTGCTGATTTCATGCAATTTTTTACAAGCAGCCCCAGCAATTCTCGACGGTCCCTGTCCGTCAGTACGTGAGGTCTCCCTGGTCTTGAATTAGCTGTGGCTGTTCATTACCATCACATCAGCAAGAGTCGACTTGTTCAGTTTTAGAACGGTTTAAGTGTCCCTGGTGGATTTGTTACTCAGGTGACACGTGAGGCGTAACCTATCAATTTGCAGATAATTATCTGTTGTTCCCACTATCTCTCTAATTGACCAAGGATAGTCGTAACCTTGAGCAAGCATCTTGCTCTTATAGTGAGTGTTCGTCTTTGATTTTTTTTTTCGTTTATTGGATTTCAATCCAAGGGGGGGGGGGGGCTGGCAGCAGTGTAATATGCTGCTCTGCAGCCTACAGAAAAGTTAAGAAACATAATGAGAATATAAACAAACAAAAGAAGAAGTGACAGAACGGTGACACTGTGGAAAACTGTAAAATAGCTGAAAGTTTTGGAATTTAAAATATAAAAACACTGAGGTGACGATGCAGATGAAGATACACAAGAAGGAGACAGGCACAATTAAAAAATATGGCGACAGTCTGGTTTCTGTTCGCATGAGATAAAAAACACAATGAGCGACAGTATGGTGGCAGGTTCGCAGGAGATCTTCTGTGAAGTTTGTAAAGTAGGAGACGAGGTACTGGCGGAAGTAAAGCTGTGAAGACGGGGCGTGAGTCGTGCTTGGGTAGCTCAGTTGGTAGAGCACTTGCCCGCGAAAGGCAAAGGTTCCGAGTTCGAGTCTCGGTCCGGCACACAGTTTTAATCTGCCAGGAAGTTTCAGTATGATGGCTGTTTGCAACACTGACAGGGGACTCACAACACAGAACACTCACTTATAACAGCACTATATAGGTGACAAGGCTGCAGATGGGGAGGCGGGACCCAGACCTATGATAGGGAAAAGGGGGGAGGAGAGAAAAGAAAAAAGCGGGGGAGCTGAAGGAGGGAGGGGACATAGAAAAAGAGGGGCTGGGCAGACGCGAGAAGGAGTGGGAAAGGAAGGAGAGGTGAGAGCAAAAACGATCGGGGGAGAGAAGGAAGGCAGAGAGAGGGTAGGTGGGGAAAAAACCTGGATGGAAAGGTTTGGGGAACAGGGAGGCCAGGGAAAGGACAGGAAGGGAGGGGGAGGTGAGGATCAGAGTTGATAGGAGAGATAAATGGAGGGAGAGAGAACATCATCTGGGAGTAGGAGTCGACAGAAGCCACCTTGGGAAAGGAGATGAAGGGTGTAGAGGTGAAGATTAGGGGGGACACAACGGTGAATTGTCTTTGACCCACATGTGTGCGGAAATTTTCTATTTCTTTTGCGCATGTCACGAGAGCGAAAGTGGACGCAGCGTATCTGCAAGGCAGGGACGATGAGCACTTGGGAACCTGCTCTTGGAGACACCTGCTGATCGAGGCAATGATTCTGTGAAAGCGCTGTCTCACCTCCGAGATTCGCTGCGAACCACGGAACCTCGCCGAGCATGGACAACGGTCGTGTCTTCACCTTTCGAGAGAAACACAGAGAGGGTGTACAGAGAGCAAATAGGAAAGACCAATCTGTATTGTGAACTCTGTTAAAGTCGCATGATGTAGTAAAATATAAAATGGAGTGTATGTAATGGAGGTGAAATACACGTGCCCTAAAGAAGCAGCAAGTGAATTCGTAATTGGTGTTTCAGATTCCCAGCTGGTACGAACTTTGCTTCTCCGAGAAAGGCTGATGCCTCAAGATACGGCAACACGGTCAGGCAGATAATATAGATAAGTAACGATAGATAAGTAACGGCGACCACAAAAACCTTTAGGAAGACCACCTCCATATAACGCCAGAACAACGGCAGGCGCGTCACATTATACATCCAACGACTAGTGCACTTTCCAAGTCAGTGATCTCTCCTGACCCACCAATTGTGCTGTTACTGCTTCTCTAGTGACAGCACGATGGAGCTCCTTTTATACTGGCGGGTCCGCATCTTGTGACATCAAAAAATGGCTCTGAGCACTATGGGACTCAACATCTGAGGTCATCAGTCCCCTAGAACTTAGAACTACTTAAACCTAACTAACCTAAGGACAGCACACACGTCCATGGCCGAGGCAGGATTCGAACCTGCGACCGTAGCGGTCACGCGGTTCCAGACTGAAGCGCCTCTTGTGACATCTAGTGGTCAGTTCCATATTTCATAAGGCTGTCCGGTTACTTTTAATGGATAGTGCCCGACAGAAAACGGTGTAAGGCAGGAATGCCATCTTCTCTATATCGTTCAGCCTATACATCGAAAGGGTCATAACGGAAACATAAAGCACGTTTAGGAGTGGCGCTAAATATCCTGGTGAAATGATATCAATAAGATTTGCCGATGACATTTCTAACCTCACTGAAACTGAGGAAGAATTGCCGGATCAGTTCAATGGAATGAACATTCTACTGACTGTAGTATGTGGGTTGAGAGAAAACCTGAAAAAAGCGAAAGGAATGAAAAGTAGCAGAAATTGGAATAGCGACACTGTCAACATAAAAACTGGGAATCGCGTAGTAGATGAAATCAAGGAATTCTGCTATTTCGGAGGCAAAATAATACATGTAGCGGATTAGCACAGACAAAGAGACGATTCTCCGCTAGTAGAAGTCAACTACTATTAGACATACATCTTGATTTGAGGAAGAAATTTCTGACAATGTACTGGATGTCTATAAATTAGTTATACAAAAGTAATCTTTAACTGTGATAAGGGTAAAAACTTACAGAAATTTTTGATGCAGCATATGTTCAAGTTTTATTCCCGCCTAACACTGTTAGTTCCCGACGTCACCGCTAGGTGAAATACGCGAATGAATTAATAGAGAACAGCCATCATGGATTGGTATGACGGTGCAGAGCGTGCGCAGTGTTGTTCATCATTTCATGAAACCAAATCCGCTGCTACAGTTCAGAGACAATTCAGGTCCAAATATCGCACGCCACCGCCTCAAAGGAAAACTGTTATTAATTAGTGCAATCGTTTCACCGAAACTGGCTGTGTACCAGGGTCGGCCGGCAGTCTCTGTCGCAGCAATTGAACAATCTGAACAATCTTACATTCGTACTCCGGGTAAATCAACGAGACGTGCTTCAAATTACAGTTAAGTACGTCTAGTGTTACGGTGTGGAAGGTATTACGGAAACGCCTATCACTCAAACCTTAGAAATTGGAATTGTTGCAAGATTTAAAAGAAAGTGACAAGAAAATGAGCCGAGCTTTATAGGAGAGGCATTCAATTACATTGCACATTTCTTTCCTGAGAGCAGCTTGGTTTTATTGAGGATTCCAATAAAACAATTATTCCCCACTCTTTTGGTTACAAAACTCCATTTTTTCAGTATAATTTCCTTTCAATGCGACGGCCTTACGGCACCTTACTGCCAGCATGGTACCACTCTATTGGTCGACTTCAGAGCCAACGCTTTGCTGCATGATAACCTCTTCACCATGCACGAACAGCTTCCAGCAGAGAGCATACTTCATTGGGCCAAGCAGATGGAACTCTTCTGTTAGCCGGCGAGGAACCCAGCGATCGCACACCTTTGAGTACCCCAACTGGTCGACGATTATGCCAGCACCATAAGACAGAGATGTCCAGTTGACCAGAGTAATGTTTGAATGTGACACGTCGTGCGCCTCGAATGAGAGTGTCCGCACGTTCCCACATTTCTGGAATCACAGCTGTGTGGGGGCAGCTGGCACGCGGGAGATCGGACAGGTTTGCGCGACTTTGTTGTTATGATGACAGATGCCTCGCCAAACGACTCACCGTGCTTTGTTCACTGTCAGTTCACCGTAGACGTTCTGCAAACGCCGACGAATATCTGTGACACTCTGGTTTTCCGCAAAAGCAAACACAGTTACAGCTCCCTGCTTGGAACACTCCTCCGTTGCAGATGCCATTTTGAAGGCTGCGTATAGCGCCGCCAACTATCGGAACTTCATCAAACTGTACATGCTGAAGAGGGAGTGCTCCACGATGTCCCACAACAATTCTACATTTCTAACCGAACTTGGTAGAGAAAAAATGTATTACTTATTCAAAGCACCTCGTAGAAATGTTTAACAAATGCTGACTGAAGATGATTTTCTTAATAAAAATGTGTTCAGTGACAATGCCTCTTGGGTGCTTTCTTTTTTGGCGAGTCAACTGTAGCTGGAATATCGTACCAGGGCCTGCTCTAACGTTATCTGATGCCTCAATTACAGCATGATATGGGCACAGATTTTACTTCCTAGAAAGATGGCGCACCACCGCATTATCATCGTGAAGTTGTCGTGTATCTTCGTAGGAATGTGCTATCTTCGATTGGACATGGTGGAACAATGTCCTGCCACCACGATCTCCTAATTTAATCCCAGTGGACTTCCCTGTATTGGGTTACATTAAAGCGAAAGTGTCTGGTCTTTCGCTTCCGAGAAACGTCGACGAGCCGCGGCAACTCATAACACAGGCAACTGCCACCACACATCGATACCTGCTTCGTAGAACTTTGCAGGAAACTGTTTGCATATAGAAAATTTGTCTTGTTACAAAAGATAACACCGAACATCTGTAAATAAAACTGGAAGATATACTGCATTCAGTGTTATATCAAACACTTCTGTAAGTTATTTACTTTTTTCTTAATAAAAGGTTACTTTTGTATACCTAATTTATAAACAACCTGTATGTCTGGAGCTCGGTACTGTATAGTGGTGAATCGTGGGCTGTCAGAAAACAGGAAAAACAGAAGAACTGAACCGTGCGACGTGTGAAGTTACAGAAAGATTCGTAAAATTAAGTAAGACTGATAGTAGCCGGCCTTTGTAGCCGTGTGGTCAGCGTCTCTGACTCTCACACGGCGGACCCAGGTTCAATTTCAGGTACTACCAAGTACTGTTTCTTGTTGCGAGGACTAGCGCGGACTGCAGTCGGGTTTTAACTTGTAACGGGTTTTTATTAATACTTCCACTTAATTTGATTTCACTTACCGATTATTTGTGTGTAGGAGAGTAATAATGTAACGGACAGACATCTAAATACAATACTGATAGAATTTTTTGGGTGCAACACATTTAAATTTCAATTGAATATACATGGAGTGAAAAAATTTCAACACTAAAAAAATCATTACTGTAGAGTAATGTAATTTCGGGAATACATTTGTCAAGATGAGTCATTAACATTGCAAGATCGCATGTTAATACGAGTATAACCACCAGATAAGCCATTGAAAATGTGAAATGCTAGTACATTAATAGCCGATGTAGCCGTCAGAATGTTGAATGCATGTATTCAAAGGTGCATGCATTGTGTTGCACAGGTGCCGGATGTCAGTGTGCGGGATGGAGTTCCATGCCTGTTGAACTTGGTCAGTGAGTACAGGGACGGTTGATGCTGTTTGTGGATGACACTAGACTGTCGTCCCGTGGTGTCCCATGTGTTCTCGATTGGAAACAGAGCTGGAGACCGAGCGGGCCACGGCAACATGACGACACTCTGTACGGCACGTTGCGTGACAACAGCGGTATGTGAGAGAGCATTATCTTTTTGGAAAACAACCACTGGAATGTTGTTCATGAATAGCAGAACAACAGCTCGAATCACCAGACTGACGTACAAATTTGCAGTCACGGTGTGTGGAATAACCACAAGATGCTCCTGCTGTAATACGAAATCGCACTCCAGACCAGATTCCAGCTATAGGTCCATTGTACGGGGGTCACTCCAAAAGAAATGCACACTATTTTTTTTAAGTCAATCTTTTCTTCTGCATGTTTGAAAGTTTTACAGTGTGTAGATACATCCTTTAGGAACAATATTTTCATTTCTCCACATAATTTCCATCCCTCTCAACTGCCTTACGCCATCTTGGGACCAGGGCCTGTATACCCGCACGGTAAAATTCTGAACCAACCTGTTGGAGCCACTGTTTGGTAGCGTGCACAAGGAAGTCATCATGTTCAAACCTTGTTCCACGAAGAGAGTCTTTCAGTTTCCCAAAGAGATGATAGTCACATGGAGCCAGGTCAGGACTGTAAGGCGGGTGTTTCAGTGTTGTCCATCCGAGTTTTGTGATCGCTTCCATGGTTTTTTGACTGACATGTGGCCGTGCATTGTCGTGCAACAGCAAAACATCCTGCTTTTGCCGATGTGGTCGAACACGACTCAGTCGAGCTTGAAGTTTCTTCAGTGTCGTCAGATATGCATCAGAATTTATGCTGGTTCCACTTGGCATGATGTCCAGAAGCAAGAGTCCTTCGGAATCGAAAAACACCGTAGCCATAACTTTTCCAGCAGAAGGTGCGGTTTTGAATTTTCTTTCCTTGGGTGAATTTGCATGATGCCACTCCATTGATTACCTCTTCGTCTCTGGTCAAACATGATGGAGCCATATTTCATCACCTGTCACAATTCTTCCAAGAAATTCATCTCCACCATTCTCGTACTGTTCCAAAAGTTCGCAGCATACCGTTTTTCTTGTTTCTTTGTGAGCCACTGTCAACATCCTGGGAACCCACATGGCACAAACCTTTTTTAACGCCAACATTTTCAGTATTTTGCAGACACTTCCTTCCCCTATCCCAACGTAGCGTGACAATTCGTTCACTGTGATGCATCTGTCAGCAGTCACCAATTCGTTAACTCTCTGCACATTGTCTGGAGTGTGTGCAGTACGAGGCCTGCCGCTGCGAGGACAATCCTCAATATTGCCGTGCCCGCTTTCATCACGTAACCTACTTGCCCATAGACTAACTGTACTGCGATCGACAGCAGCATCTCCACACACCTTTTTCAACCTCTTGTGGATGTTTCCCACTGTCTCGTTTTCACAGCACACGAATTCTGTGACAGCACGTTGCTTCTGACGAACGTCAAGTGTGGCAGCCATATTGAAGACATTCTGTGACGACGTCACTCACGGGAACAGGTTGAAGTAAGTTTGAAAACAAGTGGGAAGGATGTATCTACACACTGTAAAACTTTCACACATGCGGAATGAAAACAGTATTTTTACAAAAATGGTGTACATTTCTTTTGGAGTGACCCTCGTATCTAGAAAGCAGACAGGTTGGTTACAGGCCCTCAACTGGGCTCCTCCTAGCCAACACACGCTCATCACTGACACAGAGGCAGAACCAGATTTCATCAGAAAACGAAACAGTCCTCAACTCTGTCCTGTAATGAACACACGATTGCCACAACTGAAGCAGCAAATAACGGTGGTCTGGGGTCAGTGGAATGCACGCTACAGGTCTTCCGTCCTTGCAGTAACCGATTTCTAACATTTATTTGTGTCTCTGTGGTGCCAACAGCTGCCCAAATGGCTGCTGCAGACGTAGCACGACGCGCCAGAGCCATAGGCCGAACACAATGGTTTTCCCTCTCGATAGTGCCACGTGGCTGTCCAGAGCAGAGTTATCTTGCAACAGTACATTCTCGTGACCACCGCTGTCAGCAAGCATGTACAACTGCTACATTCGAGCCAAGTTGGTTCAAATGGCTCTCAGCACTATGCGACTTATCTTCTGAGGTCATGAGTCGCCTAGAACTTAGAACTATTTAAACCTAACTAACCTAAGGACATCACACACATCCATGCCCGAGGCAGGATTCGAACCTGCGACCGTAGCGGTCGTTCGGCTCCAGACTGTAGCGCATAGAAACTCACGGCCACTGCGGCCGGCTCGAGCCAAGTCTTTCTGCAATACCGCAGAAGGAACATCCAGGTTCTCGTAGCCCTATTCCACAACCTAGTTTAGAATCAGTGAGGTGTAGATAATGGCGTCTTTGCCACCTTAATAGTATTCTTGCCTAATATCAACTAACCAATTCAGTCTCGAAGACAACTAACATTCACGACAGTTACAGCATGTATTTAAAGCAAAACTAATTTGCATCCTCATACTGGAGCTACTAACGCTATAGTTATGCGACTGGCGCGAAATTTAAATAGACATTATCTTTCAAATGTAGAAACGAGACTACCAACTTTCGTTTATGTTGCGCAGCTCCTTCTTGTTGTTGCGACCCGGTAATTTCCAAGAATGATTGCCTATCGAAGTCGCAGGGACCAAACGGCACATATCAAACGTGCGATTGTAAACGATCGTGTGACTCTCGTCGCGGGCGTTATGAGTATGTTTACGGTGGTCACTACCAGAACGACAAAAGAAGAGCGTTAAAAAAATACTTCTAATTACAAAGGAGACGACTTACCTTACTCGTTGTCGATCGTGTCGTCATGAGAAAGTCCATATGATGTGTACGCTACAATGACAGTTCCCTTTTTGCCATAACCTGCGTAAACTCCGCCAATATCACACAAGAATATCGGCAGAGTGTCACATGCGTTAACTTTTCCCTGCAAACGCAAGTTGTGGAAATAGAGATATTGAAACAAGTACAGTTCGTCTCTTTGTCCTGGACGCCCTACTCTTGTAATGGAAGACTTCACAAATTTCCATAGGCGCTCGATATTCTGCGTGTGCACACTAGCATCATCCAAAGACGCGAACTCTACGGAGTGGTTCACGAACTCGTGGTCGAATCCTTCATCTTTCAGAGTCTTGTAGGACTGAAAACCGTCTGTAATGACTTTAGTACCAGGCAGCATGAAGTGCTTTATCAGACCCACTAAAGTCACCTTGTCTCGGGACAATATTCTCACAACGAAACACTTCCGGGACTCTCTTCCTATTCCACCGAATACCCAAATATGATCTATTTCACTCTTTGAAGGTCGTACTCTCTGGTTCTCCCTTCTAGCTATATGAGATTCGCCCACTTTCACAACATTACTCGCTCCACCAGTTGGTACACTGTCGTTTGTCACAACCAGATAACAGATTTCTCTGCAAAAACCCGAAAGAATCACACACGGTATTAGCAGATAACTCAGTTTCCGATTCTGTTGTTTGCAACGTGTAGTCTCGAATCCAGCAAGATAGAAAAATTACGCTGGTCTGGATGGATAATTTGGAAGAGTCGAACCACGTATTCTTCCTGAAACGCGTTCGTTTCCCACTTTCCTCAATGAAATTGAAACTGTATTTCGGCATCGAAATTCCTCTTATGGATTTTACACACTTCGCATCACCATAATCCATACACTCCCTCCTTTTGTCGTCCGGTAGTACTCCATATTTGCGACAGAAAGTCAAACAATTTTCTACTCTGGATAAGCATGAAATTAGATTTTTCCATGTCAGAGAATCTGCCGAAGAAACGTCAGGAATAACAGACATCACACTCACTATCGACTGAAATCGTCTGGGTTTCCCAAGCGCGGAGGAATGTAATTTAGAGCAACTAAAGGAATGACGGAAAACATATAAAAACGACGATCACAAATAATGGATCATAACGCCCGCAACGATACTCGCATGATCGATTTACTATCGCACGTTCGATATGTGTCGTTTGGACCCCGCGACTTCGATAAGCAATCATTCTTGTAAATTACCGATTTCCCTGTCAGTGTATGTTCCTAGGCGCATGGTCATGTTGTTCCTTGGAACACTTTTACACATTTGGAAAAACCTTACTTTTCCACAGTATGAAGAAGACTGTATCACACAGAAACTGAATTTATCATTTAAAGAGTGAGTAAGAAAATATGTTAAACTTCTGTTACGAAGCTGGGCTAGAGGCGGAAGTCTGTTAAGTGTTCCAAACTACAACAGTGTCCCCTATGTTAAGATTGAGCGCAGTTCTGAGCAAAAGGAATTGAAAGAGGAGAGGAAGTCGTGATGGACCAGATCAAGCCAGTCAGAAGGCTGGCAACAGGGAAACAAAATGTCTAAGAAGCGAGCCACCAGTCCCAGACGCAGGTCTCACCTTGAGGCGTTCGCGCACGCTCTCCATCTCGGCGGCTGTGGGCCGGACGTCACCCAGGGCTTTGCGCACGTACTCCACGGGATCTTCAGGTTTCTCGTACTCGTCGTAGAGCGAGACAAGCGCTCTCGTCACCGACATCATGACGTTGCCGCGCTCCAGGTACTGACGGAACTCCTCGCGCTTCTCGTCCACCACCTCCCGGATCGAAGCCATTGGCCACGCGCCGACCTAAAGCGCCTCAGGAACCTTTAGTTGCTAGGCAACAGCCGTCTCTGTTGATCACCGCCAAAACAATGACCCTATTTTACGTGACACACAGTCAACTTCGATTCCAAACAGATTTCAACTGGTTTAGTGCCGTAATTCATCGCTTACTGTTTGTGCTAACCTCTACAACATGCCCGAGTTTGGGAAACAAATACAGAGTAATTACGAGAGGCGTTCAATAAGTAACGCAACACGTTTCTTTCTGAAAGCTATGCACTATGCACTCCGTCTTCAGACCACAAGTGGCCCATCGGGAACATCCGACCGCCATGTCATCCTCAGCTGAGGATACGGATAGGAGGGGCGTGTGGTCAGCACACCGCTCTCCCAGTCGTTATGATGGTTTCTTTGACCGGAGCCGCTACTATTCGATAGAGTAGCTCCTCAATTGGCATCACGAGGCTGAGTGCACCCCGAAAATGGCAACAGAGCATGATGGCCCAGATGGTCACCCACCTAAGTGCCAGCCACGCCAGACAGCGCTTAACTTCGGTGATCTGACGGGAACCTGTGTATCCTCCGCGGCAAGTCTTTCTGAAAGCAGGGTGGTTTTATTCATGATTGCAATATACCATATAACTCCCCATTTTTTTGGCTATAAAATCCTATTTTTAAACGACATCTCTGGTCAGTTCGACACTCCTACGCCACCTTACTGGAAGGGCCCGTATGCCCGCATGGTACCAACCTACTGGTCGACGTCGGTGACAACATCTTGCTGTATCAGTAACCTCACCGCCATCAACGAACTGCTTCCCACGGAGTACATCGTTCATTGGGCCAAACAGATGGAAGATCGAATGTGCGAGATCCAGGCTGTGTGGTGGATGAGGAAGAACAGTCCAATGAAGTTTTCTGAGCTCTTCTCGGGTGCGCTGACTTGTGTGAGGCCTTGCGTTGTCATGGAGAAGGAGAAGTTCGTTTGTACTTGCGCGGCGACGAACAAGCTGAAAACCCCTATTAATATTCCTGAGTGTAGCAAAATACACATCAGATGTGACCACTGCACCATGAGGGAGGACATCAAACAGAGGAACCCTTTCAGAGTCACAGAAGACGGTCGCCATGACTTTACCGGCTTAGGGTGAAGCTTTAACTTTTTTTCGGAGGAGAGGTGATGTGGCGCCACCCCATGGGTTTGTAGTTTTGTTTCCGGTTCTTAGCGATCGATCCATGTGTCATCGCCTGTGACGATATTCGACAAAAAATTGTGACGCTCACCCTTGTAACGTGCAAGTAATTCCGCACAGATGATGTTCTTTATGGTCTTCTATTAGGCGGCGATAAACGCAGCGGCCACTCACCATTGAGTACCCCAGCTGGAGGACGAGTATGTCATCGCTACAACAGAGACATCCAGTCGAGCAGCGAGATGTTTGATCGTAATCCGCCAGTCACATCAAATCAGAGTGACTGTAACGTCCCAAAGTTGTAGGGGTCACAGCTGTGTGCCGCTGGCAGGCACGCGGGAGCTCGGATAGGGTTGCGCAACCTTGTTGCGATGACAGACGCCTCGTGTAAGAAAAGCACTGACAAAAAACATTAGCGGGACCGCTGTAACCGTTAGCAAAATATGTATTTTAATATGACGGAAGGCGGTAACAAATGAGGGAAACCTCATTCAATTTTTTTGTCAATTAATAGAGAGACTCTGTCTTTAGTCCTCGTGGGGAGAAGACGTTTTTTCTTGTGAATCAATGTGTTGTCTGAATAATAATCCTATGAAAATATTCAGTGTAAAAACTCGTTTTTTGTGCAAAACCACATAAGTTTTCTTTTCTTCCACGCACCATCTCAATATCAGGACCACAAGAGGCATGCATCTGAAGAAGAAGCCCGATTAAGAACTGTTATACACACGATCAACAGATAAATACTAATGGCGGAAAAAGATGAATATAATCAAGGACACCACGTAACTTCACGACACCATTGGCCCACAATTTACAGGATATGTGAATTAAACGCGATAATACAATTTATTCTCTCCAAAAACTCATAAAAACCAAATATGTCAATAGTATACAATCAATTTGTTTAATTATATATATTTTATATTACTACACTACTGGCCATTAAAAATTGCTGCACCAAGAAGAAATGCAGATGATAAACGGGTATTGATTGGACAAATATATTATACTAGAACTGACATGTCATTACATTTTCACGCAATTTATGTGCATAGATTCTGAGAAATCAGTATCCAGAACAACCACGTCTGGCCGTAATAACGGCGTTGATACGCTTGGGCATTGAGTCAGAGCTTGGATGGCGTGTACAGGTACAGCTGCCCATGCAGCTTCAACACGATACCACAGTTCATCAAGAGTAGTGACTGGCGTATTGTGACGAGCCAGTTGCTCGGCCACCATTGACCAGACGTTTTCAATTGGTGAGAGATCTGGAGAATGTGCTGGCCAGGGCAGCAATCGAACATTTTCTGTTTGCAGAAAGGCCCGTACAGGAACTGCAACATTATCCTGCTGAAGTGTAGGGTTTCGCAGGGATCGAATGAAGAGTAGAGCCACGGGTAGTAACACATCTGAAATGTAACGTCCACTGTTCAAAGTGCCGTCAATGCGAACAAGAGGCGACCGAGACGTGTAACCAATGACACCCCATACCATCACGCCGGGTGATACACCAGTATGGCGATGACGAATACGCGCTTCCAATGTGTGTTCACCGCGATGTCGCCAAACACGGATGCGACCATCATGATGCTGTAAACAGAACCGAAAGAATGACTTTTTGCCATTCGTGGATCCAGGTTCGTCGTTGAGTAAACCATCGCAGCCGCTCCTCTCTGTGATGCAGGGTCAGGGGTAACCGCAGCCACGGTCTCCGAGCTGATAGTCCATGCTGCTGCAAACGTCGTCGAACTGTTCATGCAGATGGTTGTTGTCTTGCAAACGTCCCCATCTGTTGACTTATGGATCGAGACGTGGCTGCACGGTCCGTTACAGCCATGTGGATAAGATGCCTGTCATCTCGACTGCAAGTCATAAGAGGCCGTTGGGATCCAGCATGGCGTTCCATATTACCCTCCTCAACCCACCAATTCCATATTCTGCTAACAGTCATTGGATCTCGACCAACGCGAGAAGCAATTTCGCGATACGATAAACCGCAATCGCGATAGGCTACAATCCGACCTTTATCAAAGTCGGAAACGGGATGGTACACATTTCTGCTCCTTACACGAGGCATCACAACAACGTTTCACCAGGCAACGATGGTCAACTGCTCTTTGTGTATGAGAAATCGGTTGGAAACATTCCTCGTGTCAGCACATTGTAGGTGTCGCTACCGGCGCCAACCTTGTGTGAATGCTCTGAAAAGCTAATCATGTGCGTATCACAGCATCTTCTTCCTGTCGGTTAACTTTCGCGTCTGTACTCGTAGCACGTCACCTTCGTGGTGTAGCAATTTTAATGGCCAGTAGTGTATTTTTATTACTGTATATAAATTTTCGCACTCGAGCGACGAGTCACAGTGCTTTTGATCACTGCCAGGTCTTCGTAGACATCCTGCAAGCACGTATAAGTGTCAGCGATGCTCAGATTTTCCTCTAAAAGAAATTCAATGACAGTTCTCTGCTTGGAACTTACCTCTGTTACAGAGGGTATTTTGAAGGCTGCGTACAGAGCCGCAGCCTATCTGAACTCATGAGATTATGGGAGCCACGATGTGTCACAACTTATCTGCATTATTTCAGCCTAAAGTCGCCGAGAAAAAGATGTGTTGCATTGCTTGTTGAACACCCCTCGTATAAAGTCAATGAAACAGTTTAAAAACTGGTATAGGTACACGGTTAAACATGACATAGAGTGAAAGACAAACGCTCAGGTTTTCTTTAACATGGTGCCGGCAAGTTTGGTACTGTTCCACTTCTATTATGTACCTTGAAGACTTTCGACATCTCATCACAGCAGCAGTTCTTACCACCACACTTGATATGCTGGGTCGGATGTGCGCAGAACTGGACTACCCATGAGATGTTTGCCGTGTGATGAAGGGTGGACACACGCAACCATTTTAAACGCAGTAAAAGAAAATTTGAGAGCCTGTTTTTCATATTCCGTGCCATTTGTGACGTCATTCTTGGTCACTTATCTGTACCAATTTTCTAAAAATGTTTTATGACCTTATAAGTGTCGTGTAGTTGTTTTATTGGGATCCCTGCTTTGAAGCTGACGAAGAACATTGTTGTCAGTATTGCATCGTTTTGTTTCAATACTGCGTTGTTCTAGTTGCGCCTTGGCTGATGTGATCTGACTCAGTAAACAGTGTTTAGGAGTGACTGGAGATGTGTCTGAAGCTGCACGAACGTCCACAGACAGGACAAACAATGACACAGACAGTGAGTTATTTTAGAGGTCGCTTTGGCAAAGTCTCAGACAGTAAAGCAGATCTGCTTGATTGGGAGAAACGTACTTTTTTTCAGGCAGTGTGAAATGTATACAGCGTAGTGAACGTAAGAAAAAGGGAATCAGTTGAGCATCCACCGATGAAATACACGCACGAAGGAGCAACTGAATCTGAAGTACAGTGCATGATCATATGAAAAAAAAAAAAAAAAAGATTTCAGAATGAATGGATTTAGACAGATGTTTTGAATGAGTTGTCTAACAAAGACTTGGAGCAGTGAGTTGCACGATTTCCATTTGCCGTGTCTCGCTCAAGAGTGATAGTTTCCAAGTAATGTGCAATACGTCGCAGTTCACACAGGAGGAATGTGGTTTTCTTGTCTAAGGACCGTCCCCATGGTGTCCAAGAGTTGGAAAGTAATGCTGGTCATGTTATGGTATGAACCAGGATGTCATCACGATGTCGGTTAAGACCACAGTTTTTTGAGGGGAGCGCGGGTGGAAATTCTCGTTTGGGCACAATGCAAACCTGGTTGATACCTCAGCTCAAAGACAAGGGAATCATGGACGAAGTGTGTAAGTACAGCAGGACGGAGGTCCAGCACACTTTGCTACTCAGGTGCGTGAGTTCCTTGATGAACAATTTCGAGGCAGCTGGACAGGACGTGGTTCAGCAAAACCTACAGGCTCTCGATCAAACAAGCCCAGGCTTTACCACGTCAGACATATCATCACGTCAACAACACGTCAATGAGAATATGAAGTCAGATACATCCCCGAATAAGGTACGGTGGACCACATACAGATCTACTGGATGCATAGTGCATACACGAGGGACATTACATAAGTACTGCAACACTTTTTTCCCGAAAGCTGGGTCGTTTCAGCCAGGATTCCAATACTCCATATTATTCCCTACTGTTCTGGCTACAAAAGCCTATTTTTCAACGTAATCTCCGTTCGATGCGTCGGTCTTACGCCACCTTACTCGGAGGGCCTGTGTGCCCGCATGGTGCCGCTCTACTGGTCGACGTCGGAGCTCAAGTCTTGATGCTTCAATAACCTCCCCATCATCCATGTGCTGCTTACCGCGGAGTGCACCCTTCACGATCTGGGCAGCCGTCTTTGGTTGTTTGCAGATGACGCTGTCGTTTACCGACTAATAAAGTCATAATAACTTCAAAACAAACTGCAAGACGATTTAGAAAAAATATCGGAATGGTGCGAAATGCTGCAGTCCGGAACCGCGGGACTGCTACGGTCGCAGGTTCGAATCCTGCCTCGGGCATGGGTGTGTGTGATGTCCTTAGGTTAGTTAGGTTTAAGTAGTTCTAAGTTCTAGGGGACTTATGACCTAAGATGTTGAGTCCCATAGTGCTCAGAATCATTTGAACCATTTTGGTGCGAAATGTGGCAGTTGACCTTAAATAACGAAAAGTGTGAGGTCATACGCATGAGTGCTAAAAGGAATTCGTTAAACTTCGGTTACACGATAAATCAGACAAATCTAAAAGCCGTAAATTCAACTAAATACCTAAATATTACAATTACGAACAACTTAAATTGGAAGGAACACATAGAATATGTTGTGAGGAAGGCTAGCCAAACACTGCGTTTTATTGGCAGGACACTTGGAAAATGGCGGGCCGGTGTGGCCGTGCGGTTCTAGGCGCTTCAGTCTGGAACCGCGTGACCGCTACGTTCGCAGGTTCGAATCCTGCCTCGGGCATGGATGTGTGTGATGTCCTTATGTTAGTTAGGTTTAAGTAGTTCTAAGTTTTAGGGGACTGATGACCACAGATGTTAAGTCCTATAGTGCTCAGAGCCATTTGAACCATTTGAACTTGGAAAATGTAACAGATCTACTAAGGAGCCTGCCAACACTACGCTTCTCCGTCCTCTTTTAGAATACTGCTGCGCGGTGTGGGATCCTTACCAGATAGGACTGACGGAGTACATCGAAAAAGTTCAAAGAAGGCAGCACGTTTTGTATTATCGCGAAATATGGGAGAGAGTGTCACAGAAATGACACAGGATTTGGGCTGGACTTCATTAAAAGCAAAGCGCTTTTCGTTGCGATGGAATCTTCTCACGAAATTCCAATCACCAACTTTCTCCTTCGAAAGCGAAAATATTTTTTTGACACCGACCTACATAGGAGGAAACGATTACCACGATAAAATAAGGGAAATCAGAGCTCGTACGGAAAGATATGGGTGTTCGTTCTTTACGCGCGCTGTACGACATTGGAATAACAGAGAATTGTGAAGGTGGTTCGATGAACCCTCGGCCAGGCACTTCAATGTGATTTGCAGAGTATCCATGTAGATGCAGATGTTGGGAGGTGCGAGATCTTGGCTGTAGGTTGGATGCCTATACAGGCATAAACACAGTAGCAGTGATGAATGAAAAACAGTCAATTATAAATAGTGCAGCGCAAAAATAATGCAAAATACCAAAAACTGCAGATGTGAAATGAAGCCTATCGACATCAACCACTGCTAGCAAGAGGGGAAGGTGCAGGCTACGTAAAGAAACACCAATGCCACAGTATATGTTTTATAAATAAAAGCGAAACGCGTCTGGTGTACTTCTTTTTAATTACACTACAGTCAGCTCGAGACAGATCACCTACAATAACAGCTGTTAGCAGCTGCTGCGGAAGATCGCCACACAAAGAAACGTATTAAAAACTTTCAGGTTTGCCGATGGCATTGTAATTCTGCCAGAGACAGGAAAGGACTTGGAAGAGCAGTTGAATGGAATGGACGTTGTCGTGAAAGTACGATATAAGATGAACAGCAACAACAACAAAACAACGATATTGGAATGTAGTGGAATTAAATCAGGCGATTCTGAGGGAATTGGATTAGGAAACAAGACATTTAAAGTAGTAGATGAGTTTTTCTATTTGGGCAGCAAAACAACTGACGATAGCCAACGAAGAGAGGATGTAAAATGTAGACTGGCAATGACAAAACAAGCATTTCTGAAGAAGAGAAATTTGTTAACATCGAATACAGATTAAGAGTTAGGAAGTCTTTTCTGAAACTATTTGTCAGAGTGCAGTCATGTATGGAAGTGAAACATGGACGATAGACAGTTTAGACAAAAAGATAATAGGAGCTTTCTAAATGTGGTGCTACAGAAGAATATTGAAGATTAGATAGGTCGATCACGGAACTTATGAGGAGGTACTGAATAGAACTGGGAAGACAAGAAATTTGTGGCACAACTTGATGAAGAGGAGTGATTGATAGGAGACATTCTGAGACATCAAGGGATCATCAGTTTAGTATTGGAGGGAAGTGTGGCGGGTAAAAATCGTAGAGGGAGACCACGAGATGGATATAGTAAGCAGATTCGGAAGGATGTAGGTTGCAGAAGTTATTCGGAGATGATGAGGCTCACACTGATCGCCCGATAGTGTACATGATGAGATTGGGAACAACGCATTGTTTCCGAAGTAAACCAAATTGTCTTTAAGAGCGTGTATAACTTACTTCTATTACGGTATACTGATAATTTTTACTTATGGACCCGCTGACAGCAACTGAATAAAACACAATTTTAGTGCCATACGCGTTTCGCCTTTATTTTCTGCAAGGCATCACCAGTGGCAGGTTGCGTGGACAATTTCTTATATATTACGCTCCTGTTGCATTTTTGGTGCTGTGCTTCTTGTTGTTGTTGTTGTTGTTGTTGTCGTGGTCTTCAGTCCTGAGACTGGTTTGGTGCAGCTCTCCATGCTACTCTATCCTGTGCAAGCTTCTTCATCTCCCAGTACCTACTGCAGCTACATCCTTCTGAATCTGTTTAGTGTATTCATCTCTTGGTCTCCCTCTACGATTTTTACCCTCCACGCTGCCCTCCAGTACTAAATTGGTGACCCCTTGATGCCTCAGAACATGTCCTACCAACCGATCCCTTCTTCTAGTCAAGTTGTGCCACAAACTCCTCTTCTCCCCAATTCTATTCAATACATCCTCATTAGTTATGTGATCTACCCATCTAATCTTCAGCATTCTTCTGTATCACCACATTTCGAAAGCTTCTATTCTCTTCTTGTCTAAACTATTTATCGTCCATGTTTCACTTCAATAGATGGCTACACTCCATACTTTCAGAAACTCCATACTTTCAGAAACCACTTTCTGACACTTAAATCAATACTCGATGTTAACAAATTTCTCTTCTTCAGGAACGCTTTCCTTGCCATTGCCGGTCTACATTTTATATCCTCTCTACTTCAACCAACATCAGATATTTTGCTCCCCAAATAGCAAAACTCCGTTACTACTTTAAGGGTCTCATTTCCTAATCTAATTCCCTCAGCATCACCCGACTTAATATGACTACATTCCATTACCCTCGCTTTGCTTTTGTTGATGTTCATCTTATACCCTGCTTTCAAGACACTGTCCATTCCGTTCAACTGCTCTTCCAAGTCCTTTGCTGTCTCTGACAGAATTACAATGTCATCGGCGGACCACAAAGTTTTTATTTCCTCTCCATGGATTTTAATACCAACACCGAACTTTTCCTTTGTTTCCTTTACTGCTTGCTCAATATACAGATTGAATAGCATCATGGAGAGGCTACAACCCAGTCTCACTCCCTTCCCAACCACTGCTTCCCTTTTATGTCCCTCTACTGTTATAACTGCCATCTGCTTTCTGTACAAATTGTAAATAGCCTTTCGCTCCCTGTATTTTACCCCTGCCACCTTCAGAATTTGAAAGAGAGTATTCCAGTCAACATTGTCAAAAGCTTTCTCTAAGTCTACAAATGCTAGAAACATAGGTTTGCCTTTCCTTAATCTTTCTTCTAAAATAAGTGGCTCGGGCTCTGAGCACTATGCGACTTAACATCTGAGGTCATCAGTCGCCTAGAACTTAAAACCAATTAAACCTAACTAACCTAAGGACATCACACACATCCATGGCCGAGGCAGGATTCGAACCTGCTTCCGTAGCCGTCGCTCCGTTCCAGACTGTAGCGCCTAGAACCGCACGGCCAAACTGATCTTCCCCGAGATCGGCTTCTACCAGTTTTTCCATTCGTCTGTAAAGAATTCGCGTTAGTATTTTGCAGTTGTGACTTATTAAACTCATAGTTCGGTAATTTTCACATCTGTCAACACCTGCTTTCTTTGGGATTGGAATTATTATATTTTCTTGAAGTCTGAGACGTGTGTATGATACAAAATATTCCTGCCTGTAAAAAAATTGTAAGTCTACGCTAAGTAAATCGCTTCGACTTGCAGTTTAGTTGAACACCTGTACTGAAGCAACAATACTGTTATCGCTGGAGTTCTCACAAACGACACTGTAATCGCGTCACATCACATTAACGCTTATCTTTAAAGATTGCACTGACCTAAACTGAAAACAGATTTAAATGTTTTTCGTTCACAAGCGCTAACAAAAGATATAACTGCCGTAATACTGGACACCAAGCCAACTCCTGCGGATTCACTACAACCACACGATATGGATAACATAAATAATTTTTTTTTCCTCAAGTGTGTCAGAAGCAATGTTTTAATCGTTTAGTTTTTCTAAAAATGCTCATGGTTATTCAAATGATCTTCACGCTGAAGATCTATTGTTGTTACTTGAACAATCTTTCAGTGACTATGGCTGTAGAGGATCGACGCATGATATAACGAGAGACAGTTGATCTTCAACGTAATAAAATTTAATGTACTGCGCACAAACAGGTAGAAAGAACAAGTGTGTGATTATACGAATGCAGAATGAATACTGGAAGCACTCACAATGGAGTTGAGCTCTACCAAAACTATGGTTCGTTACTTTTTGTTATACCACATAAATTACGTAATAAATGATAGGATTACCGGTAGTACAGAGAGCATTGGTGGGGAAGGAAAAGCAAATGAATGTGTAAGTGAAAAACTGGCAGCCGACAACTTCTCCTCGTTTTTTTTTTTAATTTCTTTGGATGTTTGTTTGCACATAATTACGAGGGTTGAATGAAAAGTAATGCCTCCACCTTCGTTAATTGGGTTTTGATGGGAATATTTTAGTAAATCAAACGCAGAAAAAATCCTTGGAATGTGATCTTTAATTAGGAAAATTCACTTTTCCACATAATCACCAGTCAATTGGATACATCCCTGCCAACAATGAACAAGTTTTCTGAAGCCATCACGGAAGAAGTCGACACCCTGTTTCCGCAACCACAGCCTCACAGTTCTCTCAGCGTCTTCATCAGAAGAATAATGACGTCCCCGCAGATCGTCCTTCATTATCGGGAACAGATGAAGTCAGGCGTGCTAAATCTGGACTGTATGGAGGATGCCGTACGGTAGTGAGATTCAATATCTGAAGTTTAGCTGTGGTGGAACGTGAAGTGTGTGGTTTGGCATTGCCATGCCGCAGGAAAACATTTCCCGTTTCATTTCGGTCTCCGGGTCGTAATGGTGTACCCACGTTTCGTGTCCTGTCATAATTGAATGGAGAAAGGCGTCACATTCATTCTCATAAAGCGACAGGAGTTCCTGGCAAATTTCAAGTCTGTGCACTTTCATTTCAGGACTCAGCATCTGGGGTATCCATCGTCCACCGATCTTCCGATAGCTAAGAAAAGCAATAATGTGACCCACACGTTCTTGTAGAATGCTGATTGTGCTTGCAGTTTCTCTCTGAGTGATATGACGATCGTCATGAATCAATCCGTCAACATGTTGCTGGTGGAACTCGGTGGTTGCTGTCACAGGTCGTCCAACTCTTTGTTTGTCACGCAGGACAGACGTTCCCGCCTCAACGTCTTTAAACTTACTCACCCAACGACGCACAGTACTCACATCAACACAATCACCATAAACTGCTTTCATTCTCTGATGAATCTCCTTTGGGGTGACACCTTCTGCAGTCAAGATTTCAATGACTGCACATTGCTTAAATCGCATTGACCGACCGTCCGCACAGGGTTCCGTACTTTACAATGTAACAACACAACCGTTCAATGCTAATGCTTCCCGCCAACTGGAGCTGTAGAGAAGAGGCTACGGAACAAGCCAGTACCTGCCGGATACCAGTGCTGCCAACTGTTGAAGAGTTACGAAGGTGGAGGCATTACTTTTCAATCAACTCTCGTAGAATCGCGCATCATTCAGTGTTAGTTCATCCTGTATTTTATATACATTAAAATTTCAAATTGCGTTTCTACTCAATAGAACGTTCTTCGTCATGATCAAAGGCCAGAGTATCCTGTGATTATTGACAAAACATGGGAAAGTTGTTTATGAATAACAGAAACATGTTTTATATAAGTTGACAGAGTACTGAAACGATATTTGACCTTTATTGCATTGTGGTTTCTTTTGTTTTACCTTTTCGTTGAGTAAATCGCGTTTTCTAGCGCTGTGTGATAAATCTGTACTGTGTTCTTTATTTTTGCTACAACATCTGTCAGTCTCATGTTACAAATCAGTCATTTATGAATAAAACCTGAATTAAATACTGACAATTTTAACTTTGCTGTAAATCCTGTTTACATTGATGTAGCAGACAGGAGGATAACCATTTAAAACAAAAATGTCCCGTAGGTTACAGTTATGCAACACGCCTAACGAGCAGGTAACGCAGGTATGACCTTAACTGACCAAAGCTACTAGCAAAACAGCCGTAGTCTATGCATAGTGTTGAAAGTGTACAGTAGCCTACAGTGGTTTTACAGCTCTAAGCCACAACCGTTTAATATCTAAGAGCATGCGTGCATAGATATTTAAAGTGGAACTAACCCATAAAATCAATCGCGGGCAATCTTAAGGAAGTGTAGTACACCCAAAAAGGAATTAGTTAACAAAAATCCCGTTCCATCAACATTATAAATTTGCTCGTATGGGATCCGTCCCAGACAGGAATCATAGAGGAAATACAGGAGATTCAAAGAAGAACAGCGCATTTCTTTACAGGTTCATAAAGTAAGCGGGAAAGCATCTCACTGATTCTCATCGAATTCTAGTGGCCGCTGTTACACGTGATGCGTGGTCCATTACCGTGTGATTTATGGTTAACATTCTACGAGCATAAATTCCCCAAAGAGTCAACCAACACATCGTTTCATCCTATGTATATATCGTGAAAAGAAAATGAAGATATGCTTGGATTTAGCAATTTAGATTTAGCAACAATCGTTCTTCCCACAGGTCATTCGCGATTGTAACAGAAAAGGGGAAGTGACAGTGGTACACAGTATAACCTCTGACATACACCATACAGTGGTTTGCGAAGTATAGATTAAGTGATTTAAGAAAACTGTAGGAAAAAGATGCTTAGTTCATGCATCAGTTACATCAGAGTCCTCATTCAATAATTGAATACAACCAGGATATAGGAACAGGATCTCATCCTTGGAACTATGTAGTAGGAAAAACGTCAAGATTACAATAAACTACGCTATAAAAGCAACTGTATTTCTTAAAAAATCATTCACTAGGATTGCCATACAAATTAACAGTTGTTCTTGGATGATTTTTAGGCTCCTTACACACACAAGGTATCTAGATGCAGTGAGCCGCTTCCTGCACAAGTCCTATTTATTGTAGCTGAACTGCTTTCTGTCTGCGTGTTGTCGAGCCACTCAGATCAATCAGATACAAAGTGCTTCCTGTAGCAGAAATACAGTGAAATTTCACTAATTTGGAGTAACTGGTGCAAGTCTCAGTCTGAATTACTGAAAGTGTGAATTAGAGAAAACGTTACCCAAAATATTTATTTGAAGAGCAGCTGAACGGAATGGACAGTGTCTTGAAAGGAGGATATAAGATCAACATCAACAAAAGCAAAACGAGGATAATGGAATGTAGTCGAATTAAATCGAGTGATACTGCGGGAATTAGATTAGGAAATGCTTAAAGTACACTACTGGCCATTAAAACTGCTACACCGAGAAACAAACGCAGGTGACAAACGGGTATTCATTGGACAAATATATTATACTAGAATTGACATGTGATTACATTTTCATGCAGTTTGGGTGCATAGATCCCGAGAAATCAGTACCCAGAACATCCATCTCTAGCCGTAATAACGACCTTGATACGGCTGGGCATTGAATCAAACAGAGCTTGGATGGCGTGTACAGGACAGCTGTCCATGCAGCTTCAACACGATACCACAGTTCATCAAGAGTAGTGACTGGCGTATTGTGACGAGCCAGTTGCTCGCCCACCATTGACCAGACGTTTTCAATCGGTGAGAGATCTGGAGAATGTGCTGGCCAGGGCAGCAGTCGAACATTTTCTGTATCCAGAAAGGCCCGTACAGGACTTGCAACATGCGGTCGTGAATTATCCTGCTGAAATGTAGGGCTTCGCAAGGATCGAATCAAGGGTAGAGCCACGGGTCATAACACATCTGAAATGTAACGTCCACTGTTCAAAATGCCGTCAGTGCGAACAAGAGGTAACCGAGACGTGTAACCAATGTCACCCCTTACCATCACGCCGGGTGATACGCCAGTATGGCGCTGACAAATATACACGCTTCCAATGTGCGTTCACCACGATGTCGCCAAACACGGATGCGACCATCATGATGCTGTAAACAGAACATGGATTCATACGAAAAAATGACGTTTTGCCATTCGTGCACCCAGGTTCGTCGTTGAGTACACCATCGCAGGCACTCTGGTCTGTGATGCAGCGTCAAGGGTAACCGCAGCCATGGTCTCCGAGCTGATAGTCCATGCTGCTGCAAACATCGTCGAACTGTTCGCGCAATTGGTTGTTGTCTTGCAAACGTCCCCATCTGTTGACTCAGAGATCGAGTCGTGGCTGCACGATCCGTTACAGCCGTGCGGATAAGATGCCTGTCATCTCGACTGCTAATGATACGAGGCCGTCGGGATCCAGCACGGCGTTCCGTATTACCCTCCTGAGCCCACCGATTTCATATTCTGCTTACAGTCATTGGATCTCGACCAACGCGAGCAGCAATGTCGCGATAGGATAAACCGCAATCGCGATAGGCTACAATCCGACCTTTATCAAAGTCGGAAACGTGATGGTACGCATTTCTCGTCCTTACACGAGGCATCACAACAACGTTTCACCACGCAACGCCGGTCAACTGCTGTTTGTGTATGATAAATTGGTTGGAAACTTTCCTCGTGTCAGCACGTTGTAGGCATCGCCACCTGCGCCAACCTTGTGTGAATGCTCTGAAAAGTTAATCTTTTACATATCACAGTATCTTCTTGCTGTCGGTTAAATTTCGCGTCTGTAGCACGTCATCTTCGTGGTGTATTAATGGCCAGTAGTGTAGTAAATGAGTTTTGCTATTTGGGGAGCAAAATAACTGGTGATGGTCGAAGTAGAAAGGATATAAAAAGTAGACTGGCAATGGCAAGGAAAGCGTTTCTGAAGAAGAGAAATTTGTTAACATCGAGTGTAGATCTAAGGGTCAGGAAGTCGTTTCTGAAAGTATTCGTATGTAGTGTAGCCATGTATGGAAGAGAAACGTGGACGATAAATAGTTTAGACAAGAAGATAATAGAAACTTCGAAATGTGGTGCTACAGAAGAATGCTGAAGTTAGATGAGTAGATCACATAACTAATGAGGAGGTATTGAATTGAATTGGAGAGAAGAGAAATTTGTGGCACAATTTGACTAGAGGAAGGGATCGGTTGGCAGGGCATGTCTTAGGCATCAAGGGATCACCAATTTAGTACTGGAGGGCAGCGTAGAAGGTAAAAATCGTAGAGGGAGACCAAGAGCTGAATACACTAAACAGATTCAAAAGGATGTAGGTTGCAGTAGGTACTGGGAGTTGAAGAACCTTGCACAGGACAGAGTAGCATGGAGAGCTGCATCAAACCAGTCTCTGGACAGAAGAGCACAACAACAACAACAACAAGAACAACAACAATAACAATAACTTTGATTAGGAATGTGACTGTTGTACCGGGCAAAAATTCGCTGCTCAGTTCAATGGTTACTTTGCGCCAGGAGGAGACTGCGAAGATACTGTAACACATAAAATATTAGTCCAATTTATAATAACATAAATAAGAAGAATTACTTAGGTTTGTATAATCCATTTCTACATCTATATCAACATCTACATAGACACTCTGCAAGCCATCGTACGGTGCATGGCGGATGGTAGCCTGTACCACTACTTGTCACGTCCCATACTGTTCCACTTGCAAATAGAGAGAGGGAAAAACGACTTTCCATATGCCTGCATATGAGTCCTAATTTTTCGTATCTTATCTTCGTGATCCTTACGCGCTGTGTTTGTTGATGGCAGTAGAACCCTTCGCCTGTCAGCTACAAATGTCGGTCCTCTAAATTTTTTGAGTAGTGTTTCTCGAAAAGAACGTTGCCTTCCCTCTAGCGATTCCCATTTGAGTTCGCGTAGCATCTCCGTAACACTTGCGTGTTGTTCGAACCAACTGGTAACAAATCCAGCAGCCCGCCTCTGAATTGCTTCGATGTCTTCCATCAATCCCATATCATATGGATCCCAAACACTCGAGCAGTATTCAAGAATAGGTCGCACCAGCGTCCTTTATGCGACCTCTTTTACAAGTGAACCACTCATTCCTAAAATTCTACCAATAAACCGAAGTTGACCATTCACCATCATTATCACAATTCTCGCTTGCTCGTTCCACCTCACATCGCTTTGAAAATTTCTACAGGAATGTCACGAGTATTTACAACTGATTCTGAACATTAATTTGATACAGACACTTTACAAGTCTCTCACTCAGAGTACATTTAAAAATAGCTCCCACGTATACAGGTAACAGCCAGCCTTTCGACTGGAAGGTGTAGTCCTGTCCCATGGCCGGCGTGTAGTTAGTTTCATCTCACTCATGTGGATTTTTTTCCTTGTGGGATTACATGAATCTGTGGTGTATGACACCCCGCCGGAAGCCTAAGAGCAACTGGTTGGTGGGATCCCAGCTGGTTGCCTCATTGCCCAACAGACAGCACGAACATTTGAGAGAGTGTGGATTGATTTAAATGCGCTGCGGTGAAGTTTGCTTTGAGACTAACGGTTGTCACTTTGAATAGTTGCTCTGAAATTAAGTTGGTAGTATGAAGTAAATCGTTTATGCAACTAAACAACTAAATATTCTTTTCCAATCGTTATTTCATTATCTAGAAGTACTCAGTTTACGACCGTCTTCCAGCTGTATAGTTTTGATCTAGTATCTATATTTTACGTTCAGTGGTTCCATAGTCATTGCATGACTCCTGTTCCAACCACAAAGCAATGGGATTAGTAGAATACCGTTGCCTTCACTGTCCTCTGAATCCTTCACCCGAATCCGGTTCCATGCGACTCTTGTAGAGAAGGTCGTTTCTCGTCCTTCACCAGCGAGTGTTGCAAAATGACTAATGAATTACAAACATAATCGTTCACTGGTATACACTGTACAAGTCATGTAAGAGCCCCCAATAATACATCCACCACCACAATGAAATCATTCTTGCTCGATTTTGTTTTGTACGTTGTACTATGTCTATTACCGATAACTGACATTACTGTATGTTTCTGTAAAGTGTAACACACACTCTGAAAAGCTTTCCTTTACCACTGGTCTTGCACATATCTTTCCCAAATGACGAAATTATTTTCGTGAGATCCTCCGTTACGTTAAACACCACAAGAAATGCTGTCATTTCCTGTAGAGATTAATAGCACAACATTCCATCTAGGAGACATAGCAGCCAGAGATAGACCCGTATGAGGCAAATACATAGTTTGAGAGTTACCCAGCATCGGAAAATATTTCGCAATAGAACTATGTTATGCCAGGTGTTTCTAAATGAGTATATCGGGGTTTGAAGCCTTTGTAGCATTTATTACATTCAACCTACCTATATAAATAAGGTATTACAAATTATTCTTACAAGTGTCCGAAGTGAACACCGTTTGCCACACGGCACACATCGATAGGCGAGTTCTTCCCAACCCTTGATCAGTGTGTCTGGAATAATAGTTGCAACAACTGCTTCATCCATTTTTCTGAAGACGGGTAGATCAAGTGGTAGCGGAGTAACAACCAAATGATCCTTTACGAAATCCCCATAGATAAAAATCGTATAACGTCAGATCGGGTGAACGTGGAGGCTACGCGAAACAAGCCTTGTCATTCAGCCCCTTGCGACCAATCCAGCGGACGAGGACAATGTAAAGCTGTAAGGACGGTCATGAGTCGTGCTTGGGTAGCTCAATTGGTGGGGCACTTGCCCGTGTAAGGCCGTATGGTCAGAAGTGCGGGCTCGCACGACCGTCCCTTCAAGGTGAGGTGAGGTGCTGTGATCTGTGCTTTGACGCAGTTCACAGTTGTACATATTTCAGGCGGAAAGGGCGTCGTAGAGCAGTCCCTCAATACTTGGTAATATAAGTTCAGGGACTGCCTCCTCCAAGTTTCCGAATCTCAGTCATTCGCCAATATGGCGTGGCGGAGGGCAGGTTTTGCACAGGACAGTCACCACGACGACGTAGACGTGTAAGCGCCACGGCAGCGGTGTCGTGATTCACACGTCACCTTGGTTAGTTTCCGACAGTAAGGAGACGCCAAAAGGGCCACATGCAGCTTCCAAACACCCAGCCATGTTACACCGTCTGGCAGTCGAGTGTGATGGTGCAGACATACTCTGCATGGTCGGAAAAAAACGTCAGGCCAAATCTGAGCCAGTCGGGTTCGTCCCACCAGCGAACGTGAGATATACAAGCGACCATAGTGACTGGAAGAATGTGTAGTGTAGTGCGTGAAACCAGGGCGGTCACCATGAAAATGTTTCCACATGCCGGCCGAAGTGGCCGTGCGGTTAAAGGCGCTGCAGTCTGGAACCGCAAGACCGCTACGGTCGCAGGTTCGAATCCTGCCTCGGGCATGGATGTTTGTGATGTCATTAGGTTGGTTAGGTTTAACTAGTTCTCAGTTGAGTCCCATAGTGCTCAGAGCCATTTGAACCATTTTGTTTCCACATGTCCGCAAGTTGGAGACAGTCGACGATCGTGGCAAGCTCTGCGCAGGCAAACGACGCGGCAGATGGTGTTTGGAGCAGAGGGTAGAATTAAAATCACACCCAGGTACGTACCTAGCCACCAGCAAGGTTGAACCACCTGAAGATGACGGACAGTCGCTCTGAGGAAATATTGTGGAATTTGCATAACGTGATCCGACGGCAAACCCGTGAAGACTGTTTACACAAGACATGTGCTTTGTCAGTTCAGGTTTGATCTGTTGCATTCCATTTAAGATGAGGTAGGCCTCGAAGATCTGCCATTTTTCCGCGACGTGACTGATGACTCATCTGTAAGGCAGATACGACCACGTCCTTCAGTACCTCAAAATGAAGTTCGAAAACACTCACTGTGCGGAGGCTGAACGCTCCATGATAAACTGAAACAGCTCTGACATGGCCATCAGTGTGTTTGAATCTCAGTCCTTAGGTGCAGCGTCACAAAACGTCAGTGCAAACCGCTTCCGTCCGCAGTTTGATACAAATCACGCTGCTCGTGACATTGAAAACGTGAATTCCTGTAACATCTTGACGTGCAAAATGAAGTTCGTTCCATTTCTTGCGCTCGAGATTGTACATGTTCCACTTTAAAGATGATTTTTATAGTCACACGGCAGTGAGATAACGCCACTGCAGGTCAGAAGTTGGAGTAAGTCAGCGACGTAGCACCGCGCGCTAACATGCGAACAGAAGCGCGCCTGCTGAGTGCTCCTCAGAGCACAGAGCACGTCTGACTCATATCACGGCTTGAGCCGATTGCGGCCAACTAAGCTACCCAAGCACGATTAGCGACCCGTCCTTACAGCTATACTACCGTCGATAACTCGTTTCACAGAAGTTCTCCTGCGAAACTTGCACGACTAGCACTTCTGGATGAAAGGATATTGCGGAGACGTGGCTTAGCCGCGACCTCGGGGATGTTTCTAGAAAGAAATTTTCACTCTGCAGCAAAGTGTATGCTGATACGAAACTTCCTGGCAGATTAAAACTGCCATCAAGGGACTGTGGTGCGAGCCCGCACTTGTGACCATATGGCTTTCGAAAATCTGTTGATGTGCCACGTTATAGCAGACGGGCAACAACGTCACTGGGCTTGATTCGAAAAATAACTGATGACAATGGCAGACCACATGACACCTAATGCGGCCATTCATGCCCATTGTGCTAGGCATTCTTCATTGAAGAAGAATCTCAGTTCACGTTCTGCCCAATACTAAAAGACGCGACATTATCATTGAAGGCACCAGTAACAGAAGACGAAGTCCTTATTGCTATCCGAGTGGGAACTGTTAACAAGCTACTGTTATCTGTGGAGAACTGATGTCCCCCCCCCCCCCCGGTGAGGGTTCCTGATGACTTTCTAGAGGGCCTCATTGTCTCTATTCACAAACCGCATAAGTGTGCACACATCGCCGGCCGCTGTGGCCGAGCGGTTCTAGGCGCTTCAGTCTGGAACCGCGCGACCGCTACGGTCGCAAGTTCGAATCCTGCCTCGGGCATGGATGAGTGTGATGTCCTTGGGTTAGTTAAGTTTAAGTAGTTCTAAGTTCTAGGGGACAGCCATTTGTGCTCAGAGCCATTTGAACCATTTGTCCACACATCGGAGGCTAACGCCTGTTGACCCCGTTAAACAGCGACATGGTCCTTACACGCCTTTTGGCAGCGCGACTTAAGAGTACGGCCCATCATGTCGTGTCCTATGATCAGGCGTCGCTAGGGGAGCATATAACTAACATTCGGATAGTGTTTTGCTGCAACATGGATCTCATTGCACTCGCAGGGCTCAATATTTGCCCGCAACTTTGTCATCCTTAGACTTCAGCCAGGCATTTGAATGGGTCGATCATTCTTTTCTTACGGTTGGTCTCCGTCATATGGGATACCCAGAAGCTGTTGGCGAGGTGATCATGTGTCCCCTGCGCGGTGTGTCATTCAGGGTGCCATGTAATGATAGGCTCACCCAATCTATCCTGATCACGTGTTCGGTATGACGGGGGTGGGCCCTGTGGGCGCTGCTGTACGTCTTTGCCCTAGAATCATTGTCATGTGGACTACGACAACAACGGATCAGGAGGTCGCTAGGTAGACATCAATTTGTTGCACCGCCCATGCGGACGATTTGGTACCGATGAAACCCTGGCGGCACTTGCATCGGTGGCGAGCTACAGGGAGGCGTCGGGCAGCTTTCTTGAGGTACGTAAATCACGAGCTATGTATATTGGTACAGGCCTGCCTTCGTATCGAATTTATGACTGATCGCGGCGCTCTATGGCCCCCAACTACAGACTCCTGTTGCAGAGGATCAGGTTTGAACTCGCTGAATATCGCCTCAGCTCCCATGACCCCCATGAACGTACGCGCTATGTCAACAATTACATAGTGTCGCAGATCCCTCACACGATATAAACTCTTCTGGTGCCACACACATTGGTTCGCCGCTTGTTGGCTGCGATGGGTTCCTTTGTTAGCCAAGAGCAGATCTCCCAACGCCCGCTGAGCCCTTCACCTTCCCCAGGCGGGCTGGGGATTTTCTCTCCTCATAATTTCATCATCATCATCATCATCATCATCATCATTATTTGTGACAGTTGCTAGATTGGACTGAGTTAATCTTTGGACTGTGTAAAAATTGAGACTTTGTACAGGCGCTGATGACCGCGCAGTTTAGGGCCCCACAAACCAAACATCGTCATCGACCTTCGGGAAATAAACGAATTGTTCTCGTCTCCACCAAATTACAATGAAAGGAACACCCTTAGCTGCTTACATGCGTTGACGTACGTCAACGGGGACAGATGAAAACGTGTGGCCCGACTGGGACTCGAACCCGGGATCTCCTGCTTACATGGCAGACGCCCTATCCATCTGAGCCACCGAGGACACAGAGGATAGCGCGACTGCAGGGATTTATCTCTGGCACGCCTCCCGCGAAACCCACATTCTCAACGTATTGTCCCGCACTACATTCGTAGTGCCCCCGCTCATTATACTCATTACTCGCGGCGCGTTGCCGATTCCCGTAAGAGTTCGGTCAGTGTTTGTGCATTCGCACAGAAGAAGAAGATGGTCAAGTGGCCGGTGAGCATTAACTATATATTTACTAGAATGGTATCTGTTCTTTCGGACATGTCCAAAAGAACAGATAAAATCTTAGTAAATGTTCACCAAATTAGCCTCTTCGACTCTCCACTTAGCCTCGCGTGCAGGGTGCCGGATACTGACGGTCGTCGATTCTTTTCTGGCCCAGCAGTAGACGTCTGGCCCTCGGTCCAGCGAATTCTGGCCTTCCTCATACGTGCCGCTCCTGACCGAATAACAACGCAGTCGATCTTGTTCCCGCATGACGTCTACTATCCGCAGACGAAGACTCCCTGTGTGAATTGATTCCGCGACCTTGCAGTTAGTTATTTTTTGTCACTGGTGACATGAGTATTCTCGATTTTTGGACTTACTCGAACGAACGGTATTGCGCCATTCTCCATAATCCGAAATACAGGCAATAGTTTTACAGCTTCCTTTGGAGTGCCTTCTACGACCCGCCTTGCAGTTGGAATGTCCCTGCAATGAGCAGTTGATCTGGCGCACAATTTTTAATTTTTTGCTACTACAATCCCCAACGGTATTCCCTTATTTCGAGAAGGTGTCCATCGATTTCTCCACGGCTGTGGGGGGCTTTCATGGACTTCACTCTATAGGTCCGAGGAATAAATAAACTTTTTCTCTGTGAAATACATTTGTTACCCTCTCCCTGCTTTCGTTCCCTTCTTTCTTAGTTTAGGTAGATGTGGTGTTGGGACAGGCGCAGTTGGAGGCCAGGGCCTGGAGTGGTGCAGACATTTTTGTTTTTAGGGTCGAATTGGCGGTGGCAAATAGACCCCTTTTTTATAGATTTCTTAATAATCAGGAAACTGAGGAAGAAAGCAAAAGAGGTGATCAATGTAAAAAGAAAAAAGTGGTTAGGTCATGGCGTTGTGGCCACAATAACCTACGTTAAATTCCTGGTCACGACAATTTAAAAAAATGTTTGTAGAACAGTTGCCCGCGAAAGGCAGAGTCTGGGTCCGTCACTCAGTTTCAATTTTCCAGGAAGTTTGATAACAGCGCACACTTCGCTGAAGTGTGAAAATTTAATTCTGAGTATAACGTAGATTAACCAGTTGCATAACGAGTTATGCCAGTGAGGTGATCCACAGTCATGCTGCCAAATAAAGTTCTGTGGAACAGCTTCTTCCAACTGAGGGAACAGCCATAGTTCTAGCGCATCAAGATACGGAACACCAATTACCGTTGCTTCACCGAATAAGAAATACCCACAAACGTTCCGCCGAGATGTGATACAAGAAACATTCATCTTAGAGGAGTCTCGGGGAAACTCCACCATCTCGTGGGGATTTGCTGACCCCCACATGCGCACACTATGTGTGTTCACATTTCCACTTAGGCGAAATATCGATTCATTACCGAACACGACACGATCCAGGAAATCTGAATCGTCATGCAGAAATATTTTGTTTGCAAAGTTGGCACGTCAACCGTAGTCTCTAGGCTATAAAGCTTGCAAAAACTGCAAACGATAACGTCGCAGTTGTAAGTGTCTCCTTAAAGGTCTCCACACAGACGTCACTGGAACTGGTAATTCATGACTAGGGTGTCGCGTTTGACACTATGACCCAGATTGACAACACCCAAACTTTTGTTCTACATTGACCATACTCCCTGTTGTGGATTGGCAGGAGACCAACCCACTAAATTTAGAGGAAGCCGAAAGGCACGCGTTTTAGCTCACGCAGGCTGGCGTGAGGTCTGGAACAGGACAAGGAAATTAGAACGTAGAAAAACGGACGCAGATGGTGGAATACTTAACTTTAATCCATAATGTTGAACGCAGCTCTTGTCTGTACATTATTTACAATATCAATAGTAACTGAACATGGCGCCTTGCTAGGTCGTAGCAAATGACGTAGCTGAAGGCTATGCTAACTATCGTCTCGGCAAATGAGAGCGTATTGTGTCAGTGAACCATCGCTAGCAAAGTCGGTTGTACAACTGGGGCGAGTGCTAGGAAGTCTCTCTAGACCTGCCGTGTGGCGGCGCTCGGTCTGCAATCACTGATAGTGGCGACACGCGGGTCCTACGTATACTAACGGACCTCAGACGATTTAAAGGCTACCACCTAGCAAGTGCGGTGTCTGGCGGTGACACCACACTCTCTATTGACGCTTTCGCGCAGCATGCAAAGGGGCTGACAGCGACAGCAAGTTGGAATCAATACTGCGAGTAGAAGGGAAGTTCTCGCTGAGCGTCAAGGAACACCTGATACGGATAAACGGTTTGTTTACTTGGCTGTTCCTAATCGGAAGGAACCGTGGTCAGTCGCACGGAGTCATTGTGTATGCTGGGGACGAACGCGCTGTGAGCTTACTGGCTCTGAGCACTATGGGACTTAACATCTATGGTCATCAGTCCCCTAGAACTTAGAACTACTTAAACCTAACTAACCTAAGGACATCACACAACACCCAGCCATCACGAGGCAGAGAAAATCCCTGACCCCGCCGGGAATCGAACCCGGGAACCCGGGCGTGGGAAGCGAGAACGCTACCGCACGACCACGAGATGCGGGCTGTGAGCTTACTGAATATGAATAAGCCGGACTCACAGAAACTTTGTGTGTCCATTGTGTGGAACATTCAGTTCCTTTTGGTACTGTGTACTGTTGGTTACCTCGCCACTTCATGATTTTCGATTCTTATGATATATTTTATTTGCTCACGAAACCGTTCATGTGTATTTCACGTGCTACGTGAGATGTAGAGAGTCAACGCTTTCGGGTACAACTCTTTATTACAGAGGTATTTGCCTGATTTAAACTACTCAGTAGCACCCGCTTCTGTGTGTAGTATTACATGTATTTCATTAAAATGTGTATGGTGTATGCTTGTTTAGTTCTTAACACTCTTGTGCAGGGCGCCTTTGTCAGTGAAGCTTTGTAGTGATTGTTTCTAACACTGGCCTGTTTCAAATACGCTATCAGATATTGAATTCTATCCGTCATATGAAGGAACTCAAAGGTTGATGATATAAATACTGCATATAACGGCGCAGCGCCTCGAACCTAAGAAAGCTACGCACAAAGAAAGGAACCGTCCCAAATATTACTTCTGTTATACGTTCACTAGTGGATGCTATACCAAGTCATTTGGTATGTTTATTGGTGAGTTAAGTAAACTCTAAGGAATTATGTACAACTGTTACCCTCGTAATGGTTTTGCTGAGACCACGTCTTCCATTCCTATCCCCCTAAAGTCATTTAATTCCCGTAGATTCCAGAGCAGGTGCCAAGTTTATTTCTTTGAGCAATGTTGAATATTTGCTTACTCCTGGGTTCCTGTAGTGAATAATTATCACGGTTCAGCTTTGATAATTTGCTAATTGTTTGGATTGTGTTAATGTAACTATGACTCATTAGTTTCCACCCTTTCTTATTCTATGGCCCAGTACATGTTACACTAGCCTTCGGAATTGATTTCTTGGGGCTATGCGTGGAATACCCTCTCATTTGTTCAACACGATCTTCGGTCACAAACGTTTTGAGCTACTCTTTCTTTTGATGTATTATTTAGAATTTTAAGTTAAATGAAATAAATGCTACAAAGCCTTAAAACCACAATATTCATATTGAAACACCCAGTATAATTGAAAACCACAGAGGAAAGCTGCGAATACTAAGGCGAGAAAACACAGTAGTCTAGACTTTAAAAAGTGGTCTGAATAACGTACACCGTACACTGATGTTATCAGAGAGACTTTTGACCAGGCTGGCTGGATCTTTCATTTCAGTGGTGGAGCTCAAGTGGTTACGAGTGGCACTCCACGACGATATCCGCCTATCGAATAAATCAAATAACAAATTGACTAACTCCGCCAACAAACAAAAACGAACTTTCAGCTTCTTTAGGAAATTAAAGAGCTCTGAAAGCAGAATCTCCCCACCACCAGATACACAGTGAAGCAATCAAACTTTCAAAACTCATCCTCATGGCAAGTGTTAGTTCAGATACTGTTAGTTAATTCTCTGAATTCATCATCAAATGCTTCAAAGGTGCTGTCGTCCATTGTGCTTCGCTTTGGACATTGTTCATCATGACATGCTTATTATCCATGATTATCGGGCAGTGATAATCAAGATGTTTCGAAAATGATCCTGCCCGGGCGTGTCAGCTTACTTATGTCCCTTAAGTTTGTCTGCGGAAACGAAACAAAAAAAAAAATTGTGGCCGTCACCTTATCAGTAGACAAAATGTTCCTTGCCTTATTCGGTGCACTTTCACCAGACTTTGTCCATTGTTTTGATTGCCGTTTTGACTCTGCTGTGTAATGATCGACCGAGGTTCCATTAACAGTCAAAAATCGGTGCAAAAAATTCTACGATTAAACGTCGCCAGCCATTGTGTTGAAATGTGCCGGATGAGTTTTTGGTCGACTGTGTGCAGTCGCAGCACCCTTCTTGCACGTGGCTTCTTCATAGCCAATTGTCACTGCACCATACTATGCACCACGCTCGGTTGATATGCCTAGGGTCTCAGTAATCTCACCAATTTTTATCCGGTGGTCGTGCGTTACCATACCATGGATTTTGACAGTGGTTCCTTTATGATGATCTCGGTTGGATGGCCGGAGTGCGATTCGTCTTCGGTACTAATCCGACCGCGTTTAAATTAATTAATCCAAAAGCAATTCTTCTTCAATGATGGTGCAGACTCCCCCCTGAACTTCATACAATTGCAGTCTAATCATTCAAACGAAAGTAAAAACAGCACGAAACTCAGAATTCTCATTTTCAATTGTAGTCGACACACCGGCCAATTCAGTCGGTTGTCAACGGTGAACTGTACGCTTTACATCGTTGAGATCCTTACCAACGACGAAGGCGCAACAAAAATGTTCAATTCTCTCACGGAAGTTTACCAGCTGTATATGTAGCACGCTGGTAAGTCCTATACAGAAACGTATTGCTTACGCACAAAGCTTCTTATTGAGTACTGTACCCAATCGTAAAATCTGTATATACAGTAATACAGTGTCTTTAAAGCGTGATTTCATCAGATTTATCAGAGTCCCTGGCCAAATGATACAACTTCCTTCCGATTATCTGGCTGAGGCAACGTTCAAAAAGTTTCTAGAGTGGATTAATAAAAAAACAAAAAATTTAATATCGTGGTTTCAATCCTTGAGGTTTTCTACAGCAATCTCCGCCCAATGGGCTACAAAGCACACAACGTTCATAAAACCTTGTGACACTGTCGGAAAAGTCTTTCTCTGGTATGTTGTTCAACTTGTGCGTCACTGTGCCTTGAATGGCGGTTATGTCGTCAAATCGTTAACCCTTAATGTGAATTTCTGCACTTATTGTTTTGTGGTAGACTCGTATTCATAACAACAAGTCAACACCTGTGTTTTTTTGCTGAAAGAATTGTATGCGTTCTTCAATGAAGTCGCGGCAGGCATCCACAAGACTTTTTTTTTTCCGGAGTCAACCTGTGCGGGGCTAACTTTGCACACACTTCATCTTCTTCAAAACATTCTGCCGAATGTCTTGAACACTCGATCTGGAGATTATACTTCACTATGATTTAGTAAGCAACAATGTCGACACGGTACCGCCGCATGTCCGCTATTTAACACTGTCTGCTCACAACTGACTGTTGTTTAGAATTGTTAGTTCAAACTGTTATCATAGTTACTGCGGTAACATCACTCAGACATCACTAATAAAATCAGTCCTGCCATATTGAATCATCACCTTTCAATGATTTTAACGTGTGGATAAGGTTTCACCCATTCTTTTACAGTTATTTGTTTTGTGCAGCTTTCTGCCAGTCCCTGCATTGCTTTTCAATGAAAGCAACGACTTCTTGCTTGTAACTTTTCTTGAATTACATTCTAAGGCTGTTGGATTCAATTTAGGCCTGCACCATAGAGACATAATCGTAGAAAAGAAATATCCTTTTTTAAAATAAATCCTGTCGACGATGTGCACATTATTACGTTTATTTTCCTTAAAAATTTCCGACAATTCTGGCTTTAAGTGTTTTCTGTCTATGAGATGTGGCTTTGCTCAAGCACGAGGATGTTTTGTGGAAAGCAATGTTGAGGGCTTTGTTTTTCTGAACTATGTGAGCTGGGCTAAAATTATACAGATTGTTTCCTCCCCTACTCAAAACAGCGCCTGGGAACTACCTGACAATATGAAAGACGCAGTAAAGCTAACGTGAGCGGTCTTACCTGTGAATACGACAACCCAAACTGACGATGTGAGTACAAAGAACCATGTTCTCTCAGACAACTAACAGAAAACATAATAATGAAATTATTAGGTTCACCTATAATTTAAACTTTATTACACATAACATCTGTTTCTATGTGTGTAACTACGAGGGTGAGTCAAATGAAAACCTTAAATATTTTTTTAAACATTATTTATTGTGCAGAAGTGGTACAAAGCTGTATCACTTTTCAACATAATCTCCCCCACGCTCAATGCCAGTCCTCCAGTACTTAAAAACTGCATAAATTCCTTTAGAAAAAAATTCTTTTGGTAGTCCGCACAACCAATCACGCACCGCGCGGCGTACCTCTTCGTCAGAACGGAACTGCTTTCCTCCCATTGCGTCTTTGAGTGGTACAGACATATGGACATCACTTGGGGCAAGGTCTGGTGAGTATGGTGGATAAGGAAGACACTCAAAATGCAGGTCTGTGACTGTTGCAACTGTTGTACGGGCAGTGTGGGGCCTTGCATTGTCATGTTGCAAAAGGACACCTGCCTGCAGCAATCCAAGTCGCTTTGATTTGATTGCAGGCCGCAGATGATTTTTTAGGAGATATGTGTATGATGCACTGGTGACAGTGGTCCCTCTGGGCAAGTAATGCACCAGAATGACGCCTTTTTCGTCCCAAAAGAGAGTCAGCATAACCTTCCCTGCTGATGGTTCTGTTCGAAACTCCTTTGGTTTTGGTGATGAGGAATGGCGTCATTCCTTGCTCGCTCTCTTCGTTTCCGGTTGGTGGACGTCAACCCAGGTTTCGTGCCCAGTAACGATTCTTGCAAGGAAGCCATCACCTTCTCGTTCAAAGCACCGAAGAAGTTCTTCACAAGCATCAACACGTCGTTCTCTCATTTCAGGAGTCAGCTGCCGTGGTACCCATCTTGTAGACACTCTGTGAAACTGGAGCACATCATGCATAATGTGGTGTGCTGATCCATGACTAATCTGTAAACATGCTGCAATGTCATTCATTGTCACTCGGCGGTTTTCCTTCACTATGGCTTCAACTGCTGCAATGTGCTGTGGAGTCACAACTCGTTGTGCCTGACCTGGACGAGGAGCAACTTCCACTGAAGTCACACCATTTGCGAACTTCCTACTCCATTCGTAAAACTGCTGCTGCGACAAACATGCATCACCGTACTGAACCTTCATTCGTCGATGAATTTCAATAGGTTTCACACCTTCACTACGCAAAAACTGAATAACAGAACGCTGTTCTTCCCTGGTGCAAGTCGCAAGTGGGGCGGCCATCTTTATGCTGATACTGCGATGGTATGTGTGCATCTGCACTATGCTGCCACCTACAGGCCATTCTGCATGCTGTTTGTAGCACGCTTAGCATCTTACAGGTTATCGGCGAGAAATTTCGATTTGTTATTACAAATTTAAGGTTTTCATTAGACTCACCCTCGTAATAAGTAGGCAACCACTCCACAGTGCTTGACCAAATAGTGTTTTGAGATTCTCTCACTGTAAAAAACAAAAAAAAACTTTTCCATTTTTGAGTGGACACTGTATATCACTCTGTGCGATTGCTGAACCTTGTCTGCGGCCACAAACATATTTTAATGTACCTGGTCACTAAGTATTGTGCACGGATAGGTTTGACGGGTATGGAGGCACTGCGATACATTTTATACACTGTATATAGTACAAACAAATTGACTACGTCCTCGAAGAAACGGATTTTGAAGCAGTGGGACCACAATACGCTGGAAAAACCTCACGATGATTATACTGTCTGCATACAGAGCCCCCTCATATCAGATGTCAAGATCAATTGTTAAGTGCAAGTTGAATGTGGAGAACGTCAGCGCTCGCTGTCCAAACTGGGATAACCTAAGTGAGAACAGGCTAGAAAAAGCAATAACTGAAGTAATAAAAGAAGAAAACAATACCTAATGACGGATCACTGACCAAAACAAACTGGTTACTGAAAATCAGCAGAGTGGTAGGCATATGTTTTGCCAATCCCATTGCTGCACAGTCCATTACTTGAATAAAGAAAGGTTCAGGAGCCTCTTGCTTCGGACCGTGTGCTTCTTCTAATACGTTCGTGTGAAACAACGATAGCGACAGCAACTCCAGTCCAGTCAACATAAAGTGGATTATACAGAGAGGAAACTGGAGTGGATTATAGGGAGAATGAGGCGCACAAAATTGAGAGTTCGACCATAACGGAGGACCCCACAAGGAGCTACACTAGTTACGTAGTATGTATTGGACAAGCAGCGTGGACATCTGTTCCTTTACATAAACCATACATTTGCATCAGAGGATATCTACTTCGTGATGGGACAAAAACCGCAGTACAACCGTCACCGAAAGAAGAAATTCTCATAAACAATACGAACAGCGAGTTACGCAGAAAAATCTTATTAAGCTTAATCAAATCTGAGTAGAGGCTAAAAATGTCTTCAAGAACAAAAAGTCAAAAAGCGGGAGGGTTGGAAAAACCTTTAAGACACGTTTTCCTCGATGCAACTATCACAATTATCTTTGAACAATGATCGTGCAACAATAATCATAGAACACTATTGCTTTGCTTTTCTTATGGAGCTGTTTTTCTTCGAGTGTCTGCTGACAGTCGTTAACGACGACACTAAGTCTCGAATAGTAGTACGGGAGAAAGATGACTAGGCTTCAGTCTCTGCTGATTTCTATTATAAAAGACCACTGGCATGATGGCTCCTTCGTTTTCTGTCGCAGATGATGAAAATCCTGTCGAAGAAGCAGCGAATCTTCCGTCACTGTGGCAGCTGTCAAATGTGTCTGGCAAGGATCAAAGGGTCAAGGACAATATATGGGCTCAGACTGCCAACGAAGTTGGAAAACCAAGTAAATTATTCTTTGTTGTTTAAGTACAGGTATTTACCTTAAATAATTTGCAATGTAAAATTTGCGGACGAAAAGGCACTACGTAATGAGCAAAGTTTTAATACGAACTTCCAGCATGCTGAAATAATTGTGGGTCAGCAACTTCTGTTAATCAGCAAAACAAAAAACCAGGCAAAGTTACAAATTTCTCTTCTTTTGTTCACTCGATGACTAGTTTCGGGCCGGGAGCCATTTTCAGATCATCTTAACATAGTCAAAAATGGTGTTTCCAAAGGTGCAATCGTGTCAAAAATGTGAAAACAGCGCTGTAACTGTTCGTTTGCACATTTTTGACACGGTTGCATTTTCAGAAATACTATGTTTGACTACGTTACGAAGATTTGAAGATGGCCTGAAACTAGTTATTGAGAGAACAAAAGAAGTGAAATTTGTAACTTTGGATGGTCTTTCGTTTTACAGAAAATTTTAATATACTCAGTAACTACATTATATAATGTTGTGCAATTCGTGTACAAAGTTAGAAAAAATAATAAGGATGATTATAATAGCCACACTGTTAATAATAATAAAACGTCAGTATTAAACGTTCGTGACATTTTGTTCGTAGCTGAGATCAATAGAGCAAGGTTTTTCATATAGCAGTAATACATGGAAGAAAATAATAGTACCGTACCGATAATTAATTTCCATCGGTTCAATTAACTTGTTGATCTTACCAGCCCAGCCTCCCGTCGCTGGTGAAATGTGTAGCAAATGAATCTCTTACTTCAAATCCTTCAACATTTGCTTACGCACGAGCACCTGCCAAACTGATCAAATCGTCCTTAAAACATTTTTGGATGATGACTGCCAACAGCCGTTAAGTAATATGTAAAATGCATATTTGAAGCACCAGCTGTTGTTATTCTAAACCCAAATTCTATTGATTTCCGTCTTCAGTCATGGTTTCAACCATTTTAACACTTCATCTGTGAAGGTGATCCATGACCGAAACCGATAGAATTTGAGTTTAAAATAGAAACATTTGATGCTTTAAATATGGCATTTTATTCAAATTGCCACTGCATGAATTTTGCGAAGTGTCTGGTTCATAATAAAAAGTTCACTTTTTCGGCACAGGCATTTAACAGTACGTTGTGTAAGCAGCAAGAAATTATTGCAGCTCCGTTGATAGTTTCGGGGAGTAAATTTATTGGGGTACAGAAAATAAGGAAAACTTGTGCTAATAATCTAAACGCATTATCAAAAGTTCGGCAAACGCCGCACAAACTATAAGTAAACACAGATTTCGAGGTGTCTCGTGATTATGGCTCCAGCATGTTTTGGAGCAAGCGAAAAGCTTTATCGTGACGAGCTCGTGAGATAACGCCAGATCGGAGATGGGTAGCTTGCTTGGGAGTGGAAGCATCGCTCGATTATAGAACAGTCTCCCAGAGAAGACCGTTCGAAAATTCCTGGATCACTTTCTTTTCCACAGGATCCCACGCCGATATAAATGAATTTACAATCTGCGTCGACAATAGGCAGAAGCACTGTTGAAAAGAAACCTTTTCTAGTTATGAAAACGAGAAGAGGAATTTTTCCGGCATACAATTCGAATATGTTTTCCATCAATGGCTCCTGAACAGTAGGAGGAATCCCTTTTCAACTCACATTCTTTTGATTTTCTTTTCAAGTCTTCTTGAGCCAGGGGCGGCAACATTAATGACAATAAAGTCTTTGAATGCTGCCCGACATGTGTTTTACTATTTTACGAATTTCACTTACGCTTAACAGAAACTGAAATTGCAGAGAATGAAAGGAATCACCAGTTGCCAAATACCTGGAAATAAGAACAAGAAAATCAGTGTCACTTACTAATTTATTATCGGTTACTACATTCTAAATTAATAATGTATGTTGGTTTACTTATTATATATTTGTTTGCAGTTGATCAATGCGTAGCACGCTGGAGGAACATAAAAGACAACTTTGAGAGAAAAGAACACCGGCACAGCAGCTGCTCCAAGGAAAAAAAATGACCTCTAGAGGAAAAATTGTCAGTTCTAAGAACATATAAATACATCTTGGGTTTGTAGCTAATTTTCAAAATAAATAAATCCTAAAACTATTACGTATAACATTTACTGTACACGATTTCCTTTCAGGAACTTCTCCAGTCTCAATCTGTCACAAGAAAATGAATTAGATTCACTTTCGCCAGGTGAAGAGCAAATTTCACTGATACAAACGTCAACAGCAACGGTAAACTTGCGGAAACTTCAACAACGACAGCAGCAACCATTCCGATTACGTACTCTTGTAATACCACAACACACAGAGGAAGAATATCACACAATAGAGAAAGAATTGCAGACAGTCTACGAGGGTAAGTCAATTATTATTCGCAATTTAGTTATATTTTTGTTTATTTTGGTAGTACTATCGTTTTACGTTGACGACGCATGCTTTGTTTATTTGATGTTATATCTTTGCAATTTTCAAGCTGCTAGGTTAGTTTCGTTATCGCTGCCGTGCTGTTAATCGTGGCTGCTCCGCTGTCTATTTGCACCAAAGAAGAGCAACGTCCAGTGATGCGTTTTTTGTGGTCGGAAGGCGTATCAGGGGCCGAAATTCATCGAAGACTTTCAGTAGAGTGTGCGAACAGTGTTTAGCCACAATGGAGTGTCTACGAATAGACTGAAAAATTCCGAAATGGTGGCGCAAGTGCTACGCACGATGTAGGAGCCGAACGACCGTTTACCGCCACAAATGAAGAAACCATTGAGCGTTCATGTGAAATGATTCTCTTAGACAGACGAGTAACTATTGACGAAGTGGCACATCATCTGTAAATGAGTCCGGTTCTGCCTACGAAATCATCCACAACAGACTTTGTGCAAGATGGGTCCCAAAACAACTCACACAGTTGCATAAACAAACGCGCTTGGACATCTGCAAAAAACATTTGGATCTCTGTGGTAACGAAGGGGACTTCTTAGACAGGATCATTATTGGTGACGAAACATGGATCCACCATTACGAGACGGAGAGTAAACGGCAGAGTGTGGAATGGAAACATCCAAATTCGCCGTGCAAGAAAAAGTTCAAGACCCAACCGTCCGCAGGAAAACTGATGCTTACGGTTTTTGGGAAGCTCAGGGTCCAGTACGGGAACATTCTGGGGAAAGGGGCACAACAATAAACAGTGTACGTTACAGTGAGGTGCTTAGTGTCAGGCTAAAGCCTGCAAGTCGAAGCAAACGCCGAGCATTGCTGTCAAAAGGTTTTGTGTTGTTGCACAACAATGCCCGTCCGCATACTACAGCCCACACTGCTGAAACGCTCCAGAAACTCAAATTTGAAGTACTGGTTCATTCTCCATATAGTTCCGATCTTGCCCCTTCTGACTATCACTTGTTTGGTCCACTCAAACAGGCATTAAAGGGCCGTCGATTTGCCTCGGACGAAGCAGTGAAAGAAGCAGTGCATTCCTGGCTCGTAGCTCAATCGAAGACCTTCTTTTATGAGGGCATCAGGAAGCTTGTACAACGAAGGACCAAGTGCGTTGAAACGCAAGGAGACTATGTCGAAAAATAATGTTCTTATAAGTTCCCCATCTGGTTACAATAAAATTTTATAACTACTTTGAGGATAATAATTGACTTACCCTCGTAGAAAAGAGGCAATATGGTCGAAATGAAATTATGAGGGCATTGCTTGTAGAAGAAAGTGAGAATGATGCTGACCTATTTACAAAAGTTTGTCCAATCCCTAATAAAATTAACACCTGCTCTACAGGATAGACTAAAAACTGAAACGTTGCACGTAATACCAAGGCCGGAAACTGAAATGAGGAAATCCATACAGTATGGTTCCTACTGAATTTCCCATAGCAGAGCTTTTGCAGTTATTACGGAGCTACTGTTTCACCTCTGTCGTTACCGCCAAATTATGAAGCAAATTATTCAAGTCAAAGCCATACGCTAACAGAGATACTTTGTTTCTCTCAACCTCATTTTCCTTCTGAACTTCCGAAAAGTTTTCCCGTCGGAGATGAAGCTCTTGCATAAATTAATCGATGTAGAATATTTTGCTTCCTACAATTTGAATATTTGGAACCTTATCTTTCAATAAATTTGTTCACTATACACTGATTTTTATTATCCTTACTTCTATTGTACATATGTAAATTTCGAAAATACAACACAATAGAATTTCAGAGTGTAAATACCAGTAGCACTTACCTCAAGGTAGTAGCAAGTTTTTCTTCCGGTGTTACACAATACAAATCTCTGTTGTATGGTTCTTTGTAGATACAGCCTTTGATTGATCCTAGAACGAATGAAATTGGCCAACGGAAAGACGGAAAAATTCGGAGAACTTTTTATTGTCTTCACCTGTATGGGTCATGATAAATGTTCGATACTGTCCCTCTTCGTTTTTGAGCTCAAACATGTGCTGTATTTTGGCTCTTTTCGAGGTATACATCTGGAAAAGTATTTCGTCGTTTTCCATCTCATCAATCGGAAGGCATTTAAGTAACATTCTTTTATGCTTACTGAACTTTAAAGTCATTGTGTCAACCTTCGCTAGAACGATGTGACTGAGAATAGAGATTAGTAAAAATCAACAAATCGCAGACTTTCCAAGTTAACTGATAACGAACGTATCGTTCAATGTTTAATCGTTCACAGTTATCTTGAACAATCGTCGTGGTAATCATCATCATCATTTTGAACAATTTTCAAGCCCAGGCTGTATCAGGTTGGAACATAAGTCTCGCCATTTGTGTTCATTCTGGTCCATTCGTCGCCACTTTTTTCAACAGACTTCTCCAGACCTTTTAGCCATCTATCTCTTTGTCTTCCTCTTGGTCGTTTCCATAGCATCTCCATTTCATCTACCTTCTTTGGAATCTTCTTGTATACCATTATCTTTAAATGTTCACACCATTTTAGGTTTGATGTTTCTATCCTGTTCTGCAAGGGTTCCTCTTTCACTGTTTCCTCTACCCTTTCAATCCTCGTCCTATTTCTCCTTGTTACTCCTAGCCTACTTCCGAGAAACTAAATTCCACCTGCTTGTAACCTGTTTACATCTCTTTTCTTTATTACCCGAATTTCAGTACTTCTTCTAGGTATCACTTCTTTCCTTTTTGTGGGACGTCTTTAATTCAAATCAGGTTCCTAACACGTTGCAGGAATGCTTCTGCCTTTCTAGCACGTTCACTGATCTTTTTCTCATTTCTTCCACCTTCCTGTATCGCACGTCTAAAATACTCAGCGCTTTCACCTTCTTCAATTGATCAGCTCCAATCCCTACTCTGTTAGTTTGTCTGCCTTCTTTCTTCTCATGTTTCTTTGGGTTAAATTTCGTTCCATACTCTCACAATTTCTTCCCAGGCCTCCATTTGCTCCTGAACCTCCTCTTCCCCGTTTCCCAAGACATCTGAAAACACAATTGTTTTAATCTTGTCTTATTCAGTTTAGTCCATCTTCGTCATTATCTCATCCAAGACCGAGGAGAACGTACCTTCAAGAGGCTGAAAATCATAACTCATATGTCACGAATGATACCTGGCGCCAGCCTCAGTTTCGTTTGGCGATTGGCTGAGTTCGTGAAGGCCAGACGATTCTGCAACGATATCGGATGCGAATTTCTCGACCTCCGCCATAGGTCGAGAATTGTACACTCTCCCACCGCCCCCCCCCCCTATCCCACCCCGTCCCGTCAGTAGTCAATAGGTCAGAAGTCCTGTTCCTCCTGCTATCGATCTTCACTAATTCCCACTATATCTAACTTTAACCTATCCATTTCCCTTTTTTAAAAATCTTCTAACCTACATGCCCGATTAAGGGTTCAGACATTCCGCGCTCCGACCCATAGATCACCAGTTTTGTTTCTCCTAATAATGACGTCCTCCTGAGTAGTCCCCGCCCGCAGATCCGAATAAGGGACTATTTTACTTACGGAATATTTTACCCAAGGGGATGGCGTCATCATTTAACCATACAGTAGAGCTTCATTTTCTGGGAAAAAATTACGACTGCAGTTTCCCCTTGCTTCCAGCGCAGTACCAGCACAGCAAAGTCGTTTCGTTGACGTTACAAGCCCAATTCAGTCAATCATCCAGATTATTGCCCCTGCAACTACTGAAGAGGCTGCTGTCCCTCTTCAGGAAGCACACGTTTGTCTGGCCTCTCAAGAGATACCCCTCCGTTGTGGTAGCACGTCTACCTGTACCGCTGAGGCACTCAATTCTCCACACCAACGACAATGTCCGTGCTTCGGCAGGGGGGGGGGGGGGCAAGATCTGCTTACATACAGATATTACAATATTTATTTCTATTAATCTGTATACCGAAGTTTATAATCAAATCGCCACGCGGGGTAGCCGAGCTGTCTGGGGCGTCTTGTCACGGTCCACGCGGCTTCACGAACTTTTGCATCAACTGTCTGAACGAGTTCGTCAGTCACCAATGATGGTCTACCACTCCTCTCTTCATCATGAACGTTTTCTCGTCCACTTTTAAATAAACGTACCCATTCATGGACAACTCCTTCACTAATAACTCTTGGTCCGTACACGGCACAAAGCTCACGATGAATAGCTGCTGCAGAATATCCTTTGGCTGTAAAAAACTTTATGACAGCACGCACTTCACATTTGGCGGGGTTTTCTATTGCAGCACACATTTCAAACTGCCACAAAAACTAAACTAGCGCAGGTACGACGTTCACTCGACCACGGCTTGATGCCGACTGACCTGTTGAGTGCGTGAACGCACAGATGGCGTCGCTACTCCCCCCACAACCCGCACTGTGACCAATCGGAGGTTACTTTCTGAACCGCCCACGTATACTGCAATAAACAATGGATATGACCCTTCTCTAATTAATACCATGTCACAACAGACAAAAAATAAACTGAACAAACAACATCAAAGTACACTCACAACTGACAGTGCCCCAGCAGTCAAATATGCAAAAATTCCATATCTTGGAATAGTATCTGACAAATTAGCAAGACTATTCAAAACCACAGAAGTAAAAATCAGCTTCACCACCAACAACAACCCAAGTAGGAAGCTTCTTCACAATATAAAACCACCAGATACAAGTCTTGATGCATCTGGCATTTACAAAGTTACCTGCAGCCTGTGTAATAAATATTATATCGACCAAACAGGCAGAAATTTCAGAACACGATTCAAAGAACATTTAGACTCCTACAGGCTCGATCAATGTAACAAATCAGCAGTAGTAACTAACATTAAAGACACTGGCCACCCTCTGAAAATCGAAGACAATCTCGAAATTTTACAACAAATAGGAAAATGTAAAATAATGCATATCATGGAAGAAATGGAAATTTTCATACATAACACAAAGCATGGAGATGACATTCTTAATGAAATAACCGAATTCAAAAACTCAGAATTCTTCAGCAGTGTTAAGCCAGTTCTAACTCAATAGATTCAAGATATTTCAATGTAAATAAGTGACTTCAAATCTGTCAGTACTAAGAATATCGATAGAAAACCTCGATAATCGATACAGACTCACATGCTACAGGCTGCCATCTTGTGCTGTGTGTATGACATCGAAGCAATTTGTGCAGTGAATTACGTTGGAAATAAGTGACATAATTATAATGTGCAATAGTGCAATGTCCATCAACAGCTCCGCCATTACACCAGTGATGCAGGGGAAGCAGCAAGATTATGAAATCGTAAGTGATCAGCTGTCATATAAAAGCCTTTCACACTATTTTCGTAACACATAACTGATGCAAATCTTTCTGCATCCTGTACAGGCTGTGATATACCTAGTCAACCACAAAGAAGAAAACCAGCAGAAGACATAACTGATTTCGATTTCTAGCCATACACTGCCCCCCTCCTTCCACCCAAATGCCACATCAGCAGCTACAGTAAAAAACAATGGACAAAGTGTTGTACATTAATCTAGTTTATTTTAAGTAACATTTCTCTATTTATGTACGAGGGCCTTTCAGAAAGTAACCTCCGGTTGATTTAAAAAAAATACACCAAGTTAAATAAAAATATTTTAATATATACATCTTACAACTACATCTTTGCACTATTTTTCTACATAGTCTCCATAGCGATTGAGGCACTTATCGTATCTCTTCACAAGCTTTGAAATTCCTTCTGCATAAAAATCACCCGCTTGTGCCTGGAGCCAGCCTGTGACCGCATCTTTGAGCTCTTCGTCGTCATCAAACCGCTGTGACCCGAGCCATTTCTTCAAATGCATGAAGAGGCGATAATCACTTGGCGCCAGGTCTGGGCTGTAAGGTGGATGGTTGATAACGTCCCACTTGAAGGACTCAAGAAGGGCCGTTGTTCTGCGAGCAGAGTGAGGATGGGCGTTATCGTGCAAAAAAACGATACCGGAAGTCAGCATACCACGGCGTTTGTTCTGTATAGCCCGTCGTAACTTTTTTATTGTTTCACAGTACACGTCTTGATTAATGGTCGTACCACGTTCCATGAATTCAACCAACAACACCCCTTTGGCATCCCAAAACACCGTTGCCATCAGTTTTCTGGCAGAAAAATCTTGTGAGGCTTTTCTTGGTTTGGTAGGCGAATTTGAATGTGCCCACATCTTTGATTGTTCTTTTGTCTCTGGGTTCACGTACTTAATCCAGGTTTCGTCACCGGTCACGATTCTGTTTAACAATGGTTCTCCTTCGTCCTCATAACGTGACAGAAAGTCTAGTGCAGAGGCCATTCTTTGAGTTTTGTGGTGGTCGGTAAGAATTTTGGGCACCCATCGTGCACAGAACTTACGGTAACCCAATCTTGCTGTCACTATCTCGTACAAGAGAGTCTTAGAAATCTGTGGAAAACCAGTAGACAACTCCGACATTGAGAAACGTCGATTTTCACGAACTTTTGCATCAACTGTCTGAACGAGTTCGTCAGTCACCAATGATGGTCTACCACTCATCTCTTCATCATGAACGTTTTCTCGTCCACTTTTAAATAAACGTACCCATTCACGGACAACTCCTTCACTAATAACTCTTGGTCCGTACACGGCACAAAGCTCACGATGAATAGCTGCTGCAGAATATCCTTTGGCTGTAAAAAACCTTATGACAGCACGCACTTCACATTTGGCAGGGTTTTCTATTGCAGCACACATTTCAAACTGCCACAAAAACTAAACTAGCGCAGGTACGACGTTCACTCGACCACGGCTTGATGCCGACTGACCTGTTGAGTGCGTGAACGCACAGATGGCGTCGCTACTCTCCCCACAACCCACACTGTGACCAATCGGAGGTTACTTTCTGAACCGCCCTCGTATGTATAAACGCCTGAAGATGATCAAAACATGTTCGCAACGCGTTGCATTATGTTAGATTAAGCATAAAATAAAAAGTGACTGGTAGCTGAAACTTGAAATTAATAAATATCCAGCTTTAATCCTCATGTCCCATAGTTTCTTTCTCTTCACACATTCAAAAGCTTTTTCGTGGTCAATAAAAGCTATATGTGTCTCTAAATTGAATTCTCGTCGTCTCTCCAAAATTCTCTTTATGGTTTGGACAAGATACCTGTGTCATTGCACAGGGATCATGTGAAAGAACTTGTTCCCTTTGAAGCAATGGTTTATTGTACATTACTGGAGCAACGAAAGATACCCGGAGACTATAAAAGTGCAGAACAGATCCATTTCAAAGAAGGGTCTTAGGACAGATGCAGATAATAACAGGCCTATATCTGTGCTGACATCTACATCGCTGACGTCAGTCTGTTGCAGAATTATGGACCATGTTTTATGCACACTTTTCATGACGTTCTTGGAAAAAGAAAATCTGCTCTAAAAATCAGCTTCGATTTCGAAAACAGAGATCTTGTGAATCTCAACTAGTTCTGTTCCTCCATGCGATCCAGAGCGCTATATTCATCGACAACCTGGTTGATGCTTCGCAGTGCTATATAGAATTGTGATTCGAGATCACCGAGAATTTGATCAGATTTGTCACTGGCTTCTTGACTTCCTTGCTGACAGAAATTTACAAGGTGCTCTTAACGAAACGAGCTCGACAGATGTAAAGGTAATTGCAGTAATACTCCTCGAAATAGTGAGAGCATCATAAATGTGTTAGTAGACAACATCGGAAGCTCCATAAGGCTATTCGCAGATGATGCGACTGTCTGTAATAAGGTAGAAACTCCAGAAGACTATAAAGAACTGCAAAAAGACGTCCAGAGGTGTCAATGATTGTTCGTCACTGGCACTTTACCATAAACGCGAATAATTGTAACGTATTGTGCATAAACATGCGAAGAAATCCACTACTGTACGATTGCACTATTGACGACAAATCAGTAGAAACAATAACAATGGAAAAACACAAAGGAGTAACCATTCGGAGGGGCATAAAGTGGAATAACCACTCAAAACAGAATGTACAGAAAGTAAATGCCGGGATGAGATTCGTTGGAGGAAGCTTAAGGAACTGTAATTCATCCACGAAAGACTGTCTTACAAAACACTTGTTCTACCTATTGTTGAATATTGCTCGTCAGTCTGGAACCTCTGTCAGGTTGGATTAACAGAAGAGACACATAAGATCCAACGAAGAGCGGCCCATTTCGTCACGAGATCGCGTAGTCCGGTCGTTAACAACCTTTGCCTCCTCGTATCGTGTTTACAACCCTGGGATATCTCATCTTCACTTCCATTTTCATTTATTTTTTGCTTCTATCCAAAAACTTTATTTCTCAATAATCTGGACTCCACACTTTAGTGAGTCAGGATTATCAAATATTGACTAATATAAACTCCAGTGTTTCAGAGGAGTAGTAGCCGAAATAGAAATGTCTTTCTGTCTTACTTAAAAACTTAAAAATGTGATTATATTGTTTTCATTGAGCAACAATTTTCACATCCTGCATTCCTTTTTTTATGTGGTGAAAATCACAAGAAGAATGTAGAACATTAGTGAGATGGTTGAAATTGTTTTTCTTTAAGCCTTTCCTAAATGTTTAGTTTCAAACTTAAAGCAAAACTGAGGTCATTCTCCACGTTCAGGCGATTGCAATGTTTCCTATTCATCATCGCTAGTGTCGAGAATCCAGTCTCACAAAGATAAGAACTGGACCAGGACTTTTAAGGCTTCCTTTACCACTCCTAGACTAATAGGAAGGAAACTGGCCCAAAATTCTTGCAACAGTATTTGCTTGAAACTGCTCCTAGCAACCGAATCACATTTCATTTCAATTGCATCCTCTTGCCCTGTCAGTCTTCTGAAGATAAGTGGGGAACTTAAGTTTGAACTCCCCTTGGAGCCGTTCTAGGTGTTCCCTGATAATAGCTCTACACTCGTTCACATCGCACAGTTGCCTATCCATATGTTCACTGAATCGATGGAAATGGCGAAAAGTTAGTAATGGGAGCATCCAGGCGACACTCTCATCAGTGGAGTACCGATGCTCAGCTTTCCCTTGACTAGATCTAACTCTGACTTCAGTTCACACAGTATGCTAAGTATATTGCCCTTCGAAAGTCAGTAGACTTGGGTATGAAAGATTGGTGTTCAGCATTGAGATCATTACATAGGACTCGAGAAAAAAACGAATATTGACAGCATTTGACGTAATTTTATCAACTACACTGATAGCCACTTTCAGTGCAGTGTTCAGTTTCTTAAGTAAAGTTTTAGAAACTATGACCTGTCTCTGGATCATACAGTGAGCGCCAATAAGATTAGGATTCTTTTCTTTGGCAATACTTAAGAAGTTGGTGCTCTGACAGTACAAATTCCGATAACTCTGTCCCAAGACAAATAATTTTCAACGCAAAATTCATTAACCGCAGAAAACACATCAGAATTTTTGACGCTGTTTCCAATTTTTTAGAAAACAGTTGTACTTCCGTTATTGTTTTCGCATCCACAGGCGTTGATATAAGTCAACGGGTACAGTTGTAAATGTGTGCCCCGACCGGGACTCGAACCGGGGATCTCCTGCTTACATGCCAAAAGCTCTATCCATCTTTTTTTTTGCATTTTTTTCGTTGTTGATCGTTGTGTTTGGTCGTTGCGGACGTCACATGACATCCGATCGAGTTTGTTTGTTCATCCTTCAACTCAGTTTTTTATTACAGAGGCCAACCTGCTCTCTGACCGAACACGCTGAGCTACCGTGCTGGCTAACCATCTGAGCCACTGAGGACAGAGAGGATAGTGCGACTGCTGGGACTTATCTCTGCCATGCTTCCCGTGAGACCCACATTGGCAACTTACTGTCCCGCACTATATCATAGTGCCCCTGCCCACCATACTCATTAGTCGCGGCTTTACTGCCGATTCCCGTAAGAGTTCGGGCACTCTTGTGCATATATGAAGATGGTATCTGTTCTTTCGGACATGATCAGGGGCACTATGAATATAGGGCGGGATAATAAGTTGCGAATGTGGATCTCGCCGGCACGGTAGCTCAGCGTGTTCGGTCAGAGAGCTGGTTGGCCTCTGTAATAAAAAACTGAGTGAAAGGATCAACAACGAACTTCAACGGCTATCATGTGACGTCCGCAACGACCAAATACACCGATCAGACGCTAAAAAAAGGATGGATAGAGTACCTGCCATGTAAGCAGGTGATCCCGGCTTCGAGTCCCGGTCGGGGCACACATTTTCAACTGCCCCCGTTGATATATATCAACGCCTGTATGCAGCTAAGGGTATTCATTTCATTGAATTTTCATTCTAACGAGCTGCATGGTCACTGATGGTATCTGTTCTTTCGGATATATATATACATATTTGAAATTACGAATTACTTGAACAATTAAAATTCCTGTTATTAATTTCGGAATCTTGGGCTGTTTACTATGTATATTTCTGGATTAATTTCTGAAAGTAATTGAAGTTAATAACGTAATGACAACCGGTAGGAATTCAATTGTTAAGAAAAACTGTAAACCTTTTCGAATATTATTATTTTCGCAGAGAGTGGGAGCGGTAAGCTTGCCTCTGATGTGATCGGACACTTTTTTGTGTAATAGGTAGGAACAATGTAATTTCGGATTTGTTAATGTGAAAAATCAAAATACTGTATGATGTACTGAAATGTGAGAAAATCAGTGGAAAAGATATTTACGTAAAAAATTCTGCGACATCAATCTTCTAATTTATTTAGTTCAAATCAATCATGAGGATCTGATCTAGATTTTCAGCTTCAAGAATCAGACTCCTAGACAAGAAGAACTGGAGCCATCTCAACATGACAAGGTAAGTAAATTTGAAAGTTTATTGTTATCTTCACTCCTCTCAAATCTTCATAAAAGACTTTTCTCATTAATTACTTAGACTGGGCATTGTTTAATGTGGACAATAGGTGAAAGAAGGAAGGGGGGGGGGGGGGGGGGGAATTACAGCCTTCAAGCTCTGTACGGACGGAGTTTAGAGTACTTAGGTTTTTGATAAATGAGGGGACATGAATATGATGACAGCTATCATGTCTTTCATCTTCTTCATCTCTGAAGAGATACGTTGGCCTATCTTACAAACAGTCGTAAATGATCATTACTATAAAACATTTATCATTACTGGATTTTCTTAATGATGAAAGTGACATGAAATAATTCTCCTCTGATTTCAGTCTTTTTTTCGGTAACTACAAATTTGCAGTGGAATCTTCAGTTATACTGCACATTTCCTGTTGCAGTTCACACGTTCTTTCCTTAGACACTTCGCTGTCTGAAAATAAAGATAGGAAATTCTCTTTTTTCACAAGTGAAAATGTTCACATAAACACCAGAGTTGAAGTACTGTTAGCGTTTTAAGTAGCCATTTTACCAACGATACATCTGTCTTCTCTTGAACATATTTGCATAACAGTTGAACTCTAGAGTTACAGGAGCATTTATTTCATTTTATCAATGACATTTTAACTGCTGGCATGCCTTCAGCTATGAAACCAAGTTTGTTTTACTGTACTCCCGATCACAAAATTGCACTTGCAGCTACAACACCTGCTAACACAATTAATTAGTGTGTCAGGTGTGAAAATTGGTAGCTTCAAGTTTCTTCTTTACATGAAAGATTTCACTCACTACCTTACAAAATAACAAATTGTACAAATCCATGTAGTCGATAGAATGTATGGCAGTGTAGTTCTGATAACCAACAGAAACAGAAATTATAAAAAAGTAAAACAGAGTTTTCAACGGGAATTTCTGATAGTCCACAATTTAATTCGAGGAGCAATTTGCTTGCCATTAATTTGGTACCCTCAAAAATTAATATTTCTGGCTACGCGAGTGGTGCTAATAGATCAAATATTACTAGCTTATATTCAACAACCTAAAATAAAGGTAACAGCTGCGTTGTGTCGAAAAAATGAATACATGAAAACTAAAACATTGATGAATATCTCACCTTCATTACTGTCCGCTTTGGTCACTATCATTGCTTTTGGATATTTTCGTTTAGGAGAGAACGGTTTCATTGGATTTGGGACGTTAGAGTTCGTCGGAATTCCATTCCATCAGCTCTCTTCAACTCGAATTGTGAATTCTCAATCGTAAACGTACACTAACGGGGAAAAATCGCAACAAAAACAAATAATTAACGTGGAGGAATGAAATTTCAGCAAGAAAGTTGTTTAGCTAACTTACTTGAGTGCTTAATATAGCAAGACCAGACGTTAATGTAAGCACTAGGTAAGCCACTGCAAATGTGAAATATTGGTACGTTAATAATCGGTGTGACCGCCAGAACGTCGAATGGATGCATGGAGACTTGCATTCGGTGTGTTGTCGAACAGGTGCTGGATGTCAGTTGTTAGACGGAGTTCGTGAGATAGCCACGAGAGTGCTCCTGCTGAAATACTCAAAATTGCACCACAAATCATAATTCCAGGTGTAAGTCAAGTGTGTCTATGCCACTGACAGGCTGGTTGCAGGCGTCCACTTGGCCTCCTCCTAACCAACACACGGCCATCACTGGCACCGCGGCAGAACCAGCTTCATCAGAAGAAACAACAGATCTTCACCCCGCCCTCCAATACGCTCTCTCTTGGCACCACTGAAACCGCAAATGGTGGTGTTTTGGGGCCAGTGGGACGCACGCTACAGGGCATCTAGCTCGGAGTTGTCCTTGAAGTGACCGACTTGTAACAGTTCGTTGTGTCAGTGTTGTGCCAACTGCTGCTCACATTGCTGCTGCAGGTAGAGTGCGATGCGTCAGAACAATACGCCGAACACGATGGTCTTTCCTCTTGGTAGTGCCACGTGGCCATCCGGGGCCGGGTCTTCTTGCAACTGTACATACCCGTGACCCGCGCTACCAGCATTCACGTACAGTGGCTACATCCCTGCCAAGGCTTTCAGCAATATCGCAGAAGGAACATACAACATCTCGTAGCCCTATTACACTGTCTCATTCAAATTTCGTGAGGTGTTGATAGTAGCGTGTTTGCTGTCTTAAAGGCATTCTTGACTAACATCAATTCATCACGTCCAATCTGAAAGATAACTAATGCTCACGACCATTACAGCGTTGTACCCTCTTTCAATAGACATCATCTTCCAGATGCACAAACGTGTCTGCCAACTTTCGTTTATGTCGCACAACTTCTTGATATTGCGATATATATATACACTCCTGGAAATGGAAAGAAGAACACATTGACACCGGTGTGTCAGACCCACCATACTTGCTCCGGACACTGCGAGAGGGCTGTACAAGCAATGATCACACGCACGGCACAGCGGACACACCAGGAACCGCGGTGTTGGCCGTCGAATGGCGCTAGCTGCACAGCATTTGTGCACCGCCGCCGTCAGTGTCAGCCAGTTTGCCGTGGCATACGGAGCTCCATCGCAGTCTTTAACACTGGTAGCATGCCGCGACAGCGTGGACGTGAACCGTATGTGCAGTTGACGGACTTTGAGCGAGGGCGTATAGTGGGCATGCGGGAGGCCGGGTGGACGTACCGCCGAATTGTTCAACACGTGGGGCGTGAGGTCTCCACAGCACATCGATGTTGTCGCCAGTGGTCGGCGAAAGGTGCACGTGCCCGTCGACCTGGGACCGGACCGCAGCGACTCACAGATGCACGCCAAGACCGTAGGATCCTACGCAGTGCCGTAGGGGACCGCACCGCCACTTCCCAGCAAATTAGGGACACTGTTGCTCCTGGGGTATCGGCGAGGACCATTCGCAACCGTCTCCATGAAGCTGGGCTACGGTCCCGCACACCGTTAGGCCGTCTTCCGCTCACGCCCCAACATCGTGCAGCCCGCCTCCAGTGGTGTCGCGACAGGCGTGAATGGAGGGACGAATGGAGACGTGTCGTCTTCAGCGATGAGAGTCGCTTCTGCCTTGGTGCCAATGATGGTCGTATGCGTGTTTGGCGCCGTGCAGGTGAGCGCCACAATCAGGACTGCATACGACCGAGGCACACAGGGCCAACACCCGGCATCATGGTGTGGGGAGCGATCTCCTACACTGGCCGTACACCACTGGTGATCGTCGAGGGGACACTGAATAGTGCACGGTACATCCAAACCGTCATCGAACCCATCGTTCTACCATTCCTAGACCGGCAAGGGAACTTGCTGTTCCAACAGGACAATGCACGTCCGCATGTATCCCGTGCCACCCAACGTGCTCTAGAAGGTGTAAGTCAACTACCCTGGCCAGCAAGATCTCCGGATCTGTCCCCCATTGAGCATGTTTGGGACTGGATGAAGCGTCGTCTCACGCGGTCTGCACGTCCAGCACGAACGCTGGTCCAACTGAGGCGCCAGGTGGAAATGGCATGGCAAGCCGTTCCACAGGACTACATCCAGCATCTCTACGATCGTCTCCATGGGAGAATAGCAGCCTGCATTGCTGCGAAAGGTGGATATACACTGTACTAGTGCCGACATTGTGCATGCTCTGTTGCCTGTGTCTATGTGCCTGTGGTTCTGTCAGTGTGATCATGTGATGTATCTGACCCCAGGAATGTGTCAATAAAGTTTCCCCTTCCTGGGACAATGAATTCACGGTGTTCTTATTTCAATTTCCAGGAGTGTATATATATATATATATACATATATATATACATATATATACATACATATATATATATATATATATATATATATATATATATATATATATATATATATATATATCGCAATATCAAGAAGTTATGCGACATATACTGTGTAGAAAACATGATATTTTAGCTGTAATTACTTTAACTAGTTAATTTAAGTACCTCACCTCACAAGTTTTGAAAGTGTAGTTGATTTCCATTTTACTCTCCGATATTTGTCTGTAGAAAAATCTGAATAGCCCAATTTCTCTACACGAATTGCTGCTACAATTAGGTGCAGCACAAGGCCAAAGTCCGAAATTTCTAATCACAGACACTTTCTGGCGATGAACACTACATGAGGACAGTCGGTTACATTCGCGTTAAAGACTCAATATGGCTGCCATCGCAATGGATCATGGTACCGAGACCAGACATGTCTTACATAAACCAAGTTTAGAGCTGCGGGAGGGTCTCGACAAAAATGACGCCGCACAGGTGTAAATGAATTGCGTCTGGTGAAATGGCAGATGCAAAACTCCTTTTGTTGTTGCGCTATCGCTAACTCGACGCACGTTGTAAACCGTTATATAAACAGTGAATCTTCAAGGGAAGTAGATTACAAGGGAGACACACAATGGCACCCGTATGAATCGGCAACTTGCAATTAGGACACACGTAAAGTTTTAACAGGCTACGTGCAACTACTTATTCGTGCAGAAGACTTAGTCTGATTAAAAAGAGTGAATCGTTCTGAAATATCCTTACGTCGAATGTGTTCTACGTGCGTAATGTTTCTGATGTATCATGTTTGTTTGATTTTGTTTTTCTTTGATTAGTTGGATCGATTGCATTTGGGACAACAATATCTACGTTTGATGGTGGCATTTCGGCCTACCGAATTTTATACGGAAAGTAAATATACTGAATCACTCTAGAGAATAGTAATTCAATAACTGCAGCCGACATTGGAAGTTATCGAAACCAAAGTGAAACAAAACGTTTTCCACCGCACATTCGTGGGAGACTGTTAAGAAAGCAGGCATCACGGAAACACTCACTTGAACTGATAAGGTCGCGTATATATAGGCGGGCATCCATCACGGATGACAAACGTTAAGATGCGCTCCTCGGGACTGAGTCTGCTGCTGTTGGCAGCACTGCTGGCTTCCGCGCTGGCAGCCGTCTCCTACCGGGGGTGAGTTAAAAATATCACGTTCTCATTGGTCCATTTAAAGGTAATCTCTCAACGGAGGTGCAACTGCTTTCTCAATTAGTTCAAATATTGAAAGAAAAATTTCTCTTCCTAGAGTAGAAGTGTTTATCTCAAAAACGTAGAAATCATTTCAATATCCAATACCATGCGTTGCGTGATGGCTTTCTGTCTTTCACATACATTATTCTTTGAGTTCTTCGTGACACCTCTGTTGTTTTTTAGCCCATAGCTTTAGCACTTCCACTATAACAGTCAACTCCTCAGTTTCATTTTTTTTATTTTTATTTTTTACTCGAGTGTCGTCCAGCGTCAAATTCTGCTCCAAGTGTAAGTAAGGAGCCACTGCAGTTTCCTTAGTCAATAAAATTTAAATCCTAATTTTGTTGCATCACTCTTGTAGACCCATAAGTATTATCCCTTTGTTACCTATCGCTTCTTGCTTTTCCTTTTTTGTATTCCTTTGTCTTAATTGCATTGGTAGGCATTTATGGGTGAGCACTGTCCTGTTCAAAAATGTCGCCACGATTCTGTCATATGAGACGTCACATATGAGGACGCAGGATGTTCGCTATTTACAGCTCCCTTAACTACTACTAGCCCTGACTCGAAGTCATGCTTTATTGCTTCCCATACCATGATGCCAAGAGTAACACTGGTGAATCTCTCCAAAATATTGGACGAATTGGATCTTTCCCAAGGTTGTCGTCATATTAGCCGACGATTGTTATCCGAAGTACTGCAGAACCGTGACTCATTGGTGGACACAATGCGGCGCCATTTTCAGCACTTCGTGATTCCCGATTATGGCACCACTCCAAACACAACTATTTGTGTTGTGGTGTTAACGGCACACTAGGCTGTTAGTCTCCGATCAATGAAGCGGTAGCACATAGAATGTTGGAGAGGGTCCATTACTTATTGTCAGATGCCTGGTGCAGATGTGAGACAGCTGCATTGTGCTTGTACACAGTACAGCGAATATCCCTTGTGATGATCATACATAATCGAGCGGAACCTTGAAGACAAGTATGCTTGCCTTCACAATCCCATATAGTCCATTTCCGGGCCACTGTCACATACAAATATCAAACAATTCTGGAAATTACATGACTCGATCAGTCTAAACCCACACTGAGGTCCCTTTGAAACTGTGCCAGATGCTGATAGAACTGTCTCAAACGAGTACGTAGCATCTCAGTGTTCCTCACAATGATCAATCGACGTCTGACGCCATTCACACAACATACGTACCCTACCTGGCCTGATAACAAAACTAAACACGAACAACTGTAATCAACGCTGTGGGCCATTCTACCTGTCACGCAGGTTTGTAGCTCTCATCTTTTGCGAGGGGCGTTCAAGTAATGCAACTCATTGTTCTCTCGGTCAATTTCGGTTGAAGAATTGCGGAATTTATTGTAGGACATTGTGAAATATTTATTTATTTATTTATTGTTCCGTGGGACCAAATTAAGGAGAAGTCTCCATGGTCATGGAACGAGTCAATACATGACATTATAACACGATAGTAGAAACAGATAAAATGAAATATAAGAAACATATTCAGGCGACAAGTCGTAAGTTTAAATAAAGAACATCAACAATGTAACACTGGAATTTGCTTAATTTTTCAGCTCTTCCAGGAGCTCCTCGACAGAATAGAAGAAGGGAGCCAGGAGGAAACTCTTCAGTTTAGACTTAAAAGTGTTTGGGCTACTGCTAAGATTTTTGAGTTCTTGTGGTAGCTTATTGAAAATGGATGCAGCAGAATACTGCACTCCTTTCTGCACAAGAGTCAAGGAAGTGCATTCCATATGCAGATTTGATTTCTGCCTAGTATTAACTGAGTCATAGCTGCTAACTCTTGGGAATAAGCTAATATTGCTAACAACAAATGACGTTAAAGAAAATATATACTGTGAGGGCAATGTCAGAATTCCCAGACTATTGAATAGGAGTCGACAAGAGGTTCTCGAACTTACACAGCCCGTTTTTGAGCCAAAAATACCCTTTTTGAATCAGAAGAATTACCCCAAAAAATAATACCATACGACATAAGCGTATGAAAATATGCGAAGTAGACTACTTTTCGTGTTGAACTGTCACTTATTTCAGATACTGTTCTAATGGTAGATAAAGCAGCATTTAGTTTCTGGACAAGATCCTGAACATGGGCTTTTCACAACAGCTTACTATCTATCCGAACGACTAGGAACTTGAACTGTTCCGTCTCGCTTATAATGTGCCCATTCTGTCTGATCAAAATATCGGTTCTTGTTGAATTGTGAGTTAGAAACTGTAAAATCTGAGTCTTACTGTGATTTAGCATCAAATTATTTTCCACAAGCCACGAACATATTTCATGAACTACATTATTTGATACTGTTTCAATATTACACACAAGATTCTTCGCTACTAAGCTGGTGTCATCAGCAAACAGCTTCAGTCCCAATTCTTTCATGAATTTCCGATAGGTTACAGCGCTATACGTTGCCTTCAAAATGACGCTTGTAACGGAGGTGCATTCCAAACAGACAGTTCTCATTAAGCTTTCTTTGGCGGAAAAGCAGAGCATCGCAGCTATTTATAGGAGCTTGCAGAATGTTTACAAAGTCCTGGCAGTGAATAAAAGCAAGGTGAGTCTTTGGGCGAAGCGTCTGTTTTCGAGGTCGCGCAAACCTGTCCGATCTCCTGCGTGCCGGCCGGCCACAGACAGCTGTGACACGTGCAATGTTGGAACGTGCTGACACTCTCATTCGAGATGATCGACGGATCACAGTCAAACACCTCGCTGCACAACTGGACGTCTCTGTTGACAGAGTTGACACACTTGTCCACCAATTGGGGTACTCAAGGGTGTGAGCTCGCTGTGTTCCTCGCCACGGAACAGAAGACAATAAAGAGCAACAAAGGACCATCTTGCGGAGTTGCTCGCGCGTTACGAAGCTGATCGTGGCAATTATTTGTCGAACATCGTCGCAGGAAATGAAACATGGGTTCGTCACTTCGAGCCGGAAACAAAACGGTCATAGATGGAATGGTGCCACACTACCTTTCCTTCGAAGAAAAAGTAAAAAGCCACACCCTAAGCTGTCAAAGTCGTGACTACGGTCTTTTGTGGTTCTGAGCGGGTTATTCTGTTTGTTGTCGTCCCTCATTTTGCAACGATCAGTATTAAAGTGTAGTGTGCTACCCTCAGGAAACTGAAGAAACGACTTCTACATCTACATCTACATATATACTTCGCAATCTACCATATGGTGCGTGGCGGAGGGTGCCTCGTACCACAACTAGCGTCTTCTTTCCCTGTTCCACTCCCAAACAGAACTAGGGAAAAATGACTGCCTATATGCCTCTGTACGAGCCCTAATCTCTCTTATCTTATCTTTGTGGTCTTTCAGCGAAATATAAGTTGGCGGCGAAAATTGTACTGCAGTCAGCCTCAAATGCTGGTTCTCTAAATTTCCTCAGTAGCCATTCACGAAAAGAACGCCTCCCTACCTCCAGAGACTCCCACCCGAGTTCCTGAAGCATTTCCGTAACACTCGCGTGATGATCAAGCCTACCAGTAACAAATCTAGCAGCTCGCCTCTGAATTGCTTCCACGTCCTCCCTCAGTCCGACCTGATAGGGATCCCAAACGCTCGAGCAGTACTCAAGAATAGGTCGTATTACTGTCTTATAAGCGGTCTACTTTACAGATCAACCACATCTTCCGAAAATTCTACCAATGAACCGAAGACGACTATCCGCCTTCCCCACAACTTCCATTACATGCTTGTCCCACTTCATATCGCTCTGCAATGTTACGCCCAAATATTTAATCGACGTGACTGTGTCAAGCGCTACACTACTAATGAAGTGTTCAAACATTACAGGATTCTTTTTCCTATTCATCTGCAATAATTTACATTTATCTATATTTAGAATTCGCTGCCATTCTTTACACCAATCACAAATCCTGTCCAAGTCATCTTGTATCCTCCTACAGCCACTCAACGACGACACCTTCCCGTACACCACAGTATCATCAGCAAACTGCCGCACATTGCTATCCACCCTATCCAAAAGATCATTTATGTAGATAGAAAACAACAGCGGACCTACCACACTTCCCTGGGGCACTCCAGATGATATCCTCACCTCCGATGAACACTCACCATCGAGGACAATGTACTGGGTTCTATTACTTAAGAAGTCTTCAAGCCACTCACATACTTGGGAACCAATCCCATATGCTCGTACCTTAGTTAGGAGTCTGCAGTGTGGCACCGGGTCACACGCTTTCCGGAAGTCGAGGAATATGGCATCCGTCTGATACCCTTCATCCGTGGTTCGCAAGATATCATGTGAAAAAATGGCGAGTTGCGTTTCGCAGGAGCGATGCTTTCTAAAGCCGTGCTGATGCATGGACAGCAACTTCTCTGTCTCAAGGAAATTCATTATATTCGAACTGAGAATATGTTCGAGAATCCTGCAACAAACCGATGTTAAGGATATTGGTCTGTAATTTTGAGGATCCGTCCTTCTACCCTTCTTATATACAGGCGTCACCTGCGCTTTTTTCCAGTCGCTCGGGACTTTACGTGGGGCAAGAGATTCGCGATAAATGCAAGCTAAGCTTCAGAGTGCCTGTCCTTCACCACAAAAATGCAAACAAACTTCTCAATCTCCATGACAAGGCAAGATTCCAAACAAGTCTGCGTATCAGAGAGGAGCTCGCAAACTTCGTTGGACCGTTCTTTCTCATCCACCCTGTAGCCCGAATCTCGCGCCTTCGTCTCCCATCTGTCTGGTCCAATGGAGGATGCACTCTGCGGGAAGCAGTACGTGGACGATTGTTTGGTTATCGATGCACCAAGCCGTTGGTCCGACGTCGACCAGTTGAGTACTGCCATGAGTAACGTGGCATAATGCCTTTGCAATTAACGGAGATTATGTTGAAAAATAGGGTTTTGCAGCCAAACGAGTGGATAATAATGTGGCGTACTGGAATCCCGAATAAAACCAACTTGCTTTCAGAAAAGAAATTTCTGTTTTATTAATCGAACACCCCCCGTACCTTCTACTGATGACAAGTACGCGTCCGACTTCTTTGTTGACAGCTGACTGGGTCTTCTGAATGCTTCACTATTTTTGTAGGGCAGTATGTATACACGAAAGTCTGGTACACTTATTTTTATTCTGGACCTGTTACGAGCTGCCCAGTGTTGCCTCGAGGAAGCAGAAACGGGGATGGTCTAATAGGTGGCGCGCTGTTGACAGGCACCAAGTTTACCGGCTGAAGCCCGCGGAGGAGCACCTGGCGGCGGTGGCGGCCCTGAGGGGCAGAAGGGGCCTCGACTTCTGGTCGCGGGCCCACCTCGCCGGCCACCCTGTGGACGTGAGTGTGCCGCCGCAGCTGCTCCACTCCTTCCGTCAACACCTCGACCGCCACAGTGTGCCTCACGAGCTGCTCATCGCCGATCTCGAAGAGTATGTATTCCAGCCTCTTATCAACGTACAATAAACGAATTTATTCCATAAAGCCTGCTGTTACCTTCCGGTCAATATGACCTGGAGAGGAGTTTGATTTTCCATGACGTCATTATACTGAAATACCAGCGATCGAAACTTAATGGCTTGGTTTCTTCTACACAGATTAAGACTAAAAATGAAAAGAAATGGGTTTCCTCCCCCTTGTTATAGCTTAATTTATTACTCTTGTGCCCTTGACCAGAGTGTTTAAAAATTCATACTATCTACATAAGTTAGCATTAAAACTTTGTCTTTATCTGCCTTTCTTGTAACGTGTGGCAACCACCTTCCGTTTAAGGGGAGTATGACGTCAAACGGGCCGACTTTGAGGAGGAGAGGCACCACAGACCATTTTAATTTCCACTGTCTATACTTTTACAAATAAATTCATAAAACTTTTTCAGCATCACCAGGAAGGATTCAGAATTCACACTCATAGCAGTGGAAGTTCAAAAACATAACGAAGTAATTTTTTTTTTACATGTAAAATTTCATCATTTTTTTCACTTACTGATGGCAGCATTTGTTCAAATGGTTCAAATGGCTCTGAGCACAATGTGACTTAACATCTATGGTCATCAGTCCCCTAGAACTTAGAACTACTTAAACCTAACTAACCTAAGGACATCACACAACACCCAGTCATCAGCAGCATTTGTTCCTATAGGTACACTTTTCTTCATAAGTAAGAGAGATGGTTCGATGAATTTTGCATACAAACCATACTCAAAGGTGTACGAAACTCTACAATTTTCCAAATCTATTAAAAACTGTGGTAAAAATTGAGGTAATTAACTACAACATTTGTGTTTTTTCTAAACATGAAGTTTAAAATACAACAGATCATAATTTTTTTCATAAATTAAATAAATTCATACACCTGTAAGTATGGTATGTATGCTGTGAAAAATTCATCGAAGAATCTCTGTAACTTATGAAGAAAAGTGTACCTATAGCAACAAATGCAGCCATTAGTAAGTGAAAAAATGATGAAATTTCACAAGTTAAAAAAAAATATTTTGTTATGTTTTCGAACTTCAACTGCTATGAGTGTTAATCCTGAATCCTTCCTGGTGATGCTGACAAAGTTTTATGAATTTATTTGTAAAAGTATAGACACTGGAAATTAAAATGTCCTGCGATGCCTCTACTGCTCCGAGTCGGCCCGTTTGACGTCCTACCCCCCTTAATGAACACTTATAATGCAGTGTCACAAGATGACAGATCACGACATTGGGGTATCTACGCCAAAGGTGCAGACAAATGTACAAAAACATACATCAATAAAAGTTTTGAATCGTGCCGTTATCTCGTGCGGATGTGTTGCTATTGTACCGATCGGAAGGCCACCCCTGAAGTTGTTTGTAAACGTACAAGCAGTTATTGTAAGCACTACCTATTGGGATCACGCCGCACTCGGACGGTTTTCAGCCTTTCACTTGAAAGTAAAGCACCATTAGGGTTGCATGAAAGATGTCTGTGGAACAGCACAGAGTGAATACAAAGACCCATTACCCGCTATCGCGTGTCTGCGTATTCACAGATGGTTCCATTGTATTAATGTGTGATTGTACCAGACGACCACTTTGAGGTAGTGTCACTATCCAGTATTATTTATTCCGAACTGTTGTGTGTACACTATATTTTTTATAACAGAGTATGATTGTCCTCTATGCGCAATGTGAAATTCTGAACATTGCTTGCCTGGAGGCAGGCAGTAAATACACTCCTGGAAATTGAAATAAGACCACCGTGAATTCATTGTCCCAGGAAGGGGAAACTTTATTGACACATTCCTGGGGTCAGATACATCACATGATCACACTGACAGAACCACAGCCACATAGACACAGGCAACAGAGCATGCACAATGTCGGCACTAGTACAGTGTATATCCACCTTTCGCAGCAATGCAGGCTGCTATTCTCCCATGGAGACGATCGTAGAGATGCTGGATGTAGTCCTGTGGAACGGCTTGCCATGCCATTTCCACCTGGCGCCTCAGTTGGACCAGCATTCGTGCTGGACGTGCAGACCGCGTGAGACGACGCTTCATCCAGTCTCAAACATGCTCAATGGGGGACAGATCCGGAGATCTTGCTGGCCAGGGTAGTTGACTTACACCTTCTAGAGCACGTTGGGTGGCACGGGATACATGCGGACGTGCATTGTCCTGTTGGAACAGCAAGTTCCCTTGCCGGTCTAGGAATGGTAGAACGATGGGTTCGATGACGGTTTGGATGTACTGTGCACTATTCAGTGTCCCCTCGACGATCACCAGTGGTGTACGGCCAGTGCAGGAGATCGCTCCCCACACCATGATGCCGGGTGTTGGCCCTGTGTGCCTCGGTCGTATGCAGTCCTGATTGTGGCGCTCACCTGCACGGCGCCAAACACGCATACGACCATCATTGGCACCAAGGCAGAAGCGACTCTCATCGCTGAAGATGACACGTCTCCATTCGTCCCTCCATTCACGCCTGTCGCGACACCACTGGAGGCGGGCTGCACGATGTTGGGGCGTGAGCGGAAGACGGCCTAATGGTGTGCGGGACCGTAACCCAGCTTCATGGAGACGGTTGCGAATGGTCCTCGCCGATACCCCAGGAGCAACAGTGTCCCTAATTTGCTGGGAAGTGGCGGTGCGGTCCCCTACGGCACTGCGTAGGATCCTACGGTCTTGGCGTGCATCCGTGCGTCGCTGCGGTCCGGTCCCAGGTCGACGGGCACGTGCACCTTCCGCCGACCACTGGCGACAACATCGATGTACTGTGGAGACCTCACGCCCCACGTGTTGAGCAATTCGGCGGTACGTCCACCCGGCCTCCCGCATGCCCACTATACGCCCTCGCTCAAAGTCCGTCAACTGCACATACGGTTCACGTCCACGCTGTCGCGGCATGCTACCAGTGTTAAAGACTGCGATGGAGCTCCGTATGCCACGGCAAACTGGCTGACACTGACGGCGGCGGTGCACAAATGCTGCGCAGCTAGCGCCATTCGACGGCCAACACCGCGGTTCCTGGTGTGTCCGCTGTGCCGTGCGTGTGATCATTGCTTGTACAGCCCTCTCGCAGTGTCCGGAGCAAGTATGGTGGGTCTGACACACCGGTGTCAATGTGTTCTTTTTTCCATTTCCAGGAGTGTACATGTCGAGCAGCATTCTTAAGTTCTTCAACTATCTCGTAACGTTTGACAACAATCTTTTGTATGAACCCCGATAATGCATAGTCGCAAGATGTAAGCTCAGAACAAACATCGTGCTAGCCACTCCAAACGTTCACGAAAGTGGACAGAAGTATGTCAGATCCACTTATCAGGAAATATCTCCTTGAGATATGGACTGGTGCTCGAACCTACTGGAACCATATACGAGCGAGCAACCCCCGATTCTGCAGATGTGGTTCAAACAAATCACGTAACGTAGACGAAAGGCTGAGTTCAGGTCCTTCATAAAAATGTGGGCCTTCTTAACTCTAGAAATAAATGTTTCTTGCCTTTTTACTAAGATATATTACACACTCGTCCGAGAAAAACAGTTTCCCCCACGTAGGAAGAGTTGTAAAGATGTCGAGCATTTGCCTACAAGCCTGATGATGTTTTTGCATGATATTATCACTCATTTCGTTTCCAAACGGACGTTTGAACGCCTTTAACTTCAAATAATACTTCATTACGTGTGTTTGCAATGTCGAGTATGGAACTCACAGTTGCCGGCTCGAGTGGCCTTGCGGTTCTAGGCGCTACAGTCTGGAGCCGAGCGGCCGCTACGTTCGCAGGTTCGAATCCTGCCTCGGGCATGGATGTGTGCGATGTCCTTAGGTTAGTTAGGTTTAATTAGTTCTAAGTTCTAGGCGACTGATGACCTCAGAAGTTACGTCGCATAGTGCTCAGAGCCATTTGAACCATTTTGAACCACAAATTTCTCTTCTCTCCAATTTTATTCAATACCTCCTCATTAGTTATGTGATCTACCCATCTAATCTTCAGCATTCTTCTGTAACACTACACTTCGAAAGCTTCTATTCTCTTCTTGTCTAAACTGTTTATCGTCCATGTTTCACTTCCATACATGGCTACACTCCATACAAATACTTTCAGAAACGACTTAAATCTATACTCGATGTTAACAAATTTCTCTTCTTCAGAAATGCTTTCCTTGCCATTGCCAGTCTTCATTCTATATCCTCTCTACTTCGACCATCATCAGTTATTTTGCTCCCCAAATAGCAATATTCATTTACTACTTTAAGCGTCCTATTTCCTAATCTAATTCAGCAATTCATTATCATCTCTGTAGCACTCTGTGCAGTGAACGTCCATTACGTGACGAAGGACAATCGCGACCAACGAATGGGTCTGCATAATGTTCGCGCAGAAGGTTGATCAATCGGGGAAGTAGCTCAGCGTGTGCACAGGAGTCAAGGTGATATTGTGTGGTCATGGAATCGGTTCCAAGTGACGGGCAGCGTTGAGGACTTACACCACGCAGGCTGTCCACGTTCGACAGGTGTACAGGATGATCGTTGTATAAGACTTTTGACTCAAACAAGCATGGACTTAGTGCTCTAGAACCGAATTGGGCGTTCGAGAGGCTGAAGGATGTACAGAATTACCATGGCGAGCGCCATGTCGTATACCACAACACCATGGACTTCGTTACAAGTGGCCAACAACTTAAACAGAATGGACACCGCACGACTGGCGTCAGGTGCTGTTTATGGATGGCACTCGGGTCTGTTTGCATTCTATAATCGCAGACAACGTGTGTGGATACAGCAGGTATTACTGAGCACCTCCAACACTGTCTCCCACAGGAGCAACAAGGTGGTGGCGGAGTGATATTCTTGGCTGGTTCTACATATAGCCAACGTACACCCTTCATGGTTGTTGAGAGCAATCCCACTGCTCTACGTACACGGAAGACATTCTACAATAAATAATGGGTCTGTATCGCCAACATTTTAGTGACATTTTTATCTTGATGGATAGTACACTATGTGATGAAAAGTATCCGGACAGCCTCAGAAAAATACGTGTTTCATATTTGCTGCATTGTGCTGCTACCTACTGCCAGGTACTCCATATCAGAGACCTCAATAGTCATTAGACATCGTGAGAGCAGAATGGGTCGCTCAGCGGAACTCCGGGCTTCGAACGTGGTCAGGTGATTGGATGTCGCTTGCGTCATTCGTCTGTACCTGTTGATAGTGCACGGCCTGTGCCGGAGTGGTTACACGACAATAACATCCCTATAATCGACTGGCCTGCACAGAGTCCTGAATTGAATCCTATAGATCACCTTTAGGATGTTTTGGAAAGCCGACTTCGTGCCAGGTCTCACCGACATACATCGATACCTCTCCTCAGTGCAGCACTCCGTGAAGAATGGGCTGCCATTCCCCAAGAAACCCTCCAGCACCTGATTGAACGTATGCTTGCGAGAATGGAAGCTGTCATCAAGGCCAAGGGTGGGCCAACACCATATTGAACTGCAGCATTATCGATGGAGGGTGCCATGAACTTGCATGTTATTTTCATCCAGGTGTCCGGATACTTTTGATCACATAATGCACCTCGCATGATCATCGTGCTTTCTTCGTGAATACGTTCTTTCAGCATGGTAGGATCACCATAATCTGCCTTTCTCCCGGACATAAACCCAATCGAACATGTGTGGGATCGATAAACACGAGCTAGTTTTTGACGTTTGAAACGACCACGTTTTCTGTGCGACTTATGCAGAATCGACTATGAAGAGTGGAACAATTTGATCTCATCGATGGTATGCCACGGCGGAGTGAAGCCTGCACCCTGATGTTGCTCAGAAGTGTTGCGAAAAAAGACAAATAATGGGAAACAGGCGATTTTGTCGTTACACAAATGTTTTTCTGATTTGGTGAGCTGGACATATTTCAGACGAATGTATACGCATGTTTCAAAACCAGTAAATTCCGTGCCGATATTATTACTTATATTTTTAAATAAAGGGGTGATACAAAACTTTCGTTGATGTCTGTAGTGGCTTTTTGTCTTGTTTTCTTTTAATGAAGGTCTTTGCTTGCTTATTGTTGTGATGTATAAAGTTACACATAAATGCAGGTCGTTCATTAGATTCAAATTATTAAAGCATTATAGCTAACAGTAATGTTTCATCAATCGTTTGGTGCGGCTGTCGTGAAGAAACGATTCTTTCTGATGAGCTGTTAGAAGCATTAATAAATGCACCTAACAGTAAGGTGAACATTTCTGAACAAGGAAATCGTAAGATCGACAACTGAATTTATCCTACATCTAAATCAGAAGTCACTTCAGGTATGGACAGTTCACACGGAAACTGCAAGTGGTACGAGTTCTTAATTCAAAAGACAAAAGTAGCAGGTAGAACTGACAATCTTTTCTACAAACCGGAAGGACTTTCAGTGGAAACTTTGTAAAACTTACTCCCGATCCAATAAGATATGCTATCTCCTGATAAAATTACATAAAATCGTCGTTTCAATCTCTTGCGAACAAAAATATTCACAGTTTATGGTGTAAGTGACTAATGAGCGTCAAGAAGTTTGTGATGATAGAAGGGAACAATAAGACAAAATCACACTTGAAGCTTAAATGTTTGTTATTTTTGGCTGGTGTGTGTAAGGCGTACGGTGAATCAACAAAGACTGTGGGATCCAGAAATAGTTAGAGCCATTTTTCCTGCCGTAATGTAACAGAAACGATTCTGTTGTATTTCACGTGTGTTAACGTTTCGATGACAAGTCTTATCGGAGAACAGGAAGAGAAGTTAGTACCTATAAGAGTTCTGTTGAAAAAGTGGGTGGAAGTATTTCCGAAACTGTATAATCCTGGTACAAATGTAACCTTTTATTATCAAATAAAACCAAAATTTAAAATTATAATAATGTTTGACAGTTTATGAGTATTATAGCCTAAAATACGAATCAGGCTAAAAAAAGAAGAAAAGTTATAAATGTTCTACATGTAGCCATGATTACAAATTAATTCGCGATGTGATTCTAAAATGACTCTTTCCACATCTTTACAATTTATCGTGCAAATGATTCGCGGAACATGAAACCAATTAACTAACTATGACCTAAACGAGCATGTATGCATAGCCTTTTAAGGAGAGGAGAAGGGTTAATACTGGTTAAGATGTCACAAACCAATAAAATGTATTTCATAATAGTAATAGTGATATGTTAACTTTCACGGCCGGAAGTATAACACTTACTAAAATATTTGCTATTGTTCCCCTTAGTGAGATATTGGAGCAGCTGAATCGAATTTTTCCTGTCAATATTTGAGAGCTGTTTAAATACTGATCAACGACACTTCACTTCAAATGGAGCGGCCAGATTTAAGAACAGACGAATGAGTGTCCACGAGTAAGTCCTTAAGCACGGCTATGGTAAAAATTTTTACGGAAAAATTCGTACAATAGGCTCTGGGATCTGACACCAAACTAACTGAAACTCTGGTTCCATTACAAGGACGATACTTTTGTTTTCCGGTGACACGGCAAAGAAGAACGAAATCTACGTCTTCATTATTTGGCAGCGTAATAACTGAACCATTAAATGTCGGGAGTGCAGCCGTATGAACCCTGTTTCTTCTTTTATTTAATCTTTCGTCGTATACCTTTCGACTATCTTCAGCGCGCGCCGACGGACTGAAGCTGCAGTTTTCGTTCCGTCGTTTTAAACTACAGATACACACAATAACCACAGATGTTGTTAGCGGCAAATAGGCAAGACGTTAAACCATGGAGGTAAAAAGAAGAAGAGAGATGTTAGTATAGACTTACGCTGTACGTTGTTGTGGAACCGGTGTAGGCGGGACCTGTCGCCGTTTTGAAAAGGCCGAAACATTAGCAGACTGCTGTTTACGATTGCTTCATGTTCATTATTGGTGTCGTGTGCATGCAACGGCTCTTTTAAATACTAAAAATTACAGTGTTTACATGAATAACATAGCATCAGGAAGGCAATTTCGAACGGTTTTCTGTTCTTGAATGTGTATTTGCTCTAGTAATACGACACATTTGACCTCGTTAATGCAACTTGCTTTTTCTTGATATATTTCGAATAACCGAGAAGAGAAGGTTGTGATGTGAAAAGGATACTTCCCGTAATCCATGTAATTTCACTTTTGCTGTATTTGTATCTACAGCAAATGAAGCCAGAACTCCGAAACCAATTATTATTTGCACTGGTACTGCATATTGTTAGTTTCATTTTCAGCTATCAGTTCGTTTGCACAACATTTATAATGGTCGCGTTTGCAAAACATGTACTTACGAGTTCTATGTTAGCCCATAAACATGTGCACTGAAGACAGAAGGAAGGCTTGCTATCGTATATTGTGTATGTCAGAAAAGTGAGCTGGCCTTTGTGGCCGAGCGGTTCTAGGCGCTTCAGTCCGGAACCGCGCTGCTGCTATGATCGCAGTTTCGAATCCTGCCTCGGACATATCCTTAGGTTAGTTAAGTTTAAGTAATTCTAAGTTCTAGGGGACTGATGACCTCAGATGTTAAGTCCCATAGTACTTAGGGCCATTTGAACCATTTTTGAGCAAAGTGAACGATTATCAAAATGTCAAAGAAATAGAACTGTATGCAGTATAGAAATTTTTATGAAAGAACTACGTCTCCACATAATCAAAGCACTAGATATTATTTGGGATACGACTACGAAAGTCGATAGTTATTCTCAACGGTCGGAACTGTGCTTGGGCACTTCAGAATGAAGTCACGGGGAAGTACCACCGCGGTGAACCACGGAGGTATAAACGCAGTGAACCTAATGTTTTTCGGATAAATAATATGGCGGACGTCGGCTTCAAACGTGTGACGTAATGACAACCCCCTTCTGTATTTGTCTCCATGCGTTAAACCTACAACACGTTAAACATCCAAACGGAAGTGACGTAAGGAGCCCTACCTTACGCATGCGCAAAGCCTGCTCTCCCCCCTCTTCTCAAACAACTAAATGTTTGTGACAACAAAGAATTTGGACCATCCAATTAGGTTCATGCCTATCCACACTCTCGGAAATCACCACATATTCTAAAATAAGCCGCGCGGGATTAGCCGAGCGGTCATAGGCGCTGCAGTCATGGACTGTGCGGCTGATCCCGGCGGAGCTTCGAGTCCTCCCTCGGCATGGGCGTGTGTATTCGTCCTTAGGATAATTTAGATTAAATAGTGTGTACGCTTAGGGACTGATGACCCTAGCAGTTAAGTCCCATAAGATTTCACACACATTTTTTTTCTAAAATACAGCCAAATATTTATTTCTTTCTTCGTTTTCTAATCAGACCGAAATACAAATAATATCGAACATTGCTGAACATACCTGTATTACATTAATAATTAAGTCCCAAAATGTGTTAACAACGCCAACATGAAAGAAAAAGAATACAAACAGAGAGCAGAACGCGAAGTTACTTTCTTCAGCACTGTAAGCCACGACGTCACTCACATTACGCCATAATTGAAATCTACAAGTTAACCTATTATGTTAGCGCAAAGTCATATGATTTTGGATTTTTCCTTGGGTATCATAGTGTCTCTTGAAGGCTTATGTTGTTGATGCGCCAAAGAGTGACATTTCATGATAAGGATGACGTGTTTGTGATAAATCTTGAGTGCACCGTTACCTTGGAAAGGTAAACTGCATGAAACAATACAAAACAACTAAATATGCCAGAATGAATAAGGCGTCTGCCGCATCTACTCACTTCCTTTTGAAGCAGATACATGTAGCAGGTTTAACGTCTTCAGGCAAAAGAGTATACGGAAACTGAACCTGTGGCTACGTGGTCGATCCACGCTGTAATATCGATGTATCATTATTATCTGCACTGAAACGACTTCTTTGACAGTTCATTCAAAAAAGCGCCGAAATATTAGAAGAAGAAGAAACAGGCTGGATTTTATTGATCATAAACTACGTTATTTCAAAAGAACCTCAGTAAGATTAATCCAAAAATCTTGTTAACCATGGACACGGAGGTAAATGACAGTTTGCATGTTCTGGATTTGCTAGTCTTCAAGAAAGAAACGGAAGCTTGCATCACATGGTATACCGACAACACATACCCACTGAACGTTACCTGCATCTGATTCATGTCCCCATATACGGCAAAAACGAGTTGTTATACAAAACCAAGAATTTGCAAGATACCATGTGCTTCTCGAAATGTTTACGATTTACGTAGCTACTACGAAACGAACACTGGAGAAACGACAGGTCGAATGACAGATGCAGAAGGGGAGAAAATGAGAAAGAGATAAATGAGCTGTTGCTTTTCTGCCATGGGACCACCAGCCTCTATTTGATAAAACTTAGATTCTGGCTGCCACGTGCAGGTATTATGATAGGCTGTACAGAGAATCTACAGCGATTGTGAAACACGCCAGTAACATTAGTCGGAAGGAGAAGTGTGTGAAACTGAATGGTATCTAGATTCCGTCGCTGAAGAATCTGTTTACCAGTATTTCAAAGTAGAGCGATAGCAATTGCCCTCAAGTTTTGAAAACCTGTAACGTTTTATATATGCGTGGGAGTACATTGAACATACAGCAGTTAGTAGCGAAGCAGGGAGTGTATCGGATCATCATAGAAACTACAATTTCTTTGGGAGGATTTCTCCCCAGATGAGGACGAAACGTTGGGTTGCTAGAAGACACATAGTATATTATTCCGGAATATTTTAATAAGTGTGAAAGTAATAATAATAATAATAATAACTTGGATTAGAAAAAATTAAATATAGCATGTATAAAAATGAAAGAATAAATTTAACAAATGTAGTATACAAAAACTTTGTCGAACAAACACAGTCTTCAGATCGCTACGCAGTGTATGTTTGATTAGTAGTTCGGCTAACTGCCAGGACTAGCGTTGATGATTGTTTACGTTTGTGCCATTGCTTTATTGTGAAGGTGACATCAAGTGAGAAATGATTTTGTGGACTGCAATTCGAAAGAAGTGCGTCTATAATTAAGTGCAACTTGACTTCCATAATCACTTCAAAACCTTTTGTCTTTAAAAGAAAACCGGGGAGAGCACTATCCACGGTTCTTTTAAAGAATCGAACTCCAGCACATAAAAGTCTTTAAACCTATGATTAGTTTAAAAATCAGTTAATGTGTTAAATATTTGATGTTAAGGCTGTTGGTAAGAAAAAGTCTGCAAGAAGTTGTGCCTCGCTTTACGCGAAAGCTGGTTTTACATGCATCTCACAACTATGTGGAGTCAATGATATTAATTTTGCTGGTATATTCAGTGGTATTTGGGGATACTACCTGCAAAGGGTGCTGCTAATAGAGTTAATAGTAAAGAAGAAATAAATTAAAACGTCATACCTAATACTGCAGATTCACTGCACGAACAGCGAAAATTTAGTAAGCGATGAACTTTTTCCTTTCATCAGTTTTGGAGGGTATTCAGCGAAGGGGTTTCGTAAAGGTTTGAAATTATGTTTTTAAGTTTGTTGGAAGTCGCTAAGTGCTCTCATTTTCAAATACTGGAGTTTTATAATCTAGGTAATTTTCGCTTCATGAGCTACGCTGCCTCAACACACATACACTACTGGCCATTAAAATTGCTACACCAAGAAGAAATGCAGATGATAAACGGGCATTCATTGGACACATATATTATACTAGAACTGACATGTGATTACATTTTTACGCAATATGGGTGCATGGATCCTGAGGAATCAGTACCCAGAACAACCACCTCTGGCCGTAATAACGGCCTTGATACGTCTGGGCATTGAGTCAAACAGAGCTTGGATGGCGTGTACACGTACAGCTGCCCATGCAGCTTCAACACGATACCACAGTTCATCAAGAGCAGTGACTGGCGAATTGTACGAGCCAGTTGCTCGGCCAGCATTGACCAGACGTTTTCAGTTGGTGAGAGATCTGGAGAATGTGCTGGCCAGGGCAGCAGTCGAACATTTTCTGTATCCAGAAACGCCGGTACAGGACCTGCGACATGCGGTCGTGCATTATCCTGCTGAAATGTAGGGTTTCACAGGGATCGAATGAAGGGTAGAGCCACGGGTCATAACACATCTGAAATGTAACGTCCACTGTTCAAAGTGCCGTCAATGCGAACAAGGGGTGACCGAGATGTGTAACCAATGGCACCCCGTACCACCACGGCGCGTGATACGCCAGTATGGAGCGCTTCCAATGTGCGTTCACTGCGATGTCGCCAAACACGGATGCGACCATCATGATGCTGTAAACAGAACCTGGATACATCCGAAAAAATAACGTTTTGCCATTCGTGTACCCAGGTTCGTCGTTGAGTACACCATCGCAGGCGCTCCCGTCTGTGATGCAGCGTCAGGGGTAACAGCATCCATGGTCTCTGAGCTGATAGTCCATGCTGCAGCAAACGTCGTCGAACTGTTGGTGCAGATGGTTGTTGTCTTGCAAACGTCCCCATCTGTTGACTCAGGGATCGAGACGTGGCTGCACGATCCGTTACAGCCATGCGGATCAGATGCCTGTTATCTCGACTGCTAGTGATACGAGGCCGTTGGGATCCACCACGGCGTTCCGTATTACCATCTTGAACCCACCGATTCGATATTTGCTGACAGTCATTGGATCTCGACCAACGCGAGCAGCAATGTCACGATACGATAAACCGCAATCACGATAGGCTACAATCCGACCTTTATCAAAGTCGGAAACGTGATGGCATGCATTTCTCCTACTTACACGAGGCATCACAACAACGTTTCACCAGGCAACGCCGGTCAACTGCTGTTTGTGTATGAGAAATCGGTTGGAAACTTTCCTCATGTCAGCACGTTTTAGGTGTCGCCACTGGCGCCAACCTTGTGTGAATGCTCTGAAAAGCTAATCATTTGCATATCTCAGCATCTTCTTCCTGTCGGTTAAATTTCGCGTCTGTAGCACGTCATCTTCGTGGTGTCGCAATTTTAATGGCCAGTAGTGTAATTATACGGTTTCTGACTATTATTCGTCTTATTGCGTCAACACTTTAGCATAAGAATGCACCTCTTAATTAGTAGATTATGACAGCATTTTAAATTTTTAAACTCTGTCAGTAACCGTATAAAATACTGAAAATATAATTTTTATTGGGTCTGGAAGCCGTTAGGTAGGCAGTCTATAGGTAGGAATGCGTCCAGTGTAAGTGTTAACAGTTTAACAGTTTAGTAACATAGATGACGAAGCGGAAGCGTCTGGCGCATCTCCTGGTAGTAGCACAAGATCGCTAGTTGAATGTAAATGACACGTAGATGATGGCAACTGGAACTGTTCACAGATTACACAAATACAAAAAAATGTTTCAAGTGGCTCTGGGCACTATGAGACTTAACATCTGAGGTCATCAGTCCCCTAGAACTTAGAACTACTTAAACCTAACTAACCTAAAGACATCACACACATCCATGCCCGAGACAGGATTCGAACCCGCGACTGTAGCATTCGCGCGGTTCCAGACTGAAGCGCCTAGAACCGCTCGGCCACTCCGGCCGGCTTACGCAAATACAGACAACTGAGTAAAATCATTAGGAAATTTTTACGAAACGCACACAAAACTTAAGGACAGGCAAGTAAGTGTCAACCTAAATGTAGTTCAGAGAACGTAAGTTAAAAAAAAGGAACATTCAAATGCAGGGTGATTTAAAGTGGAACGATCACTTAAATCTAGCCAGGGGAAGGCAAGTGACAGATTCATATTTATTAGAAGAATCATAAGGGTGGGTAAGTCATGCAAGAAGGAGAAACCTTTGTTCGATGGATTTTTGAGAATTATTCGTTGGGATAACCGAGCGAGGTGGCGCACTGTGGGAAAGGGCACGGCCGATTTCCTTTCTCGCCCTTTCGTAGTGCGAGCTTGTGATTCGTCTCTAAAGACCTTGTTGCCGATGGAATACTGAACTCTAATCTGCCTTCCTTCGTTGTTACGGGACCATCATCAGGTTAGATTATCAGAAGGTGAACACTGATAAGTCAAAACATTATGACCACCGCGTTACTGGATGCGTCTGGTAATTCTGCGAGAACGTGACGCGGTAACAAAGGCTTGTAAGCGAAGCAGCAAATGGGGAAATCCATTGAGATAAGCGATTTTGACAAAGAGCAGATTATTATCGCCCATACCCTGTGAAAGAGTATCTCGAAAACGGCGAACCTGGTTAAATCTTCAAGTGCTACTCTCGTGAGCAACTACAGAGACAGGAAAGTGAAACTACCACTAGGCATTAAATGCTTTGACGTCCACGAGTTTTCAGAGGCTTGTCTGCTCTGTAGAGTAGGATAGATGGCGATCTGTGGCATCTCTGCCCAAAGGGCACAACGCTGGTGCACGCACAAGTGTTTCGGAGCACACCGTTCATCGTACATTGTTGAACATGGAGTTTCACAGCAGACCACCCTTGCGTGGTCGCACGTTGACCCAACGATATTGTCAGTTACGACTTCAGTGGGCATGGGACCATCGGGATTCGACCGTCGGCTCTTCGGGTGGATCACATTTTTGCCTCACTGGGTCGATGGTCGTCTCTACAAACGCCGTCATCGAGGTGAACGGTGGCTCGAAACATGCAGCTCGCCACGGACGCGGCTTGGTGGGAGCAGCATTATGCTACGGGCTACATACATCTGCACTTGCACGGGAGCTGCGGTAGTAATCGAAGACACGTTGACAGCTGCGAACCACCTGCATCCCTTCATGCTTGATGTCTTACCCGAGGCGATGTCATCTTTCAGCAGTATAACTGTCCGCGTCTCGGTTCCAGATCTGCGCCACAGTGGTTCAAAATGGTTCAAATGGCTCTGAGCACTATGGGACTTAACTACTGAGGTCATCAGTCCCCTAGAACTTAGAACTACTTAAACCTAACTAACCTAAGGACATCACACACATCCATGACCGAGGCAGGATTCGAACCTGCGACCGTAGCGGTCACGCGGTTCCAAACTGAAGCGCTTAGAACCGCACGGCCACACCGGCCGGCTGCACTACAGTGGTTTGACTCACGTTGATATCTTGGTGGCCATGTTCACCTGATGTAAATCGTATGGAACCCAACCCCATCGCCATCGGGCGCCATCACCGCGTAGGCAAATCAGCGGCCCGTTATTTATGCTAATTGTGACGTCTAATCCCATATACCTTCACAATCTTACCAACAAACTGTCGGGTCCCTGACATGCAGAATCAGTGATTTACCGGGTGATCAAAAAGTCAATATAAATTTGAAAACTGAATAAATCACAGAATAATGTAGATAGAGAGGTACAAATTGACACACATGCTTGGAATGACATGGGGTTTTATTAGAACCAAAAAAATACAAAAGTTCAAAAAATGTCTGACAGATGGCGCTTCATCTGATCAGAATAGCAATAATTAGCATAACAAAGTAAGACAAATCTTAGATGATGTTCTTTACAGGAAATGCTCAATATGTCCACCATCATTTCTCAACAATAACTGTAGTCGAGGAATAATGTTGTGAACACCACTGTAAAGCATGTCCGGAGTTATGGTGAGGCATTGGCGTCGGGTGTTGTCTTTCAGCATCCCTAGAGATGTCGGTCGATCACGATACACTTACGACTTCAGGTAACCCCAAAGCCAATAATCGCACGGACTGAGGTCTGGGGACCTGGGAGGCCAAGCATTACGAAAGTGGCGGCTGAGCCAAGATCATCACCAAACCAAGCAATATGGGGTGGAGCGCCATCCTGCATTAACATAGTACGTTCCAGCAGGTGTTTATCAGCCAGGCTGTGGATGATGCGGTTCTGTAACATATCGGCGTACCTCTCACTCGTCACTGTAGCAGTTACAAAACCATAACACGCATTTCCTTGAAGAAAAAAGGCCCGACAATGGTAGATGTGGTAAATCCAACCCATGCCATGACTTTCTCGTCATGCAATGGAGTTTCCACGGCACTTCTAGGATTTTCGGTAGCCCAAATTCTGCAGTTGTGGGCGTTGACAGACCCTCGGAGCGTGAAATGAGCTTCGTCGCTCCACAACACGTTACTCAACCAATCTTCATCTTCCGCCATCTTTTGAAATGCCCACACCACAAATGCCCTCCGCTCACTAAATCGCCAGGTAACAGTTCATGATGCCGATGGATTTTGTACGGATAGCATCGGAGGGTACGCCTAACTGCCAACCAAACAGTAGTGTATGGAATGCCGGTGCGACGTTCGACTGCACGAGCGCTGACTTCCCCGTGCATAGACAAACATGCTACAGTGTCCATTTCTTCCTGAACTGTCTCAGCAGCATTTCGCCTTGTGCTCGGTCGGCCACTACGGGGTCTATCTTCTAAACAACCTGTGGCTTCGAACTTCGAAATCATTCTCGCCACAGCTGCATTTGTCAACGTACCTTTACCCATTCGAATCCCCTTCCTATGGCGATAGGATCGTAATGCTTAACTAGCACATTCCCCATTCTCATAATACAGCTTCACTAAAAGTGCCTTTTCAGGTAACGTCAACATGCTGTGACTGCTGGCGCATCTGATTCTCTCTCTTTTTTTTTCCTTTATTGTTATTTTGAAACCTGTATTATTGCAGGCCTGCAGCAGCATACGACGCCGCTCTTTGGCCGCAGAGAAACACAAATATACAAATGAAGACATTTAGAGAAAAAACATGGTGGACATATAAACGGAGACAAACACTTTTTAAAATACAAGGTGCCGTTCACGGGCGTAGAGTTCAAGATAAAATTGTTCAGACACTTGGACACAGACAGAGACGAAAATTGTCACACGTGAACGTAGGTGAACAAAACGAATAACACTGAATCACTTAAGACCGCTACGGTCGCAGGTTCGAATCCTGCCTCGGGCATGGATGTGTGTGATGTCCTTAGGTTGGTTAGGTTTAAGTAGTTCTAAGTTCTAGGGGACTGATGACCTTAGAAGTTAAGTCCCATAGTGCTCAGAGCCATTTGAACTGAATCACTTAAGCACAAAACGACGGCACACACAGAATACGAGGCGTTGATCTCCGGGATTCTCTCTCTCATTACAGCTCCTTTTATACACAATTGTCATGCGCAGTCGCTGACGTTTTGCTGTCCAGCGCCATTTGTCGGACATTTTGTGAACTCTGTTTTTTTTTTACCTCTCTATCTACATTATACTGTGGTTTATTAAGTTTTCAAATTTATACTTACTTTTTGATCACCCGGTATTTCGTTCCAAAGACGGACAAACAAGCTATTAAGTAGGTGGTCATAATGTTCTGGCTCATCAGTGTAGAAAGAACTCGGTGAAAAGCTTCCCGGTATGTCAGAGGATTTTTTACATACAGCGAGAGTCACAGTCGACAAACTGCTACTGGAAAAGCTACAAGAATGGCGGGGGTATCGCACAGAACTTTAATCACCAAATTCCGGACCTAGAAAATTTTACTTCCACCAGTCTCGCGTCTTGACCATGGAGGTAGAATTACGAGGGTAATCCCAAAAGAAAGGTCTCCTATTTTTTTATAAGTACAGAACTCTGTTTTCCAGGCAGTTGGTCACACTGTTACGAAGAGTGCCTCACGCGCTGTGTGTAAAAACATGCGCACGCCGTACTGAGTCGCTCAGTCTTGGCTTGGCAGCCGTTGAGAATGGAGCTCCAGTTGGATGTTAGCGCCAAGTGCGAAGTGCGCGCAGTTATTCGGTTTTTGAACGCAAAGGGCACTGCGCCGATTGAAGTCCATCGCCAATTGACGGAGGTGTATGGTGAGTCGTGCATGGATGTCAAAAATGTTCGCAAGTAGTGTAGAGAGTTTACATCTGGTCGCACCGAAATTCACGACGAACAAAGGAGCGGGAGACCGTCAATTTCTGAGGTGACAGTGTTGAAGGTTGAGCAAAGCATGCGTGAAGATCGGCGGATCACCCTGGATGATCTCTGCATGTTGGTTCCTGAGGTTTCCCGAAGCACCGCTCACAGTATTTTAACGGAAACATTGAACTACCGGAAATTATGCGCAAGATTGGTGCCGCGCATGCTGATTGAGGACCACATGCGGCAACGACTTGATGCTGCCCGCGCCTTTCTTCACCGCCTTGTAGCCGAACAGGACAACTTTCTGGACTCAATTGTCACGGGGGACGAAACCTGGGCATACCACTTTACACCTGAGACCAAGCAACAATCACGCCAGTGACGGCATCCTTCTTCGCCAAAGCCGCGGAAATTGAAACAAACACAGTCTGCCGGTAAAGTCACGACAACCGTTTTCTGGGATGGGAAAGGGGTATTGTTGGTCGACTTTCTGCCCACTGGGACCACAATTAATGCTGACAGGTACTGTGAGACTCTGAAAAAACTCAAACGGGCAATCCAGAACCGGAGAAGAAGAATGTTGAGCAAGGGCGTACACATTCTCCATGACAACGCTCGCCCACACATCGCTCGGCAAACCGTTGCTCTCCTGCAACAGTTTCAGTGGAACATAATCACCCACCCACCCTATAGTCCTGACTTGGCGCCCAGTGACTATCACCTGTTCCCTATGTTAGAAGAACATTTGGCCGGAAAGCCATTCATCACCACCGATGAGGTGAAAGAAGAGGTTCATAACTTTCTGAACAGAATGGCGGCGAGCTGGTATGACATGGGCATACAAAAACTGCCCCAGCGTCTACAAAAATGCATCGATAGAAATGGTGATTATGTCGAAAAATAGCTAAATGTTCAAGCTGTAAACTGATGCAAACCATTGTAGAAATAAACAGGTCTATGTACTTATAAAAAATAGGAGACCTTACTTTTGGGATTCCCCTCGTAGAATCATACAGAGGGGTTTTCTTCGTTTTAGTCGCCCGCGACCTAATTAAGGAGGAGGAGGGAAATGTGATAGTAATCTATTCGTTCGCAGGGAATTTTTTGCAGCACACAATACCGTGGCTTTGGGATGGATGGGCGGCGAGGGGGAGGGGGGGATGGTTAAATGTATGTAGATGTAGAGGCTGAGTGCCATACATATAGCAGACGTACGTTCGAAGCCCCCAAGGATGGATGGGCGGGGAGGGGGGGGGGGGGGGTTTAAATGTAGATGTTGAGGCTGAGTGCCATAGATATAGTAGACGTACGCTCGAAGCCCCCAAATCTACTATTCCCCTAACCATGAAACTGTATTTTCCAATATAATAAAGTTGTGTATATATCAACAGCGAGTGTAAGCACTACCTGATGTAAGTTGCAACAGTTATTCGGTGATGAAGAGACTCGCACAGGACAGAGTAGCATGAGCTGCACCAAATCAGACTTCGGACTGAAGACCGCAACAACAACATCAACAACTTTTTAACTCCCTACGCACAATCATTGTGCTAGCTGGACTGCTGGTAGTACTTGTAACTCATGAGTGATTCCTTCCGTTGATGTCATGTGATTTATAACACCACCCTTCGCAATGAAACTTCCTGGCAGATTAAAACTGTGTGCCCGACCGAGACTCGAACTCGGGACCTTTGCCTTTCGAGGGCAAGTGCTCTACCATCTGAATTACCGAAGCACGACTCACGCCCGGTCCTCACAGCTTTACTTCTGCCAGTATCTCGTCTCCTACCTTCCAAACTTTACAGAAGCTCTCCTGCAAAGGTCCCGAGTTCGAGTCTCTGTCGGGGACACAGTTTTAATCTGCCAGGAATTTTCATACCAGCGCACACTCCGCTGTAGAGTGAAAATCTGGCACCCTTCGCAATGCTCGCGGTCCCTGTACATGAGTAATGAAGTCTGCGTGGTCTTGATTTAGCCTTGATTGTTCCTTCGCGTTTTCATTTTACACTCACGTTACCAATAGTCAACTTCTGGGCAGCTTTAGAAGGGTTAAAACATCCCTGAATGATTTGTTGAGTAGACCAAACCCTTAGTCACTTAGTTCTCCAGGCCGACCCATTCTCCTGTTACTGCTTCTCAGCTCGCAACACAGTATTCTCCGCCACAATTTATATTGGGTGACCCGCCTCTCGTAGCATCGAAAGGTCTACTTCGCGTTGCACAGGTGTATCTGGATACTCCTGATCAGAGAGCGTAAATTGTTTCATGGAGACCGTAACAAACGGCATCAAACTCGTTCTGCAGTTGTCAGAAACGAACTAACTATCAGGACAGAGAAATCGATAGTGTCAAAAGAAGTAGGGAGCAATCATACTGTCTGAATTTGTCAATAAGAATGATTTTCAGCAAAGAAAAATGAGTTTTGTGCAATATGTGCTGTATAACAAAAAATATGAATTTTGATTCTTTCTACAGCCAATTTTGGCTACCAGCTACTTTATTAATGAGAGATAAAATTAGTTATATGCCTGCTTACTGAAATAACTGTGTTGCAATGTTTGTTTTGTTATTTTCACCTCATTACTGTCTAGAAGTCAGGCAAAATCAAAACACAATCACTGTTTCGGGGTGGGAAAAATAAAGGTGCCCCGGAGAACAGAGTTCCAGGTTATAAAGGAACACAGCAGAGGAAAGGAAATACAGTACTAATGTGACTGTAGCAGATGCTAAAAGTGACCGCCATTCATCTCTTGGCACTTTTGGATTCTGGTCAGCAAGTTGCTAAAGGCAGATCGAAGCGGGATTGCTGCTATCTCATCAAAAATGTTCTGCTGCAGTTATGGAAGACTATGAGGGTTGTTGCCATACACCCTACACTTGAGGGCTCCTCACACAAATAAATCCCACACTGACAGATCGGTGACCAGGGTAGCCAGCTAGGGTCGCGATCAGATTGCTAACAACTCTATCAGGCGTGAAGATTGTGTAAATGTGTCCCAAGGTTCGGCTGTCTCTATGGGCAGTTGATCCAGCCTGTAGGAAGTAATTGTAGCTCTCTTCCTCCTCACGGGATATGGTTATATGCATACATTCACGTCCAATCGTATTCACTCGTCTGGGCCTCTTATTTCCCCAACCTATACAAGCGGGATTTACCGAGTAGGGAATCAATGTACATCTACATCTACATCTACATTTATACTCCGCAAGCCACCCAACGGTGTGTGTCAGTGGCCTTACCGCATTTGATTCTATGCATGGGATACGTGAAGGAGAACTGAATTTTTCGAATTTGATTTCTTGGTCATTTAGAGACTTGTTTCCTTACATTTTATGACAGGTCGTTCATTTTACAGCTTTTCATGTAGATCAAGTAACATATTCCATATTACGAACAACAAGGAGAAAGCTAATTGTAAATTTTGTTTGGCATACACGGCAGGAATATGCCCTAGCGCTTCATCTGTCTAACTCGGGTTTGCTTTTTGCAAACTCATCGGCCACCATTGCTTTTCAGAGCGTTAGCGTCACGTCTTTAAGTGTGACTGTGTGAAGCGAGGGACTGTGCTGAATACTTCGAGACTGTAGTCCCTTATTTGTGTTGCCGCTAACGCAGGAAGAGTGGCACATAGCCCACTCCTCTCTAACAGCATCACGGCGGCAGCCGGGCTAAACGTCCTAATCCTAAGAACGGATCACAATCAACGGTATCACACGCCTTCATTCCACGATACATTGCCGAAATATTTTACATTTAATACAGGCTACAGCGGTGTAGTTCCCTACTAAAAATAATTCACAGCTCCCAGTTAAGATGCTGGACTGAGTTCGGTTTACAGTCACGATAGTCTTGTCATTGTTGTGCACGTTTTCGCAGCCATTTGCAGCCATCCTTCAGTATAAAATACATACGTCTCACAAAACGGAAAGAAATCACTACAGTTACGTTAACGGCTGCATGACGGAGTGATCACGCTAATTTTCTCGTCGGTTATTACCATGGAAACTGCCCTGTAAACAACAAGTAGTCGGTCTCTTTGTCGTTTTGTACCAGCTATTGTCCTCTCGAATAGCACCACGCGTGCTGCACAGAATAGCGCCCCCATTCATCAACAGCGTCATATGCGCTCAGTCCATGAGACGCTGCGCAATATTTAGTATCTAACTTTGTTCCCTTAGGTAGAACAGCAGGTTGGTTGGGTTGGGCTGTTTGGGGAGGAGATCAAACAGCGAGGTCATCGGTCTCATCGGATTAGAGAAGGAAGACTGCCGTGCCCTTTCAAAGGGACCACCCGGCATTTGCCTGGAGCGATTTAGGGAAATCACGGAAAACCTAAATAAGGATGGCCGGACGCGGGATTGAACCGTCGTCCTCCCGAATGCGAGTCCAGTGTGCTAACCATTGCGCCACCTCGGTCGGTGGATCATCAGGAACTGCATCCCACCACGTCCTCTTTCCTTGTCACACGAATCCTGGCAATCTAATAGTCTGCGCCCTTGATAGTCTTTAGTTTGCAGCCACGTGTTACCGACCATAATTACGGCAGCAGCATTGCGCCTGATTGTGTAACACCCAGTAGCTCTCCAAAAGTGGAACAAAGGTTTGATACTTTCGTGGAAAAGGGCTAGGGGCTACGTATTTGCACAATATCTGTAATGCTGGCACTTCACAACAGTATTTGATAGCCGATAACGGGAAGTAATCTTATCGGTCCACATCAGTTTCAACACAGTTTTTATTACAGTCGGGGTATATCGCTCCACTATTGCCACACTTACACTTCACAGTTAAATGCGTGATGAAACCATACATTCGTAAATGTGGTCCAAAAAAATTCAACAGTTTTCTGATATGTTGTTCATTGTCTTGAAATGTGCTGCAGACACACTGACAAGATTTATGTTCTTCATGACACGTCAGTGAAACAGTAATGAAATACTGTCGTTGTTATATTACTATTATTGTTTTAAATTAGTTCAGACAAGGGCACTTTCAACCAAATATAAAATATAAAACACGTGTAACAAGATCGAATTAAGTTTATTTCGTAGGTATGACACAGAGTACCGATGAAAATATTGAAATTTAATTTCTGTACGCTTTGGTAAAAATTCAGCACTGCGTCATTTAAATTTTATACCATTAACTAATCAAATGAAATTGAAGCCATAAATTAACATCAATGATTGGCTTTACTGAATCTAATGAATTTTCAGATATATTTACACGTTATAAATAACCAGTGTGCGAAGTAATTAATAAATTTGAGAACTTCGTGAAGTATTTTGCTCTTCATTTGTTTTACCTACACTAACACGTAAGTAGTCCTCTTTAACTGCATAATAATGACAGCTCAGAGAAGGTATTAATCTTAACAGGTACTTCGTATTATTGATACCAATGTGAACTGCTCTTCACCTAATAATAGTTGTAATGTCCTTCCACTTGAAACCAAAAATAAGTATCCATGACCCGGATAGTATGCGCTGTTGCACAGTAGGTAGCATGTGCCAATGGATAACCCAGAATTAAGCTCCACTGATGTGAGTGACCTTTGTGCAGCGTACTGGCCATTCTGTTTTTGCCATAATTGTTATTATACCATGTCTTCGCTCCAAACCAACATAAAAACAATTTCTGCCCCATAAAACAGCGGATTTAAATGTTCTTCTAGCATCGACCACGACTGAAAAGTCCCAAAGTGGTGTTTAAGTACACTATCCGAACAAAAGCATCCGGGCGCCCTTATGTAATGCGGAACTGACCGCTAGATTTCACGAAAAGTAGACACATCAGTATGAAAGGAGGCGGTGAGTGCTTTGTCATTAGTAGAGAAGCAGTAAGAGCAGAAAGTGTCTGACACGAGGACTCAGAGAATCGATGGTGCAGTAGTAATTGGATGTCACCTGAGTAACAATCCATCAGCGACATTTCGATCCATGTAAAGGTGCCAAAGTCGACTGTCGGTGATGACTGTGAAGACGAAACGCGAAAAAACAACCGCAGCTAAATCAAGAGCAGGGAGATCTCAGGTACTGGCGGACCTACGTCATAGAGTGTGCGATGTGGGGTTGTAAAATATCGCAAGAAATCAGTGGAAGAAACCGCTCGTAAGCTCAAAAGTGCTACCAGCAGTGCAGCTAGCATAACGACTGTGGTTACGGAGGTAAAAAGAGTGAGGTACAGTGGTCGAGTGACTCGTCATAAGCTACACATCTCTGTAGCCAACACACTAAGCGACGATTGAGGTGATGTAAACAGCGACGCAACTGGGCTGTGGATGCTGGAAACGAGTTATCTGAAGTGATGCATCATGCTATATCGTGTGGCAACCGAATGGTAGGGCTTGGGTTTGGCAATTGCGTGGAGAACGTTACCTGCCATCGTGTGTAGTGCCAGATGTCAATACTGAGGAAGTGATTTTATTGCGTGTGGCTCGCGTGCGGTCCTCTTATTGCATTTAAGAAAACGCTAAATGCGGAAGGATAAGGACACGTTTTGCAGCATCGTGAACTGCGTACAACAGAGAAGCAATAAGAGGACAGCAATTATTTGTATCAGCATGACAACGCGCCATCTCATAAAACAGCTTCCGTGATGTACTTGTTTGCGAATAGTAACATTTACGAAATGGGCTACACTGCCAAGAGCCACGGCCTGAACCCAACGGAAGACCTATGGCGTCAGTCACATTGTCGACTCTGCTCCAGACCCAGCGTCAAAAATCACAACTTTCTCTGGTTTGGCTCTTGAAGAGAAATGGACTACCATTCCTCCACAGACATAATGAAAATGTCCCCAGCACAGTTCAAACCATTATAAATGCGAAGGGTGGACATATCCAATATTAATCTCCACTAATGGGTGTCTGGATCCTTTTGATCAGCTAGTATGTATGAATGCAAACAGCAGCGACAATATTTATATAACTCTCCAGAATTATTTATTCCTCCAAATACAGAAATATCACGCTTTCTATTCTTTTTGTGTCCATGCAGCAACACAGCCAGTCCAGGAGGAACTCTTTTCTTGTTTCTTTAATATTTTAAGATAGAAACTATTTTATGTTCACAAAAATGAATCGGGAACAAAGATAAATTTACTTGTTTGAAAACAAAAAGTACAAAGATGTTCATACCTGAAACTAGGATTATTGTCTAGCGTCACCCAGGAGTTGTGATATCATAATTGCAATCAGTCGGTAATAGTCTCTCTGTGAAACAAGAGTTAAAGTGAATGCGAGATATTGTTCATTTTTTGCCAAGCTGCTCTGCACCTTCGTTGAGTGACTGAATTAGAGCGAGAGCGCTCCGTTGCCCATTGTGAATAGAACAGTAGTTTGTGTCGCATGTCGGGGATACCGTCAGATCTTATACTGACCGACTGTATGATGCAGTGAGCAGAATGGACGGGACGATGCATTTCAGTGCATCTGATCGGGACCACGTCGTCAATGTCACAGTTACAGTTATTGACGCCAAGTAATAGAAACCAATTTGGAACAAAGTGGGAACATGACTTTCGGTAGCCCATTTGCTACTAGAGGACGACGCGTGTAACTGCACGTGAACATGATGTGTCAGTTAAGAAGATCTATAAGTCACGTGATCCATATTTTCTGAAAATGCGGTACTTCAGATTTCCAGTTTCGCACGGAACAAGTAGGCCCAGTGGACGCTTACTCGTATTCTTATTTACGCCAGTGAGCCAAAGCATTCTGACCACCTGCTTAATAGCCCCTTGAACCAACTTGGAACGCAACACAGCAGTGATTATGCGTAGCATGGATTCGAAGTCATTTGTAGGTTTACAGGAGTATTTGCAACCAGATGAGTACGCACAGGTCACGCAATTCCAGCAAATTATGCCCTGTAGCAGCCCAGATGTGTTCCATCAGGTTCAGGTCAGACAAATTTGGTGACCGAGATATCAACGTGAGTTCGGTATCATGCTTCTCTACCCACTGTAGCACGATTCTGGCCTTATGACATGGAAAGCTATCCTGCATGCATGATGCTAATGGCTCCGGGGAAGACGTCCAGAATGAAGGTGGTCCGCAGTAATGTAGCCCCGTCTATAGTGTTGCTTCCGATTACTGCCTCAAGTGCCCGCCCCCGGTAGCCGAATGGTCAGCATAACGGATTGTCAATCCTCTGGGCCCAGGTTCGATTCCCAGCTGGGTCGGGGAATTTTCTCCGTCCAGGGACTGGGTGTTGTGCTGTCCTTATCATCGTTCTTTCATCTTCATCCACTGCAGGTCTCCGAAGTAGCGTCAAATTGAAACACCGGCACCCGGCGAACGGCGTGCCCGACGGGGGGCCCTAGCCATACGAATAAATAAAAAACTTGCCTTAAGTCGCATGGAAGCCCAGATAGTCGTCTGCTGCGGTGCTCAGAGGTCAACAACATAGACTGAACACATGTGCCTGCATCAGCACGTACTCTGTCTTCTGATCTGTTACAGATTGCAGCTGTCCTGGTTTACAGAGCGGGCAGGCTTCCGACCTTCGTTTCTGTGATGAGGCGTCGATGTCCAATACTCTATTGCCTACTCGTGGTTTCATCACCCTTCAGGGTTTTTTCGGTAGTTGCTCAATACTCACGTGAACAGCCGACCAGCTTCACCTCTTGCGAGATGTCCGCTCTATGCGCCAGGCCATAACAACCTGCCCGTTCTCAAAGTCCTTATGTCAGTGGTTTTCTCAGTTGTGGACCGTATCGCCGTCGGAATGAATCCCCATTCGTCTCTGCTCCGATTATATACACCTTCCTCAAAATGTCACCAGTTGAAAAACTATCTCTCGGTAGGTAGTGATCTTACTGCTTCGACTCTTCAGCATAGGTTGTTCTTGATTTTCTAAATCGCTAACGCAAACTCCAAGGTGGTTCCTTTAAGTGCCCATGGTAGATTTTCTTTCCCATTCTTCCCCAATCTTAGATTGTGCTCCAGTGGTCTCGTCATCTTAGAAAGGTGGCTGAACCCAATCTTCCCGCTGTTTCTCGTTTCGGCTCTTTGAGTAGTACGAACCTCTTATCAGATGTCACATTGAACTATATAGTTTCAGACACCTTTTAAAACCAAAACATCTATGATGTATATATGCAGAATGAAGCGACAAATTAAAATTTGTATCAAGATTTGGATTCGAACCCAGCTCTCCTGCTTATTAGGCAGATGCGCTGTTAACTACGTCACCCTGGCACATCACCCCTCAGCCCACTTGGTATTCTCCCTAAATTCTAAAAGCATTGCTGAGACTCTCCAGGAGTATCGGAACAGTACCTCAACATCAAACGAAATTGAGGATCCTGACTGAAACCCTACCAGAGACACTATTCCTGTGTTTCAGGTAGAGTCTCCCGTTTCATTTGATGCTGAGGTGCTGTGACAATACTCCTGGAGAGTCTCAGCAATGCTGTTAGAGTTTAGGAGGGATACCAAGTAGGCTGAGACGTGAATGCGAGTTGGGGCTGAGCAGGGAGATGTCTAGGATAATCCTTGAGCTGTCCAAAGTCAGCGCGCCAGGGTGGCGTAGTGGATAGGGCATATGCGTAGTGAGTAGGAGATTTGGGTTCGAATTCCGCGTTTGGTACAAATTTTCATTCGTCGCTTCAGTCTACACATGTACACCAGTGAAGCATTTGAGAGGGAAGAAGTTTACTATAAACAAGCGCAAGCTTTTGTCGTACTTAAATGGGTCTAACGCCCGTTTGTTATATGAATATTATAACTGATGCCCTGATATACCAAAGGAGCAACCATGTGTCTGCTTGTACAAATAATCTGACTGTGCTCAAAAGTAGTAACTATCTGTTCCTCATTATGCTGTGCCATTACAACTGCTGGTGAAATACATTTTTGTTGTGAGATTTCTTGCTACTACTTCGTATAGCCCAATTTTGCAGCCTGTTATGTAGAAATGGGCAACGGCCTTACCGCAGTGGATACACCGGTTCCCGTTAAATCACCGAAGTTAAGCGCTGTCGGGTGTGGCCGGCACTTGGCTGAGTGACCATCCGGGCCGCCATGCGCTGTTGCCGTTTCTCGGGGTGCACTCAGCCTCGTGATGCCAATTGGGGAGCTACTCGACTGAATAGTAGCGGCTCCGGTCACAGAAAACCATCGAAACGACGGGGAGAGCGGTGTGCTGACCACACGCCCCTCCTATCCGCATTCTCAGCTGAGGATGACACGGCGGTCGGATGGTCCCGATGGGCCACTTGTGGCCTGCAGACGGAGTGCTTTTTTTTATGTAGAAATAGCGGCTTAAAAACCCTGGAAAATAGGATGACCGTGTTTAGTCAGATATTGTCTGAGGAGGAGCTGTAAGCAGTAACGTGGGCAATGAAGCTACTAAATAAAGCACAGTCAATTTGAGAACAACATAAATATGACTTATTTTATGAGCTTTGTATTTACATTTGTACTCGGCAAACCAAACGAAGTTTAAAAGCTGTACTTTCAGAAGGTCATAACTGTGTTCTATCAGAATTATGGCACAATGTTTTCGCGCGGAACCGATTGCTGGGCCTGAGATCTTTCATGTGTACTTTTTTCCCTTAAAATATGACCAATTTTTCGATATTTCTTTGTCAGTGGTCTCCTTAAGTCGGACGCTTGAGCATTTAAGCTTGGGTAGACGATTTCCAGCACCATTCAAAGGAGAGTAAAATGTTTCTCTAATCTATTTTACTTCTTATTTTTATATGAATCATTTCACAAAACATTTGATCTGTATTTTTAAGTTTTTTGCGAACGTTATTAGTGCATGAGTTGCATGCTCTCTGCAGTAATGCCTTTCTTCTTATCCTGCCCATTTGAATTTTTTGAGAAGACCTTCTTCTACGACACACAGACAATACAAACCTGAGACAGCTATACTTTCGACCCTCATACTCTCTTTCTCTTAAAGTAGTAAAGAAATTTTGCTATTTGGGAGCAAAATAACTGATGATGGTCGAAGAAGAGAAAATATAAAATGTAGACTGGCAATGGCAAGGAAAGCATTTCTACAGAAGAGAAATTTGTTAACATAGAGTATAGATTTAAGTGTCAGGAAGTCGTTTCTGAAGGTATTTGTATGGAGTGTAGCCATGTATGGAAGTGAAACATGGACGATAAATAGTCTGGACAAGAATAGAAGCTTTTGAAATGTGGTGCTACAGAAGAATGCTGAATGTTAGGTGGGTAGATCACATAACTAATGAGGAAGTATTGAATAGGATTGGGGAGAAAAGGAGTTTGTGGCACAACCTGACTAGAAGTAGTTAGTAGGACACTTTCTGCGGCATCAAGGGATCACCAATTTAGTATTGGAGGGCAGCGTGGAGGGTAAAAATTGTAGAGGGAGACCAAGAGATGAATACACTAAGCAGATTCAGAAGGATGTAGGTTGCAGTAGGTACTGGGAGATGAAGAAGCTTGCACAGGATAGAGTAGCATGGAGAACTGCATCAAACCAATCTCAGGACTAAAGACCACAACAACAACAACTCTCTTTCGTCAATCGCACTTGGTAAGAGTCCCAAAACGGAAACAACTCTCCCGAACGGGTCGAACGACGTTGCTGGAAAGGATCTTTTCCAGTATATCTCCGGTACGGGAAACGCCTTCCACACAGCTAAATATGTGGCCAAGCCACTTTATACCGCTCCTGTCTTCTCTTCCGTAACTAATTCTCATAATTTCGCCGATCTGTAGCTAACTGATAGCATACACTTTCGCATATTTACGCTCAATGAATTACAATTACGTAATGTCTTGAGAAAGGAGCGAAAATTCTGTAATTTTGCGTGTTGCATTAGTCGAATACGTGCGAATTTTCGTAGTTGTTTTGGTAAAGATGTCTGAAAAGTGTGTACACAGTGTTCACCATATTGGATATTACGTCTGTCATCGGCTGTCAAAAAGATCATATGCTTTTGGTAATATCACGATTATTTGTGTTTTGTGCAAAAGTGGATGAGGAATTTGTATTAACTTTTGCCATTGGAAGGGAGGGAAGTCAGCAGAGTTTTAGAAATGTTAAATATTGTGTTTGGTGAGTCTATCATGGGCAAAGCAAGGACTTACGAATAATCTAACAGTTTCGAAGAAGCTGATAAGCGCTCTGGAGGACCAAGCACATCATCAACCGATGAAATCGCGGAAAAAATGGAAGAAATGGTTTTGAAATGACGGCGAACCACTGTCAGAGAAATCGATGATCATGTTGGTGTATCAACTGTCTCTTCTCGTTTTTCGCTGTTTTCGGCATTAAATGTGTGACAGCAAAATTTGTTTCAAAATTGTTGAATTTCGAGCAAAAACAGCGGAAAATAGAAGCTGCTCAGCTTCTAGTTGAAGTCATCGATGATCCGGTACAATTAAAATGTGTCGCAAAACATGATAAAACATATTTTTGCATATATGACTTTGAAACTAACGTTCAGTCATCCCTATTTAAGTATTTTGGATCACCAATACCATAAAAAGCTTGATAAATTTGGTTAAGCTTGAAGGTTATGATCACTGTGCACTTAGATTTTAAGAGCATAGTGTTCCACGAGTTGTTGTTACAGGTACCAATTATCAGTGTGGAGTTCTACTTACATGCTCAACGCCGTTTGCGTGAAACAACTAGAAAAAAAAACAAGGAGATTTGTGTTGAAGCATGTTGCTATTTTTGAACCACCAAAAACAATACCGTAATGACGCCCCAACCACCTGGTCGCCAAGTTTGGTACCATGTCACATTTCTCTGCACGCAAAAATAAAAAAAAATCTTAAAGGGGCGTCATTTTACAAACATAGGTAGAATATCTAAAGTGGACTATTTTTAAGGTGGCAACATTGATGTAGACGAATAAATAAAATTCTTCCTTAAAAACAATAATTCTTGTTTTTTTTTGGCTGCGCACCAAGTTCTGGTCACCTGTAGTACCAAATAATTTTTTAGTGGTAGGCCCTTTCTTACAGAAAATCTTCGTCTGCGAATAAACACAGAAAGCTGTAGTCCTCATCTGTCAGGTCATTTATAAATATTGTGGACTCTTAACAGTGCTATCACACGTCCTTGAGCAACACAAGAGGATACAGATACTTGCACTTCTGGCAATATTGACTTATTGTTATCGTAGTTCAGTGTGCTACAGAGAGTACGTGTTTTGTGGTGGTACAGAATAAAAGTGGAAAATAAAGGATAAATTTACAGATTATAAACACCCTCATTTGTTTGCTTTCCATGTATACTAGTCGTTTTTTTATTTACATTGTTTTAGGAAGCATGCACGAATAACATTGTGGAAAATGCTCTAGTAACCCTTTCAACTCTGAGAAACTGCATCCACTGGACTCTCTCCAAAGGATGGAAGCAGAAACTTCAACAGTCTCCTCAGTATAATGTTTGGTTGTATATGTATAGTGACGTATCTTTCCTGATGAAAGTCATTCTGATAACGAAAATAACGGAAAACAGCATTAAATGGCGACACAGACAGTTCAGCAATGTAATTTCAATTATCTGAAAAATATTGCAATTTTCTTTTAATTTATCTCTGGATCCAAGGTAACAGAATTTGATCTCACCAGGAAAGCTTGTATATTTAGCACAATTTTACGTCTTGATACAAAGATAACAATAACAGTGGTGGTTTAGTCATCTTGTATGTCAGCATACATTCTAATTTTCAAATTCAAGACATTCACAGTCGCCATATATAGCCTCTACAGCAGAAAACGTATACATACCTTCCTCGGTCAGGGTTGTTAAAACCTGAAGTACATAAATGGCTGTCTTTGTAACACTCATTTCATTTCTCAGAAAGTTAACTATCGCTTTATATACCTGTGATGTAGCTAAATCGTGGTTTTTCTGACAAATAAACCGTTTTTTCATGCATTTCTTACACTAGATATGATACTACTTATTTTCTCCATTTTCATTCATTTCCTTCACCATTGTGGAAGAGCGTGTGCCGCAAGTATAAATTCCTTTATCCGCTTGGACACATTTGATAATAACACTGTTACCATTCAGTTTATGAAGAATAAATTATTTATATTTTTCAGTTACTGAGTATTGATGTTTAAGAGACTGAAAAACGCCTGTGACCATCGTTGTTGATTATACCACTCTTATATAGTGCTAACGTACGATGAAGACGATGACGATACACTGCACTCAGATCAAGGACGCGTTCCGTAGGAAAGTAGTTTGGAGAAGGAAGTTTGAATAGTTGTCCGGAGGGTAACGAGCGTTACAGAGCGGGAGGGATGGAGCTTGGAGCTCAGTGTTACGTGGAGAAAACATTGTCAAAAAGTCAGGGAAAGAAATGAAAGGAAACAACATATGATGTAACGAATTTCGTTATTCGGAAGTTGCTCTGGAAAAGGGGTTAAGAGCGAGTGGAGCCGAACAGACGAAGGAATGTGCTATTACAGAACATACAACGAAACAATTCGCTTTCTGATAGTTTGTATGTATTCGATGTCACATTTTTATGATTTGCGTGTGAAATGTAATCGGATGTGAAAGGAAAGGCAAGGCGCATTGCGTTATAGAGTTAGGTATTATGTGTGAAGGGTTTGAAGAGGGATGCAAGCTGCAGCTACCCACTTATTTAAATCTCCATGAAGAATTACAGAAACGGATAAGAAACAGGAAGGCTAAGTACAGGATATTGATTGTAAATTTAATTGGGAAAGGAGCATGTAAAGGACGATTCTTCAATGGAAAACCTTGGGCACGATATCTAAGATAGAAGAATTTGCTGAAACAATTAGTCCTTTAGGCTTTCTTTCAGAAAGAAAGAAATAGAAAATGAACTTGGTGATGACCAAATGGAACAACAAATTAAGTTGACCACATTTTATTAAATAATGGTGATAGGTATGCTATGATACAACTAAACTACTTTCTGATTGTAGGTAATCATAAATTTGTAAGATGCACATTTTAAAAAAAGTATAAAGCTAGAATGAAACAGGCTCTTGAGGAAATAAATCAAAAAAATCCAAAATTATCCAAAAACTGAGAGGTAACAAAATCTCGGAAGATAAAGGTTGTACAGACATAGACCGAACGAAAACTTAGTAAGGATACAGGGTACCTTTAAATGGTGGAAGAATGGAAATTTTTTATGACTTTATTAAATTCTATAGTCTTTCCTGATTACATTGATATATGCATTATAGGGTTTCAAATGAAAAATGACCTACATATACCAAATTTTAAAGTTATGGTCATGTATGTTGCCACACTCCCTTCATTTCTGTTACATAAACCAGTATTATTTCGAAAAGCACTGTGAACTTTCTGTTTACAGCGACTACACATACGATACATTGTATATATTGGTAACAGTGTAGGTTTCTAGTGTCTGTAAATGATTATCTTTGCTAGTAATTACTTTTGTTTCGCTGAAGCAGTTTGTTCACGTGTTACTGAATGTTTGTTGCCCAAGTGCTACAGATAGTTGTGGAAGTACATATATTTTAGTGTGCGATAAATACGAACTATGCCACGCATCAAGAAATATAAAAAAGGAAATTCCGTGGTAACCAGTTCACAAACGAAACAAGCCACACTGTTGAAAGCAACCTATGTATCATTTCTTCAGGGAAGAAACTCCCTCATGGCACGCCTCCTGGTGATTCAAATTTTTGTGTTAACAATGACGCCGTTTGTAGTGGATTTGTTGTTGTTGATGTTGGCATCTTATCTTCTTTGATAAAGGAAGTGGCGATATGTAAACAATGTGATGGTGTAGGCTGTCTGGAGATAACTGAGCAAAGTAGCAGGAAGGGTTTAGCGTCAAAATTAGTTGTTCTGTTTAGATCCTGCAATAAGAAAATGACTTTGAACAGTGTGCATAATTCATTTGAAGTTAGTGTACGTAAAGCGGGCAATGAAAAAGGAGAAAAGGCTGCTCAAACGTTTTGTGGTTTGATGGACCTTCCTTCTCCTCCCAATAGGTTCAGCAAGTACATAAAAATACTTTTAAGTGCGTTGACGGTTGTGTCTAAAACATCTATGAAACGTGCAGTAGAAGAAACTGTAAACATTAGTGGAACCAGAGACATTGCTGTTGCACTTCATGGGACATTGCAACGTCAAGGAGATCGTTCCTGGAATGGTGGTGTAAGTGCTACTTCTCTGGAGTTGGTGTTGAGTGCTTATCTAAGTACTGCCACACCTACCATGGTAACAGTGAAGGACACATTGAACAGCAGTGTTTTAAGAATTATGACGGTTACAGTGGAGTTATGGAGAGTGAGGGAGCTCTCAAAATATTTCAGAGATCGTTAGATATACGAAGTACCTAGGCGATGGCGACTCCAAAGCTTTCAATAAAATTAATGAGTTTAGTGTTTAAGGTGATATCTTGGTAACAAAACTGGAGTGTTGTGGACATGTGCAAAAGAGGATGGCTGCTAGATTGAGGAAGCTACGAAGGGAAAGGAAAGGAAAGGTGCTATCTGATGGAAAATTGCTGTGTGGCCTAGGCGGATTGACAGAAAAATAAACAGACCTTCTTCAGAGTTGTTATGGACTGGCCATTAGACGTACTGCATCTCTGAATGATGTTACAGCAATGGAAAAAGCTGTATGGGCCACCTATTTTCCTAAGTTGGCCACAAATGACCACCCTGTTCAGGGACTTTGGCCTAAAGGGGCAGATTCTTGGTGTAGTCACCAAAAAGCAAAAGAAAGTGATCAAATACACCATCGTAAGAATTCTCTTCTTGAGCCTGTTATGAATGAAATAAAACCAATTTTCAGACACCTGAGTGACCCTGTTTTGCTTACAAGGGAACCTCCCCATCGCACCCCCCTCAGATTTAGTTATAAGTTGGCACAGTGGATAGGCCTTGAAAAACTGAACACAGATCAATTGAGATAACAGGAAGAAGTTGTGTGGAACTGTGAAAAAATAAGCAAAATATACAAACTGAGTAGTTCATGGGAAGATATAAAACATCAAGGACACTCAAAACGCAGGAGTGACGTGGTCTCGTGGTAACGAGAGCAGCTGCGGAACGAAAGGTCCTTGATTCAAATCTTCCATCGAGTGAAAATTTTAATTTTTTATTTTCAGTTTATGTGACAAACTCTTATGTTTTCATCACTTTTTTGGGAGTGATTACCACTTTCACAAGAAAACCTAAATCGGGCAAGGTAGAAGAATCTTTTTACCCATTCGCCAAGTGTACAAGTTAGCTGGGTCGACAACATATTCCTGTCATGTGACGCACATGCCGTCACCAGTGTCGTATAGAATATATCAGACGTGTTTTCCTGTGGAGGAATCGGTTGAGCTATGACCTTGCGATCAAATGTTTTCGATTCCCATTGGAGAGGCACGGCCTTTCGTCTACTAATCTCACGGTTTTGCGGTGCGGTCGCAAAACACAGACACTAAACTTATTACAGTGAACAGAGACGTCAATGAACGAACGGGCAGATAATAACTATGCAAAAATAAAGAAAGTAAAATTTTCACTCGAGGGAAGACTTGAACCATGGACCTCTCCTTCTGCAACTGCTCACGCTACCACGGGACCACGGCGCCCGTGAGATAACGGTCTCCATCATATTGCCTATGTCGCCCATGGACTACTCAGTTTGTATATTTTGCTTATTTTTTCACAGTTCCACACAACTTCTTCCTGTTTTCTCAATTGATCTGTGTTCAGTTTATCAAGGCCTATCCACTGTGCCAACTTATAACTAAATCTGAGGGGGGTGCGATGGGGAGGTTCCCTTGTTAGTAAATGTCTTCATGTAGTCACTCAGAATACATACGAAAGTTTCAACCATTGCATATGGGAAAGATTACCCAAGAACGTTTTTGTAGGACTAAATACATTAAAAGATGGTGTACTAGATGGAGTCATATGTTTCAGTGCTGGAGTGATAGGAAGGTTGGAAGACCTGAGAAAGTTAGGCATAAAATGTCGCTCTAATACGGAAGATCAATTGCTTGCGTGTGACAGACAAAGGGTGCTTGAAGCTGAAAGATTCGCTCTTCAGGTTACCATAGAAGTAGTAAGCGCCAAAAGAAGTGCCAAGAGGAAGCCTGAAGATGAAGAAATGCAGCAGGATGAAGACTTGCTTCAGCTGAGGCACAGTTTAATTGGACTCATATCTTCATTTGCAATTTCCTGCAAGTTGTACTTCTCAGAATTCAGGTACAAATATTTCCTAAGGTTTATAAAGCATCGCTCTAATTTTTTTCTGTAACTTGCAGTAGTCCATGTAAGTATATAGTCCATGTATGTATATGTAGTAGACCTAAGCTTTATTGCAGAATCACCTAAATTATAGAAAAAATAACATTTTCACTAGGAAAAAATTATAAAAATTAAAATGTAAGATGTGATATTTTTATATACATAATAGGTGGAAGTAAATAGGTCTAGTATCTCAACCATCATGTCATGCATGTCTGGTTAAAGTTTGGTCTCCTTCAAATGTATAACATTGGCATTGGATTAAATGGTACCTCAATTTGAGGAAGTATTTTGGAAAAAAATTACATCAATTTCTTTGTAATCTTTTTAATAACCCTAAGCAGTTTCAAAAATATTCAAAATACTTTTAATTTGTTTAGAAAGTGTGCTCCATTGCCTGATATCAACAAAAAATCTGTAAAACCTATACATTATAAACAGTGTCTGAAAGAAATAGGCGCTGATTTTTACGTAATATTGAGTCGGAAAAGTATCATGTATCCTTAAACTAAGGTACTCATGTAAAACAGCCAAAGATGTTGCAGTTATGGTAAAAGCAAAATAAAAGAAAATCTCAAATTCAACGAGGTATCTATTAAGTAGAAGATTTGGGCTTTTGGCAGTCTACAACAGATAGGCTACGTGGAACAATATGCAAAAGTATTTGTTCTAGTATATACGAGGGCGTGCTGAAAATTAATGCCTCTTATTTTTTATGTGAAAACTCTTGCAACTTTTTAAATAAAACAAACAACATTAACATTCTACATGTTTATTCTTCGTGTCTACGTATTTGCAGTTCTTTGTCGCTAGAGGGCTCCGAAGTGTTGCGTGTAATACGACAATGTGCAAAGTTACTATGCCGGTGAGTGAGAGACAGCGTGCTGTAATCGAGTTTCGATTTGAAGAGTTCGCCTCTCCTTCAGCATGACAATGCCGACCACAGACGTGCGCAGCGACATCTGCAACAATACGACGCCTTGGGTCCACTGTCGTCGATCATCCTCCACACAGTCCCGACTTGGCCCCATCCGATTTTCTGTTTTTCAAAACTTAAAGAAAGCCTTCGGCGACTTCACTTTGACAGTGATGAAGCGGTGCAAGGAAAGGTGAGGTTGTGGCTCCGGGAACGAAGTCAGACATTCTACAGCAATGGTATCAACAAACTGTTCTCTTATTGGCAGAAATGTGTTCGTCGCCAGGGTGACTATGTTGAGGAATAAATATGCAGTCGTGAACAAGAAAGATGTAGATTATTAATAACGTTTGTTTTACTTAGGCCTTAAGAATTTTCATATAAAAAATCTGAGGCATTTCTTCTCAGCATTCCATCGTATTTTCGACTGCAAGTGGGGAAAAACAAAATTTTTTTTAAGAGAAACAAAAACTGATAAATTAATAATGGTTTTCAAAACTAATGTCTCTATGTGACTGTCAAGGAAAGCATAAAATGGCTTTGGAAGTAATAAATGGAATCTCAATATAAAAACTGTTCATAACCAAAACGCTCCTCAGCGAGTAGTTGAGAGATGTATCTTGGAAATTATTTAAATTCTTAAACAAATGTGTCAGGATAAAAGACTGGATGATTAACTAAAATAAAATGGAAGTGAGCGAATCAAGCGTATCGACGGTAGGTGCTGGAGAGAAGGACTTAAACGACGGAGATGACGGATGAGTAGTTTACTTCATAAAACATGCACTGAGAACATGGATGCGCATATATGTTGTTTTTGTTTTTAGGCTTATTTTCCTCAGTCGCAGTTATACAAGTAATATACACTGAAGAGCCAAAGAAATTGGTACACCTGCCTAATATTGTGTATGGCCCCCGCGGTCACGCAGAAGAGCCGCAACACAACATGCCGTGGACTCGATTAATGTCTGAAGTAGTGCTGGAGGGAACTGACACCATGAATCCTGCAGGGCTGTCCACAAATTCGCAAGAGTACTAGGGGGAGGATATCTCTTCTGAAGAGCACGTTGCATGGCATTCCAGATATGCTCAATATTGTTCATGTCTGGGGAGTCTAGTGGCCACCAGAATTGTTTAAACTCAGAAGAGTGTTCCTGGAGCCACTCTGTAGCAATTATTAACGTGTGAGATGTCACATTATCCCGCTGGAATTCACCAAGTCCGTCGGAATGCACAATGGACACGAATGAATGCAGGTGATCAGGCAGGATGCTTACGTACGTGTCACCTCTCAGAGTCGTACGTAGACATATCAGGGGTCAAATATCACTCCAACTGCACACTTTCCACGCCATTACAGAGCCTCCACCATACTGAACATCCGCCTGCTGACATGCAGGGTCCATGGATTCATGAGGTTGTCTCCATACCCGAACACATCCATCCACTGGATACAATTTGAAACGAGACTCGTCCGACACGTTCCACACCATTACAGAGCCTCCACCATACTGAACAGCTGCCTGCTGACATGCAGGGTCCATGGATTCATGAGGTTGTCTCCATACCTGAATACGTCCATCCACCGGATACAATTTGAAACGAGACTCGTCCGACCGGGCAAAATGTTTCCAGTCATCAACAGCGCAATGTCTTTGTTGATGGGCCCAGGAGAGGCGTAAAGCTTAGTGTTGTGAAGTCATCAAGGGTACACGAGCGGGCCTTCGGCTCCAAAAGCCCATATCGATGATGTTTCGTTGAATGGTTCGTACGCTGACACTTGTTGATGGCCCAGCATTGAAATCTGCAGCAATCTGAGTCGGAAGGTTTGTACTTCTGTCTCTTTGAACGATTCTCTTTCCGGCCGCAGTGATGTCGAACATTTGATGTTTTACCGGATTCATGATACCCACGGTACACTCGTGGAATGGTCGTACGGAAAATCTCTACTTCATCGCTACCTCGGACATGCTGTGTTGCGTCGATCGTGCGCCGACTATAACGCCACCTTCAAATTCACTTACATCTTGATAACCCGCCACTGTAGCAGCAGTTACCGAAGTAACAACTGCGGCAGACACTTGTGGTTTTATACAGGCGTTGCCGACCGCAGCACTGTATTCTGCATGTTTACATATCTCTGTATTTGAATACGCATGCCCATACCTGTTTCTTTTGCGCTTCAGTGTAGGTCACAGGCGATCCTTTGCTACTGTATGCATTTCACTTTATTTCAAACGTCTTCAGTGGTTAGGTATTTTGTTTCCTGCTTCATTCTTAATGTGTAGAAGGAAACAAACATCCGGATACTGGAAATGCATTGACATAAAGTGAAACGCACGTGGTTTAAATAAGATATTGCATTAAAGTCGCCAAAGACGGTATACAACCTATATTATTTTGATGCCCGTAATGTATGGAAAACTCTTTCCAAAGTCTTTATCCATCAGTGAATGTCAAATGACTGATGATGATGGTGGTGTGAGCAGTGTAAAGTTTCGTCCCAGTCAAGTGTGTGTGCTGTAATGATGATGTGAATGGTTTTCAGGGTGTTCCAGAAGGAGCGGAATTCGACGCAGCACAAGGCACTGCCTCGACGTCACGAGTCCCGCATATCGTTTACGGAGTACCAAACGTACGACGAGGTGTGTATCTCCCACGATTTAAATAACTACACAAATGCCGTGACCCTAAATTGATAATTGCAATTGACGCGATTCTCAGAGGGTTTAGCGTAAATACAGAAAGTTCTAAAAAGTCGACAGTATGTTGCTAAGCGATCTGATAGCGCATATAACGCTACTGAGTTACTAGCTTCAGCCTCTATGGAGAACGAAGCATTCATTTAGTTTAAGATACCCCTATCTGAAGGACTTTGGGAGAAAAATGTAAAGCTATAAAACGAAATAATTTGTTAATGTCCTTTTAAAGTGGAATAAGATAAAAAAAACTTGTATTTATTAATGAATAAAAAATCTCAATAACATTCAGCTGCGAAAAATATATTTTTACCAGGCGGTGGAAGGGTTCCCATATTTAAAACATATTGATAATGAAGTGGACATTGATTACGTCGTTCACATAGGGACGTATCCGACAGCAAAAATTCTGTTCAAACACCTCAGATATAAAACTCATCCTGTTATAGATTGCTAAGAGTGTCTTCAATAATTTGCAGATAATGCTATTTAAATGGTGTGGAAGGAAAAACCATACGTGATCGATGACTTAAAGGAGACAGCCAATTTTCACGAGCATTCTGGATGAACAATTCTGATATGGATATACCAAGGCGACTCCACCTTCGTTGACCAGTACGTAATGTTGCAAAGAGAATATACAGCTCAAAATAGAGCCTAGACGGGAGGGACAGCAGTAAAAGTAATGTAAATCCCAAATCCGCTGTTCAAAACTAGTCCAATTATTAAAAATAAAATGACAGATCAGTTTTTATTGTTCCGTTTGCAGGAGATCACAAAATATCGTTACTTATGGCTTCATGTTTACGATTTCGAAGACACTTTTTCCGTTGTCTATGAAACTATGAATAGGTACAACAAAGGTATCCTGAATAAACCTATAGCTTCTCGGCTAAAATTTCGAAATCTCTACGTCTCGTTTTGTCAAATTATCTTCTAAATTTCACTATATCTGTGTTGTATATGCCGTTTTTAATTTCTTTTAAACATTAGACAAGTCACAATTGAGTAAAATCAGCCTTAACGGATTATAGATACGGTATGTTTTCATATTCCTCGAACTCTACATGCGTACACCCTCTCCATTAAAAAAATGGTAATTAATAGACAATTTATTTTTTGTTTTGTAGTATAGGGACTGCGTAAATTGTGTATGCATTGGCTATCTCTCGAACCATGTTAAGTGTTTTTGGAATGGAATACCATGCAGATATTTCCAACACTCTTTCTGATAAGGGCCATGTAAGAACTACTCAGAAGTTGGTACCATTCTCTAATATAGTTCACTCTAAATAATGAATAATGTGAAGTCATCTACATGAATAACGAAAGGAGTCCGCTAAATTTCGGTTACATGATAAATCACACAAATCTAAAGGCTATAAATTCAACTAAATACTTAGGGATTACTGTTACGAATGACTTAAATTGGAAATATCACATAGATAATGTCGTGGTAAAAGCAAATCAAAGACTATAATTTACTGGCAGTACACTTAGAAAATGCAACAGATCTACTGAAGAAATTGCTGTCACTATGTTTGTCCTCCCTTTTCTGGAGTATTGCTATGAGGTGTGGGATTCGTATCACACAGGATTGACGGAGGACATCGAAAAAGTTCAAAGAATGCAGCTCTAATCGTAATATCGCAAAATAGGGTAGAGAGTGCTTGCTAATACTGTATAATGTTGATTGGAAACCAAACTGTGATTGCATTTGTTTGGCGCATACAGAAACTGTTAAGAAGAGATGCGATCTATAGATGTGAGTCCTCCTGTTGCTCAAACAGTCATATGTTTAAATTTTAATGAACCTTAGGGGTAGATACTGCTATGGAGTTTACAAGGTGTATTCATTAAATTAATAAATTGCCTAGAGCAATGAGTTATGTCTACGCTGTACCTCTGGTTTACAGATTCGGCAGTACCTGTCAGACCTGGCTTCAAGCTACCCCAGCCTGGTGTCCGTGGAGACCATTGGGCAGAGCTTCGAGGGTCGGCCCATAGACATGATCAAGATTTCATCGGGTGGGGACGGCACCCGTCCAGTAATCGTAATCGACGCAGGCATCCACGCCAGAGAGTGGATCGCTCCAGCTGCCGCCCTCTACGTCATCAACCAGCTGGTTGAGAATGCAACCGAGAGCGCGCTCACAGCCAGCGTCGACTGGCACATCATACCCGTGATCAACCCTGATGGTTACGAGTACACGTTCACATCGGTAATGTTAACACTTGTTACTTTTGACTATAGCAGGGGCGGGCAGGAATCCTGCACGTGTGCGGTGCACTTGCACGCGTGCAGTTAACAGGTGTTCTGCGTGCACACAGGGGCAAGCTGGCCACCCGCTTATCTCCCCTCCCCACCATACCTTCTGTCCGCTCCTTCCTCTGCAATGCGTTTTGTTTCCTATCTTGCTTTATTGAATGAAGGAATAAGGTTAGTAGGAGTGCGTGGTTTGAAAGAGTACCTATTACCTACGATACGTTTTATTTAATTATCGTAGGTGGAGTGGAACAAAATTTCTACGTACAGACAAACGCAAACAGTTACTTCAATTTTCATCACTGATATCTGCTCTTAACCGAGACTTAGTAATTCAGCAAATGGTTTTCCAGCTCTCGCTATATTAAGCGCAATCTTGTAACTTGCACGTACTGCTGGGCTATTATTGTTGTCGTCCTGAAAAATTGAAAACAGTGCTCCATAAAATGTTAAATCAGTTAGATGAGAGACATGACGAAATAAAGTTGCAGATCTCTCGTGACCACAGCAACTACGACATATTCATTTAGTATCGTCAGATCGCTCTTCTTAAGCTCAGTCAATTTCCCCATCCGCTCAGAATCCGACAATAAACTGTACTCGTCCTTGTGAAATTTGTTATAATGGCCTTCAATACTAAACTTCCACTGACCAGCGAGAATACTGCCACATACTAAACATTTCGAATTTTCACGTTTTTGCACAAAGAAAAAATGATTCTCCCATTACTTTTTAAAAGACAGCAAATTTCCACTTCTCCGTTTCCTTGTTTCACTCTGCACTTTCCGGTTCTTGAAATACAACGTTCACTACGTAGTGGTCGCTTGGTATCAACGTCCGCAGCTTAGCCTGGCACCACACTGCCGCAACCTGCCGGCTGTCGCCACTGCCCCAGTGGACGATTGCACTCGAGCAGCACACGTGCAGCGCTGTGCGCTCATGAGCCGCGTGCAACGTTTGCCCGCCCCTGGACTATAGCATTTCTGACCTTAGTATTGGTGTTGTACAAGGTGTCCAGCGAAGGAGTCCCTGATTCCAAAATGAAATACCTCGAAGAGTAAGATCGACGTACGAGTGCAACAAACGGTACGTTTATTGTGAAGGCTGTGAAAATGTTGTACATTGCCAATAGATGTCGGTGTACTCACAATACGTCGTGCCTACAGATATCGCCCGGCAGCTCAGAGGGATCAGATCCACCGTTGAACCGCGGAAGGAGATTAGCCTACCAAACGAAGAGATTGAAATCATGTATTCCATCCAACAACGTCTTTTTATGGTAATGGAATACCACAGGTTGGAACACAGTCATATGACTACAAACGCAGTTTTCAAACACAAGTTACTGTTCCAAAAGAAAAACATTCGCAATCTCTTCGCCATATTCCAACGGACACGCAGCGTGGCTGATGATCTAGCGGGCAATATTGGCCCCAGACAAACTGCAGTTACTCCTGAAAATGTCGCCGTGGTTTCTTGAATTATTCTGCAAAATCAAAGACAATTTCCGCACAGTCTGGCTTGAAGCGTTCCCGCATGGATTATATATTCAGACAGAGCTTACTTATATTTCCATTCAAAATCCAAAGCCACAAGGCCGTACCTGTATGAGCTATGTGACAGGTAAATGACTTTACGAACCAGATTCTCACAATGATTTGATAAAGAAGGATATGATGTTGGCTGCAACTGGTTCACAGGTCAACTGCACTTCCACATGAATGGAGTCGTGAATAAACAAAATTTTGATGGCTTTGGGGTTCCGAAAATTCCCATTTGTGTGTAAAGATACCACTGCTTTCTTCCAAAGTTACTGTTTTGGCTGCGGTATGCAGCAGGCATTATTGGCCCTTTTTCAACCGAGAAGCAATGACGAGTGAACGTAACGCTAGAATTTTGGATCAGTTCGTCGCCACACGGCTAACCTTGAATCAGCGATCTGTTTGGCATCTGAGTCCGTTTGCATTGACACACTATGGGATGAAGTGGCAAATTCCATCGTTCGTTTGTGCCTCCTCCGTACTGCGACTGGTGGACGTTTCGAAAAGACTGTGATCTGATTCCAAAGCCTGCCTGCTGAGGACGAGTTGAATTGTGCATGCTGATACTGTAAGTCCTGCACTGTGTACAGCGGCATCCGTTAGCAGCTTTTCGAAACTTCTGCATGAAATTTTTACAGCTTTCACAATAAACATATGTTTTGTTGTACTCGTCTATAGATCTTATTTTTCGAGATGCTTAAGTTTAAAATCAGGGACTCCTTCGGTGTACACCAAGAGCACCTATACCCAGGGGCAAGGGCGGCTGGCGCCTCTCCCCTAGATCTCAGGAAAAGCAAAAAATATAGTGTATTCACATTTTTTTTCTTTCAAGAAAATGATTTAAAAGTCGGTATTACACAGGTTTTTAACAGCTGCGAAAATGGAGCTTTTCATGGCTACTTGCGAATCGCCATTCATCTTCCAAAATATTAAAATACTGCATATCCCCCCCCCCCCCCCTAACTAATGCACACCCTGTTTGAGACAGCACACACAAGCAATTGCATTAGAGATAGCTGTTGCATAGGACAGAGAGATGTCGCCACAACGAATGGCGCTGTTGCCACTTCACGTGACTGGGATGTCGTTAGGCCTGCTACGCCTTGAAAGTGAGTACTGGGTAGGCAAGCTTCTTATTAACAGTAAATTTCGCATCGACCAGACCGTGGATCTGCGAGGCAAGGGGCACCTCCCTCTGTGGTTGTGCAGGCGCTGGACTTTCTACCTGCCAACGTGTATAGGGCGTAAGGAACCCAGCACACTAGTAATCAGAGGCCATATAAATAAACACTGTTTCAAAAAGACTTATCCGATTTTGCAAGACTGTATCTTCTACATGAATAAAAGAAACTCGGAGTAAATTTTAAGTTATGATTAAGTTAGGCTTACAGAGTTTTTATTTTCAGAAGAACCACCCAGTTTTACAAAAGTGTATCTTTTGCATGCATGCACACACGATCTCGAGGAACTTTTAACAATTACGCTGTTGTATCCGGAATTGGATTAACAACAAATAATGATTGGCGTGAGCTCCAAATTCTGTTTATTGCCATCAGCTCCAAAATACTAACACAACTTGGTGCTTGATCAAGAGCAGCGACTGGGCTCCAGAGTCCAAGTCTGGTATGGCAAACAGTCGTAGCACAGTGTAGCGTCATTCCTGGGTGCGACGTCGACGTAGCAGAGGTAGCCAAACACGAGCCAGCCTGCCAGGCGTGGCGGTGTATGCCGCTATATAGGGCGAGTGGCGGAGGAGTATGACCGCCGTAACCGAGTCCGCTGGTCGTGTCTGATATGATTGGCGGCGCGGCCTCACGTGACTGTCTCTCGGGAGGACCCGGCCGAGGTTGCCATGACAGTGCGGAAGCACTCTGTGTGTGAGGCCCGCGCCAGCGCTGTACAGCTGTGCAGAGCTGCGCATAAGCGGGGCGTGCCGGCCGTTGGCTGTATGACGTAAAGACCGCGGCCACGCAGCTGCAGGCGCCACGGTGTGGGCATTGACTACACCACATACGCTTTAGGTCAAAGTTTTTATTGCCCTTTCACATCAGCGCACACTCCGTTGCAGAGTGAAAATTCACCCTGGAAACATTCTCCACGCTCTGGCTAAGCCATAGCTCCGAAATATCTTTTCTTCCAAGAGTGCTAGTCCGGCTAGTTTCGCAGGAGAACGGCGGAATTCGGAAAGTGACAAATGAGGTTCTGGTGGAAGTAAATCTGTGAGGAGGATCCTGTGACGTGCTTGGGTAACCCGTCGATAGAGTACTTGGCTGCGAAAAGCAAAGGTCGCGAGTTCCACTATCAGTTCCGCACACAATTTTAATCTGGCAGGAAGTTTAATATCAGAGCCCAATCCGCTGCAGAGTGAAATATTCGTTCTAGATAGTTATCCTCGTGGCATAACCTTGTGAGCATGTCGGGAGCATACAGTGCGGACGCTACGCTGAGTCGCGATTCACTTAAAGTCGCACCAGAAGGGGCTTAGGCAGAGTCTTTAACGAAACCCCAGGCGACCTTGGAGGGCAACACGGCAACGCAATATCTTTGCCCACGTCCGATCCGTCGAAAATCGTGGCGTACCATTGTAACTTAACTGTACCAGTTGAAACAGAGATCGTAAAACGCCTTTTGTTGCTTTGTTATCGCTATCGAAGCAGACGAACAGCGCAAAGCACGTTTAAGTACCCAATGAACGACAATGAGCACCGTGTGAAGCAGAGAAACCGAAGAACAACGAAATAGACGGATTGAAGGATCAATAATTGAGAGGCTATCTTATGATGGAAGACTGCGAACTCAAGCCAGCCATGAAAATATCACCCTAGGAGAAGCGCAAACGAGGACAAGTTAACAGTACAACCTAACAAAGGAAACATTTCACTACGACCCGACGATAGAAGATAAACACAAACACGTCGTAATTGTAAAAATGGATAGCGTCAGCCAATTTTGCAACGCGAAAAACTTCAGTAGAGAAACACCAGGATTCCGTTGCATGACTGGAAAAATTCGACTACTGCCACCGGAAGCACCTCCACAGGAATTTTTACATTAATGAGAGGGGAACCTCCAGAATCAAAGCACTTTCTTCTAAATACAAAAGCGTACTACGCCTCTTTCCAAACAACTTATTTCTGTCACTTCGGTCAACACTAACAGAGTGAAATCGAGTACTTTTTTTTCCATCCAAGGACAAATACGTCACAATATGGGATCATTACTACCACTACGCAACGAAGACAATAAATTTTACAAGTATATTTCGTCGGAAATGAAGAAACACAAATTGATCAACGATGCACAGATATCAATGTACTGAGACGAGAAGTAATTCTAGATGGACAGAAGACCTTACACTCATACAGTCTACTGATGCACATATTCAGAACAGCACTAGACCGAATGGTTTGTCATGACTATGAAGCTACAATTCGAGCTAACAAAAGGCCACCTGGAGAACACGAAAGTCGATTTAATGCTACTCAGATAGAAGAAGATAGAAGACGTCGACATCGTAATTACGGGCAATGAAACACAATCCGTGACATAATTGTACAACGAAGTTGAGAAGAACTACAACGCATTGCAGAGATACATAGAGAAGGGGCAAGAGGAAATGGACACAGAGGGGGATGGGGGCAATAGGAGATAGGGTGTAGGGAAGGACGTGGACGGAGAGAGGGGATGGTGAAGATGGACAGAGAGAGGGGATGGTAGTGGTGATGAACAGGGAACTGGGAGGGGAGGATGGAGATAGGAGGGAGGTGAGGTGGATAAAAAGAGAGGGGAAGAAGAAGATGGATAGAGAGAGGGGGCAGGAGGAGAAGGACAGAGAGGGGGGGGCAAGAGGACATGGACAAAGAAAGTGGCAAGAGGAGAAGGAGAGAGAGGAGAAGAGGGCAAAGGAGCAGGTGTACAGAGAGAGGGGAAAGGAGAAAATGTACGAAGAGAGGAGGAAGGAGATATACAGAGTGAAGGGGAAAGAGACGATGGACTAATAGAAGACTGGAATAAATAAATACCGGGGCAATGACGGGTTTCTCAGCTGGTAATTGACTAACTGCTAATAGAAACAACGAAAACTCTGTTAAGGAAGTGATTATTCTAGAGTGAGTGTTCATTCTGTAATGATTGCAGCTTAGTAACGACCCTTGTCTGCTGCTGAAGATCGGTAATCTGTGTAAAATTGCCTTTAATTTCAATGAGTAGCTCATTACAACTCTCTATCATTAAACAGGTAGCATTCGATAAAAGTGTTAGCATGGTATCAAGCATCATTTATCAGAAAAGACGAAATGAATGGGAATCAACAATCAGCGTTCAAAGCAAGGGGCGAGGATAAGAACAACGTCAGAACTTAACAACACACAGAGATGGAAATAAATTGCAACATCCTCATCCTAACTTCACGGTCTATGTCATTTATGAGACTCCTCTTGCAACAACTCCTTCCTTCCCTTATTAATTTTCGATCTTACAAACAGATACAGAATAACACGAAAAAAGTAAATTTATCTCCTTTTTTTCTCCTCTGCATGTTTACTTCCAATTATACCCCCCTCCTTCCACTATCTTCTTTTGCCTCAAACAGCCATATCACAGACGAATGCCAAGTTGTGGCACTGAAACACACCTGCAGTATTATTGGCCTACAGAGAGGCAGAAAATTCTCAAACACGGACTGGCGACACATGAAATTTTGAAGAGTTGTGCTCGAGGAGGTGCCATAGACTGTTACATCTTAGGCAACGGTCCGACATAACACAGATGTAATAACTGATAGCGAAAGTCGTAAGAGAAACTAACAATATCTGACAAATCGGAGAGCGTCAGTGCCCCAAGTTCTTAAACATCTACAAACCTACCGTGACGCAAAAACTAAGTGAAACAATTGCTTAAACACTACGTTTTCACGTCTCTACTGTTTACCTTCTGCTGCAGCAGTCTCTCACTCCTTTACTACGCTTCCCCAAATTAAAATCTCAATCAGATAATTAACTAACACGGAAAATATGTTCCATAAGGGTAGCAGATAATAAATTGCACAGTGAGAATGCTTTGAAAATAAAGATGAAGACGCTTTGATAACAAGTAAAATGATTTTATTTAGTCACTAAAAATACTTCACGTAAAGGAAGATCGCTCAAACAACAGTTTAACATTCTTTTTAAGTTTATTTCATTCCTCTTAGCATCCAGCAAATTCTCGAATTACTGTTGTATTTAATTCAGAACTGTATCCATATTCCGTAGTTCCAACGCTTGCACATTTTGACACAAGCTGTTGTCATTTGAAAGCATTGCGCTAGTGACTCGGTACCCATTTTGCTTGAAATCTGAATGCAGTCCTGCAAACGATGCAGTTCACATACCTAAAACACATTGTATCCCCGTTTGCGGTAAACATGTAAGAAAGGTGGAACCTCCATACTGGAATTCCGCAAATACCTAACGTAAATCTCTTTTTAAATGATTATATTGTATGAAGAATTTAGTTGACACATCCAATCGTTTCAGACACTGGAGAACAGAACAGAGCGCATTGTGAAAAAAAGAGCCTCTCTGTATATTTTTATCATTTTGGTTCTCAAGGTATACGTCCTTGTGCCGGCCGGAGTGGCCGAGCGGTTCTAGGCGCTACAGTCTGGAACCGCGCGACCGCTACGGTCTCAGATTCGAATCCTGCCACGGGCATGGATGTTTGTGATGTCCTTAGGTTAGTTAGGTTTAAGTAGTTCTAAGTTCTAGGGGACTGATGACCTCAGAAGTTAAGTCCCATAGTGCTCAGAGCCATTTATACGTCATTGTAATATATCTCCGTAACTGCTCTGAATGTTACAGGAACGGATGTGGAGGAAGACCCGATCTACAGAGTCGATTCTATGCGTAGGTGTCGACGGCAACAGAAATTACGATTTCCATTGGATGGGTAAGAAGAAAATTATGTTTAAAATTTTAGGCTTGTTTTAGATTTTATATAGTTCTCACTTAAATTTCTTTCATAGCTGCTGAAAAATCAGGGGTCCTCTAACCGAGTTTCCAGTGCTTTACTGTGGAGACATATTGTAGATGAACGGTTACTCGCCTCATTGTTATCCTACATTTTAACTTTAGACGTTCCGTTCCTGCTATTTCATGACATATAGCTACATTAGATTATTTTTCGAGATCTGCAGACAGTTTATGATCTACGTTTACATGAAATTGTTGTGGATGCACACAATAACCTTTTCAAGACACAAACGACGTTACGGAATTTCACATGACATCCTCCACATGTGTTTCAGAGGTTGGAGCCAGTTCATTTCCCTGCAGTGAGACGTACGCCGGATCTGAAGCGTTTTCCGAGTCTGAAACCAGGGCCCTGAGGGACCATGTTCTGGCAGACAGCAGCCGCATCCAGCTTTACCTTTCGTTCCACAGCTACGGCCCCGTAAGTGACCAAAAGACCCTTATCTAACAATACTGTACGAGGGCTATTAGTAAATTAACCTCCGATTATTGAAAAAGGAAGAAGTTGACAAATTTTCACATCCAAACTTAAGTAATAGAACCCAGTACGTTGTCCTCTATGGTGAATGTTCATCAGAGGTGAGGGTATCATCTGGAGTGCCCCAGGGAAGTGTGGTAGGTCCAATGTTGTTTTCTATCTACATAAATGATCTTTTCGATAGGGTGGATAGCAATGTGCGGCTGTTTGCTGATGATGTTGTGGTGTGCGGGAAGGTGTCGTCGTTGAGTGACTGTAGGAGGATACTAGATGACTTGGGCAGGATTTGTGATTGGTGTAAATAATGGCAGCTAACTCTAAATATAGATAAATGTAAATTAATGCAGATGAATAGGAAAAAGAATCCTGTAATGTTTGAATACTCCGTTATTAGTGTAGCGCTTGACACAGTCACGTCGATTAAATATTTGGGCGTAACATTGCAGAGCGATATGAAGTGGGACAAGCATGTAATGGCAGCTGTGGGGAAGGCGGATAGTCGTCTTCGGTTCATTGGTAGAATTTTGGGAAGATGTGGTTTATCTGTAAAGGAGACCACTTACAAAACACTAATACGACCTATTCTTGAGTACTGCTCGAGCGTTTGGGATCCCTGTCAGGTCGGATTGAGGGAGGACATAGAAGCAATTCAGAGGCGGGCTGCTAGATTTGTTACTGGTAGGTTTGATCATCACGCGAGTGTTATGGAAATGCTTCAGGAACTCGGGTGGGAGTCTCTGGAGGAAAGGAGGCGTTCTTTTCGTGAATGGCTACTGAGGAAATTTAGAGAACCAGCATTTGAGGCTGACTGCAGTACAATTTTACTGCCGCCAATTTCGCGGAAAGACCACAAAGATAAGATAAGAGAGATTAGGGCTCGTACAGAGGCATATAGGCAGTCATTTTTCCTTCGTTCTGTTTGGGACTGGAACAGGGAGAGAAGATGCTAGTTGTGGTACGAGGCACCCTCCGCCACGCACCGTATGGTGGATTGCGGAGTATGTATGTAGATGTAGATGTAGATGTAGATGTACTTAGATGTTAACATTACTTCTCCACATTCACGTCTAGGTCTACACTTCGCAAGCAACCTTACGGTGGGTGGCGGAGTGTACTTTGTGAATCAGTGTCATTTCCCCCTTTTTCCATTCCATCGCCTAAGGTTCGCGGGTAGGGAGGCTGCTGGTGTACATGGTCAAGATAGTATCAGGAGCTCAGGTGGGCATCCGGGAGGGTTTTCCTACACGTAAAAAATGCTAGGATTCAAAGAAAATGCCAGAATTCAAAGAAAAATGGGTTTTATTCCCAAGAACTGCAGCAAAGGAGTACAGTATTCACGGAAACTGGCTACGGCTGCTGAGTGAACCGCACATGGTTCGGGAAGAGCATTTCACCCTCAATAGGAAGGACTGGTGAGTAAGGAAGCTGGCAGGCAAGAGAGCGACCCGCTGTTGTGGCCGCTACCTCGTCGACACTCTTGCGTACCTCACGTGACGGCATCAAGTTCTCCCATAGACGGGTTTGTGGCAGGAAGTTGGGGTCCCTCACTCAGCAATACCGTGGTGGCGTCCCTACGTCAGCGTAATTGCGGGTGCGAGCCGCCAACAAGTACTGTGGAGTAGTTTACGTAACTGCTCATGCCACTGCCTGAGACTAAGGCAAAATGATGGAAGCAGAATACAACAAAAATTTTTACCATTGCTAGCCGTTACCATGAACACTGGTAAGCCTCCTGTGGGCTCGCGTCTCTCTAATTTTGCCTTAATGATCTTTTCGCGGGATAGACGTAGTAAGGAGCAATATATTGGTTGAGTCTTCGAGGAATGTACATTCTCAGAACATTAACAGTGGACCGTAACGTGATGCAGAGTGACTGTTGCAGCGTCTGCCACCGGAGTTTGCTGAGCATTTTGGGCGCCTTCGCGCTTGCTAAATGAATCTGTAACAAAACGTGCTCCACTTCTTTGAATATTCTCTATTTCCCCTATTGGCCCCATTTGGTACGGATAATGATCAACAATATTAAAGTACTACAGTGAAATTTTCACTCTACAGCGGAGTGTGCGGTGATATGAAACTTCTTGGCAGATTAAAACTTTGTGCCGGACCGAGACTCAAACTCGGGATCTTTGCCTTTCGCGGGCAAGTGCTACTGGCGGAATTATAGCTGTGAGGACGGGGCGTGAGTCGTGCTTGGGTAGCTCAGTTGGTACAGCACTTGCCCGCGAAAGGCAATGGTCCCGAGTTCGAGTCTCGCACACAGTTTTAATCTGCCAGGAAGTTTAATATTGAAGCACAGGCTGAACGAGTGTTTTGTGAGGTATTTCCTTTGTTGATGGACTACAATTTCTGAAGATTCTTCCGCCTTGCAATTAATTTTATGTGGTTGTTCCACTTCAGAGTGGTCCATACGCACATTCCTAGACATTTTATGGAAGTAAGTGCTTGCAGCGAGTCTTCCGAAATTTTGTAATCATACAAAAAGAGGCCTTTTGTCTACATACTCACAGTACGTTACATCTGTTTATGCTGCATCAAGTGTCGAGCCTCTGCCGGCCAGGGTGGCCGAGCGGTTCTAGGCGCTACAGCCTGAAACCGCGCGACCGCTAGGGTCGCAGATTCGAATCCTGCCTCGGGCATGGGTGTTTGTGATGTCCTTAGGTTAGTTAGGTTTAAGTAGTTCTAAGTTCTAGGGGACTGATGACCCAGCATTTAAGTCCCATAGTGCTCAGAGCCATTTGAACCATTTGTCGAGCCTCTGTGCAGTAAAGTCTGCATTTCGCTACAATTTTCCAGTATTTCAAGTTCTCTGTACCTAACCGCATCATCCGCGAAAAGACTAATGGAACTTCCGACATAATCTACTAAGTCATTTAGATGTATTCTGAAAAGTAACGGTCCTATAACATTCACGTGGGGCACGTTCGAAGTTACTTTTACATCTGAAGATTTTTCTCCACTGAGAATGACGTGCAGTGTTGTATTTGTTCGCAATTATTCAGTTCAATCACATAGCTGGTCTGATATTCCGTACATTCTAGTTTTGTTCGTTAGGTGACAGTGCAGAACTGTATCGAACGCCTTCTGGAAGTAAAGGAACCTACGCGCCTGTGTCTGCTGCTTTCTGTGTCTCGTGGATGAATAGGGCCCTCGTTGTCTTCGAGGAGCTTCACGGTCTCCAGAAATGTCGTGACACGCTAGTACAAGTCATGTTCCAAAATCCTACAACAGTCGGACGTCAGAGATGTAGGCGTATAGTTCTGAGTGCCTCTTCGACGAAGTTTCTTGAAAACGCGAATGAACTGCGCTTTTTACTAATCATTAAGAACCCTTCCCTCCTCAACAGACCTCCGATACATTTGCTACTAGAAAAAGGGAAAGTTCTTTCGCATAGTCTGCGTAAAATCGGATTGGTATCGCGTCAGGTCCAGTGGCCTTTCCTCTGACGAGCGATTTCAGTTACTTTTCTCTCCTTCGTCACTTATTTCGGTATCTGTCATTTTGTCGTTTGTGTGACGATTTAAAGAGGGAACACAGTGTGATCTTCTCGCTGAAACAATTTTGAAAAAAAAACGCTTTTTCTGTGTTATTCTTTGTTTCAGTGTCGTTGAGTGAATGGTCATATCCCTTCGATCGGTTTACTGATTTAACAAAAGACAGAACTTCTTACGATTTTCCGTCAAGTTAGTAGCTACAGTTTTCCTTTTGTATTCGTTGGACGCTTCGCGTGTAGCCCTGCTTACACTAATTTTAACTTCGTTTGACTTTTTGTTTATTCAAACATTTGTGGTACCGTGACACCAGCTTATGCTTTGATTAAATAATGGTTCCTCCTGGTGCTTCAGCCAATTGTTGTCAGCGTCCTTGAGATCACTGTAGGTCGTGCTGTAAAGTCAGCCCGTCTTTCATATTGAAGAAAAGATAAAGGTCGCTTGGTGCCAAGTCCGAGCTACTCGTATAAGAACAGTGTTGAAAAATATTCCAGCCAAAAAGCCCAAGTTTTTCCTTTGTTTGATTCGCAACATAGAGTTGCGGACTGCCGCGAAGGAGAACGATTCCTTCGGTAATCGTCCTGCACCGATTGTTTTGAATTGACCTACCGAGCTTCGTAAGAATCTCACAATGAACCTGTGATATCAAAATATTCTCACGCGTTACTCTCATGAAAGCTGTTGTCAAAAGTCCTTTGCGATCACAAAGAAAACTGTAACCATCATTTTGCAATCTGTTTGAATTTTTAGGGCTAATTGGACAATGATTGTGCACCCACTTTTTGGACTATTACTTAGTTTCAGAATTGAAATACTGCACCCTCCGCTTTCTCCCACACGAGTGTGTTGCGAAATTCCTCTTTTCCTTCGTGGTAGCGCTGAAGGAGCGTCAAGCCCGAACACGTCCTTTCAACTTTATGGAACATCAATTAGACATTTTTGTACTCACTGCACACAAAACTTATGGTTACCTAATCTCCCTGAGACAATTTTAAACAGGGTTTTCCGTGAAGTCTAAGGTTCACCATCAGAAAGATCGGAAATAATAAACGCACGCATCATTTCGTGGACATCTTGTACAAGTTCATGATTCAATTCTGAATGTCGTCCTCACTTTCAGCATGTACTCTGGGCGACCAGCCTCGAATTTTCTGGACCGTTCCTTCACAACACCGTCATACGCAGGACCATCCCCATACACACGCCACAATAGACGTTAAATCTTGGCGTCGTTGACTCCTTCTCCGAGCAGGAAGCGAATAACAGAACGCACGTTGCAAATGGCGAGAGACCCAATAACACCGCCCATTACAATCGCTTGAGGCTTACACACTGACGAACGCAGAGAGTTGACAGACGTTAGTTGACCTTCAAAGTCTCCCTTTCCAACCACGCAGGCGAGCATTTTATTCTTAACAGCCAATCGGAGGTTAATTAATGAATAACCCTCGTACACTTTAAGACAAAAGAAACGACGCACCGCGAAGGAGTTATCCGATTAAAACGTAAATCGGTAGATATAACGTACATGTAGTGACAAACAAATGATTAAATTTTCAGATAAAGTAAATGATTTATTCAAGATAAAGAGCTTCACAAATTCAGCAAAAGAATAACGCGTTGGTTAAGTTCTGGCCCCTACGCAAGCAGTTACTCGGCTTGGCACCGGGTTGTTGGATGTCTTTCTGAGAGACGTCGGGCAAAATTCAACCCAATTGGCGCGTTAGATCGTTAAAATCCCGAGATGGTTGGAGGACACTGCTCATAATGCTCCGAACGTTCTCAAATGGGGAGAGATCAGGCGAGATGCAGGCACGCAGTAGAAATTCTACTGATTACTCAAACCATTGTTTCCCAATCGTGGTAGATGGCTCTATAATCAACAAATATCAAATGTGTTCCTTTTTACAATTAAGATCCGATGCATTTCATTCCATATTTTATTTACGATGTAAATGTAAACCTTTGTACTCTAACGGTTTGTATTGCTGTTCAAACGTTACTTGAGTGTCGCAAATGTTATTGTACAGTACAAATATTGTGGCTTGACATTGACATTTCTGGCAAATAAGCTACTTGTATGGTAATTTAGTTTCATGATTCTACTGGGTTGATTGTGGCGACTTCCCTTAACCATCGGTATGCTCGATTTCTGTGGTTGTCCTCGAACGCCGCCATCGGGGTGACCACTACGCGGTTACCGGCTGAATACAAACCACAACCATTGTAATTACGTAAAATGTCCTTGAAGTGATAATGACGGGCGCACCTGCCATAGATACTCACTACAATCAAGCATCCCGATGGCGAGAGGCAAGGAGACTCACAGACATCAGGCATCACGATGGTAACAGAAAACTATTACATCCACGTTGTTGTTCCTAGATCACATAAAACGTAGTTTTTAACCAGACATTGATACAGCTAACTGCACAACCAAATTTGCAGCATTAAAATAAATTTCGAATATAAATATATCAACCGTTAAAGCACAAATGTTCACATTTACATCATAAATGAAGTGTAGAACCAAATGCATCGGTTCTTAATTGCAAAAACTGGCACACTTTGTATATGCCCACTATAGTGCCATCTACCACGAATGGAAAACAATGGTATTGAGTGCACTGTACGTATTTTTTGGCGTAGAATCCAAATATGCAGTAAAAATGGGGGACTCACAAATGAAGATGTAAAATTGACCCAACCCACGCAGGAGGGGTGATTAGGAGGTGGCCAGGTGGAGCCCACACAGATGTTCCCTCTACTAACATTAACTTTTGATCTAGAACATTTTTTTTTTTTTTTTAGTACGATGCGTCCTTTTCGAGATATTTAGTTGACTGAAGTTAAAACAAACATCCTGTGGGTGTAGGCATAGATGTAGCTGTAGAGATGCTCTTGTTATTTTCAATATTATCACATTCTGCGTGCACTTCCATAAAGGATGAATAATTTTTTGTTCTCTTTGCAGTATATACTCTACCCGTGGAGCTACACCGCTGAGATGCCTGATAACTGGGAAACACTGGTGAGCAATTTTTCCTACGTTCATCATTCGTTTTAAATCATATGTCAGATGCAAATAAAAACAAATAAATTGGCAGCGAGAACATTCATCTTTGTATTTATTACCAAACAACACTCCTTTTTTTTATGCTCGCAGCAAGCCTTGGGTGACGCAGCCAATGCTGCCCAGGAAGCAGCGGGTGGTCCCACCTACACGGTTGGAGAGTCCACGGTCGTCCTGTGTGAGTACTCTTCTTACTTTTAGTATCCTTCAAGAAATGGAGCGCGTATGCGATCAGTGATTGCTCAAACAAGAGTACTCTTTGAAGAATTGTCGAGTAATTCACCTTTTGCTAGATATTTTACCGAGCAACATCATTTGCATCAGGCTGTTCGTTTAACAGAACACTTTATTAAGGACAGCTAGCTAGTTCCATGTGTGCTCAAATGGATGTGGACTCATCCGTCTCATAAGTGCATAATAAATATCACAAGCCATACATAGCGTATACTTGCGAGGATGACATGTACGCATCCATTTGCGCACTTGATTTTGAGCAAGTTATCTAAACTAACTAGAAGTGAAATCTTCTGGGTTGGGTTTAGTTTTAATAAACACCAACGTTAGTCCCCACTCTGTTCCGCCGGCTCTAGATTTCAGACTTAAAGCTGTCCGCTCCTGATTTTTCGCTGATATCCAGTTGGAATTTTCATCGCGACCCACGGGATCAGATCACTTTTGCACTGAAATTTCGCTGAGTTCTCGCATACCACGCCTACAGACGTGACATTAGTTTGGGGAAGAGAACATTTAGAAGCCTCGACGGGATTTATTCAGCGAAGTAGTGTCCACAGAGTCAAACGGCTTGGTAAATAAGTAAAGGTATCGACTTGTCTGACGTCACCCATGAAGGAAGGAGATGGAAAACGTATCCCAAAGAAAGAGCCGATGAATATCTTTGGAAGGAGAGAGACTGTACGGTGGGACAGTGAATGCTTCAGAACAGGAAATGTCTTGACGCAACTCTCAATCAGAGCCTCCTTACTCAGAATCTAAAAGAACAGATGAAGAGATTGATTTCTTTAAAAAGAAAATAAATGACTGTAGGATCGAGTTCCGCTGCAGAAAGCTGCGCGGGGTAGCCGCGTGGTCTTGTGTGTCATGTCACGGTTCGCGCGGGTCTTTCCCGTCGGAAGTTCGAGTCTCCCTCGGGCATGGGTGTGTGTGTCTCCTTAGCAGATACCTGAAATATAACCTCCCGTATATTTCCACGGAGAGTCCTTATGAATTATTCTACGTATTTTTCATAAGTTCCCTAACCCAGCTAAAACGCTGCTGCTGAAAATTTTACAGGGTTAGTCAGGAGGGAAGGTGCACACTTTGACAGGAGACAGCATTGGTGATTCCGAACAAAACACTTCACTTGGGCATATGCCCTATTCCGAATGATTTCCGAGATAGGACACATTTAATGTACATTGTTAATTTTTGTATTATTCAGTACATTTTCATTGTTTACAACGTGCCACAGTAGTGTAGAGGGATTGGAGACGAACAATTCGATACGGGACATTTTTGGTCTGTCAAGTCAAGAAATTACCACAAACTGTCCTACAAAAACTAACGAAGTTACAGGGCATGCGCCTCGCACAAGATTTTCAATATTCTCTCGCTCTCTTCGCACAAAGTATTAGCCCTAGACAAAAAAATGAATAGGGCCTTATTTGTAGGAAATTTAATGCACTTAATTTTGCACAGGGACACGTTTTCGCTAGAGATCGTGATTTTCGAGGTATTCAAGAAAAACCTTACATTAAAGGTATTCTATCTCGGAAACCATTCGGGATAGGACATATGTCCATAAGACGTTTTTGTGTGAGAATCACCAACTCTATCGCCACTCAAAGCATGTTCTGTTTCTCCTGACTCGCCTACTATAGTTTTGCCTCCGAGTTGCACCATCCAAATTGTAACACATCTTCTGAGGCCAGGATAGGACTTACAGTTTGTCTCTGCGTTGCGTCCAGCTCCTTTAACTTCATGTATCAACAGTACCTTAGAATAGCGAAAATCAGTTATTCGTTTCAGTCCAGATTTAATAATAAAGTATCTAAATTTCAATACGCGTTTAGGAAAAGTGACAGAACAAAATAGCATGGCTCTATTGAAATCAGAGAGGCCTTTATTAGGAAAAAGTACGTAGGATCCCTTTTTATTGGTACTGTCGGAGCCTACGACTTCTTAAAGAAGTAATAATGACCAGGTCTTCTTCATTTTCTTTTAAAGCATTAATACATTTCTACCATTTCTACATCGTCCTGATAAACAGGATGCTTCAGCTAAGTTGTTCTCAAATATTTACGGAACGTTTAAAGCAACGTAATTCTCTTTCACTCGAATGAAATATGAAAAAGTGCCCACTAGATGACGTAAAGTCTCTTTTCATAGCTGTAGTAATTTCAGAGATATTGATATTAGCTTCGCTTTTCCAGGTAGAGCTAATTTTCGCTGTTAACATCGTAGTTCTAAGAGAGATGCGTTCAACGACGTTTCACTCTTCATATTCCGATTAGTGGCTTTGGCGAAAGTAAAATATTTAGAACTTCAGGTTTAACTCTGCTTTGAACGTGAGACCGATTACTGTCTAATGAGGAATCTCGTGTTGTTGCACGGAGCTGTCACGCCAGGCTGATGGACGCTCCAGCTAGACCCAAGTGAAACAGAGAGAGAGAGACACGTGAACTGGAAGGCAATAACGATTAAGTTTGCGGTCTGCATGCCTTCTCGCAAGGGACACCAGCATGGAAAGAGAATGTTAGCGCTGATATGGGAACACGAGAAATGTATTCACAATCGCGAATACGATCAGACTCAAACTACACACTGTGTTGCTGAAATGAAAATTTGTACCTAACAGGGACTCGGACCCGGCTTTTTGTTTTATGTCTTCGTGGCGGACGTCCGATGACACTCGTTCAGGTTGTTTGTTGATCCGTTCACTCAGTTTTTTTTATTACAGAGGGAAGCTAAACCCTCTGACCGAACACGCTGAGCTACCGTGCCGACGCCTCGGCCATCCTAGCACGACTCCTGGACCGCCGAAAACTTCCATGTGTCACCGCCATCCAGTGTCCGGTTCTCGCCCAATTGCTGTGATTGCCGCATAGGAAGAGACTTGTGATAATTGTCGAGGTCTTGTCTTGGTATGAAATACTGTATTACAGTGCCTGCGTTTTTACGATGTTCAGAAATGTTCAAATGTGTGTGAAAACTTATGGGACTTAACTGCTAAGGTCATCAGTCCCAAAGCTTGCACACTACTTAACCTAAATTATCCTAAGCACAAACACACAGACCCATGCCCAATGGAGGACTCAAACCTCTGCCGGGACCAGCCCCACAGTCCATGACTGCAGCGCCCCAGACCGCTCGGTTAATCACGCGCGGCTTACGATGTTCTCTGCAATATCAAAATGCGAATACTTGAAATATTCGCCAAAAAGAGTAAAGTTGGTCCCAGATTACCTACAGCGATTCTGAATACATCATTGAATTCGTCATAAAAAGAACGATTCCAGTACAATTGTCAGTACTTATGTAGGACCAATATTAGCAATGTAATTAATAATTATACGTAAATTGATCTAGCGAAGGTATTCACAATAACTAACAATTTCGTAAGCAGTTGATTTCCGATGTAAAAAAGAATGATGACGGCTGTAGAATGAGCCTACTGACATCCTACTAAAGGCAAAAGAGGAATCGGTTATAAATAAAATCCCATGTTAGTGTTAAGGAATAACAGAACAGATAATCTCCACAGTTACAGAACAAGGATAGCCTGAGCGTCAACTATTGATACTATTGCGCTTTAGTGTTTATGTGAATTAACATGATAGTTTATTACCATAACACTGTAGGAGAACTAGCTGACTAGAATAGCACGGCAGGGTGATAGAGAAGAAAGTTGTGGATTTCGCTAGGTTCTTGTAGTTCCGATTGTATCGTAAAAGAGTTATCTAAAAGACTTAATTGAAACTATTTATAAATTTAATCTGTTCATTAATGGAATGTATACAAATTACCATATTGTATATTGTATGTTTAATATGAAATATGTTTAAATCTTGTAAATAGCAACAATGACGTTCTACAGTAGCAGACACGTGACACGGTTGAGGGAGAGCACGTTTAGGGGCCTTTCTTTTGCTGTCATTAGAGTGGGTAAAATTCTGTGCAGCCTACGAACCGCTTACGATAAGATGGAATGTATAATGTTGGACTCAGTTATTTCAATGCAATAGTTTACGATTATGAAAATGCGTCCCACATTGCTTTAAAATCAACAGTTATATTAAACTTTGAGTTCAGAATCAACAGTGTTTATCGATCTCCAGCGAAGTGCTTAAATGAGCAAATTTGGTAACATTAGCTGGCAACAATTAAGTGTTTTCTGTGTACGTTTTGCTCACTGCCATGCTGTTTCAAATCATATTTAATTATTGTGCGTATTTTCAGGATCATTAGACCATCATTTCAGTCACTTCTTTCTTTGACCTGAATAAATGCAACACTGAATATAATTTGAACAACTTTGTCCTAACAGATTACTAACATTTCATTTGAAACTTCCTGGCAGATTAAAACTGTGTGCCGGACCGAGACTCGAACTCGGGACCTTTCGCAGGAGGCTTCTGTAAAGTTTGGAAGGTAGGAGACGAGGTACTGGCAGAAGTAAAGCTGCGAGTACCGGGCGTGAGTCGTGCTTCTGTAGCTCAGTTGGTAGAGCACTTGCCCGCGAAAGGCAAAGGTCCCGAGTTCGAGTCTCGGTCGGGCACACAGTTTTAATCTGCCAGGAAGTTTCGTATCAGCGCACACTCCGCTGCAGAGTGAAAATGTCATTCTGGAAACATCCCCCAGGCTGTGGCTAAGCCATGTCTCCGCAATATCCTTTCTTTCAGGAGTGCTAGTTCTCCAGGTTCGCAGGAGAGCTTCTGTAAAGTTTGGAAGGTAGGAGACGAGGTACTGGCAGAAGTAAAGCTGTGAGTACCGGGCGTGAGTCGTGCTTCGGTAGCTCAGTTGGTAGAGCACTTGCCCGCGAAAGGCAAAGGTCCCGAGTTCGAGTCTCGGTCGGGCACACAGTTTTAATCTGCCAGGAAGTTTCATATCAGCGCACACTCCGCTGCAGAGTGAAAATCTCATTCTGGGAACATTTCATTTATTTAATGTATGGTTTTTATGCTTATTAACTGTTCCTTAGGTTGGCATACTACTTTTTAAAGAATTTCTTAAGATCACAATGCAGCAGCGCACAACCAGACCCAAATGTTGGCAGAAGGGAAACTACATTTACTAAATGATTGAGTGCTTGCCCACCGGTTGTTAGGTAGCAGTAAACTAATCCACTTGGTAATTAATTACATTTCATTATGTTGCTATACATTAACTGATCCAGCGTAATTGGTTAGGTTTTTTCAGAAGATAGAGCATCGACTGTGCATGCACAGTTGCAGCGTTTCAGTAGTTAAAGACGGTAATTATTCTTGTTTCTACCAGAGGCTTGAAAGAAACGTCCACGTCAAAAAATGGAATGTATTTTTGAGAAAGGTAGCAGGTATAAAGAGTTAAATATAAGAGGCGATCAAAAAGCTTTTGTTCGAAGGCCGCACAGTCCGGAGCCGGTACGCCTATGAGCAAAATCCCCGCGAGCATTGAGACAAAAAGGTTGAAGATACGCGTGTGGTACAACATGGTGTCACGCTGCGTGAAGAAGTCCGTAACTGCCTGCTACGCGTCCTCGTCCGACAGGAATCGCCGACCCTTCATTGCCTTTTTTAGCATCCCGAAGGCGTCATAATCCCATGGGGCGGGATCAAGACTATAGGGAGACTTCTCGTGTGCCTCCTACTTGAATTGGTCTAACTTCTGCCTTACAATTGCGATATGGGGACGAGCGTTATCATGAACTTGCGAACCATTCCACAACGTTAGTTTTAGACAAATAAGCTGCTCCATACATATTCTTCATTCTCCGATGGATGCCTACAGGTATTTGTCCTTCGGTAGCCGAGAAAACAATAACACCACTTTGGTCCTGTTTGGATGCACTTGATAATGACGTCGCCATAGTTCACGTTTCCATATTTGACGCACGCACATCGGAGGGACACAAATGCCCGTGTCGAAGTCACACTATATTGCATATACGCCGCAGTAACGCCCTCAAACGGAAACTTCTTGGCTGCTTCTTGCAATAACATTTTTGCCCTGAGTTTAATCTCAAGATACACACTTTCATTGCAAAATTACATCAGCAACAGCAACGAAAATTATATCACAAAAGAACGTAGTTTACCCCACAGAAGTCCTGTCAGCGACCGGGAAAGGGCGGACACAACTGCACTGGTTGACGTGCTGGTGAAATAAAACGTGTTACGGATGGAAACTGTTTCCGCTCGAAATGTGAAGCACTCAGGCTGACCTATTCCAGAAGCACACGTAATTTCTCTGGAGCTAACATGTGAATTATAAGCACAGCTGCCACAACATCTATTTTGTTCGCTCCACTCGTTGCAGGCTTGCTCTTCATCCTTTGAGCAGTATTTCAGTACTCTCCCAACTACAATTTTTTTCGCATTCACTGACTTGTCATTCTTATTGGACACCATTCTTCGGTATACCTTTAGGCGTACAACTCTGTTATTAAATGTAAAGGAAAAAAATAACAACGCACTTCTTGTGGCGTCCGCCCTTGATAATAAAAAAGTCAACAGATGTTATTAATGACTCGAATAACACTCTGCGTAAGCTTGTGTTAATCATTTGCAGGTTGAAATAACTCGTTTCAGTGCCGCAATACGGCATAGAATTTATTAAATATGCGGATGTTATAAGACAGTAAATTTTCCTTTTTTTAACTCACATTATTTCTCGACATAGTTTCCTTTGAGGGATATGCATTTCGTCCACCAATCCCCTGACTTTTTCATCCTATCGGAAAAATAGTTTCTGTCAAACTCTGCAACTGTCATATTCTCATTTGATGAAACTTTCTTCCCATCAATCCAAAGTTTCAAGTTAGGGAATAGAATAAAGTCACTTGTAGCTCAGTCTCTTGAATAGAGTGTATGAGGGACCAAATCAAAGACCAGTTCATGCTCTTCCGCTACTGTTATCGCTGATGTGTGTAATGGCGCATTATCCTGGTGAAAAAGCATTTTTTTGCGCACCAGTTCGAGCCAATGTAAGTTACAGACGATCTAACAATGAAGCATAATAAGATCCAGTCATGGTTCTACCTTTTTTCAAGTATACAACGAATATTATTCTTAGGGAATCTCAAACCTGTGGCCATCACCTTTCCAGCTGACAAAAATGGTCTTTGACTTCCACGTCGCACGTAGTTGCTTCACAGCCAATTCTACGTGCACGATATTATGCACAGGCTCAGTTGAGATGCCTACGGTCTCAGCAATCTCACTTTTTTTTTCGGCGGCCTTGCATTACAATATAATTGATTTTGTCACTGGATTCTTTTATAGTGACCTCGATTGGACGGCAGGTACGCACATCGTCTTAAGTGCTTAAATTAATCCAAAATAAATGGTCTTTAATGATGGTGCAGAGCCCTCCTAAACTTCGTCCAGTTCTGATTTGTTTTGTGCAGCTGTCGAATCCTTCAAATGGAATTGTTTAATAACAGTACGAAATTCGGTTCTTTTCATTTTCAATCGTAGCCGACACACTTACAAATACAGACGGCTGACAACAATAAACTGTACGCTGTATAATTTTGAAATTCGTTATACGAAACTATAACCAATTATGAAGGCGCATCTAAAATGTTCCATTTTTTCACGGAAATTTACCAGACTTATCAAGCCGCCCTCGTTTTTTTTTCATTTTCTTAATTTTTTCCCTGGTGCATTGTTTGGCATCATTCCTTTCGGGACGGCAGTTGACCTGGATTTTTTATTTCAGAGGAGTATTCTCACTCTATAAATTTATGTCCAAAGTCTTACGTGGATCTGTATCTCAGCTCCAGCTCATAATCTAAATGACGAAAGCTTTTATTGTCGCAGCTGACTGGATTCCTTAACGAGTATTTTTTCACAGTAACGCTACTGAGTTTCTGTTATCTTCCCTTATCTCAGTTCAGTTTAATCTTTGCAACAATGTGGTTCTCTGTTTCTCTGTGTGAGTCGTATAGCAGTTAATTTGATATAAAAATGTCGACTGTTTCAAGTGACCTCAAATGCCAACGGGGTAGTGTTAATATAAAAAAAAAATTCAGAAGAATGGTTCTTCATAAAACGACAGAGAAGTGAATATGAAGCAGAACGTGTAATTTGTGATACGTTTCCATTCCAAATAGGAGAACAGCAGATTATTAAGGATTATTTACCTAGCGTAAATCATAAATCCAACGTGTACTCTGCTAGCACTTATAAAATGCCGGCCGGTGTGGCCGAGTGGTTCTAGGCGCTTCAGTCTGGAACCGCGCGACTGCTACGGTCGCAGGTTCGAATCCTGCCTCGGGCATGGGTGTGTGTGATGTCCTTAGGTTAGTTAGGTTTAAGTAGTTCTAAGTTCTAGGGGACTTATGACCTAAGATGTTGAGTCCCATAGTGCTCAGAGCCATTTGAACCAATCACAGCACCTAGAAAATATTTCCATTAATTAATTCACTTTTTTTCTAGCTTGAAGAGGTGTACCGGTTTCTACTACGCAAATTACGTCCATTTTTAGTCAGTTTAAGAGAATTGTCCCGGTTTGTCAGACAGTAATTACGACAGCTGTATGCCTGGTGTACATCTCCCAGTAATCCTAATTTGGATTTTCCATGGTCTCCTGAAATCATTCCATTTTACAGCTAGTCAGAGGCTACAACTGAAGCCCTCCCCATTCCTTACTTAATCTCACATTTTAAAATGCTCTAAATTAATAGGTTCATCATTTGTTATGATTTTATTGCTACTACTTTCATTTCGGTAATTTTAAGCTCGATATTTTGCCATATCTGTTTTTATTTATTAAAAAATGTTCAGGATATTTAATGATGTGTTATATGGGAAAGTTTCAGACGAAGTCCCGTTGAAAAAATATAAACAAATAGAATACGGACTTCAATAAACAACTCATACAATTTGACTCTGATGACCGCGCAGTTGAGCGCCCCACAAACCAAACCAAACTCATACAATTTGAAATGATTGCTTCGTCGTTGGAGCAAATCACTACAGATAGATGGCTAGTCATCCATTTTTTAACTTTATTTACTTTTTACTCTCTATTGGCATACAATTGTTTCCATGATTCGATGGCTAGAAAATGTTTGATCTAATTATGAGGCCGACGTGCTGTTTCAACAGATGCATCAGCCGGCAGTAGCGATGACTGGACGAAAGCTGTCGGCGGAGTGGAGCTCGCCTACACCATCGAACTTCCCGGTGGTGGCAGCCAAGGTTTCGACCCTCCAGCGTCTGAAATCATCGGCATCGTGACGCCATTCTTCGAAGCAATACGAGTCTTCGGCCAGTACGTCAGTGACAACTTTGGATGAAGATTCCCTCATGTAGATGGAGATGTACACTGATTACGTTTCTTTGAGAGATATTTGTCCTGAATAAAGGAAGACTGCATGGAAATTTAGTGTTCTTAATCTCGAAAATGGATTTTCCACTCTGCAGTGGAGTGCGTACTGTTTTGAAACTCCCTGACATATTAAAACTGTGTGCTGCACAGGGACTCGAAAACGCTGCAGTACACAGTTTTAATCTGACAGGAATTATCAATATTTGTAAGCTTCATAATACACATTTGCTTTAAGGAGTCACAGACAACAGGTTACCAACAAAGAAGTAGCACATTTTGTTTTTCCTTCAGCCCGCTTTCTTTCGTGAGTCTGCAACAGCACATTGTGTTTCTGGCTTTTGATTCTGTAAGGGGTAATCAAATGAAAATTAGACAGCTGGAAAAAGTAAGTTAACTGTTTATTATTTCAAACGTAATTGGCATATCAGTTCATATATTTATCCTACTGTGAGACAAGATGATTAGTGTCTTCATAGGAAAATGTTTGCGGTTGCCTACGGAACCATGAGTCACCCTGGCGTGCACTTCTGCGTCCAAGGCAAATCGACGACCACAAATGTCTTTCTTCAGGGCTCCAAAAATACAGAAATCGCTATCATGTTGGCCTGGCTGCATTTGCGGTTCCTTAGGCAACTGCCAAGCTTCTTTTTCCCTCGAATGTGTAAGGGGATATATATGGTTTACTTATTCTATGACTGAGGACAACTGTGTAAGGTAAAATGACATGTTTAAAGTCTCAATATTATCATAGAAATACACGCTTTTACACAGTTTACCATGTGACAATGTTAAAACAGTTGTCAGGATAACGAATCTCATCAACATCCAAAGTGAAATAATCCTAAACACAACAGTATTAAATATTAGCTATCAGGAAGTTAAATTATCTTTACAAAATTATTCTTACGATTTCGTTATGATGTTGGTCAGTTCTACGATAAATCATCCGATTCCGGTTCAAAGTTCGGTACTGCTTTTAGGATGACAATAAAGTCTACAGTGGAAGGTTAGTTATGTGACAGACTGAGCAAAAGATTACCCACGGTCGTTCGAGTTTACAGTGGATGCAAACTGGTGAACCAACAAGTTCACACCTCTGCACGCGGTGTTTACCTTAAGCTGTGATGAGCTGTCGTCTGCTAGGCCGCTCTCTCCTCTGAAATTCCTATAAAACTAATTAAAACCTTTGCTGATTTTTTGCAGCATAAAGTCTCCCTGTGTTTCTCGTTATGCAATAAAACATGCAGTCATCCCTAGTCTTAAAATATGGCTATACACACGCACGCGGCTGGAGGAGCGTACATATCATAATTCCCTCCATCATTCTTGCTTGCTTAATTTATATTAAATGATGATGGATATGTATTGAAGTTAAGGAAACCTTCATTTGACATTATTCTCCCCTTTTATAATAATTTTTTCAGCTTCCATATCAATTATAATGTAAACAGTTTTATCACTTTGAATAAATCTTTATGATTTATAAGTCAACCATTACAATGACTTTACAGTCATAATCCTATACATGAACATATTTATGTTCCCCAAAAATCTTAACTCTATGCATTCTAACTTTACAAAAATTTTCAAATTTGATTTTCACAAACATATTAAATTCCTAATCCTACTAATTACTTTACAAAATTTTAAATTGACATTACGTAATAGCTAAACCCTTCACATTTATCTATCCTATATATTTCAATGAACACAATACACTAGAATCTTAACCCTCCAAAAATGTTGACACTAGGTTTTCTTAACTTAAACATGTCGAAAAAATAAAATATTCAAGGAAATATTATTGATATGTTATTGATATGTCAAGATAAAAAAATATCGTTAGTAAAATCAAGTCCTAACACACAAACACATTCTAATTCAAATTATTTCCAAACAAAAAAAAATTAAATTGTTTCCTTTTGTCTCGATAGTAGTCTGCCACAGACAGTTCTTTTCCTACACCTTTAACATGGTTCCTTGCAATTGACACTTTTTTCTGCATGTGTTTCGACTTGTCTCCATTACACATGGAATGACGGTCGGATGTGTGCCTCGTCGTGTCTCTGCTGAGCATGAAATAACGGTCGGCACAGAGAATGGTTGCTGAATGTCTGGGCGTGTCGTGAATGCGTGGTAGCCTTTGTTCCACGATGCATATGCACATGGTGAAAATGTATTGGAGATTAACTTTTGGCAGCATAAAAGCTTTCTTCATCATTCGTCGTATTTTTTACGGTGGTTCATCATTGGTCAATTCGTCTCTAGGTTTCCATACGAGTAGTTATCTCCAATTTTCGGTATGACATCTGAAGGTACTGCAATTCGCCATAAAGAATATCGGATGTTTATATCGCTTTGTTGTTGTTGTTGTTGTCTTCAGTCCTGAGACTGGTTTGATGCAGCTCTCCATGCTACTCTATCCTGTGCAAGCTTCTTCATCTCCCAGTACTTACTGCAACCTACATCCTTCTGAATCTGTTTAGTGTATTCATCTCTTGGTCTCCCTCTCCGATTTTTACCCTCCACGCTGCCCTCCAATGCTAAATTTGTGATCCCTTGATGCCTCAGAACATGTCCTACCAACCGGTCCCTTTTTCTTGTCAAGTTGTGCCACAAACTCCTCTTCTCCCCAATTCTATTCAATACCTCCTCACTAGTTATGTGATCTACCCATCTAATCTTCAGCATTCTTCTGTAGCACCACATTTCGAAAGCTTCTATTCTCTTCTTGTCCAAACTATTTATCGTCCATGTTTCGCTTCCATACATGGCTACACTCCTTACAAATACTTTCAGAAACTACTTCCTGACACTTAAATCTATACTCGATGTTAACAAATTTCTCTTCTTCAGAAACGCTTTCCTTGCCATTGCCAGTCTACATTTTATATCCTCTCTACTTCGACCATCATCAGTTATTTTGCTCCACAAATAGCAAAACTCCTTTACTACTTTAAGTGTCTTATTTCCTAATCTAATTCCCTCAGCATCACCCGACTTAATTCGACTGCTTTTGTTGATGTTCATCTTATATACTCCTTTCAGGACACTGTCCATTCCGTTCAACTGCTCTATCAAGTCCTTTGCTGTCTCTGACAGAATTACAATGTTATCGGCGAACCTCAAAGTTTTTATTTCTTCTCCCTGGATTTTAATACCTACTCCGAATTTTTCTTTGTTTCCTTTACTGCTTGCTCAATATACAGGTTGAATAACATCGGGGAGAGGCTACAACCCTGTCTCACTCCCTTCCAAACCACTGCTTCCCTGTCATGTCCCTCGACCCTTATAACTGCCATCTGGTTTCTGTACAAATTGTAAATAGCCTTTCGCTCCCTGTATTTTACACCTGCCACCTTTAGCATTTGAAAGAGAGTATTCCAGTCAACCTCGTCAAAAGCTTTCTCTAAGTCCACAAATGCTAGATATGTAGGTTTGCCTTTCCTTAATCTATTTTCTAAGATAAGTCGTAGGGTCAGTATTGCCTCACGTGTTCCAACATTTCTACGGAATCCAAACTGATCTTCGCCGAGGTCGGCTTCTACCAGTTTTTCCACTCGTCTGCAAAGAATTCGCGTTAGTATTTTGCAGCTGTGACTTATTAAACTGATAGTTCGGTAATTTTCACATCTGTCAACACCCGCTTTCTTTGGGATTGTAATTATTATATTCTTCTTGAAGTCTGAGGGTATTTCGCCTGTCTCATACATCTTGCTCACCAGATTGTACAGTGTTGTCAGGACTGGCTCTCCCAAGGCCATCAGTAGTTCTAATGGAATGTTGTCTACTCCCGGGGCCTTGTTTCGACTCAGGTCTTTCAGTGCTCTGTCAAACTCTTCACGCAGTATCGTATCTCCCATTTCATCTTCATCTACATCCTCTTCCATTTCCATAATATTGTCCTCAAGTACATCGCCCTTGTATAGACCCTCTATATACTCCTTCCACCCTTCTGCTTTCCCTTCTTTGCTTAGAACTGGCTTTCCATCTGAGCTCCTGATATTCATACAAGTGGTTCTCTTTTCTCCAAAGGTCTCTTTAATTTTCCTGTAGGCAGTATCTATCTTACTCCTAGTGAGATAAGCCTCTACATCCGTACATTTGCCCTCTAGCCATCTCTGCTTAGCCATTTTGCACTTCCTGTCGATTTCGTTTTTGAGACGTTTGTATTCATTTTTGCCTGCTTCATTTACTGCATTTTTGTATTTTCTCCTTTCATCAATTATCTTCAATATTTCTTCTGTTACCCAAGGATTTCTATTAGCCCTCATCTTTTTACCTACTTGAACCTCTGCTGCCTTCACTATTTCATCCCTCAGAGCTACCCATTCGTCTTCTACTGTATTTCTTTCCCCCATTCCTGTCAATTGTTCCCTTATGCTCTCCCTGAAACTCTGTACAACCTCTGGTTCTTTCAGTTTATCCAGGTCCCATCTCCTTAAATTCCCACCTTTTTGCAGTTTCTTCAGTTTTAATCTACAGTTCATAACCAATAGATTGTGGTCAGAGTCCACATCTGCCCCTGCAAATGTCTTACAATTTAAAACCTGGTTCCTAATTCTCTGTCTTACCATTATATAATCTATCTGATACCTTCTAGTATCTCCAGGATTCTTCCATGTATACAACCTTCTTTCATGATTCTTGAACCAAGTGTTAGCTATGATTAAGTTATGCTCTGTGCAAAATTCTACCAGACGGCTGCCTCTTTCATTTCTCTCTCTCAATCCATATTCATCCACTATGTTTCCTTCTCTCCCTTTTCCTACTCTCGAATTCCAGTCACCCATGACTATTAAATTTTCGTCTCGCTTCACTACCTGAATAATTTCTTTTATCTCATCATACATTTCACCAATTTCTTCATCATCTGCAGAGCTAGTTGGCATATAAGCTTGTACTACTGTAGTAGGCATGGGCTTCGTGTCTGTCTTGGCCACAATAATGCGTTCACTATGCTGTTGGTAGTAGCTTACCCGCACTCCTATTTTTTTATTCGTTATTAAACCTACTCCTGCATTACCCCTATCTGATTTTGTATTTATAGCCCTGTATTCGCCTGACCAAAAGTCTTGTTCCTCCTGCCACCGAACTTTACTAATTCCCACTATATCTAACTTCAACCTATCCATTTCCCTTTTTATATTTTCTAACCTACCTGCCCGATTAAGGGATCTGACATTCCACGCTCCGATCCGTAGAACGCCAGTTTTCTTTCTCCTGATAACGACGTCCTCTTGAATAGTCCCTGCCCGGAGATCCGAATGGGGGACTAGAACAGTTAAAATTGGATTCTCGTTGGTGATTAAATGCGATAACGGTCTTGTATTGGAAGGGGTTTGAAAAGGTTTCTTGATCTCTTCTGGTCCAGGCACTTCCTTCTTCCAAATCTTCTTTGTTGCATCTTCTGTTCTTGGTGCATCTCGCTGTCTTCTCAGTTATATCTACGATCTTCTCTGGACCGGGAATTAGGATTGAAGATCTGTTTAACCTCGTTCTCGTTTTATCCGTTCTTATGGCGTCTTGTTGTGTTTTGTAGTGTATTGTTGTGTATTCTTCACTGTAATTGGTTGTTCATCTATATAAGTTGAACAGCCTTCCGTCGTTTTCTTGCTCCATCCCATGGGTGTTCAGGGATTGTTTCGCAGTTTTCGAATTTCGTATGGTCTGATAACAGTTTCCGCTATCCTGCACATTGAGTTCAGAAATGCATATCTTCTTCTTCCTATGGTGAATCTAAGCTTCCACTCGTCCTCGCTGTAATATGTCTTCCTCTGTTCCGATTCGGTGGACAACCATTATCTCTTCATATGCTGCTTTGTATAGTCTGTTACAAAAGTACCACATACTGAACACATTCGCAAAACCATTGTTATAACGCTTGTGTGTGGCTTTCATACGAATATAGCTCGCGTCATGGTACATGTTAGTGGGGGGACAAAGCCTTTTTCTGTGCCACTCTCCATTGTTGTCAGATGTAATCAAGATGGCGGCGATGACGTCATCTAAGATGGCAGTGTGTAGCCTTTGTAACAGAAATGACGTCATCCAAGATGGCGGATGTGACGTTATCCAAGGTGGTGGATTTTGGCAGGAAAATAGGTGACCTGGGCTACCTCTACTAACCTGTCATCCGACTGCCACCTCTTCCAACGAATTGGCGGGAAGTTTGAATTTTGGAGGGGAGATAGGTCAATTGGGCTACTTCCACTAACATATAAAAATGGCGGGAACAAAACTCACTTGGGATACCCCCACTAACTTAAGTCATCCGACCGCACCTAATCCTAGGGATTCGCGGGAAAACGACTTGATCGGTGCAGGGCTGCTGGAGAGGAAGAAGTGTACTTTATTTATTTTGGAACAATTTATTTAGGGATGGAGTGTATTTAGCACAAATACAAAACACACGTTCTGACATGCTTGGGGTCACACCACACAGCCCACAGATCTGTAAACTACTACTAAATAATGCCCTGCAGACACGCAGAGAACTCCTAACTTACAAAAACAATTTCAGTACTGACATGCAAACTCCTAAATAGTGCAGTTCACAGATGTGAAAACACGAAATCAACTCATAAAATGTCCAAACAATGCATAGTGTAGCCCACAGACTCACTCTCAAAATAATGCAACAGACACACATACAACATATGCAGACACCACCTGCCACGCCCCTGTCAACTAGAATGCACATGAGGCTACCGACACCCCTGTGAAGTGATGCTGCCATCAGCCGTCAAACAAAACACAGGTGCCTCTTTGGGTCCCACCTGCATGAGGCGGTGGCATCCCTTTCACACTTGGAACATGAGAAATTCCTATTGAAATACGTGTTCACCTAGGCACCATTGGTGACGTGACCACACGGGAGTGAAGAACTATTTGTAGAGTGCAGACACTCCAAGATGGGCCACACGTGCATGTATTCGCTGCTGCTGACATGAAACCTCATTCTTACTGCGGTCTGGCAAAGAGCTTATTGCTGAGCGGCGCTGCAGAAATCCATTCCAGAATACCACAAGCTGCTTTCTCCCTAGCGATTCTAATGGACCATGAGTGACATATGGCTGACACATCGCCATGCATGCCTACATACCATCACAAGCGCATTTATCAGCATTCTCAATCTTATACTGAAGCCACATGGCTATCTAAAATAGCCGGCCGCGGTGGGCGTGCGGTTCTAGGCGCTTCACTCCGGAACCGAGCGACTGCTACGGTCGCAGGTTCGAATCCTGCCTCGGGCATGGATGTGTGTGGTGTCCTTAGGTTAGTTAGGTTTAAGTAGTTCTAAGTTCTAGGGGACCGATGACCACAGATGTTAAGTCCCATAGTGCTCAGAGCCAGAGCTATCTAAAATAATAACCAGGTTGAACTCTAGTAAATTGCAGAGTGCCCCAGAAATACTTAACGTGTGCTTTTGTAGGAGTTTGTATGTTTGTATGCACGGAAATTCTTGCCCTAACAGAACCTGTTTACGAAACTAGCGCAGAATAACATCGAATGACTCTTCCAAACGGTACGAACGTGATACCCCATCCGTCACATGTTACCCTTCCTGCTTTCAACACACACAAACGTTCCCAACGCTACGTAGAGACTCCTATATCCCAGCACAAGGGATGTCTTGTGAATGAATCGAGCATTATGATTGGCTTTTATCGAATTTACCGGTAGAATTACTGGTGCCACCATTATCGAAGCAATATGCTCCCTTTCTTTCTTTCTACAGACAAGGCTTTCAGCGGTAAAATTATTTTGCACAGATCGCTAAATTGCATTGACAGCTAAATCCGCAAAGTTGTCTACAAATCATCAAATACATACAAGACTAACAAGAATATTGGAAGCCAGTAACATACTTACCAGTGTAACTACAATTAAATATTATGATTGCTGCTACAGTCTACAGGTGCACACAAGTATCCCTGTTAAAAGCTATACTTGCTTTATAAATCCACATATGGCATTACCTACGAATCACGTGTTATTTCCAGACAAATACCGAGATGGTGATGATCTTAAAAACCGTCAGATGTTAAGAAACATGATCCCAAGAACTACTGTGTGTTACTGTCACAAGCGGTCTTGGTTCTATAGGTGCACACAAGTATCATGTTAAAAGCTATACGGGCTTTATAAATCCACGGATGTCATTACCTATGAATGAAATTTTCCAGACAAATACCATGACATGGCATATAGGCGGTGAATGCCGGAGTGAATATTATCACACCAGCAGTGCAGTTTTTGTCTTGAAAAAACGCTTCATTCATAGCTAATGCTATACGTGGATTTATAAAGCCAGTATAACTTTTAACATGATACTTGTGTGCACCTGTAGAACCAAGACCGCTTGTGACAGTAACACACAGTAGTTGTTGGGATCGTATTTCTTAACGTCTAACAGTTTTTAAGATGATCACCGTCTCGGTATTTGTCTGGAAATCCCACGTGATTCGTAGGTAATGCCATATGTGGATTTATAAAGCAAGTATAGCTTTTAACAGGGATACTTGTGTGCACCTGTAGAACCAAGACCGCTCGTGACCGTAACATACAGTAGTTGTTGCGATCGGGCTTTTTCACGTATGAGATGGTTACGGTTCTCTTTCTAAGACACAGTGACATCACTCACAACAAAATATAATGAGTCAAGTCGACCCATCGAGGATTTTCTGTTAGTATTATTTCGTTTCGTATATAATGAATTATTGACGAAGTATTATACGTAGTAGTAGTGGGTGCATGATAGTTCCGCCTTGAGCATCAGGCTTATAAATTATGTGTTTGTGTTCCGACATATGCAAAGGAAAAGACTATGACCATTCATAAGGAAGGAATGGATTAGACGTCTACTACTGTGATAGCAAAGGAAAGAGCATGTCAAGTCATAAGAATGGTACTGATATTTCTATTTCCAGAGCCAGAGCCGTCAATTTGTTGAATGTCATTCAACTGAGACCGTGAACGTAACTTTTAGTTGTAGGTACAGGGATAAAATATACATGTAACCGATTTCTTAGGATGATTGATTCTACCTGTGTGTGCTCCACCTGCAGAGCTGGTGGCATGTGCAGGGGTGATTCACGTATCCCGTTAATGGTAGGAGCTGTCAGAATGGAGAGGCCTGTTGGAATGCAGAAATGTAGCTGAGTAACTTTGCCGTCCTCTAGACTACCGAATAGCGAACTACTACTTAGTATGTGTTGGGCAGCTTTCGTGATGGCGTGAAAATTCGAGAAGATTGAATATGGAGGTGTGTTTGTGCTGGACCGTTATTCCCTCCCATGTAAATTGTTTGGCTGACTGCTTCTGCACATTTCATGCCTTTATTTAGTTGAGAGAAGATTGGCTGTGGTGTGTGTACCTAGCAGGTGAAAGAGACATTTGATTGTTCTCTAGACATGAGAAACACCTTAGTTGACCTTGTAAATTATAGGGATGATTTGGAATCTTACATCACACAAACGTCTCAAAAATGAGATCGACAGGAAGTGCAAAATGGCTAAGCAGGGATGGCTAGAGGACAAATGTAAGGATGTAGAGGCCTATCTCACTAGGGGTAAGATAGATACCGCCTACAGGAAAATTAAAGAGACCTTTGGAGATAAGAGAACGACTTGTATGAATATCAAGGGCTCAGATGGAAACCCAGTTCTAAGCAAAGAAGGGAATGCAGAAAGGTGGAAGGAGTATATAGAGGGTCTATACAAGGGCAATGTACTTGAGGACAATATTATGGAAATGGAAGAGGATGTAGATGAAGATGAAATAGGAGATATGATACTGCGTGAAGAGTTTGACAGAGCACTGAAAGACCTGAGCCGAAACAAGGCCCCCGGAGTAGACAATATTCCATTGGAACTACTGACGGCCTTGGGAGAGCCAGTCCTGACAAAACTCTACCATCTGGTGAGCAAGATGTATGAAACAGGCGAACTACCCTCAGACTTCAAGAAGAATATAATAATTCCAATCCCAAAGAAAGCAGGTGTTGACAGATGTGAAAATTACCGAACTATCAGCTTAATAAGTCACAGCTGCAAAATACTAACACGAATTCTTTACAGACGAATGGAAAAACTGGTAGAGGCCAACCTCGGGGAAGATCAGTTTGGATTCCGTAGAAACACTGGAACACGTGAGGCAATACTGACCTTACGACTTATCTTAAAAGAAAGATTAAGGAAAGGCAAACCTACGTTTCTAGCATTTGTAGACTTAGAGAAAGCTTTTGACAATGTTGACTGGAATACTCTCTTTCAAATTCTAAAGGTGGCAGGGGTAAAATACAGGGAGCGAAAGGCTATTTACAATTTGTACAGAAACCAGATGGCAGTTATAAGAGTCGAGGGACATGAAAGGGAAGCAGTGGTTGGGAAGGGAGTAAGACAGGGTTGTAGCCTCTCCCCAGTGTTGTTCAATCTGTATATTGAGCAAGCAGTAAAGGGAACAAAAGAAAAATTCGGAGTAGGTATTAAAATTCATGGAGAAGAAATAAAAACTTTGAGGTTCGCCGATGACATTGTAATTCTGTCAGAGACAGCAAAGGACTTGGAAGAGCAGTTGAATGGAATGGACAGTGTCTTGAAAGGAGGATATAAGATGAACATCAACAAAAGCAAAATGAGGATAATGGAATGTAGTCTAATTAAGTCGGGTGATGCCGAGGGAATTAGATTAGGAAATGAGGCACTTAAAGTAGTAAAGGAGGTTTGCTATTTGGGGAGCAAAATAACTGATGATGGTCGAAGTAGAGAGGATATAAAATGTAGGCTGGCAATGGCAAGGAAAGCGTTTCTGAAGAAAAGAAATTTGTTAACATTCAGTATTGATTTAAGTGTCAGGAAGTCATTTCTGAAAGTATTCGTATGGAGTGTAGCCATGTATGGAAGTGAAACATGGACGATAAATAGTTTGGACAAGAAGAGAATAGAAGCTTTCGAAATGTGGTGCTACAGAAGAATGCTGAAGATTAGATGGGTAGATCACGTAACTAATGAGGAAGTATTGAATAGGATTGGGGAGAAGAGAAGTTTGTGGCACAACTTGACCAGAAGAAGGGATCGGTTGGTAGGACATGTTCTGAGGCATCAAGGGATCACCAATTTAGTATTGGAGGGCAGCGTGGAGGGTAAAAATCGTAGAGGGAGACCAAGAGATGAATACACTAAGCAGATTCAGAAGGATGTAGGTTGCAGTAGGTACTGGGAGATGAAAAAGCTTGCACAGGATAGAGTAGCATGGAGAGCTGCATCAAACCAGTCTCAGGACTGAAGACCACAACAACAACAACAATATCACCGACATCGGCATTCACGAGTGGAAATGTCATTTTCCTCTATTTGTACTAGTTCACACATAAAGGTCTTCACAGACAGGATAAGTGCTGAAGTTTTGGGTTTGTAGAGAAATAATTTCCAGTCTATATCTTCGGAATTACGTTGCGTGAGCGATCGGTAGGCTACTGCTGTGTGCTTGATATCGAGAAGTACCGCGAAAATGGCATGATATTCCAGCAAATCATGCGAAATGAGATTTGTTCTTGTACTCCCAGAGTCTGGAGAAGGGTGTAGAAAAGTGAGCAAGCAAGCGGGTCCGGACTAGAAATTGTAATGCGTTTGTGCCGAGGGGGGAAACGAGAACTAATTTGTGGTACAGTTCTGAGAGTGACTTCGATCCATTGAGGGCGCTCTGGTCTTGTGTTGGGGGTGGATGCCTTCCCAACCTTGCGGCAAATATCTACTGGGGTGATTATACGTACTGTGCTCCCTGTCTTCGCGATATGTGTACAAATGATGTAAAAGGGTTTGCTTTTATTTGGTGGAAGATATGAAATATATGTTACCTACATCGACTTGGTACCTGGTGATATATTGGTGGGTTGGAGGTCGGTTTCACGTTCTAATATTCAAGCTCCCATCCTCAGTGAAAGAGCAGTGTAATTGAGTAAGTGTCTTTCTGCATTTGACGATAGATATGACACTTTGCAAGGTTAGTTGTTGGTGCAATATGGTGATCAGTGTAAAATAGTTTGTTGCCTCTGAATGTCACCTCTGTAGAAAGAAAGAAAAGGTGGACGGTGCGTCCCTAGGACTGAGGAGAATCGTGAGATACAGCCAGTGCGAGTCTAGGCATACCAAAAGTTTTTCGTTGTTGTATAGATATAAAAGATAACTGTAATGTCTGTGTAAAATGTGTATATATTGCATTGTAAAGTTACTGTGGTTTATGTTGTTGTATGAGTAGAGAAGATGTCTGTGTCCTATCGTGAAAGACATGTGCATTCAATACATCGATAACCAAGAGGGTATGAGGAGATTTTTGATGTGGAAAATTATGTATGCTATAGATACTGAGATTCATTTCAGAAGCACAGCCGTCACCTGGGGACATTACCTGTACTCTGATTGGTGTCAGACTGTAGCAGCATTCATAATATTTAATTGTGGTTACACTGGTAAATATGTTCCTGGCTTCCAATATTCTTGTGAGTCTCATGTGTATTTGATGATTTATAGACAACTTTGCGGGTTTAACTGTCAGTGCAATTTAGCGATCTGTGCAAAATAATTTTACTTCCGAAAGTCTTGTCTGCAGAAAGAAAGAAAAGGTGGATGGTGCTTCGATACCGGCAACATCATTAATTCGGCGGGTAAATACGAAAAGAGCCAATCATAATGCTTGATTCATTCACAAGACATTCCTTGTGCTGGGATATAGGAGTCTCTACATAGCGTTGGGGACGTTTGTGTGTGTTGAAAGCGGGGAGGGTAACACATGATGGACAGGGTATCACATTAGGACCGTTTGGAAGAGTGCATTCGATGTTATTCTGCGCCATTTTCGTAAACAGTTTCTGTTAGGGCAAGATTTTTCCGTGCATACAAGCTGAGACATCATAGAAACTCCTACAAAAGTGCATGTTAAGTATTTCCTGTACATTATGCAATTTACTAAGAGTTCGACTTTGTTGTTATTTTAGGTAGCCATGTGGCTTCAGTATAACATTCAGAACAGAGTGGTTTGCTTGTCTGTAGGCTTTGTGGTGTGACTCCAAATATGTCAGAGGGTCTGTTTTGTATCAGCGTAATAAATATACTCCATCCCTAAATAAATTGTTCCAAAATGAATAAAGTACACTCCTTCCTCTCTCCAGCAGGCCAGCACAAGTCAAGTCGTTTTCTCATGAATCCCTAGGATTAGGTGCAGTCGGATGACTTAAGTTAGGGGGGTATCCCAAGGGACTTTTGTTCCCACCATTTTCTTAGGTCAGTGGAAGTAGCCTAATTGACTTATCTCCCCTCCAAAATTCCAACCTGTCGCCAATTCTTAGGATGAGGTGGCGGTCGGGTGACTTAGGTTAGTGGAGGTAGCCCAAGTGGCCTATGTTCCTACGATTTTCTTTGGTTAATTGAGGTGTGTTGCATTGCCCTGTTGGAATTAGAACTTCCCACCATTTTCTGGGAAAGGTGGTTAGGTTAGTGGAGGTAGCCCAATTGACTTATCGTCCCACCAAAATCGAACATTTCGGATGACGTCACATCCACCATCTTGGGTGACATCATGTGCTGTTGCCAAGTCTACATGACGCCATTTTGGATGACGTCATCGCCGCCATCTTGGTTACATCTGGAAATAATGGAGAATGGGAAAGAAACAGCTTTGTCCCCTACTCATATTGATTGTATCTGGTATGCAATGTAGCTCTCCAAACTTTTCCACAGAGGGGTTATCCTCTAGGAACATTGCTTCCACCAAGGTGTTCTCTTTCCTCATCTCGCAACTGATGTACCAGGCACTAACCCTTTGTGTCCCTTCCTCTCACGCCTAACCACTCTCCTCAGTGTAGTCATCGATCTGGCTGCAGTGATGCTGCATCTTGCCTGCTGACATCATATCCAATACAGAGTTTGTCTCTGATGTGATAATCTTACTTTCCTTATTTCCTTACCTATGTTCTGTTTCCTCAGTTATTTATCTTACATTATTCTAACCATAATTCTATTAGATTACGCTATCAACTTTACAAGTATTGAACATTTTTGTGACTTTACATCTAATACAATGTTTCACTGTTAAATTGGGTTAAAACTTTACAGATATTAAACGTCTTTTATGACTGTACAAAAAGTATTATTACTCTATCCAAAACAGTTTTTCTTATCCCTGTATAATTGTTTTTCATTCTTTCCCCATTTTCTTTTCTTAACGTAAAGGTCATGGATTCCTCATCTTTATCACAATGTATAGTAAGAGAGAAATTGATGGCGATAACGCTTAGTAAGTTAGTGACTTTCAAATTTTACTTCTTTTTTAGTTTTGTAACTGCAAGTTTATTATGTTATTTTGAAAACTTCGCATCTTGACTCCGACTCCAGCGTCTTTTTCTCTGCAATCTCTTCTTTTCGGCGTTAGCTGGAACAGAACTTCAAAATATACTTTATCTCTGCTTTATTGATATTTTTCCTTTCAAAAATTTTCTCTGTTGCTCTATTGTGTTGTTTTTAAAGCTTAACATTTCTTTTTCCCAATTGTATGTATCCCTTTCTCCTTTTTCCTCGATAGGAAACTTTCATATCCCTTTCTTCCCTCATCCTACTCTTCCTTATTGAAATCTTTTCTGGGTTAGTTTTTCTTCCCACTGTTTACCCCCTTCCTCGATATAACATGTTTTTTACTTAACTGAATACTTCAATTATTCTTCCTAATTATTACCTCCTAACGACTTCTATTTATTTCCCTCATATCTCTCGTTCAATATCAGATTGTGGTACTTTCCACAAATCATATACGCTTCACATATTCCCCTAAAATATCTCCTCAATTATTTGTTCACCGTCCTCGTCGGAACAAATAAAAAATGCCTATCACCTTCCCACCTAATTATCTATTTCCTTCCTATTTCTTCACTTCCTTTCATCTACAAAAATCAACTTTCTCCTCCTTCACACTACGTCTTTAAGAGATAATCTACTACTATTTCGTCAAACTGTCCACGCGCTGATCTCTATTTTTCTCCTTACTTTCAACTCTTTCCCCAGAACACATTTCGTTTGCAGAAGAGTTACTTTAGTTCTTACTTTCCTATCTTTTCATCGTCATTATTCTTTTGTCTTCCTACGAAATTTATTTTATTCAGTTAAAAGTTTAATCTGGGTGTGTTTTGCTATCTTTCATACTCTTTGATTTCTGGAGTTACTCTTTTTTCTTTTGTTTAACCTTTATATACTCTTAAATGACTCACATGGTGCATACTTAATGATTTCCCTGTTTTTGGATTAATCAATTCGACTGTATTATCATGGATTACTTTACTTACTTCCATTGGGCCATTGTAAAAAGAAAATAATTTATGGTCCTGGTGTTTTTCCTTGCTAGAGAGATTGTGGTTTTTTTTTAATATTTCCTTTTGTCCTAGTGAAAATACTCATGAGTTTGACGTTCTGTTCGCTCGGTTCTTTCTCTTTAACGCAGCAGCTTTCAAATTGCTCAGTGCTAATTTTGCTAAATGTCGATGTTTTACTTTAGGTACTGGTGGGACTTCACTTCTAATTTAGGCATCACTATAGGTGTTACCATTGTGCATTATCCTCATGGCATACTATTTCTCGCTCCATTTCTTATAAATACGCGACATCTTTTACCCTTTGGTCCTCCTCAGCTATTGTATTAGTGTCTGTATTCACCGTTAATAATTCCTGTTCCTCATCATCGTCGGTCGATTCCCAGTCAATTGAATCCCAGCATGCCTGTGTCTGTATCCGATCTCCCACTAAACCTACTTCAAAATCTTGCTTATCAAAACTAAGTCTATTTACATGTTTGATTATGCAATTAACTTCATTATTTGATCGAATCACTTGTGACAGGTCTTCGTACCGTTCATCTCGTCTATTCTGTCTTTTACCTGGGTTTGGTGGCCTCAACCCGACCTCCTCTACCGTTTCATTTCGCGTGTTTTGTCCCGCTGAAGCTTGATTTTCCCAACCTTTCTGTGTCCTGGCCATTCCATTTCCACCTGAATAACTTGGATTTTGTTGCTGAAAACCTCTAAACCTTCGGGCTTCGTTTGGACGGAGATTATATCTCGGATCATAGTTAGCACCGTAGTTTCTAGTAGTCCACCAAAACCATAATTGTTATTTGCCGTCTGTGCGTTTCCAAAACCATAGTTATTATTGTTTCCCATGGGTGATTACCACTCCTTCCAAAACCATTACCTTTTCCTACGTTGCTATTTCCATTGTAATCATTATTAAAGCGTGATCGGTTGCTAATATTCCCCTGCTATTATTTCTCTCACTGTACGTTGTTTCTTCACGTCATCTTCACTGAATATGAATTCAAGTTCTCTTAACATTTCTTGTATGATTGTATATTGTCTGCTTCCCTACCATCCAATGACTGCTGATAACTTAACGGTAACTTCATCGTATACATACGTATCAGTTCCCCCTCACTGTATGGATTATCTAAACACTGATTCTTTTTTGTGATTTCCTCGAAAAATCGAACCGATTTCTTTTCTCCTGAATTTTCTAACAACTCTTTCTGTAATAACTCATGCTTCATTCTATTTTGTGTCTCTGTGGAGCAGTATCGCTTCAAGGATGCATATTTAAATTGCTCATATGATGGACAATTTCAAGCTACTCTTTGCGCGGTTTCCGCTATTGCGCCGTCCATATGCCCACATATGAAGACAAGTTTATGACTAAGTGGCCAAAGCTCTGGTAAACCGATCTGAAATTGATTTATAAATGTGCGTGGATATAAGCCGTTCCCGCTTTCTTTGTAACGTTGGAATTTTCTGAGTGTCAAAAAGTGATCATTGTCAAATTTTTCTCTCCACCATACGGCGTTTGTGTTTTCACAACATTACTCGTTCCCTTCGACTGTGTCATGTTTTCTTGTGTTTGTTCCACTGCATTAGGGTCTTGATATAACGTATGTACGCCGCATTTAGTTTCGCACCTATGCAGTGGTGTGCAGTTATCTACACAGTACCGTTCCTCGTGTATCGGACTGAAAGATTCGTTTACATTTCCCGTTAATGATTCAGTGTTTTGCCTTTCTATTATATTCATATTGTCTTGGGGTCTATATCCTGTTGTACTGTAATTTGGAAATTGCGCAACTGTTACATGTGTCGCCGCAACTTGCTCTGTTCTCGCGTCACTGGCCTACGCTCGGAGGGTCGGCTGCTGCTCTGTTGGAATGCGAGCGTTTACCGTTTCTCGCTCCCTTGTCTGCTTGACCGCACATCACCTGCTTCGCTCAGCTGTGTTAACTGTTCATTCCTATTTGCTTCTGTTTCGTTTCTGTAATTACTGACGCAAACTCTTGTGGATATACGACTGGAATTTCATGACGTTTTCATGTTTCCGCTACTGCTACGGAAGATTGCGCAACTGACTTGTTTATTTCTGGATTTCTGTCCATTACTATGTCGGATGATACCACCGATTCCGTTGCTTCACTACTATTTTCTGTACGATTCTCAATACACTGTTTCAGTTCTGTACGTAGGGCTTCATACTGTTTCTGATTTTTCGAGACTATGTCTTCAATGGGTGTGTCGAATCGTTTTAATGCGGCTTGCGTGACATGTTTCCTGACATTGAGCTCTTCCACGATTTGTTGCGCCTTACCAGACGTCTTACGTGCTAACTTATCCACTCTTTGAATTGCGTTAGACACTGCATCCTGCACCTGGTCAACGTCACAACGCATCTTTTTCTCATCAGACATTAACGATTGTATAAGCTCGTGCGAGTCTCTCGCCTCCCTCTGGATTTCGGTAAACTGTTCATTAACTTCTGTTCATAATTTTTGCTGATATTCGACTACTTTTTCGAACCCAGCATGATTCAACCTGGAGACTACTTAAGGCAGCTTTGGTGGCCGATAACCGGGCATCTGTTGCTGTTTTCAAATTTGCCGTTTCGGTTTTTAAATCGGCCAACTCTGCATTTGTTTCTGCTTTTAAATTCGTTAACCCTGCATTTGTTTCTATTTTTAAATTTGCTGTTTCTATTTTTAAATCCGCCGTTTCTGTATTTAAATCCGCCGTTTTCGTTTTTAAGTCTGCTAACCCTGCATTTGTCTGCTTTACGACCATAGTGAGTTGCTTCAATATTGCAAACACACTATCCGACTCTTTGCCATCGTCATCTGTCACCATTTGATGAAAATTTTGCCGTTCGCGTCTTTCACGTGGCGTTTCACCGACTTCCGTGCAAAGTGCGGACCCACTTACACACATTCTTTCTGTTGGAAACTGTCCCGTTTGGTTCAAAACTACTATATTCGATTCAACGTACCGAAGTTGCTCGTCCTCTGATTCTATTTCTGACCCACCAGATCCGTCATTAGTTGGTTTTTGTGCATTCTCAGACTGTGATACCAATCTTGAAACTGCTACCATACCCTCTGCACTATCACTACATTCCATTCCATGACTCGTACTTGATGCTTTATGTTGTACATCAGTATCTGTTTTGTCAAGATCTTCAGTTTGACCTATCTGCGATACTCTCCGTTCTTCCGCCATCTCCGATCGTCTAACTAACCTCTGTCTTTCTCGAATTGCGCGAGCTTGCGCTCTCGACAACATCAAGTTATGTGACCTTACTCTTTATGAAATATCATAGAAGGTTTCTTAGATTATGTACAGATCATTAGCAACGCCTTTCACTGTTAGTGGAATTTCAACCCATCTCAACAACGCTGTGAATAACATCGCGCGCGCCAGCAAGGTCATGCACAAGCTACTTTTACACAATCACAAATGTTTTTCTAATTGCCAATACAACTTTTCTACACTTTGGATCACACATTTACTGTATTCTGTCCACTATACATTTACATACATTGGGTAACCTCCTCACAAAACAACACTAAAACTTTTTTTTCCAAATTACAAATTTTTTTTCTCATTAATTTGACTAATTGTCATCCAGGCAGACCAGTTTCTATCCTGGCAGGGTCGACATTTGTAAGGTGATATAAATGGTTTACTTATTCTATGACTGAGGACAACTGTGTAAGTTGATATGTTTAATGTCTCAATATTAAAATAGAAATACACGCTTTTACACAGTTTGCCGTGTGACAACGTTAAAACAGTCGTTTGGATAACGAATCTCGTCAAAATCAAAAATGAAATAATACTAAACACAACAGTATTAAATATTAACTCTCAGAAAGTTAAGTTATCCTAAATCCGACAATATTAAAGTTTAACTCGATGTTTCTTTACAGCAGAAGGTGCAACAAGCAGCGAGAGGCGTTTAGTTTAGAATTCAGAGGGGCTAGAGCAGAGGCAAGGCCGCATCACGGGAGATACAATGGAAATCGCTTAAAGGGGCATCCCAAGCCGGGTCAATGACCGACAAGGTGACTCAAAATTGGAGAGCGAGTTAACGGGCCATTTGAGGGAGGACAGGAAAGAAAGCTTTTAAAAACTGCATTTCAGAATTCCAAATGGATACTAAGAAGACCAGTGAAGCATTTTCGATTACGTGTGCAGCGAGATTATTCTTGCAAAATTATTCTTGCGATTTCCTTGTGATGTTGGTCAGTACTACGATAAATCATCCGATTCCGGTTCAAAGTTCGGTAATATTTTTAGGATGACAATCAAGTCTACAGTGGATGGTTGGTTATGTGCAAATTGAGCAAGGTCGCTCGAGCTTACAGTGGGCGCAAGCTAGTGAACCAACAAGTTCACACCTCTGGACGTAGTATTTACCTTAAGCTGCGATGAGCTGTCGTCTGCTAGGCCGCTCTCTCCTCTGAAATTCCTATAAAACTAATTAAAACCTTCGCTGTTTTTTTCTTCAGCATAAACTCACCCTATGTTTCTCCTTATGCGAGAAAATGTGTACTCATCCCTAGTCTTAAAATATGGCTATATACACGCGCATGGCTGGAGCAGCATCATATTATAATTCCCTCTCATTTCTCGCAAGAACAATTAACTAATTGGCTGGTTCGTTTCTCCATAGTTGGAGCTAAACTATGCTACAGCTAATTTCTAGCTGGATGTCAGCTGCTGTGAAAGCAGTGATCACCCAAATTTCTTCTCTGCATCGTATAGAGTGCTCCATTCTGCACTTGACACCAATTCAGAGAAGAGTCCCCTCCCCCCAAATTTCCGTTTTGTCTTTCTCATAGCCGAACTGTCTCCCCACCAGGGATCTTTTGTTCTTCACGTCACAGCTTTTTTCGACCAGTAGGAGATTTCCTCTTATTTTGTGGAAACTCTCTCTACCAATCGCAAGGGCCCTACCATTGAACTGTGTCGAAACTTCGGCTCTTTACTCCTTCCTAGTGCGTTTCCGGCAATCGGACGTTTTGTGCCCGCGACAGACGTCAAAATGCGTACATTGTCTCTCATGTGCGTACCACTCGCTGCACACGTAATCGAAAATGCTTCACTGGTCTTCTTAGTATCCATTTGGAATTCTGAAATGCAGTTTTTAAAAGCTTTCTTTCCTGTCCTCCCTCAAATGGCCCGTTAACTCGCTCTCCAATTTTGAGTCACCTTGTCGGTCATTGACCTGGCTTGGGATGCCCCTTTAAGCGATTTCCATTGTATCTCCCATGGTGCGGCCTTGCCTCTGCTCTAGCCCCTCTGAATTCCAAACTAAACGACTCTCGCTGCTTGTTGCACCTTCTGCTCATAGACATGCATTATACAGGAACGGTGTGTTAATTACTGTTGATTGAGTGTCATCCCTTTTCGTATACTGATAGGCAAATTTGCTCATAACCGGCGAATTAAGTTAGGTGTCATATTCACCTTCCTGTTACCATATATAAAACATTCATGTAGGGTGCGAATCTGACCTTCATTTATTCTGCCACCTAACAAATGCATTGACTGTCTTGTCTCACAGTGGGAGATAAATGTATTACCAGATAGGCGATTACTTTTGAAATAATAAACAGTGCAGTTACTTTTTTCCATACGTTCCGTTTCATTTGACTGCACCTTATGCTGCCTCATACCCTCACTGATGCAACAATACCACCGTACAATACGATGAGCAACAGTCTGTGAACGTGTAAATTCTGTTTCGAGTTTGTCCACTTGGCGTAATGGTTTTCCGTTGAATTCTGAGATGTAAGAGTGGGAAGCACCTGGTATTAGCGTAAACAGATGATAGGAAGCCACTAAAAAACACGTACGCGCCGACTAGAGTATCTGACCAACAGTATTCAAACGTCCTATGGATCCGAAACTCCCCCATCTTCCCGTTTCTCAAGCTAGCGCAAATAGCGCAAATAGAGTACAATCAGAAAATAGAGTACAGTTAACAAATAGAGTACAATTTACTTAATAAATGCGGATAATCTGCCTGCTACAAGGAAATTGGTTACCTACACTTATCATTTAGTAACGACAGATAGGAGTATATGGAGAATAGCTGTAGCTCTATAATAACATCGCAAATAATTTCCTCATTAGTTAAAAAACAGTTCGCAAGTATGTATGAATTAAAAGTGGCATAATCTTTTTTGTAGCCCCAAATAACACATCCATTTTGCAAGATGTCTCCTCCCATATACACACGGATGATTTTGAAACAAAAATAGTCAGTAATAAGTTACATTACGTGCGACAAGGATACAATAATGAATGAATGAGAAATATTTCCCTTGAGAATGCTCACACTCAGGGTAAATTCACCACATTGCACTAAGTTTTGTAAATACTGTAACACCAAGATGGATAAAACTGTCTGCAGAAAGGTTTATACACGGTAGGGCAAATAAAAATGGCCCGGATAAAAGACATCCAGGATACATGACGGACATGAAATGCCGGGCTCTTGCAACAGGTGTCAGGTTGATTTGGCAGGACTCAAAGAATTTTCTGGTGAGCTGCAGCCCCTTTTTCTGGTGTGCAGGCACGTTTCAGAATGTTTTTTGACTTGCTCGAAACAGATCCTGCCTGTCGCCATTTTCGGACTAAGCGTTGCATGGCGCTCTTTGCTGGCACTTTGACACCATTTAACTTCTCAGCAAGCAGCTGACCACACCGTTTCCACGACTTTGTTGTCACGTAACTTTTCAAAACGAACACCAGCTGCTCCACTATTGAATACCAACGTCCCTTTTGCACTGCTCCCCCATACACTGACGCAGCCCGCATTACGCCCTGAATCAGCGTGGATCAAGCGGAAGACGTACACGTGGTGTCCTCGTGACAGAGAGTGGTTATATGCATACACTCACCTCCAATCGTGTCCACTCGTTCGGGCCACTTTCATTCGCCCCACCCTGTTCTAGAGATCAGGTAAGTAATTATACACCACCGCCGGCAACGGCGTGCAACATTTCACGGCGTGCGGACCGCCTGCGGACCAAGGCTCGGTCTGTCACATCTACACTCCTGGAAATGGAAAAAAGAACACATTGACACCGGTGTGTCAGACCCACCATACTTGCTCCGGACACTGCGAGAGGGCTGTACAAGCAATGATCACACGCACGGCACAGCGGACACACCAGGAACCGCGGTGTTGGCCGTCGAATGGCGCTAGCTGCGCAGCATTTGTGCACCGCCGCCATCAGTGTCAGCCAGTTTGCCGTGGCATACGGAGCTCCATCGCAGTCTTTAACACTGGTAGCATGCCGCGACAGCGTGGACGTGAACCGTATGTGCAGTTGACGGACTTCGAGCGAGGGCATATAGTGGGCATGCGGGAGGCCGGGTGGACGTACCGCCGAATTGCTCAACACGTGGGGCGTGAGGTCTCCACAGTACATCGATGTTGTCGCCAGTGGTCGGCGGAAGGTGCACGTGCCCGTCGACCTGGGACCGGACCGCAGCGACGCACGGATGCACGCCAGGACCGTAGGATCCTACGCAGTGCCGTAGGGGACCGCACCGCCACTTCCCAGCAAATTAGGGACACTGTTGCTCCTGGGGTATCGGCGAGAACCATTCGCAACCGTCTCCATGAAGCTGGGCTACGGTCCCGCACACCGTTAGGCGGTCTTCCGCTCACGCCCCAACATCGTGCAGCCCGCCTCCAGTGGTGTCGCGACAGGCGTGAATGGAGGGACGAATGGAGACGTGTCGTCTTCAGCGATGAGAGTCGCTTCTGCCTTGGTGCCAATGATGGTCGTATGCGTGTTTGGCGCCGTGCAGGCGAGCGCCACAATCAGGACTGCATACGACCGAGGCACACAGGGCCAACACCCGGCATCATCGTGTGGGGAGCGATCTTCTACACTGGCCGTACACCACTGGTGATCGTCGAGGGGACACTGAATAGTGCACGGTACGTCCAAACCGTCATCGAACCCATCGTTCTACCATTCCTAGACCGGCAAGGGAACTTGCTGTTCCAACAGGACAATGCACGTCCGCATGTATCCCGTGCCACCCAAGGTGCTCTAGAAGGTGTAAGTCAACTACCCTGGCCAGCAAGATCTCCGGATCTGTCCACCATTGAGCATGTTTGGGACTGGATGAAGCGTCGTCTGACGCGGTCTGCACGTCCAGCACGAACGCTGGTCCAACTGAGGCGCCAGGTGGAAATGGCATGGCAAGCCGTTCCACAGGACTACATCCAGCATCTCTACGATCGTCTCCATGGGAGAATAGCAGCCTGCATTGCTGCGAAAGGTGGATATACACTGTACTAGTGCCGACATTGTGCATGCTCTGTTGCCTGTGTCTATGTGCCTGTGGTTCTGTCAGTGTGATCATGTGATGTATCTGACCCCAGGAATGTGTCAATAAAGTTTCCCCTTCCTGGGACAATGAATTCACGGTGTTCTTATTTCAATTTCCAGGAGTGTATATTCGCTCCTTCCCAGAAGTACACGGTACAGGGTGACATTTCGTTTAGTACTGTGCTGTGGCATCTTTCAGTCAGCAGAACACTCTTCAGTTCGGCAGAATCTTGGTGTCAGCACTGTTTACGCTTCAGCATCTGTTCGTGGTATGAAGGACGTTCAAGGTACAGTGGCATTTTGCAAAAAAAAAAAAAAAAAAAAAAAAAATAGTCTAACAATCAATCATCACAAGCCTTTCAAGCCTTTAAAAATGATTGGGTATGAGAGAATAGAGGGATGAGAATTCTCAATATGTACACTCCTGGAAATTGAAATAAGAACACCCTGAATTCATTGTCCCAGGAAGGGGAAACTTTATTGACACATTCCTGGGGTCAGATACATCACATGATCACACTGACAGAACCACAGGCACATAGACACAGGCAACAGAGCATGCACAATGTCGGCACTAGCACAGTGTATATCCACCTTTCGCAGCAATGCAGGCTGCTATTCTCCCATGGAGACGATCGTAGAGATGCTGGATGTAGTCCTGTGGAACGGCTTGCCATGCCATTTCCACCTGGCGCCTCAGTTGGACCAGCGTTCGTGCTGGACGTGCAGGCCGCGTGAGACGCCGCTTCATCCAGTCCCAAACATGCTCAATGGGGGACAGATCCGGAGATCTTGCTGGCCAGGGTAGTTGACTTACACCTTCTAGAGCACCTTGGGTGGCACGGGATACATGCGGACGTGCATTGTCCTGTTGGAACAGCAAGTTCCCTTGCCGGTCTAGGAATGGTAGAACGATGGGTTCGATGACGGTTTGGATGTACCGTGCACTATTCAGTGTCCCCTCGACGATCACCAGTGGTGTACGGCCAGTGTAGGAGATCGCTCCCCACACCATGATGCCGGGTGTTGGCCCTGTGTGCCTCGGTCGTATGCAGTCCTGATTGTGGCGCTCACCTGCACGGCGCCAAACACGCATACGACCATCATTGGCATCAAGGCAGAAGCGACTCTCATCGCTGAAGACGACACGTCTCCATTCGTCCCTCCATTCACGCCTGTCGCGACACCACTGGAGGCGGGCTGCACGATGTTGGGGCGTGAGCGGAAGACGGCCTAACGGTGTGCGGGACCGTAGCCCAGCTTCATGGAGACGGTTGCGAATGGTCCTCGCCGATACCCCAGGAGCAACAGTGTCCCTAATTTGCTGGGAAGTGGCGGTGCGGTCCCCTACGGCACTGCGTAGGATCCTACGGTCTTGGCGTGCATCCGTGCGTCGCTGCGGTCCGGTCCCAGGTCGACGGGCACGTGCACCTTCCGCCGACCACTGGCGACAACATCGATGTACTGTGGAGACCTCACGCCCCACGTGTTGAGCAATTCGGCGGTACGTCCACCCGGCCTCCCGCATGCCCACTATACGCCCTCGCTCAAAGTCCGTCAACTGCACATACGGTTCACGTCCACGCTGTCGCGGCATGCTACCAGTGTTAAAGACTGCGATGGAGCTCCGTATGCCACGGCAAACTGGCTGACACTGACGGCGGCGGTGCACAAATGCTGCGCAGCTAGCGCCATTCGACGGCCAACACCGCGGTTCCTGGTGTGTCCGCTGTGCCGTGCGTGTGATCATTGCTTGTATAGCCCTCTCGCAGTGTCCGGAGCAAGTATGGTGGGTCTGACACACCGGTGTCAATGTGTTCTTTTTTCCATTTCCAGGAGTGTATTAAGCAGCCACATAAGCGACGGGTAGTGCAAATTCCGCAGGGAACGATGTTACAATACCATGCACAGAGAAGTTAAGGATTTAGGTGACAATGGAAAAGCAAAAAATTACTACGATCGACAGATGGAATTCATTGCTCCACACATGAAGAAGCACTTTATGCCAAATTTCCAACATGGAGCACACGAAGAAATTTGTGGTGTGAAGAGTAAAACTTCTAAAGTCGCACTTATTATTCCATTGTCAGTTGCAGTAGTTTTCCATGGAACTGGACAAAGAGTATGGAGAATTTATAAATTATCGCATTGTAGGTAGTTTAAGTGAAGGGGCATAACTGGAGCGATTCTTCAATTTAAAACTCGCTATTGTTGATTTATAAACGAAATAGGAATGCAGGATCGAAAATTAGAACATCCGGAGTGGACTGCAGATATTACATTTTAACTAGGCTTGATTGCACACTGCCCACAGTAATAAATTGCAAGGTGAGAAAGAAGTTCTTTCTGGTTTGATGGGGATGCATATAAAAAGAAAATCGCGTCATAGAAGAGACACATTCTGACAAACACAGTTCAGTTCTCTAAACTCACTGCCGTTAAAGAAAATGAAAGGTTTGAAGAATTCATAGTGGTCTTGAAAGAATTACGAGGATCTTTTGTAAAACGTTTTGAAGCAGTGCTAAGTCACATCTCTTTTCGCGTGTTACCGAGACCGTTTGCCGTTCCAGTTGAAAGTAATCCTTTCATTTGCAGATGTAGCTGATTGACCTGCAAGATAATTCCAGTTTTAATGACAAATAGTTTTATGTTAAAACTGTCCAGGACGCCTACAGTGTTTCCCTCATTTCTATGTCTCCATAATGAGGTTGCGAAGGTGCTACAATATTTCGATCGACTTATTTGTGTGGAGGACCTTTTTCTCGTTATAAAATTAAATTAGTCATGATTATGTGGTAACGTCAGTGAAACACTCTCCATCTGCCTGTATGTGATAGTTTGTACAAATCAAAAAATTATATTGTGTCTCCAGTGCAACATAAATACACTCACGTTCAGGAAAAAAAAGAACACCTCGAACGGCTAGAGATAGGACATTCATTTCCACAGAATATGTATGTTAACATATTCTGCAGAAATGATTAGCATTTGAACCATCATGGCCCAAGGGTTCAAGGTCAACATCGATATCACGGCGCAACACCATTATCGGTAAAATGTGCCTTCTGCTCTCGTAATCGCTGTAAATCGAAGGTAATGAATCATTGTGAGTTGACAACTGCAGGATGCCTCGCAGAGGTATACGCGAACCGTACAGTCGAATCAATGAGTTTGAAAGAGGGCGCGTTGTTGGCATGGGAGAATGTCATGTATCCGTCCGGGAAATTGCTTGTCGTGTGGGATGAAGTGTTTCGGCAGTACGATGAGTGTGAGCAGAGTGGTTCACGGAAGGCCGTAAAACACGACGAGATGAACACGACGAGATGGGCCAGGACCAGAGCGTACTCCCCCCCCCCCCCCCCCCCCCCCCCGCCACGGAGATCGACACCTCATCCGAATGGCATTGCAGGACAGATATGCATCCTCCTCGGCTCCGACGCAACACTGGTATAGCATAACACATCGCACACGGGCAGGAGTGACAGTCCGTCGCCTTTAATACGCCATGGGTTACATGCGCATCGCCCACTTCTCCGCATACCTTTGACGAATGTGCAGGAACATGCTACACGGCAATGGTGCATCGAACGACGAAACTGGGGATAGGAATAGCATTAGATAGTGTTTTAGGAGGAATTCAGGTTCCATTTGCTTGAAAATGATGGCCGTATTTTCGTTCTCCGCAGACAGGGGGAGCGGCATCACAGTGCCTGCATTCGCACAAGACGTATAACACCAAATCAAGGCTTTATGGTGTGTGGTGCTATTGGGTACAGCTTGTGCGTGTCCAGGACGATGTGACCAGTGTGGCCTATGTATGACGTCCTGCAACTCGTAGCCATACCCTTTCTGCTAAAAGCCCAGTCGCAATTTTTCAGCAAGACGGTGCAAGACCACATGTTTCTGCATGAACACGTGGCTTCTTCCAGAATGAGATTTTCACTCTGCAGCGGAGTGTGCGCTGACATGAAACTTGCTGGCAGATTAAAAGTGTGTGCCGGACCGAGACTCGAACTCGGGACCTTTGCCTTTCGCAGGCAAGTGCTCCACCATCTCAGCTACCCATGCACGACTCACGCCCCGTCCTCACAGCTTTACTTCTGCCAGTACCTCGTCTCCTACCTTCCAAACTTTACAGAAGCTCTCCTGCGAACCTTGCAGGACTAGCACTTCTGAAAGAAAGGATATTGCGGAGACATGGCTTAGCCACAGCCTAGAGCATGTTTCCAGAATGAGATTTTCACTCTGCAGCGGAGTGTGCGTTGATATGAAACTTCCTGGCAGAATAAAACTGTGTGCCGGACCGAGACTCGAGCTCGGGACCTTCGCCTTTCACGGGACAGTGCTCTACCATCTGAGCTACCCAAGCACGACTCACGCCACGTCCTCACAGCTTTACTTCTGCCAGTACCTCGTCTCCTACCTTCCAAACTTTACAGAAGCTCTCCTGCCAACCTTGTTTCATATCAACGCAAACTCCACTGCAGAGTGAAAATCTCATTCTTGAAACATCCTCTAGGCTGTGGCTAAGCTATGTCTCCGCAATATCCTTTCTTTCAGGAGTTCTAGTCCTGCAAGGTCCGCAGGAGAGCTTCTGTAAAGTTTGGAAGGTAGGAGACGAGGTACTGGCAGAAGTAAAGCTGTGAAGACGGGGCGTGAGTCGTGCTTGGGTAGCTCAGATGGTAGAGCACTTGCCTGCGAAAGGCAAAGGTCCCGAGATCGAGGCTCGGTCCGGCACACAGTTTTAATCTGCCAGGAAGTTTCACTTGGCTTCTTGGTGTCACAGGATGTCAGCCTTTTGCCCTGACCCGCCAGATTACCAGACTTGTCGCCCATCGATGATGTGTGCTTTAAGGTGAAACGGTGGGTGGAGTGCTGGGACCCAGTGTCGACGACCAGAGATGAACTCTCGAACCAAGTGAATGTAGTATGGATGGCTATATATCAAGACGCCATTCGCGCCTTATACACGTCGCTGCCATCACGCATGGAACAAGTTTTCGGGGCCTATGGCGGACCTTGTGTCCACTAGGTAACAGGACACATGCTGAACCGAGGTGAGTGAAATACTTATCATTTCTGCAGAACATACTAGTGTACGTGTCCCGTGAATATGAACGCGCTATCTTTAATCGTTCAAGATGTTCTGTGTTTTTCTGAATATGAGTGTAATTAAATACCAGTAAAAATTTGGTTTGTTTGTGATCTATGTTGTTGAGAAATGTGAACTGTAATGCATTGTTGTATGCATTGTGACTGCACTGCCGTTTAAATGTGGCTCATTCACAGTTTCTCCCCCTCTTCTCCCTCCTCGCGCCATGACAGTGTGGCGTCGATTGGGGGGGGGGGGGTGCAGCGAGACTCAACGCTATGTCAGTCGTGTCAGGGCACAGCTCACGAGTTGAATTCTTGGCCGCTCCTGGTATACACAATTGATCACACTAATAAAATTCCTTGTGATCACTGACTTTGAGAATTCAGTATTGAGTAAAGCCAGCACGTGCTGCAGTCAAATTCTTCCATGGATCAAAGATGACATTAACAACGCGATGTCCAACCATACAACGACAGTGCTGATTACTGGAGAACAGTGTGGACAAACTGCCTACTTTGCGCCATCATCGACGAGAAACACGTCTGCGAATGTTAAGGTTGGAACCATCGTTCCTTGAAAAAGGCTGGTACATTCGTCACTTCATGTTGCTGTGCATTATCTTGATCACGTATGTCACTCATCCAACAGTTGCTGACAGAGTACCGAGACTGCATGGTTCATTGAATGACACCCAGATAACCAAAAATTTTCTGCATGATTTTTCTCGTGAAGTTGTGTAGGTACTCCGAACATTAACCCGCCCCCTTCCTCCCAGCCTCCCCCCCCTCCCCCCTCTCACCATTGGCGGAGTGCAAGGACGCTTATGTAGCTAATAATTCCTGGTCATGCCTCTCAGTTAATTCACTAATATGTTATGAAAAGCATTCCCATGATAATGGTAACAGTTTCATTTGATTTGAGGCAAAATATTACGCATAACCTGTTCGAAGGAAGGGAGACGTTGCTGTAATTGATGAGACCAGAATTTGTGGATGTGTACCTTAACATTAGAATACATTCGCTTCTGAGATATGACGCTTCTTGTCCTGCAGCAATGATATGTTACTTTCAACTTCATCGTTTCAAAATGTCAGATAATGCCGGAAGTGATGGGTGCTTAAATTCTAATAATTTGTACTTTCACAGTCACAACGAAATATTAAGAACGGAAAAGAAAATTGAGGATCTGTTAGTTGACGATCAGTTTGGCTTTAGGAAAGATAAAGGGACCAGAGAGGCAGTCCTGACGTTGCGTTTGATAATGAAAGCATGGCTGAAGAAAGATCTAGACGCGTTCATAGGATGTGTCGACCTGGAGAAAGCGTTCGACAACGTAAAATGGTGAAAGATGGTCGAAATTCTGAGAAAAATACGAGTAAGGTACAGGGAAAGGCGAGTAATATACAATATGTACAAGAACCAAGAGGGAAGAATAAGACAGGAAGACCTAGAGACCTAGAACGAAGTGTTCAGATGAAAAGGGATGTAAGACAGGGATGTAGCCTTTCGCCCCTAACGTTCAATCTATACATCGAAGAAGCAATGAGGGAAGTAAACGTACAAGAGTGGGATTAAAATTCAGGATAAAATGTTATCAATGATAAGATTTACTGATGACGTTGTTATTCGCAGTACAAGTGACGAAGAATTGCAGAATGTGTCAAGTCGAATGAACAGTCTAATGGGTACATAATATGGAGTGAGAGTAAATCGAAGAGGACGAAAGTTATGATAAATAATAATAATGAGAACAGCTGGTGATCACGAAGTAGACGAAGTTAAGGAATTCAGCTACCTAGGCAACAGAATAACATATTACCGACGGAGCAGGGAGGACATGAAAAGCAGAATAGTACTTACGAAACAGACATTCCTGACCAAGAGAAGTCTGCTAGTATCATACGTCTTAACTTGAGGAAGAAGCACAGCATTATGCGGTAGTGAGACATAGCCTGTGGGAAAACCAGAACAGTACAGAATCTAAGCCTTTGAGATGTGGCCGGCCAGTGTGGCCGAGCGGTTCTGGGCGCTTCAGTCTGGAACCGCGCGACCGCTACGGTCGCAGGTTCGAATCCTGCCTCGGGCATGGATGTGTGTGATGTCCTTAGGTTAGATAGGTTTCAGTAGTTCTACAGAACAATATTGACAATTAGGTAAGGAACGAGGAGGTTATCCGCAGAATGGACGAGGAAAGGAAAACACTGACAAGAAAAAGGGAGAGAATGATAGAACATCCGTTAAAGCATTAGTGGATATCTTCCACGATACTAGAGGATAATGTAGAGAGTAAAAACTATAGAGGAAGACCGAGATTTGAATACACCGAGCAAATACGTGAGACCGTAGGAGCATTTGCTACTCTGAGATGAAAAGGTTGGCGTAGAAGAGGAATTCGGTGACGAGCCACATCAAACCAGCCAGAAGACTGATGACAAAAAAAACTAAATATTACTTTTTCCCTTTGGAACTCAGGAGTATTCTCTGCAACGTTTTTCATTCAGTGAGTCTAGAAGACTTGTGTAGCATTCACCAGTTGTCCTTTTTTCCTTTGCTGCGTTGCAAATAAAAAGAATCCCTTTGCATCCCAGGACGTACTGGTCATAAACCTTCTAAAAAGTGAAAATGATTTCGCCTTTCCTTTAGTGCAGAGCCTTTAGCCTCTAGTCCCCGTTTTTACTAGTGTCTCGTTTTAATGTGGTTTGTAGGCCACCCAAAGTAATAAAACTCACAAAAGTCAATAGAATTCGTATTAAAATGGTCCTCACATTCGTTTTCACATTTAATTTTTGTCAATAGCCAACATACTATGCATAGATTTCTATTAGCTAGTGCTTCGTACAAAACACACCATCCTTTTCCTTCGGATATTTTTATGTTTACATCTGCTCCATGCATTATCTATTATAATTTTGTTATGAAACAGACATATATAAAATTACCTTATATTCTAAATACTGAACTAAGTTTTCGGTGCCTATAATACTGTTTTCCTTATTTTTGTATCTACTTATATCACTACCACTTAGATCATCACACATCGTCCAGTGCAATATTCTGCCTTTATCAAAGCGAAAATGGTAGGTAGCTGCCTAGCTAAGGGCGCAGTGCTATTCTGGAGGATGGCTGTTCAAATGCCCTTCCTGTCATACAGATTTAGGTTTTCCATGCCTTACCTGAATCACCTATGGCGAACGCCGGGATGGTTCCTTTGAAAGGTGACGGCCGATTTCTTTCCCCATCTTTCCCGAATAAGAGCTTGCTGTCCGTTTTAATGATAGATGTCTCTGCCCCGATTCTATGTTTGCATGGTGCTCTCTTTTCAACCGATATCCTATAAGCTGTTGCATACTCGAACCAGGACATTGGTAATAGCCTTATTTTGTCTTTGAATGTACAGTTTAGCTTTCGTTAGCGGCGGTCCAGAATTCTCGGAGCTTAATTCTCCACGTTTTTTTGAAGTAATCTACAAAAAATAATAGTATTTCCTTAAAATAGTGAAATTCAAAATATATTCCCCAATTTGTAATTCAATACAGAAAACATAAAAAATGTCAAATGAAGCTGTGAGTAACCCATTTGTTTGTGAGTGCATCAAGAGTGCTTAATTAGGCGTCGGAATCTTCTAGCTGGTTTGCGGGGAATAGAAGCTATAATTTTCGTGTATTCTATCGCCCACAGGAATGTTCCGCGAAAGGTCTCTATGCAACATGGACCGAAGACCACAGTGGATGACTGTACCGAAAATAACCGGACGAGCTGGCGCGATGGACAGTGGTCACATCTTCATGCGGAAGGGGGTTCAGATCTGACCACACTTTCGTCAAGATTTGGGTTTTCCGTGGTTTCTCCAAACCGCTCAGCGCAAGTGCTGAAATGGCGTTTTTGGAAAGACGAAACCAATTCTATCTCGATCCAAACGTGTGCTCCTTCTATAATAACTGGCTCATCAATCAAGAGTCAAACCATATCATCCCTGTATAAGCATTTAGCAAGTTTAGGCAACAAGCAATAACCAATAATTCCAATCCCAAAGAAAGCAGGTGTTGACAGATGTGAAAATTACCGAACTATCAGTTTAATAAGTCACAGCTGCAAAATACTAACACGAATTCTTTACAGACGAATGACAAAACTGGTAGAAGACGACCTCGGTGAAGATCAGTTTGGATTCCGTAGAAATGTTGGAACACGTGAGGCAATACTGATCCTACGACTTATCTTAGAAAATAGATTAAGGAAAGGCAAACCTACGTTTCTAGCATTTGTAGACGTAGAGAAAGCTGTTGACAATGTTGACTGGAATACTCTCTTTCAAATTCTGAAGGTGGCAGGGGTAAAATACAGGGAGCGAAAGGCTATTTACAATTTGTACAGAAACCAGATGGCAGTTATAAGGGTCGAGGGACATGAAAGGGAAGCAGTGGTTAGGAAGGGAGTGAGACAGTGTTGTAGCCTATCCCCGATGTTATTCAAATGGTTCAAATGGCTCTGAGCACTATGGGACTCAACTGCTGAGGTCATTAGTCCCCTAGAACTTAGAACTAGTTAAACCTAACTAACCTAAGGACATCACAAACATCCATGCCCGAGGCAGGATTCGAACCTGCGACCGTAGCGGTCTTGCGGTTCCAGACTGCAGCGCCTTTAACCGCACGGCCACTTCGGCCGGCCCCGATGTTATTCAATCTGTATATTGAGCAAACAGTAAAGGAAACAAAAGAAAAATTCGGAGTAGGAATTAAAATCCATTAAGAAGAAATAAAAACTTTGAGGTTTGCCGATGACATTGTAATTCTGTCAGAGGCAGCGAAGGACCTGGAAGAGCAACTGAACGGAATGGACAGTGTCTTGAAAGGACGATATAAGACGAACATCAATAAAAGCAAAACGAGGATAATGGAATGTAGTCGAATTAAATCGGCTGATGCTGAGGGAATTAGATTAGGAAATGAGACGCTTAAATTAGTAAATATGTTTTTCTATTTGGGGAGCAAAATAACTGATGATGCTCGAAGTAGGGAGGATATGAAATGTAGACTGGCAATGAAGAAGAGAAGTTTCTTAGTACAGAGTATAGATTTAAGTGTCAGGAAGTCATTTCTGAAAGTATTTGTATGGAGTTCGGCCACGTATGGAAGTGAAACATGGACGATAAATAGTTTTGACAAGAAGAGAGTAGAAGCTTTCGAAATGTGGTGTTACAGAGGAATGCTGAGGATTAAATGGGTAGATCACATAACTAATGAGGAGGTATTGAATAGAATTGTGGAGAAGAGAAATTTGTGGCACAACTTGACTAGAAGGAGAGATCGCTTGGTAGGACGTATTCTGAGGCATCAAGGGGTCACCAATTTAGTATTGGAGGGCAGCGTGGAAGGTAAAACTCGTAGAGGGAGAGCAAGAGATAATATACTAAACAGATTCAGAAGGAGGTAGGCTGCAGTAGGTACTGGGAGGTGAAGAAGCTTGCACAGGATAGAGGAGCATGGAGAGCTGCATCAAACTAGTCTCTGGACTGAAGACCACAACAACAACAAGCAATAAATCAATCACAACAACAAAAAGCAATAAATCAAGTATTTAGCCAACGTCACTGAATATGGGTGCTACTTACTTCATGACCGTTAACTTTCGTGTTGTATTGACTTACTCTTCAACAATTCGAAATGGAACGACACAATTTCAGAGATTTTACCACTCTCATTCTTTTGTCTGTAGACAGAAGCGGCTAGTGAAAATTTGTACCAAGGTCTGGGATCGCGCCCGGTTCTCCTGCTTACTATGCAGGTGCGTTAGCCACTAAACCACCTTGACAGAGCTGTTCACACAACTGCGTAGACTACCCTGGCACGCCTTCCTCCTCGATCCAAATTCTCACTATCAGTAAAGTCTCAGAAATTGTGTCATTTCGTTTGTATAAACACCTGCACTTGGGTTTCAGGCTGGATCCCCCAGTTAGGTTCGATGCTGAGATGCTATTCCAGAACATGGAGAGCCTCGGTAATTCTGTTCGCGTGTAAGGGCGAATTTAAAGTAGACTGAGGTGTGAACATCTGTGCCAAGGAGGATTAGTGGCTAACGCACCTGCCTACCAAGTAGGAGACCTGGGTTCGATTTCCGGCCTCGGTACAAATTTGCACTCACCGCTTTAGTCTTTATACATAAAATCAATTCAAAATAGGATAGCAGAGCATAGATTTAATACATTCTGGGTAGTGCCAGAACGTTACAAACTCCTTGCATTCTAGCAATTTCCACTGCATTCAGTGCCTTTCCTTAGCGTTCATACATCATTTTACCATCTACTATTCCTATTAAAGGCCAAATCAACCAGCTCTTTTCCTAGCTGCTAGTAACAGTGACGGATAGTAGTCTGGCCATTATAAGGAACACGTAGACTTCTGCTTCATATGCTGGCAGTGAAGAGCTGTGAGATAAGATTCCGAGAAATTTGGTTATCAACAGAGCGGTAGCGCTAACAGGGTCGTGCAGAACGCAGTGCGTACCAATTCTGTTACAAGTAGGTGAGTAAGTTCTGTTTCTAAGGCTCTCTTCTACTTACCGTTACCTGGTACAAAAGCTAAAAACATGAGTTAATTTATTTTGTTAAAACATTGTAAATGGTGAATGGGCCTTTGACGCGACAAATGATAATCAGTGCAAGACTGGCATTCATCTACAATCATGTTCAGAAAAAAAACGACTAGAGATTGTTGTTGTTGTTGTTGTGGTCTTCAGTCCTGAGACTGGTTTGATGCAGCTCTCCATGCTACTCTATCCTGTGCAAGCTTTTTCATCTCCCAGTACCTACTGCAACCTATATCCTTCTGAATCTGCTTAGTGTATTCATTTCTTGGTCTCCCTCTACGATTTTTACCCTCCACGCTGCCCTCTAATACTAAATTGGTGATCCCTTGATGCCTCAGAACATGTCCTACCAACCGATCCCTTCTTCTAGTCAAGTTGTGTCACAAACTTCTCTTCTCCCCAATCCTATTCAATACTTCCTCATTAGTTATGTGATCTATCCATCTAATCTTCAGCATTCTTCTGTAGCACCACATTTCGAAAGCTTCTATTCTCTTCTTGTCCAAACTATTTATCGTCCATGTTTCACTTCCATACATGGCTACACTCCATACAAATACTTTCAGAAATGACTTCCTGACACTTAAATCTATACTCGATGTTAACAAATTTCTCTTCTTCAGAAACGCTTTCCTTGCCATTGCCAGTCTACATTTTATATCCTCTCTACTTCGACCATCATCAGTTATTTTGCTCCCCAAATAGCAAAACTCCTTTACTACTTTTAGTGTCTCATTTCCTAATCCAATTCCCTCAGCATCACCCGACTTAATTAGACTACATTCCATTATCCTTGTTTTGCGTTTGTTGACGTTCATCTTATATCCTCCTTTCAAGACGCTGTCCATTCCATGCAACTGCTCTTCCAAGTCCTTTGCTGTCTCTGACAGAATTACAATGTCATCGGCAAACCTCAAAGTTTTTATTTCTTCTCCATGAATTTTAATACCTACTCCGAATTTTTCTTTTGTTCCCTTTACTGCTTGCTCAATATACAGATTGAACAACATCGGGGAGAGGCTACAACCCTGTCTTACTCCCTTCTCAACCACTGCTTCTCTTTCATGTCCCTCGACTCTTATAACTGCCATCTGGTTTCTGTACAAATTGTAAATAGCCTTTCGCTCCCTGTATTTTACCCCTGCAACCTTCAGAATTTGAAAGAGAGTATTCTAGTCAACATTGTCGACAGCTCTCTCTAAGTCTACAAATGCTAGAAACGTAGGTTTGCCTTTCCTTAATCTATTTTCTAAGATAAGTCGTAGGATCAGTATTGCCTCACGTGTTCCAACATTTCTACGGAATCCAAACTGATCTTCCCCGAGGTTGGCTTCTACTAGTTTTTCCATTCGTCTGTAAGGAATTCGTGTTAGTATTTTGCAGCTGTGACTTATTAAACTGATAGTTCGGTAATTTTCACATCTGTCAACACCTGCTTTCTTTGGGATTGGAATTATTATATTCTTCTTGAAGTCTGAGGGTATTTCGCCTGTTTCATATATCTTGCTCACCAGATGGTAGAGTTTTGTCAGGACTGGCTCTCCCAAGGCCGTCAGTAGTTCCAATGGAATGTTGTCTACTCCGGGGGCCTTGTTTCGACTCAGGTCTTTCAGCGCTCTGTCAAACTCTTCACGCAGTATCATATCTACCATTTCATCTTCATCTACATCCTCTTCCATTTCCATAATATTGTCCTCAAGTACATCGCCCTTGTATAGACCCTCTATATACTCCTTCCACCTTTCTGCTTTCCCTTCTTTGCTTAGAACTGGGTTTCCATCTGAGCTCTTGATATTCATACAAGTCGTTCTCTTATCTCCAAAGGTCTCTTTAATTTTCCTGTAGGCAGTATCTATCTTACCCCTAGTGAGATAGGCCTCTACATCCTTACATTTGTCCTCTAGCCATCCCTGCTTAGCCATTTTGCACTTCCTGTCGATCTCATTTTTGAGACGTTTGTATTCCTTTTTGCCTGCTTCATTTACTGCATTTTTATATTTTCTCCTTTCATCAATTAAATTCAATATTTCTTCTGTTACCCAAGGATTTCTACTAGCCCTCGTCTTTTCACCTACTTGATCCTCTGCTGCCTTCGCTACTTCATCCCTCAAAGCTACCCATTCTTCTTCTACTGTATTCCTTTCCCCCATTCCTGTCAATTGTTCCCTTATGCTCTCCCTGAAACTCTGTACAACCTCTGGTTCTTTCAGTTTATCCAGGTCCCATCTCCTTAATTACCCACCTTTTTGCAGTTTCTTCAGTTTTAATCTACAGGTCATAACCAATAGATTGTGGTCAGGGTCCACATCTGCCCCTGGAAATGTCTTACAATTTAAAACCTGGTTCCTAAATCTCTGTCTTACCATTATATAATCTATCTGATACCTTTTAGTATGTCCAGGGTTCTTCCATGTATACAACCTTCTTTCATAATTCTTAAACCAAGTGTTAGCTATGATTAAGTTATGCTCTGTGCAAAATTCTACCAGGCGGCTTCCTCTTTTATTTCTTAGCCACGATCCATATTCACCTACTATGTTTCCTTCTCTCCCTTTTCCTACACTCGAATTCCAGTCACCCATGACTATTAAATTTTCGTCTCCCTTCACAATCTGAATAATTTCTTTTATTTCATCATACATTTCTTCAATTTCTTCCTCATCTGCAGAGCTAGTTGGCATATAAACTTGTACTACTGTAGTAGGTGTGGGCTTCGTATCTATCTTGGCCTCAATAATGCGTTCACTATGCTGTTTGTAGTAGCTTACCTGCATTCCTATTTTCCTATTCATTATTAAACCTACTCCTGCATTACCCCTATTTGATTTTGTGTTTATAACCCTGTAGTCACCTGACCTGAAGTCTTGTTCCTCCTGCCACCGAACTTTACTAATTCCCACTATATCTAACTTCAACCTATCCATTTCCCTTTTTAAATTTTCTAACCTACCTGCCCGATTAAGGGATCTGACATTCCACGCTCCGATCCGTAGAACGCCAGTTTTCTTTCTCCAGATAACGACATCCTCTTCAGTAGTCCCCGCCTGGAGATCCGAATGGGGGACTATTTTACCTCCGGAATATTTTACCCAACAGGACGCCATCATCATTTAATCATACAGTAAAGCTGCATGCCCTCGGGAAAAATTACGGCTGTAGTTTCCCCTTGCTTTCAGCCGTTCGCAGTACCAGCACAGCAAGGCCGTTTTGGTTATTGTTACAAGGCCAGATCAGTCAATCATCCAGACTGTTGCCCTTGCAGCTACTGAAAAGGCTGCTGCCCCTCTTCAGGAACCACACGTTTGTCTGGCCTCTCAACAGATACCCCTCCGTTGTGGTTGCACCTACGGTACGGCTATCTGTATCGCCGAGGCACGCAAGCCTCCCCACCAACGGCAAGGTCCATGGTTCATGGGGGGGACGACTAGAGATAGGACGTTCATATTCACAGAACATCCACATTAGTACGTTCTGCGGAAATGATTAGCGTTTGAACACTGTCGGCCCGTGGATTCGAAGTCCATATCGATATCGCGGCGCAGCACCAGCTACCAGTAAAATGTACCTGCGGCTCTCGTTGTCACTATACACCAAAGATAATGAATCAGAGCGACTTGAGCAAATGTCCAGGATGCTTCGCGAACCGTAGCGTCAGGTCAGTAAGTTTGAAAGAAACTGTGTTATTGGCATGAGAGAATGTGATGCATCCATCCGAGAAATTGCTGCTCGTGTGCGATGTGGTGTTCCGGCAGTGCGTCATATGTGTGCTGAATGGTTCACCGATGGCCATAGAACGCGACGAGATGGGGTCAGGTCACACTACGCAGACCAGCCTCCAAGAAGATCGACAGCTGATCCGAATGGCTTGTAGGACAGCTCTGTGTCCTTCTAGGCTCTGACGCAGTAGTGAACAGTATAACACACCGTACACTATCAGGGATGGCAGTCCGTCGCCGTTTATTACGGCACGGATTACGTGCGCGTCTTTCACTTCTTCACCTACCCTTGACGAATGTGCAGGAACATGCTGGACGGCAATAGTGTGTGGAACGACGTCACTGTGGACAGGAATGGCATCAGATAGTCTTTTAGGACGAATACAGGTTCTGTTCGTTTGAAAATATGGCCGGATTTTCGTTCATCGCAGACAGAGGGAGTGGCATCACAGTGTCTGCATTCGCACAAGACATACAACCCCAACTCAATGCCTTATGGTGTGGGGTGCTATTGGGTACATTTCGTACGTGTCCAGGACAATATAACCAGTGTGACCTATGTGAAAGACATCTTGCAACTCGTAGCCATACCCTTTCTGCTAAGAGCGCCAGACGCAATCTTTCAGCAAGACAATGCAAGACCATATGTTGCTGCATGAACACGTGGCTTCTTGGTGTCACAGGATGTCAGCCTTTTGCTCTGGCCCGCCAGATCACCAGGCTTGTCGCCAATCGAAAATGCATAGGATAAGGAGAAACGACGGGTGAAGCTCTGTGACCCAATGTCAACCAACACAGATGAAATATGGAACCAGGTGAATGCAACATGGGTGGCTATATCACAGGACGCCATTCGTGTCTTATGCGCGCCGATGCCGTCACGCATGGAACAAGTTATCAGTGACCATGGTGGACCCTGTGCCTACTAGGCAGCAGGACACATGTTGGACCGAGGTGCAGAATTTACTAATGTAGATGTCCTGTGAAAATGGACGCCCTATCTCTAGTCGTTGAAGGTGTTCTGCTTTTCCTGAGCGTGTATATACGTCTGCATACGTAGGTTGGAACTTAAATAGTGGCAACACTGCTGTGGAGACACTACGCAATGGAATCTACTACTGTCGCTGATAGCACACGTTGCTGACATACCTACCTTGCTTCCGATCAGATGGACTCACCTGTCCCACGTCACCGGCGTGTGCACAATCGAGGAAAACAGTCGCTTGTGATCGAACGGTCTAACGTAACGGTGTTACTATGTTTTCGAAACAGGAACAACTGAGCTGGATCAAGATTGAATGTGCCAGAGGTCGTACAGCACGACAGTGTCATCAAGGTCTTCAAGAGGCGTGCGGGGAATCGGTTTTGCCGTACAGAACAGTGGCACGTTGGGTAAAAGCCTTCAACGAAGGTCGGCAAACTGTGGCAGACATGCGTCAACACTCGCACCACAACGATGGGTTGTCATATTAAATTTGAGAACACGCAAAAGGAGCTTGTCAAAATATACAAAACAAGACTGCTGAATGAGCCAGACCTAGATAAAAGCGAGGGAAAATACTAATAATGAATGGTACACTGCTGTGAGGGTAAATGCCGAAAAATTAGCTAACGTCTAGGGCAGGCTCATCCAAGAATTGCGCCCGGCGCGGGCGCAAGACAGTGTAGTTCAGCGCCCCGTCCGCGACCGTGTGTCGCTAGTGTCGCCTTAGGAGCGATAGAGAGAGAGAGAAAAGAATTAATTTTATGTAAGGGATATAGAGTCTCATTCTTACTGTTAGTAGTTACAAGTAAGTATTTTTTGTTATACTTCGTGTTACAATTTTTTGTATCCCTTTTCAGAGTTTAGAAATCGGATCTTTAGCTTGCTGTTTTGTACGTAATAATTTTAACTGACAAAGTTTGAAAACTTGTTATACTTCGTGTTACAATTTTTTGTATCCCTTTTCAGAGTTTAGAAATCGGATCCTTAGTTTGCTGTTTTGTACGTAATAATTTTAACTGACAAAGTTTGAAAACTTATTAAAATAGAATTAAGGTTATAAAGCTCTTTTATTCTTACAGCCAACATTGTTAAAGAAGACAATTAACATTTTACACGTTTTTCTTTTCCGAGGAAACGATTTTGTTTAGGCTTGGTACAATACTCCGTGAGACTGCTAACCTTTTTATTGGTCAAATTTTTATCGCCAAGGAATGAACGGTTCTTAGTTTTAGGAAGTTACACATAAGAAAGCGGTCCTTCAGGCGGATATGGCACTGTAGGTCAATCAGCTCTAGTTGAAGCACTTGTGAGGCGTCCTCTGCCCGAAGGGAAAACGGGCGAACAAATATCGGCTGGCGTTCGGGCGGTCCGCACGGCACGGCTCGGCCACTGCGACAACATACGAATTCGCCCGGGGCGCTGGCCGCGGGCGATCGTGGGCGCTAGCGCCCCAGGGGCACGGTTTGGACGAGCCTGCTCTAGGGAAAGTACTATACGTACACGGGAAATATCATCCAAGAAATAATACTCTAGTATGCGACCAAAACATCGAGAATGGAAGTAATCTGAAAAATAGCTTACCAGATAACATCCTGTAGGATACATTATACGATCCGGTAGGCAATAGCCGTATAAAACCAACGAAGAAAAACCTAAAATATCGTGTAATGTGCGTACTTCTGCCGGATTGCTAACAGTCCGATGTGGCGTAAGCAGCCCACGATACCCAGCAGTACACTGGATGGCCACGGTGCCAAAGAGGAAAACAAACTACACACCAACTGCTGTAAGGAATAAATCATAACTAGGAAAACAACTGAAGGCTTGGATAGCATTCCGTAAATTAAAAAATCTCTAGTTTATTGTAGGTACTAAATTAAATATACTGATGTAAAGCAGATTATATTTTATTTTTCATTTTACACCTACAATAAGGCCTTATTTAACGTTTATATTCCGTTTCTGCACTTCGATGGTCATCAGGGCTCAATTCGAAGTGGTGCTCATCACTAAAGATAGTTCTACTCCAGTCAGTGAAAATCAAGGGCGAAGGGCCGGCCGGTTCTAGGCGCTTCAGTCTGGTTTAAGTAGTTCTAAGTTCTAGGGGACTGATGACCTCAGAAGTTAAGTCCCATAGTACTCAGAGCCATTTTGAACCAGGCCGAAGGCGTGTTTGGAGACACCCTGGATAGCAGTGCAATACCAAACTGGCTGTCGTCCGCCATATGGCCCAACAACTAGGAATGATGGTCTCGGGTGCCATTTCTGTTCATAGCAGGACCCATTTGGTTGTCATTCGTGGCACTGTTACGGCACAGCCGCACGTGGCCCACATTCTACGCTCCGTTTTGTTGTCCATCATGGCGAGCCGACCCGGGCTTACATTTCAGCAAGATAATTCCGGCCACATGGGTAAAATGGTTTCTACTGCTTCTCTTCGTGCTTGCCGCAACCTTCCTTGGCCAGCAAGGTCGCCGGCGTTCTCTCCAGTTGAGAACTTTTGCAGCATGGTGGGCACCGCCCTCGAATCATCTTGGGATTTGACGATCTAACGCTCCTGCTGGAGAGAGGACATCCAACAACTCCATCAATCAATGCCAAGCAGAGTGACTGCTTGAATAAGGACCAGAGGTGGACCAAAGCGTTATTGACTTGCCCAATTTTTGTAGCTCTTCCCCTTGAATAAATCATCAAAATTTTTTCTGACAAAATCATTTGTTTGTCTGTACATGTACATCACGTCTACTGATTTCCGTCCCATTCGGATAAGGCCTTCGTGGTGCCTCTTTTTTTTATCTTAGAGTATACTAATTAGAAAACTATTCGTCTTTTGACATGTAAGTTTTGCGTACTTGTTGTCAAATATAGTTCTTGGGGAAAAAACATTTTCGAACTCATCGAATGAGTTACACTAAAACTGGGAAGTTTCGATTCTTGACCTGTTCTGGAAATATTTCCGCGGACACCCATGGATGTGTCCCGCCTATTGCACCAGAAGCCTACAACCACAGGTTCTTCACGGAGTACGTACGAGCAGCGCCTGTCAGATTCATCAGTTCTGGATGGATTTCTACATCTACTTCGACAGCCACACTCTGAAAAGCGCTTGAAGTACAGATTTCATTTCACCACATATCAGGGTTTCTTCATGTTCAGTTTGCGTGAAAGAATAACTACTTAAATGTCTGCATGCGAGCAGTAATTAGCCTAATTTAATCTTAACGATCCCTGAAGCTGCCCTCTGTAGGGGACTGTAGTATATTCCTTGAGTCGTCGCTTAATGCTGGTTTTTGAAACTTTGTACGTAGTCACCCGCGGAATGGTTGGCATGCCTCTTCCATCGCCTGCGGCGGTCGCCCGTGGTCTGTCCTTCATTGCACACGTTCGGTATCCCCTTTTGGAGCAATATTTTACGATGGGTTGCAGAAGTGTTTAGTAAGCGCTCTGCATTGTAGATAAACCGCACTTTGCCAGTATACTACAAGGTAATCGATGTCTACTACCTCCTTTATCCACGAATAGGCGATATCAACATTGCATTTCACGAGGATTCAAGTGTCAGCGTCGGAGGAAAGCAGACGTGGGTTCCGGTACCAGACTCTGAAGCAGGCCTGGGCATTCTGATGTTAGAAGTCACTTAACTTCTAGAGATTGACCAGATTTCCGTGGTGGCGATGCTGATTTGAGATGTGACTTCAGCTCTTCAAAGGATAAGTGCTGTCCTGAGAAGTGAGATGATATTTTCGGTTAGGTTTTGTTCTTATTGAGGCAACAAATCCGAGGCGCCTGTTTTATTCAGTTTAACTTCATTTAAATTCACTAAATTCTGTACCCTATGTTCGTGAATGGATTTTATTGCACCTAAACGCTTACTTTGAAATAACTGCCCACACAATGCCGACTGGGTGGTATTCGCTTCTTTTGCATGCAAAATTAACCCATTTCCTGATATTAATGTGCTGAACGAAGCAGTTGTTTTTAGTCCTGCCAATATGTACTAGCCTTGTGACTCTGATTATTAGAGATGATGTTAGTGAATTCTTTTTATTTTTTATTTTATTTTATTTTGTTTTATTGGGAGCTCTGATGGGGAACAGTACAATTCATATGAATAACGAAAGATACTGGAACACTGTGGTCATTAAAATCAATACAAAATGTATAAATCCAGCAGAAGACTGACCTCAAGTTGGTATACGAGTGGCACACAATTGCTCTCGCCCCCTGAAGTAGAGCACAAAAGGCCGGGGCCAAGATAATTCCATTTTACAGACAAAAATATCTATTTAAATTATAGGAAAAAAGATATATAAACGTTGCTGCACTAACGCTTTACATAAGAATGATTACTAAAAATTCATATTCCTCCAATTTTCACATTAGCTGAGTAATTAGTACTTCTGCACCAAGTTGCACTAAAAGTCATTCAACTGACTATGTCATACTTTTATACAAATTTGATTTTGGTAAATTTCCACAAATTCCATATTCAATTCTTCTGCAAAGCTAATTATTGTTTAAATTAGGCGGTAGTAAAAATCAAAGCCACCACAAATTCTCTCAGTAACATAACACTAAAACTAGATTTTATCCGTTATATTCATAGTGTCCAAATCATCTTAAAACTACACGACACTCACAATGCAAGCAGGAGACACATCGCACACTGCGTTAGTCCTCCTTCTGAGCTCCATCAATATTTGTCATTTAAGCTTCCGACTTTATTGGTTGTGATACAGCATTAGATATTGTTGTGATACAGGAATGAGTACACAGTGTTTAACGCACTGAAGATTTCGCCAATAAATTAAATTTTAACAAAATTTTACTCAACTAAGGGGAAGCTGTGGGGAAGCAAGAGGACTAGAGATTATAAAAATCCTAATGAGTCAGTATCAAATGCTATCAACTGTGTCCCTCACTTGCTCCTCCTTGCGGGCCTGCAACTGAGATTATGATGTATTCTGCCATAATATCAAAGGATACTGGATTAAGGATTGTATTTTCCCTCATTCATGTACCAACCTGTGCAGCCTTGCACAATTTAATTTTTCAACCTTAAGAAGTAACGAACCAGCACTGTAAATTGAAGGCATCTCACCCTATTCAAATAATTCAGACCTCCAAAAGATGATACAATGTTAGCAGCGGATTTTGATGTCACAGAAGTGCTCTTGAAATGTTCCTTCTCATTCGTCGCCTCAGAGCCTCTGTAGTGTCTGGAGGAGTCTTGTCACGGCCGCGGCAAAAGACCACGAATGAAATGATAATTAAATCGAGACCCTAAGCTGCCTTCGGTGGCTCAGATGGATAGGGCATCTGCCATGTAAGCAGGAGATCCCGGGTTCGTGTCACGGTCGCTGCACACATTTTCAACTGTCCCCGTTGATGTATATCAACGCCTGTCGCCAGCTTAGGGTCTTGATTTAATTATCATTTCATTCTAAGCGAGCTGCGTGGTCACCAATTGTATCTGTTCTTTCGGACATGTCCGAAAGATCAGATACCATCTTCACAAAGACCGCGAACTCTTAGCGCCGCGCGGTTCGCGAGACAAATCACACGCAGTATTGCTCCGTAGACTTCAGCCGGAATGTTTGGTGGTGGAAGGGAATAATTTCCGTTCGCTCTTGCACACATGCTGTTAAGCTAAGTAAGGGTATCCAGCCTCCCTTTGACCCGAGAGACTGGATTAAATTAGGTACTTCGCCTATACCACTAATCAATGTCCTGTAGCAACCCAACTTCATTCAAATAAACTTGCAATGCCGCCCAGTTGATGGACAACGAATATCAGAGTCAGTAACTACACCGACACCTACTAGTTTGTACTGTCTCCTCTGAAAACAATACATTATCGCATCCCACAGTTCAAATTTCCATTGGGGCAAAACCCAATTTATTGTTTTCTAATAACTCTCACCAGCTATGCTTCTTTCGGTTTACAACACTTCCAGCTAGCTAGATGCTCCATGCTTGTATGAACCAGTTGTCTCCTAACCTGATACGCATTATTCGACGATGATTCGTGTTTGACGTAAGTCGGACAATTTATTGACCCTGTAGCACTTGAAAATTTCCTAAGGCTGAAATCTAAATAGTGAAGTAAACAACAGTTTGACACTGTGCGATGTATGTGCCAACCAAGGACGCTATAATCTTGCAGAGAGATATGTACAATACAATCATCTCTGATTTTTGTTGTTATCCCGAATGTTAATTATTCTGACTATTGTTCTTCGGACTATTGTTCTCGTTCAAATTATCTTTAAACTACGACAGCTCTATAGATACATTGTATCAGAAGGGAAAAAAGAACTCGTCTCAATTGCTTAATAGGTGACGCTCGAAATTAATTAAACTTCTACAATTACATACTCATAAAGAGAGTTCTAGATATCTGCGTTGACGTGCATTTGGAGAGACGCTGGAGACGTGGCGAACGAACTCGCGATCACCGGCGATTCTTTACAGACTCAAGAACTCGCAGGTAAATAGCGTTAATAGTGTTTTACCAAGATTTCGTCACTCAACATATTTCGCAAACAAAGAGTTTGGTCTAATTAACAGTACATCACTTGAAAGCCAACAGTGCAAACCAATATCTCGTCCAAATGATGTTCAAACACAACATAAAATTACATAACACATCACAACAAATAATATATCAGTCGTATGTTTCTTTCGTCAGAGTGCAGCAGTGAGCGATTGAAACGGACAGTGTTACTGCGTCCCCTTGCTGTTGCGAGATAGGTTCGGTCACAGCTTCCTGCAAGCAGAAGGAGTCAATGCCGCCAAGATTCGTAGTTCATTGTGTCGTGTGTATGGGGACGGAGTTATGAGTGACTGTGTTGTGAGGGAGTGTTGCTGAACACTCAAGGCTGGTCGTACTCACATGCATGATGAAAGTGGTCGAGATACGCATTCACACGTGACTGATGAACTTGAGCAACATGTTAATGAAACTGTGTGTGTGAGGCATCAGTTCACAACTTTCGAACAATCTCAAGATGTCCTCAGATATAAGGGACAACCCGCTTTAGCACTGACACTGAGAGATTAGGCTACCATAAGTTTTGTACCCGGTAGGTGTTAAATTGTTTAACGAATGGTCACAGAACCGGTAGAATAGGTTCGGCCTTGACACTCCTTCAGCACTACCGCGATGAGCGGTCGGAATTTATGAACAGAATCGTGATTAGGCTTGAGGCATGGGTTAACTACATGAATTTTGAACAGTTCAAACAGTGGATGCACTCTCATTCTCTCAATAAATGCATAAAATACAGGCGCTGCCTCCCTCAACATGATGGATATGGTTTTTTGGGACCATAAAGGAATTTTGATAACAGATTTAATGAAAGTAACGTGTGAGAACACTATGGCACTCTGGTTCACTGTGGTACTCTTACAAAACTCTGAAGGTCAATCCAGAACAGTCGGTATGGGATGATTAGCCAAGGAATCATTCTTCCTCACGACAATGTGCTACTGCACACTGTGAATCGAACGAAGAAATCATTCTTTTTGGCTGGGAGATTTCTCATCATCCTCCCTATAGCCTAGACAAGGCATGAAGAAACTCTCATCTCTTAGCCCATCTGAAGGCCAGGATAGATACTCAACACTTCACGATCTACGATGAGCTCAAGGACGCTGTCTACAACTAGCTGAAGCTCCAGGCAGTATCTTTTACTAATGAAGGGCTAAAGAAACTGGTGTCAGTGTGCCACTATTGTATGACTTTCTGTGACGACTATGTGGAGCCGGTCGAAGTGGCCGTGTGGTTAAAGGCGCTGCAGTCTGGAACCGCAAGACCACTACGGTCGCAGGTTCGAATCCTGCCTCGGGCATGGATGTTTGTGATGTCCTTAGGTTAGTTAGGTTTAACTAGTTCTAAGTTCTAGGGGACTAATGACCTCAGCAGTTGAGTCCCATAGTGCTCAGAGCCATTTGAACCATATGACTATGTGGAGAAGTGATTTGAAAACATAACGATTCCACATTAAAAAAATTATCTATGACTGAAAGAACGAACAACACAAATTCATATAACTGATACGTCCAGCTGGGCAATTGATCCGCCATATTCAGTGCTGGTGCACAAATATGTGCAATCTCCTATAGTAATCTGAGTTGAGAACATAGAATTAATGGACATGGACAGAGGATAGGTAGTGCTCGGGGAGAATGTGGATCGGCCGTGTGGTGTGCTGAGATAGTCGGCGCAGATGCAAAACGCTGTATTCCGGAAGGCATAGTGGTTAACCCACCTGCCTCGTTAGCACAACAGCGTAGTATCCTGATGCAGCTGACAGCAGTGATTACCTTCTAGTTAGATATAATAATTCACAGCTGCAGATTCTGCGAGGTGTCTGTTCTTTCAGACATGACCGAAGGAACAGACATCACGCTTTTATATAACTGTTACGCTTAACTGGGCAATGGAGCCACCTTCTTCAGTGCGGATACAACCAATACTTCCAATCTCCTGTGGGGATCTGAGTAGAGATCTTTGATTTAATGGACAGGGACAGCGCGTAGGTGGCGCTCGGTGTGAATGTGAATCGGCCGTGAGGCATGCCGAGATAGTCCGTGCAGGTGCAAATCGCAGAGTAGTAAGCGGAAGATTCAGGTCCGAATCGTGGTCCGGTACACATGTCCGAAAGGACAGGCACCACACATTCATATACTATTTTTTTCATTTTCTGTTATCCAGTCGCAGCTCCTTTTTCTCCCATGTCAGAGATGCGTTGTGCGATTAAGATTAATATGTACTCCACATCAATGCTGCCACTCGTGAGCTGTGAGGACAGAACTGCACACTTGCAGTTCTGTGTCCGGCGTAACGGTTCGCACAAATAAAAAACCAAAACACTGGTTGTCCTCGTAGCAGAGGCAGCAGCAAGCTGGCGTTTAGACTTGGGAGGAGGAGATCTATACTGGTCTCCAATCCTGACAAAATGTATTTTGTGTATCCACTCGCTTACATGCGCAGACACAGCTATAAGATTAGTGAATTATTCGTAACATCCATCATATTCCGCAGACTGTTCAAGATACGTAAACGAGTTCTTGGGAAATGTTAGAACACAAAGAAAAAAGTATTTTGGCATGTGATTAATATCTGTTCATATGCTGCAATAAATGACCTAACACCCACTAAATGCAAACTCATAGCGACCCATTTATTTCATTATAGACAATTCGAATTTAGAGCAATGGCTTATATAATTTTTAAGTATCACATTAACTATGCCCTTAACGAAGAGATAGCCAGTTCACCATGAAGCTGACGTATGAGCCTATAAGTAGCGAAAGAATCAATTATTTTTATTGAATAGTTTCTGTAAAATATGAAAGTGTCTAATGAAAAACGTTTAATGTTGGGAAATTGTGGAACGTACCCAATAAAATGAAAATTATTTAATTTCGAAATTTCTAGTGAAAGGAACTTTGGACATTGACAGTATTAAATGAAACTAACCTTGTGGAAATGCTCACTCACAGTGACTATACATTACGTGTCGAGAAAGCGTTCGTGTCTAATTTATTTCGGTGCACACGACGAGGAAATCTTCTTCCAAATGAGATCTCTAACAGGGCCCTGATAACGTCTTACCTGCAACTGGCGCTCGGTTCTGTTCTGTACTGGCACAGCTGCCAATGGCAATGCTGTTGCAACATAATAAGCCCAAAAAGAAAATCGCTTATGGTGCCTGCTATAATTTACCGCCTGTCAAGAAATAGAACACCTGTCCATTCGTCGTTCTGTTAGTTCGTCATCAATGTTCTTAATACTTACTGCATTCAAAATGTAATCATAATGCATGTCATTTCAGAAAATGTAGAGGATGAATACAAACAAAAGAAAAATGAAATCACAAATTATTTAATTTTCCGAAGATACCAAATCTAACATTTCAACTTCTTTTAGTAAAATTACTCATTCTCCTTAACTCTATCACGGACACCAACGATTGACGAAGGATCCGTACCCAAAGACAGGGAACCTTCAAAGGCCACACCAGTGTTCAAAAAAGCAATAGAATAATCCACTAAATTACAGGCCCATATCATTAACGTCGATATGCAGCAGGATTTTGGAACTTACATTGTGTTCGATCATTTTGTATTACCTCGAAGAGAACGGTCTGCTGACACATAGTGAACACGGATTTAGAAAACATCGTTCTTGTGAAACACAACTAGTTCTTTATCCACACGAAGTGTTGAGTGCTATTGACAAGATATTTCAAATTGATTCCTTATTTCTAGATTTCCAGAAGGCATTTGACACCGCACCTCACAAGCGGTTTCTAATCTGATTCCGTGCTTACGGAATATCGCCTCAGTTATCCTGCTGGATTCATGATTTTCTGTCAGAGAGGTCAGAATTTGTAGCAATTGACGGAAAGTCATCGAGTAAAACAGAAGTGATTTATGGCGTTCCCCTAGGTAGTATTATAGGCCTTCTGCTGTTCCTTATCTATATAAACGACTTAGGGAACAATCTGAGCAGCCGTCTGAGGCTGTTTGCACGTGATGCTGTAGTTTATCGTCTAGTAAAGCCATCAGAAGATCAAGAACAACTGATTTAGATAAGATATCTGAACGGTGCTCATCCACATGAGTGCTCAAGTGAATCCGTTAAACCTCGGTTACCCGATAAGTAAATCAGACCTAAATTCATCTAAATATCTAGGAATTACTGAAGTTGGAAAGAACACATAGAAAATGCTGTGGGGAACACAAGTCAAAGACTGCCCTTTATTGGCAGAACACATAGAAGATGCGACAGGTCTTCTAAAGAGACTGCCTACACTACGTTTGTCCGTCCTAGTTTGGAGTACTGCTGCGCGAGGTTTGAGCCTTACCAGACAGGATTAAAGGAGTACATCGAGAAAGTTCAAAGAAGGCCAGTACCTTTAGTATTGTCGATAAATTGGGGAGAGAATGCCACGGAGATAATACAGGATCTGGGGTGGGCGTCATTAAAACAAAGGCGTTTCTCGTTGCGACTAGATCTTCTCACGAAATTTCATTCACAAACTTTCTCCTGCGAATTCCGACCTACATATGGAGAAACAATTATCATAATAGTACAAGGGAAATCATACCTCAAACGGAAATATACAGATGTTCGTTTCTTCCGAGCGCTGTGCGAGAGTGAAATAAAAGATAATTATTGTGAACGAGATTGTTTGAACCACCTGCCATGCATTTGAGTGTGATATGTAGAACAGCCATGTAGATAAAATTTCTATCAGTTTGACTTTAAATTATTAAATCAAAATCGTTTAACTACCAGAAGTGGATGGAACTTGCTAACATCTTGGACATATGACTGATAAATCGTCTCCTTTACCTAACTATCGAAATCATTGAACAATGAAAATTAACAAACTACAATAATAGCTAAATGCAAGCAAAGCAATGTGACAAATACCTTTTTGTTGCTGAGCCGTTTCTGCGCCAAAATCAAATTCCAATTCTTTCCTCCAATAATATTCAATTCTTAGCTATTCTCCTCTTCTCAAAATTTCTCATCTTTAAGAGTGAATCAACTGCTCTGACCCAGGGATCTTCACCTAAGCCAACTGATCACCATGACCTCTTGCCCAAGACTCGACCAATGTCCGACTCGACTACGACTCGTTCTCACCAATACTGCTGTTTTGCCTACCGCGAGCTGTTTCATTCAACAATGCTTTCTTAATACTCAAAGACAATCTATCGTATCATGTGTCCAAGCCTCACAAATGTATCTACGGAAGCTAAAGCTTCGCAATATATCTCCTTCACAAATAACTGACACACTCGTGCTATGAGAAATTAGGCCTCAGTAAAATCGATACATTACAAATACGGTCCACAAACTACTTTTTATAAATAAAATTTCACCATAATATAAGCGGCAGACAATGTGTTTTTCTAATATTCTTCTGTAATACAAGTCAAGTGTTGTTATCAGTACTAATACTAGTAGTAGTAGTAGTAGTAGTAGTAGTAGTAGCTTTATTCATCAGCAGATCTCTTTTTACAAGGATATAGGACATGTCAAAGTATTTACAAATTTACATCAATTTAAAATAAGCTAATTCGTATAGACATATATTTTGCAGAATTCCAGTTAAAGACAATCATTAGATTTACTCCTGGTATACAATACTTTCCTTACAAATAACTTATTAAATAATGTAATGCCACACTGTTCACTCATATCTCACTGTCAGTCACTGCACACACTACACACTCATTTTTTCATAGCACTTCACTCACTACACACACACACACACACACACAAACTGGTCATCTCTGGGCCATTTTCTGTACTGCAACTTCCTATTTCCTATACTGAAAAACTGAGTCAGCATCCCTCAAATGAGTGAGATGTTGAGCGCAGAAAGAGGAAGAGGTGTTAGTATTGTGCTATGCATAGCTTGGGGTAAGTATTTCTAGAAAGAAAAAATGAAGGAAAAAACATAAAGTGAAGGTGTTATGTGGAATGTTGGTTATTTTACAATCATTATTATTGTTATTATTTATTTGTGTAACTTTTTTTATCAAACCCCTACTCTGTTTTAGCTAAGCAATCCTTCAATGAATAAAATGTATTGCATAACAGGTATTTTTTTGCTGCCTTTCTAAATAAATGTATTTTTGCAATTTTTTAATCTCTTTTGGTAATTTATTGTACAGTTTTATTCCTTGGTAGAAAATGCTGTTTTATGTTTATTTTTTCTTGGTAAATATAAGTTGAGTCTATCTCTTATTGCATGATCATGGACAGAGCTGTTTGTGCAGTAATTACCAATGTTATTTTTGATGTGTACAACTGACTGGTAAATGTATTCACTTGGACCAGTTAAAATCCTCAGTGTTTTGAATATATCTTTACAATGAGCTCGACTAGTATTTTTGGTCATTATTCGTATGACTCTTTTCTGGAGTTTGAAAATTGTGTTCATATTTTGTGCATTTGTTCAATAAAATGTTTATATCGTGCAAAGTAGATACGCAAACCTTTCAAGTCGTTTAAAAAAGAATATGCGCAACACATATCTGGCGGTATAATAATATCGCTACACTGACTGGGGGTGTGGGACGGCGGTGAGGGGGGGGGGGGGGGGGCGGTGTAAACCAGAGATCTCTGTGATTACCCGTAGGCGCATATACGAGTACACGGAGGTGACGAAAGTCGGACCTGCTTTTGCCCGACGTAGTGCAGCAACTCGAGCTGACATAGACTCAACAAGTTTTTGGAAGTCCCCTGCGAAAATTCTGAACCATGCTGCCTCTATAGCCGTCCATAATTGCAGAAGTGCTGTCGGTGCAGCATTCTGAGCTCCGACTGATCTCTCGATTATATTCCATAAATTTCGATGGGATTTACTTCTGGCGATCTGTGTGGCCAAATCATTCGCACGAGCTGTCCAGAATGTTCTTCAAACCATCTTCTATCAATTATGGCCGGTAACATGGCATCGTTGTTTGGGAAACTTGATGTCCTTGAATGGCTGAAAATGGTCTTCAAGTAGCCGGACATAAGCATCTCTAGTCAATGATCGGTTCAGTTGGAACAGAGGACCCGTCTATTCTATGTAAACACAACTCACACTATTATGGGACCACCACCAGATTCACCACTGCATAGTTGACGACTTACGTGCATGGCTTCGTGGAACCTGCGCTACACTCGAAATCTACCATCATCCAGCTGAAATCGGGACTCATCTAACCATGCAGTATTTTACAATCGTCTATGGTACAACCGACTTGGTAACGACTTCAGGAAAGGCACTGCAGGCAATGTCTTACTGCTAGCAAAGGCACATACTTCGGTCGTCTCCTGACTTAGCTCAATAACTCCAACTTTCATCGCACTGTCCTAGCGGATACGTTCGTCGTACGCCCCACTTTTTCACTCAATCTTCTTTGTCTGTTAGTACTGACAACCCTACGCTAAAATCGTTGCTCTCGGTTGTTAAGTGAAGGCCGTCGGTCACTGCTTTGTCTGTGGTGCGAGTTAATTCCTTTAATCTGGAATTCTCGGCACACTCTTGACACTGCGGATCTGGAAATACTGAATTCCCTGACGATTTCCGAAATGGAATGTCCTGCTCACCTAGCCCCAACTGCCACTCCACGATCAAAGTTAGTTGGTTTCCATCGTGTGACCGTAGTCACGTCGGAAACCTTTTCATATGAATCACCTGATTGCAAATGACGGCTCCGCCAACGCATTGGCATTTTATATCTTATGTTCGCGATACCACCGCCCTCTGCATATATGCATACCGCTATCCCATGACTTTTGTCACCATTATTTGAGCCGGAGAACGCGGCGTGTCAGACCAGCAGCCTTCTTTGAGTTTCCGTACTAACATGAGAACGGCAGACATATAGTTGGTCAAAATTAGTACTGAAGCCGACTACAGCAGTCCGTGCATGATGGAGAAGTTTGCTCTCAAATGCAACTTGCACCAGGGGAGAACAGCGTTCTGTTATTCGATTTTTGCGTAGTGAACGTGTGAAACCCGTTTAAATTCATCAACGATTGAAGGTACAGTACGGTGATGCATGTTTGTTCAAATGGCTCTGAGCACTATGGGACTTAACATCTATGGTCATCAGTCCCCTAGAACTTAGAACTACTTAAACCTAACTAACCTAAGGACATCACACAACACCCAGCCATCACGAGGCAGAGAAAATCCCTGACCCCGCCGGGAATCGAACCCGGGAACCCGGGCGTGGGAAGCGAGAACGCTACCGCACGACCACGAGATGCGGGCTGCATGTTTGCCACAGCAGCTAGTCTACGAATGGAGTAGGAAGTTCGCAAATGGTGTGACTTCATAGTAAGATGCTCCTCGTCCAGGTGAGGCACATCCACAGAATACTGCAGCAGTTGAAGCCATAGTGAAGGAAAACCGCCGAGTGACACTGAATGACATTGCAGCATGTTTACAGATTAGTCATGGGTCAACACACCACATTGTGCATGATGTGCTCCAGTTTCACAAAGTGTCTGCAAGATGGGTGCCACGTCAGCTGACTCCTGAAATGAGAGAATGACGTGTTGATGCTTGTGGAGAACTTCTTCGGCGCTTTGAACGAGAAGGTGATGGCTTCCTTGCAAGAGTCGTTACTGGGGACGAAACCTGGGTTCACTTCCACCAACCGGAAACGAAGAGAGCGAGCAAGAAATGGTGCCATTCCTTATCACCAAAACCCAAGAAGTTTCGAACAGAACCATCAGCAGGGAAGGTTATGCTGACTACTTTTGGGACGAAAAAGGCGTCATTTTGGAGCATTAAATGCCTAGAGGGACCTCTGTCACCAGTGCATCATATACAGATCTCCTAAAAAATCATCTGCGGCCTGCAATCAAATCAAAGCGACGTGGATTGCTGTCTGCAGGTGTTCTTTTGCAACATGACAATGCAAGGCCCCACACTGCTCGTACAACAGTTGCAACAATCACAGACCTGCATTTTGAGTGTCTTCCTCACCCACCATACTTACCAGACCTTGTCCCAAGTGATTTCCATATGTTTGGACCACTCAAAGACGCAATGGGAGGAAAGAAGTTCTGTTCTGATGAAGAGGTACGCTACGTGGTGCATGAGTGGTTGCGCGGACTACCAAAAGAATTTTTTTCTAAATGAATTTATGCACTTTGTAAGCCCTGGAGGACTCGCATTGAGCGTGGGGGAAATTATGTTGAAAAGTGATACAGCTTTGTACCACTGCTGCACAATAAATAATATTTAAAAAAATATTTAAGATTTTCATTTGACTCACCCTCGTAATAATACATTTACTCTTTTCCGCACACGCACACACACTCAAGTAGTACTGAAGTACATACAGTTTTCTTTTCGAGTCATAGTCGTGTGACTCAATGGCTTTGCTCGGAGCTCATCCAACGGATGCAAGATCTTTCCTCAGAGCTATCATAGGCATCAAACACACAAATTCCACTGGAAATGTTAGTAAGGGTTATTCTAACAAACACTACAGTAAGGAAACGTGAAATGACTAATTACCTCCATTTTTTAAAAAAGTGACTCTCCCATGTTTTTTTGTATACAGCTACTATAACAGTTGCTGACCACAGCTACTGTATACAGGTGGTAAGAAACAGTCCGAAAACATTGTATGGTGTTGCAGGGAAGGTAGTGCTAAGAAATAATTGTTAAGAAATAATTTCGATGCGTTGTGTCGTTCCGATTTAATTGTCATTGAAGTTAGCCGATCAGGCCTTTGCACGCGCAAACACAAGCGGCCCGAAAATGACAGAGTCGCCGAACGTGTTTGTCGTCTGCTTTCCTAGAACCGAACAAGAAAGCGATACAAAAACTAGACATGGGACAGTAGTAAGAATCGAACCCAAGCCAAAAGGTGAGCAGTCTCTTGCGTTACCATCTAGTGTATGAAAACAACTGATACTAACTGTACCTGACTGGATGTTTGAATTTACGTGAGCAACGGCCTGATTGTCTAACTTCGATGCTAATTAACTTAGTAACGGCATAATGGATCAAATTTCTTCTTAACAAGTGCTTTTCAGCACAACCTGCCCTTCAGTTTTCTTACAAGCTTTTCAGACTTTTTCTGAGCACCCTGTGTATAGAACAATATCTAGCAAATTTAAATCTTCAAATGTGTCTAACTATGGTCGTCCATCAGGCACGTTTGGCGCTGGCGAGATGATAGATGAATGCAGTAAAAAGTTGAAGATGGGCAGCGACAAAACAAAAAAGGAAGTCACTATTACATAAAGTTCATTGATCTTAATATTCCCGTCGGAGCGGATGTTACACTCTTCCGGTCGTGGGCTTAATTAATGCCCTTATGTTCAAGTCAAAAATATATCTTAAATTGCAGTTTCATAAAGTCATAAGCAAGAAACATCAGTATAATGATACTGTCCAATCTACGTATGTTGAGTATCATCCGATAGTGCTGGCAACCAGCTCGTGTATGTGTGTGTGTGTGTGTGTGTGTGTGTGTGTGTGTGTGTGTGTACGTGTCATACTCCAGTGTCGTCGCTCGCCTCTTCGCCACAAACAAAGCCAAGGCCGTATAATTATACAGGATAACACATTATTCAAAAATTCACAGAAAAGGAAAGTCGCAACAATTTAATTTCTAAACTTTTATGGCTACGTCCCAATGTCAACGTGTTGAGAAAATCCACGCAACGGTTGTCATGTTACACGGGCATCCAATTTACAACAAGGAATCTTGAAACAACGGACGTCGCATCTGTGGGATGTTCCACCTTTGACAAATGAAAATTGATACTATTCTGCGCTACCGAGCTAGATAGTCTCAAGTTAAAATTAGATGTGTTGCTCCCCTGGGAGGGGGATCATACTCGGTAATACTGTGTACAATAATAATAGTAAAATAAGGTCACAAAATTATATTGTACGTGGGTGTTTAAGATCCACTCTCCAATTGTCATATAAACTGTATAGCTGAGAGGGTAACGGATAACATCGGGTTGTTAAGACATATCAGTAAGTAATGAAGTTGTATTATCTGTCTATAGAGGCGTATTGTAAATCTTTAATGGGAAATGGGAAATCTGAAAATGGGGCGGGCGGACTCGAAATCTGTAATTTTTCAATAAAATTGAAGATCATTTAATTGCAGTTTGAGAAAAATTAATTTTACTCTCCTTTCTCTCATCATATCCTAAGAAGACCGTGACTACGAATTAAATACTACAAAAACATTAGTTACAGATAATGAATTTAAATCCAACATTATTGATAACATTTTCAATAAAAACTGAAGAAGCGAAACAGTTTCCTGCTGTATCCAGTGAACAGCATAGACAAACAAAAAAGGAAATGGTGTAGTTTACCTTTTATAGGTAAAATTATTTATATGTGTTTTTCTTTGTCACACGACGTTAGCTATATCTGTCTTCAGTTCGAAGGATTAACAACCTATCATGATGAAAAGGGACGTTTATAACATAATCTGCCAAGATTTTCAGTCCTGCTATGTAGAACAGACTGGCGGTCGATCTGTACTAGGTACAGTGAAGGCGTTAGAAGCTGGAGTTTAAAGAAGTCAGATTCATCCTTCGCAGAAAATTGCTTCAACCAGAAACACAAACATGTAATAGATGCAGAATTCCCATTTATCGAGGGAAACAGTGGAAACAGTGGAAAGATCATTCAGTTAGAAATATTGCAAATTAAAAAGTAGAAGTGTGTATCCCCACATTTGCTACTGAATGAGCAGACTTGATTTAATTCTTCACCCCTTTTAGATAATGTTGCGTCTTCTACATAGTAGAGGAAACTTGGTGTCGTCATTCATAAATAGGTAATCACACAAATATCCATACCTGTGCACATAACTCTACTCCCGTTCATATTTATTCATAATGGAAATATATGCTGTCCTAATGAATGACATAACGCTGTGCAATACAAATGTAACTGTGTCGAAATAATCAGCAGAGATACTTTAACAGTTAAAGTTGAGAAATTGTAAGTTAAGGAGATGACATACATTTATCTTTCCTTGGATGCTGTCCTTGGAATCAACTGGATACTGGATACTGGACTTACAGTCCAAAACGTAAGTATTAGAAAAATAATAAAGTATTATGAAACAAGGCAAAAAAGTGTTTCGTTTAGTTAATACAATAAAATAATAGTTCCTAAGTACAAAGCTTGTTTCTGTTGCGTGAAAGTAAAATTAAAATTTCCATCTGTGATGCCCTTTTTGCCCTCCGTTCGGTAATAAGTGGTGTAAGTATCGTGAATTCATGCATTTGGAGGCGATGTGTCGTTTAACTGTGTTGGATGACGAAGCTGTTGGGCGATTTTAAACGCCACTCTTCCGAACGCACTCGCTGTATACCGTGCACATTATTCCGTGAGTACCTCTCCACATTCTGCATCCCAGTTCGTAATCGACACGTTCTCCGCCTCCATCTCCACGTCATTAGCACAGACGCCTCATCAGAATACGCTGCGACGTACCGTTAACTTCTGATTCACGTACTGTCATTGGGAGCCCTGCAACAGACAGACACGCAATGTCAGTGTAGCAATAGCTCTGCTCTGCGTGGCTCCATTTTGCAACTGCCGTTATCGCCGTAATACATTCCTGAAATAGCTCTTCCTCTATAACGCTCCAGTTGTAAATCTTGTGGTTTCATGGTGCGCTGGATATTGGACGAGATTTCTGGCATGTGGCCTAATGAAGTATAGTTCTTGCACTGCTGCTTCGATTATATATATTTCGATCATCGAACTGAGGTGCAAAGAAATTAATGGCACAGCTTGACTGAAAGAAAAAAACGGTTAGTAAGACGCAATGTGAGTCATCAAGAAACAGTCTAGTTGGTATTGGAAACAAGTTTGTGTGTGTTTGTTTGTGTGTGTGTGTGTGTGTGTGTGTGTGTGTGAGAGAGAGAGAGAGAGAGAGAGAGAGAGAGAGAGAGAGAGAGAGAAAGAGAGAGAGAGTAAAAAGAGAGAAAGTGAGTGAATGAGTGAGGGAGGGATGAAGGATGGTGGGAGGACTGAAGAGGGAGACCAGGGGTTGACTGCAATAAAAAGCATAATTATGGAAATGCGGTTCTGTCTACCGCAAACGCCAATTCTTCTTGTTTAAGACACGAACCTGTTTAATGAAATTTCGCCATCGTCAATGGGTAAATTTACTTTCTGTCAAATAACGTGTAAATAAATTTTGCATGGTAATGTATACACTTTTGAGATTATGGTAGTTACATTTATGACATTATTAACAGACAGAAATATGTAGCCTACATTAACAGCACATACTGATGTTTATGTAGCTATCTGACTTTGCAGTACAGTTAACATGTTGCTCCATTTATCATCAGAATTCAGTAAAGGTTTTTCAATATTATGTTACATGTATTTAACGAAATACTAGGCCTAAAATGAAATTATTGCTTTTTTCCCGCTATTCTAGATTGTAGTACTGTCATTATATTCTGCTGTCGGTACTGATTTGTTGTTTTATTGTTTAATTATCATTTGTTAAGCTAGAGTAATAGTAATCACTGAAACGAATTTTTGCGGTAAACAAGAAGACAGAACCGTATTTCCATAATTACATATTAAGAAACAAACACAGACAAAAAGTGGGATTTAATCAAAAGATTAACGGATTAAATTGATTTAGGTTGTAATAGCTATGCAGAGATGACTTGCTCAGGAGGGGCCAGTCTTCAGACGGAAGAACACGGCAACAAATCTTTCGGTCATTTACTAAGTGAGGACAAGACTATAACTGAACCGCTGTGGATCTTTTACTTCTCTTCCTTTCTTTCCTGCGTTTCTTTCTGATGCAAGGAGACCCTGTCGACCGTTGTAGTAGTCTCAGTTCTCTTCAACAAGATTCCGGACAGCTGTGAGGTATGATGCATCTATATCCACATATGTACTCCACAAGCCACCGAACCGCATGTCGTGGAGGGTACATATCCATAACTACTCCGCAAGCTAACACACGAAGCATAGCGTAGTGTTCCTTGTACTACTACCAGCCATTACATTTTGTAAATCAAAAAGCAACGAGAGAAAAAAGACTATCTACACGCCTCTTATATTGACTCCGCGATCCTGGCGGGAAATTTACATAGGCGGCAGTAGAATTATTCTGCAGTCAGCCGCAAATGCCGGTTCTCTAAATTTTCTCAGTGGTGTTTCGCGAAAAGAACACCGTCTTCCCTCCAGGGATTCCCATTTGAGTTCACGAAGCATGTCCGAAATTCGCGCGTATCGATCGAATCTGCCGGTAAAAAATCCAGCAGCACTCTTCTGAATTGCTTCGATGTCTTCCTTTTATTCGAGATGGTGTGGATTTCAGACACTCGAGTAGAACCTAGCAGTGGGTCACACTAATTTTCTGCACGCGGTCTCCTTTATAGATCAGCTACACTTTCCTAGAACTCTCGCAGCAAACCAAGTAGCTTTTCCTACTGTAGACCTTACGTGCTCGCAAATTTTGATATTGCTAGGCAACGTTACGTCTAGATATCTAAGCGACGCGAATGTGTCAAACAGCACACCAGTATCACTTTTCCTTCCCCTGTTTCATTCGTGGATGACACGTGGAAAGAAAAGTTGTAGGTAACCTTCTGTATGAGCTGGAGTTTCACTGATTTTGGCGTAGTGCTCATAACGCGTGGTGTAGTTGGAAAAAGCGGTATGTTGGCTTGCTGATTTCGGGACGTAGGCCTTTCGAATTTTATGAGTAAGACTCGACAAGATGCCCAGCGTCTTTCTTATAATGTCTTCCGTTACCAAACGGATAGAGCATTGATAGAGAAGCTGTGGCACGTTATTTAGCGCTCCTTGAGGTGCCACGCTGTCCTGTTAAGCGCCATATTTTCGGAAGTCATTCTGTGGTAGTTTTGAAAGAGGAATAGTACAGCTGCGAACTTGTAAGATGAGTTATCGCCGAATTTCTTTTCAAAATCATGCCTAACATTTGCGTGGTGCGCAACTGCACACACAAAAGCAATAAAACTATGAATATATCAAACTGCAACTGCGTACTGTTTACAAACATAATCTGTTAGTCGTTACCAGCACAGAAAGAGCTTTTAACTTCACGTGAATATGTAAGTTTATTATTTTACGCAAGGTATCCTAATTTCCTTACTGTCATGTACCATGGCCCTCTGTGTTGACCTCCGAAAACTTGGCAGTGGATTGTTTAGTTTGCTTCAGTCAGTTGCGACGCTACCTCCCTGTATTATTCGAATTCTTTGACCGTTGCAGTTTGTTGCGCGTTTCTGAGACATTGTGTCACTGACTAAAAAAAACGTGCATCTCTTCTTTTAATCTTTTCTCTGTTAATCTAACTTGGTAAAGGTCTCGCACTCAGTAACTGGTCGAAGAAGAGTAAATTGCACTTCGAACTGCCCTCCCAGCAAATTTAAAAACAGCACCTGCCCTCCCACATGCTTACGTTTATGTGGTCGTTTTGCATCAAAACATAGCGGACCGAAATTCTCTATTCTCAGTCGGAAATAATTAGAATTTCCATCACTGGTGTCTGCCTTGAGACTAAAGGAAATCTACCGAAATTATGATCGAACTAGGAGAAAGAGATCAACAGATCTTAGTTAATTTCTGGAGACAGTACTATAAAAAACATGAAGGCCGGTTCAGTAAGTAGATGTGTACAGTTTGGCATTGATATCTGCTGTTGTTTTACCATATATGATAGTATTTTACTTCTACCGACGATAACAGATTTTGAAAAAATTGATAGTACTCTTGTCAAAACTTAACCTCAAATATATTAAATAATTTAATGCAACCCAGGGAGTTCTTGTCTTCAGATGATAATAGGCGTCTGGTCGGTAGACACATATAGCTAGCGAAGCATTCTGTTCAAATAATCAGCGCAAAGTTGGAAACAATGCAGGTTGCTGGGCTGTAAAAGCCAAGTACATCATTGTTGTTCCAAACAGGACTCAGATATGTGGATTGTAAGATACAGGGCTCACTACATGAACAGCAGATTCTGCAAACGGCTGCAGTATGTGGGGTCATCTTCCAGAGACTTTCTGCTTTTCTTCCGAGTATCAAAACTATTTACCAAAAATTATGTTGATTCCATTAGCAAAAGCCACCAAAAACTGATCTACTGCTATCCGATCAAGACTCGGTCACTGTGCTCTTTCAGGACGCACAGCTGTTGTCAAACTCAGCTCAACACGTGCCAGTTTTAACACTTGTGTCAACAAAATATTCGTAGCTGTAAGCTTGCTTACACTGCCGACGTGCACAGTGCAAAGTGATTTCTTCCACTGATAAGAATACCCGAAGCTATGCAGTCGGCATACATGCCAATATTTCATATGTTATTAAGTCTATCTAATTCTAAACCCGCATCATTGTCCTTTTCCCCTCGTAGCAGATGCTTTGTTGATGTACTCTCTACTTCTGAGATATATGATTACATGAAAACTTTCATATTACCAAGTATATCTTAATTTCTTTTGTGCCCTTTATTTCTAGGCGAAGTAATACCGGCATTTAACGCTAAATAAGTATAAGAATTTCACCTGCATTAATTACCCGAAGATGCTTCCAAATATCTACAAATAGTTAGCAATGGATCCGCCCACAAGAAACGTCATATCTGCGATTCTGAATACAGCAGGGTTGCAACTGAAATAATAAACGTCTCTCTAAAGAGCTTTTTCTACACTAGTAGTCCAGCGACAATTTTTTGCATCTAATTTATAATCTTCGCTCCAAGGTTGCTTGGTTGTTTTGGGGAAGGAGACCAGACAGTCAGGTCATCGGTCTCATCGGATTAGAAAGGACGGTGAAGGAAGTCGGCCGTGCCCTTTGAAAGGAACCATTTGCCTAGAGCGATTTAGGGAAATCACGGAAAACCTAAATCAGGATGGCCGGACGCGGGACTGAACCGTCGTCCTCCCGAATGCGAGTCCAGTGTCTAACACTGCGCCACCTCGCTCGCTGACTTCGCTCCGAGAATCATTAAAAATGACAGATCTCTTTCGTAATAACACCTTTCAAAGGTTGCTTTTTTGCAGCAATTATTCTTGGATTATTTTAGTAACTTACACCACTTCGTCTTCCTGCGACTTGTCTATACGTCAACGGTGTTAAAACGCAGTTTCTCTTCAGTATCATAAATATTAAAAAGTTCCTTTTCATGAAAGATTTTGTTTCATAATCATCATTGTGTAATTTTTCCTCTTTTTTCATCTTGGTATTGACAAACTGAGATCATGTAACCGCGTAAACTCTCCTTATTTCTTTTCTTTTCTCTCCTGTTTGTTACTTTACTCCTCCATCGTCTTCCTATGAAGCCTTCTAAATTTAGTATTTCATATTTAAAAACGTTTATTTATGCTATTTCCGTTTCTTTGATTTTGTTTCTTTATAGTTATTTTCGTATTTCTGTAACCTATGCTATTGTCTATTTCTTTTTCCAAAAATACAGTAATATTTGTTTCTTTAGCTTGTTCTCATTCATTCGGTAAAGGTGTCCAAAGAAGATTAATCTTGGTTTTGTCAGTACCTGTGATATTTTCTGTACATTTTCGTAGATCTCCTCACTATTTCTTATTTTCAAACGATCTGTAGTTTCTATTGGACTCATCAATTTTATAATAATCCGTTTCTCAAGCATATCTGCTCTGTCTAGTTTATAGTTCAACGTTAAGTTTTTAATATTTATCATGAATTTTATTATTTCAGCTGAAATTTGAGACGAGTTATACTGGCCATTTTCTTCGGAAAATTTATGTAACTGCTTCTATCAGATTTTCTGAAAGTATTGCAAAAACTTTGCTGTCTACTCTGATTCCATTTGATTTCCGTCCCAGAACACTATTGGTTCAATGCTGCGAATTTTTTGCTCCAAATTCCAGATCCTTGCATTTTTTTTCCAAAACACAGTTAAACAGTAAAGGTTAACCGTCTCCTCGTCTAATACCAGTCTTCAATTCAAATTATTTAAATACTTCCCCATAAGTTTCGTTTTACATTTCGTATTTGTTATAGTTTCACGAATTATGTTTGCTAATTTTTGGCTACACCACGACACAGACATCTCAGAAATGGCTCTTGTTCTAGGGCACTATCATGCAGTACGAATCTCTAGTGCAGTATATTGTTAGTATTGGATTATCTTGCTTTCCTCTCTATTTTATCATTTGAATTTCTTATCCAAGTTTGTCTAGCACGTATTAATGTTATCACTATTGTTTATTATGTAAAGTTAATGTTTTTGGAAATTTTATTTAATTTTCATATTTGGACATCAGTGCCGCAACTGACTAATACTTTATTAGTTTCTATCTACATCTTACTTATTCAGTAACTCTACATCACAGCACAGACCTACGAGAGGTGGATATTGTTCTAGGGAAACATCGTGCAAAAAATTATGTTGCACTGTACTATTAACACCACATTATCTTAGTTGTCTCCCCATTTTAGCAGATCATTTTCATATCGAAATATGACGGAACAGCCCGCTGTATATTAGGAGGCTACGCCCTTTTTATATGGAAAATTTTCCTTTAAATTAAATTAAAATGATTCTAATTATAACTAGTGTCACAACTCTGAATTCGTAAGTTACTGAAGAACCGAAATGTAACTGTATTTAGAGGAGATAATAGGATGTTTTTGACCTAATCATTCACAAGTGTGTGCTCATTAGGAATGTTGTGTGTGACAGAGTACATTTAACATTTCGTTACTGTGTTGTGGTTTCATGCACCCCAGTCGATGTATTTCTCAGTGTTGTCACGAGATGGCACATAATTTGTGCTTGGACATTTCGGTAGCTTACTTTTACAATTTGTAGACGCCGCTATTGTAGTTATGCCAGTTTAGCTTCGTTCGGGGAGGAACAGAAACGCCTTTTTCGTAGCTTGGGTTTATCAAACCCAGAAGACTAATGGACTCTCTCTGTTTTCGCAACCTGGAACTGTAATATACATTGTGTTATACGTAGTCTATCAGTTGATTATCTGTAACTCAGTTGCTGAATAAGTAATTTTTAACAGTCACAAAATAGTTACGTAGGAAATTTCCATTGTGTAAGGAATTTTCCCTAAATTTTTCCTTTAATCTTCAAATTTATATTTTAATTTTCTGTGCCCCAATGAAACAATCCCTGAAAAACCACCATCACAAAGCAAGCGCCCGATATGCCCTAGACTCAAAGATATAAAAACTAAATATCAGCGCCGTAAATGCATTAAATTTTTGAGCTTACAGTATATTGTTCCAATTTGTGAAAGGCGTTTCAGTAATGAAGAAGACGCTGAATGAACATTGGTTGCTCCAATTATTACATGTAAACAAAGTTCACATTACAACTACAATTAGGACAATGTAAGTATACTTATTATTTCTTTTGTTTACGACATTATAAGCATTATGGTTGACAGTTACAAAACCATTCAGAACTATAAGAAATCCAAACTTTTTGTGGTTGATGCAAATTACTAAAATTTACTAACAATGTAATTCTGCAGGCTTTCGTGGCCGTTGTCACTGAAATTAAAATTTTCTGGGTTATTAGGCCGCGTCATATTTCTACTAAAATGATTGACGTTTCGATCCTTCTGCTGAGGTCTTCCTCAGGATCCCAGTAGAGGGGTCAAAACGTCGATCATTTTAGTAGAAATATGACGCAGACTAATAACCCAGAAGATTTTAACTTTACTAACAATGCTTTCACCAATAGTTGGAAAAAAATCATTGTTCTCAATGGACTGGAAATAACAGCCAACCAGTTTCAAAACACAGGATTACACATGATTATTAAACCTTGGTTTAGACTGTCTTCTTTAGAAGTTATTGCACTTATTAACAAATGTTACGGGCATTATGTGTTGAAAAGAGACGGTATCATTACAATAAGAAAAATTACAGGAAATGTTTACAAATAATTTTAGTGAAGCACACTCACGTAGAATCACATATTATCTATATCCGATGTGGGAGTCGTTAACTCTGTTTAGTACATGCACGTGCCATCCATTTAACTGCCATTTCAAATGCATAATTTTAAAGTAGTAGGTCTCTACTGTAGGGCTTCATCTTAAACTTATTTTTTAATCTCACACATCTGACAATGGACCCAACAACATGTAGTGTGCCACTTGAAAGATTTGTATATACGGTATATGATATTTAAATATCCTAAGAGCGTGAGTATGCTACGTGTAGAGCTAGTGACGAGATAACATCTCTGTTCCACACACAGTGTCGTAATATTTGTGAATAGGTATAAGACCTTCTGAAGAAGACAGTTCTAAAACTGCCGAAACCATGGTCAAATTTTAATAAACGTGTATTTTACAACTGGTGGTCTGTTATTTCCAGTTCTTTGAAGATCTCGCATGAGGAGTTGTTGAAGCACAACCATGTTTAAAATCTTACAATATTTTTTCTCTTATTTTCGAATAAAAAATTTAACATGGCGCCACTCAAAGTCCACATCACCAATAATATTAAATTAGTTGACAGTAGAAACGAAGGGTTAAGAAAATTGCTAGTCAAGGTGATGACTGAAGATCATTCCAGTGATGAGAATGGCAGGGCGACGTGCTGTACCACGTTTCCGCGTTTCGCGGTCCCCTCTGGAGAGGGCGCCAGTAGTGGTGATAAGGGCGCGTATAAAGGCAGCGCATGTGGGCGGCGTGTGCCTGTCCGGTGGACGCCACCATGCTCGCCCCACAGCCGTGGCTGCCTATGCTGCTGCTGCTGCTGCTGCTGCTGCCGCCGCTGCTGTTGGCATCTACCGTCGCGCCGACATCGTCCACCTCGTATCGTGGGTAAGTCTTCCACTCACTTAGCGTTCTGCCACTATAGCAACTGCTTGTGTATAAACCCTCGTCGAATCGCTGTACGGTGCTCAATGCAGGGATTCTTTCTCCGCTACATGTTAACCTTTCATCTCATACCATTCAAGGATTGAGCACGTGGAGCACTACTACATTCATGATGGTTTATAAGGATAAAATGGAAATGAGCGTTTGGCGTCATTGGCCGGGAGGCCCCTTGCGGGGCAGGTCCGCCCACCTTCGTGCGGGACTTATTACATTCGACGCCACATTGGGCGACCTGCGCGCCGGATGGGGACGAAATGATGATGAAGATAGCACAACACCCAGTCCCTGAGCGGAGAAAATCCCCGACCCAGCCGGGAATCGGACCCGGGCCCGTAGGACGGCAATCCGTCACGCGGACCACTCATCTATGGGGGCGGACGTTTAGGAGGGTTAGTAAATACCACCAGACCCTCATCTCCCTGAATCTTTAAACAATCGAACTCTCTTCTATAAAACAACTCCAGACGTCTGAATACTTTACAAGTGAGTTAATGTGTTACGTATTTGACGTTAAGCAAGTAAGCGAGAAAATATTTAGAAAGGGTTTGAAATTATGTTTAACCTCGTCGAGTCGCTATAGGACGCTTTTCGCCGCAACATGTTAAGATTTCATGGGTTGAGCTCGTGAAGCACTGCGACCCGCACGGCTATTTATAAGTGTTAGTAAATAACACTAAATCCCCCAATCCCAGATTATGTAAAGAATCGCACTGCCATGTGTAAAACAGCTCCAAAAGTCTGGTTATGTTAATGTGTTAAATATTTGTCGTTAAGCATGTAAGCGAGAAAAAATTTAGAAACGGTTCAAAATTATGTTTAAAATTTGCTGGAAGACGTTACGTGCGCCGGTTATTAACAAATCGGATGAGTACAGTCTGTGCTTCGTTTTAAGCAAATGTTAGGTTTTTCACGGATCTCAATGTCCTGAACTGTGTGTCGTACAATAATGTAATTTTGCAGGTACATTCAGTGGTATACGAGGATATAGTCTGCAAAATGTACTGCAAATAAAGCTGATAGTTCAAAAATAGTTCAAATGGCTCTGAGCACTTTAGGACTTAACATCTATGGTCATCAGTCCCCTAGAACTTAGAACTACTTAAACCTAACTAACCTAAGGACATCACACAACACCCAGTCATCACGAGGCAGAGAAAATCCCTGACCCCTCCGGGAATAGAACCCGGGAGCCCGGGCGTGGCAAGTAAGAACGCTACCGCACGACAACGAGCTGCGGACAAAGCTGATAGTGAAGAAGTAACAAATTAAAACGTAATGCCTGATGCTCTAGTTGTACTGCATGAATAGTGAAAATTTAGTACTTAATAAACTATTTTCCGCCCATCATTTTGTGGGCAGGTTGTTAGTGGGGAAAAATTTCGTAAGGGTTTAAAACTATGAGTAAAGTTTCGTTCTCATCCTCAGATAGTGAATGAATGTAATCTGGGTAATTTGCGCTCCGTGAGCTACGGTACCTCAACACATACAGGGGGTTGGGTATTCCCAGTACAAATATCTAGAACTTGTACGTGGGAGTGAGTAGATAATGTTTTGAATAGGAACTCACGTCCGGAAATGCAACGTTTCCCTTCTGTGAGGATTTCAATTGAGATTCTGAATCATCCACTTCCGCTTGAGGAATTGAATTAGGCGTGACGCATTACAGTTACAAGGGGTACCCGGAAAGTAATTTCTGAGCGGCCGCGAAATAGAAACCACTGTGAAAATCAAGAATGTTTTATTTGCAACAGTTAGCTACAAATTCCAGCTACATAGTCGCCGCTCCGACTTCGACATTCGTCGCAGCGCTGTATTAACATTCCAGTACCCTCGTCTTAGAAGGCCGCCGCCAGTGCTTTCCGCCAATTCTCTACCCTAGTCTACAGCTCGCTGCCTGTGCCAAAATGTTGTCTTCATAGCCATATGTTCATGTGAGCAGGGATCAAACTCAGAGGGAGACATCACAGGCTGTATTATGGATGATCCAATACTTCCCATCGAAAACTCTGCAGGAGCATCTTCATTGTCCCTGAGAAATGCGGCTGAAAACTGTCTTGAAGAAGGAAACGCATAACTCTTATGATATGAAGGCTGCATAGCTTCAGGTGAAATTTCTCACCAGGCTCTCACACTTGGTGGGCGATACTATTTTCTAGCCGTGTTCACTGTGCGCTCGGAGCTGAAAAGAACGACGTGGCGCGATCGACGGGCGTACTAGAGATATTACTCAATACATCTGTGCAAAGCTTCATGGGTTTTCACAGTAGTTTCCATTTCGCGACCGAATAGCCCTAATATTAGGTGACAGTTCGAAAAAAAAAAAAACATAGCGAAGCATCATTTCATCACTTAACGTTTGTTTGCACTAACACTGGAACATTGTGTTCTGTGCGTACAGTATGCTTCGTTCTTTCTGTCTTGGAATAAGGTAAACGTATAATGTTTAGGTGTTAATACAAAAAAAACATCCTTAAGGATACAGGGTACTTTTCTGGCTCAATATTATGTAAAAATCAACACCTATTTCTTTCAGGCACTGTTTATAATATATATGTTTTACAGATCTTTTGTTGATCTTAGGTAATGCAGCACACTTTCTAGACAAATTAGAAGTATTTTGAATATTTTTGAACCTGCTTAGGGTCATTAAAAAATTACAAAGAAATTAGTGAATTTTTTTTCCAAAATGCTTCCTCAAATTGAGGTACCGTTTAATCCAATGTTATACATTTGAAGGAGAGCAAATTTTTACCAGATATGCATCACATGATGGCTTAGGTACTAGACCTATTTAATTCCACCTGTTATGTACATTACAAGGATAAAAAATATCGCATCTTACATTTTAATAATTTTTTCCTAATAAAAATGTTATTTTTTCTACAATTTAGTTGATTCTGCAATAAAGCATAGGTCTACTACATTAGTATGGACTATTGCAAGCTACATAAAAAAATAGAGCAATGCTTTATAAACTTTAGGAAATATTTGTGCCTGAATTCTGAAAAATACAACTTGCGGGAAGTTACGAATGACGATATGAGTCCAATTAAACTGTGCCTCAGAACATTCCTGAAGCATAGTCTTCATCCTGCAGCATTTCTTCCTCTTGGCATACCTTTCAGCACTTCTTGCTTCTTTGGTAACTTGAAGAACGAATCTTTCAGCTTCATGCACCCATTGCCTGTCACACACAAGCAAGTGATCTTACATATTAGAGACACATTTTATGCCTAAATTTCTCAGGACTTCCAACCATCCTATCACTTCATCGTTGAAACATATGACTGCATCTAGTACACCAACTTTTGATGTATTTATTCCTGGGTAATCTTTTCCATATGTATTCTGAGTACCCCCTGAAGACATTTACTAAGCAAAACAGGGTCACTCAGGTGTCTAAAAATTGGTTTTATTTCATTCATAACATTCCCAGGCAGTGAATGCTTATGATGGTATATTTGACCACTTTCTTTTGCTTTTTGGTAACCACGCCAAGAATCTGCTCCTTTACGGCGAAGTCCCTGAACAGGGTGGTCATCTGTGGACAACTTAGAAGAGTAGGTGGCCCACACAGCTTTCCTCATTGATGTAACACCATTCAGAGGTGCAGTTCGTCTAATGGCCAGTCCATAATAACTCTGAAGAAGGTCTATTTGAGTTTCTGACAATTGCCTCGGCCAGACAGAGATTTTCCATCAGAGAGCAACTTTCCTTTCATTTCTCTTCGTAGCTTCCTCAATCTAGAACCCATCCTCTTTTGTACATGTCTACAACACTCCAGGTTTGCTACCAAGCTATCACCATAACCACTGAACTCATTAATTTTACTGAAACCTTTAGAGTTCCCATCGCCTAGCTACTTCATATATCTAACGTTATAAACGGGCACCGACCTATGAAATATTTTTAGAGCTCCATCTCACTCCATACCTCCACTCTAACCATCATAAATTCAATGTGTCCTTCAGTGTTACCATGGCAGGTGTGGCAGTGCTTAGATAAGCACTCAACATCAACAACTTTTCCATTCTCCAGGGAAGTAGCACTTACAACACCATTCAAGGAACTATGTCCTCGACGTTGAAATGTCCCATCAAGTGCAACAACAATGTCCCTGGTCCCACTAATATTTACAATTTATTCTACGGCACGTTTCATAGATGCTTCAGACACAACCGTCTAGGCATCTAAAACTATTTTTATGTACTTGCTGTACCTACTGGGAGGAGGAGGAAGGTCCATCAAACCACAAAAAGTTTCAGCAGCCTTTTTTCCTTTTCCTGTTGCACGCACTGCATATACTAACTTCAATATCACATCATATGAATTACGCACAATGTTCAAAGTCATTTTCGAGGTAGATTTATTGCAGGATCTACACAGAACAACTAATTTTGACACTAAACCCTTCCTGCTACTTTGTTGTTCAGTTATTTCCGGTAATTTCCAGACAGCCTACACCATCACATTGTTTACATTTCGCCACTTCCTTTCTCAAAGAAGATAAGATACCCACATCAACAACAACAAATCCACTACAAACAGTGTCAATGTTAACACAAAAATTTGAATCACCAGGAGGCGTGCGTTGTGGGAGTTTCTTCCCTGAACAACAGATACATAGGTTACTTTCAACAGTGTGGCTTGCTTTGTGTGTGAACTGGTTACCACGGAATTTCCTTTTATTGAATTTATTGATACGTGGCATAGTTCGTATTTATTGCACACTGAAGGATATGTACTTCGTCAAACATATGTAGCTCTTGGGCAACAAACATTCAGTAACACGTGAACAAACTGCTTCAGCGAAACAAAAGTAAATAGTAGCAAAGGTAATCACTTACAGACACAAGAAACCTGCACTGTTACCAACATATACTATGTGTCATACGTATAATCGCTGGAAACAGAAAGTTCACAGTTCTTTTCGAAATAATACTGGTTTCTGTAACAGAAATAAAGGGGGCGTGGCGGCATACATGACTGTAACTTTACTATAGAATTTAATAAAGTCATAAAAATTTCGATTTTTCCACCATTTATAAGTACCCGGTATCCTTAAGTGATAAATAGGTGTTTCGATATGTTTCCTTTCGAATTGTTACCTAATAATTATACCGCATCACGCCTAATTCATTTCTTCAAGCGGAAGTGTACGAGTTACGCTTCTGAACTGAAACCGTCCTAGATCGGTAAGTTCCCAGACATGTGTTCCTATTCAAAATATTCTGTGCTTCCTCCCCTCTACAAGTTCTAGAAGATCATGATGGGAATTCCCAAACACCCCGTGTACGCATTATCTAACTGCACTGCTTGACTTACCGTATTAAACATTTAACATTAGATTACACCATTTAATGAATAGATTACAACAGCATCTTAAACTTTAAAATTCGGTCAAAATTTACATTATATACTGAAAATGAAATTTTTATTGTCCCTAGAAGCCGTTAGATAGGTAGCCTGCAACTGGGACGGTACTTAATGAACCAGTGTTACCCATTTAGTAATATAGCTTTTATTAGATGGTAGTGTGGACTAATTCAGATGAAACATTCCACATCACATGTATCAAATTCTTATTGATTACAGAGACACATCTGTTAGGATGTAACTTGAACACGCACACCCAGAGTGCGCTAATCTTTATGTTCAAAGTAGATTTTCATAAATTCTATCTCCGACATGAATGCACTTTCGAATATTTTTGACGTCACCACGTGTAGTTCATCTCTGGTCTTCTTAGTGTAATTTTTTTGTGAGGTAAGCACTGTTCATATTCCGAACGATCACTTCGTCTATTGTGTTTGCTCTTTCTTTTTTGACTCACCAACTATTCCTGCAGGCAAAGTCTGAATAGGTAAGGTACAGCGTCCTCGGTGGCCAAGAAACGTGACCATTTCTTCCGATCCATCTTCCGGGAAATGTTAGGTTTAGATGATGTGGCACCCGACGACTAGACTGTGCAGGGGCTGCGTCAAGAACATATCTATCTTTGTAGCAATAGGAACCTCTGCCAATAACGCATGAAGCTCGTTTTCAAGAAGCCTAGATAAAGGGGTCTGTTGTGTCTAGACAAGACAGCCTAGACACAATGAGAGGAAGCCGAAAGGCACGCGCTTAAACTCACGCAGGCTGGCGTGAGGTCTGAAACAGGATACGTAACGAATGCTATAAAGAAAAGTACGTAGCTTCTGGAATACTTAACTTTAATCCATAATTGTATAACATCGCTCTTGATGATACAGTATTATCATCTCAATATAACTTGGTGATGGCGCCTTGCTAGGTCGTAGCAATTGACTTAGCTGAAGGCTATGCTATCTTCTCGGCAAATGAGAGAGATTTCGTCAGTGTAGCATCGCTAGCAAAGTCCGCTGTACAACTGGGGCGAGTGCCAGTAAGTCTCTCTAGACCTGCCGTGTGGTGGCGCTCGGTCTGCTATCACTGACAGTGGCGACACGCGGGTCCGACGTATACTAACGGACCGCGGCCGATTTAAAGGCTACCACCTAGCAAGTGTGGTGTCTGGCGGTGACACCACAGGGTCCCTGTAAGACAACATGGGAACATTAAAACCCCAGTAAACCGATTATCTTTCATACGGCGCCATACATTTACAGAAAAGCATTCTTGAAATTATGTCTTCACATTCGTCAGACCACCAATGTGAGTTACGTGTATGTTGATACCGTTCACGAGTGAAAGTGGATTCATCAGCAAACACCATTAACGGGATCACATGGCGACTTCCAATTAACCAGCGACAACATTCCAACGGTCTACATTCATCTTCTTGTCGGAGGTGTTGAATCCCCTCTAAATGACAAGCATAGAGACCGTACGTATGTAATTTCCGCCACATTCTTATACGTGAATCACTGATAAGTGCAGAAATTGTGGGTGTGCTTGTTGAAGGACTACGTTGTACCGAATAAATCATGTCTCCTATTCCATCCACACACTGTTCATTTGCACGTTCAGGTAAAATACGACCCCTGGACACTGCACGAGTCACATAATTTAGTGCAGACAAGAGTAACAACACTTGAAGCTGGTACTGTGCGATTAGGAAATCATCTACCTCATTCTCTACAGCCAGAAGCTACGCTCCAATTACAAAACTCGTACACTAATAATATATTGGCATACTCACCATTTGTAAGTAAGTGCGACATGCGTATACAGGGTAGAAACTATAATATTTGAGAATAAGTAACAATCACAACCGCAGTTGAAAGTTCACGCTGTAAATTTCGTAATGAAAATGACAATCGCTAAAAAAGAAAAAACCCCATAGCCAACACCCAAAATGAAAATTTATCTCTGTGACCAATAAAAATTGGACTCATGCTAAATGGAATGTTTAATTCAAATTAGTCTATACTACCACCGCGTAAAATACAATATTTACTATTCCTCCTCAAACAGCTTGTTACGAGTGATGCGTCTACGGGTATATTTCTACATTTTTTTATGAGTCATCAGCTTTCTGACTGGTTTGATACGGCCACGAATTCCTTCAATGTGCCAACCTCTTCAACATAGAGTAGTACTTGCAACCTACGTCCTCAGTTATTTGCTGGATGTATTCCAATCTCTGTTTTCCTCCACAGTTTTTACCCTCTGCAGCTCCATCTAGTACCATGGAAGTTATTTCGTGTGTTAGAAGATGTCCTGTCATACTGTCCCTTCCTGTCAGTGTTTCCCACATATTCCTCCTCATTCCTTACGTTGTCAGTCCACCCAATTTTCAATATCTTCTCCACAATCCGTGTTTCACTACCATATAATGCTGTTCTCCAAACGTACATTCTCAGAAATTTCTTCCTCAAATTGAGGCCTATGTTTTTTGATACTAGTAGGCTTCCCTCGGCCACGAATGTTCTTCCTAGCAGTGCTAGTCTACTTTTTATGTCCTCCTCGCTCCGTCCGGCAAGGATTATTTTGCTGCTTAAGTAGCAGAATTCCTTCATCTGCTTCGTGATCACCAATCCTGATGTTAAATTTACTGCTGTTTTCATTTCTTCTGCTTTGCATTACTTTCGTGTTTCTTCGATTTACTCTCAACTGCTGGCCAAAAACAATTTCTTGGAATTTCCTTGTAGAATATCTTGGAATCTCTGCCAGTCCAGAGAGCTTGCCATGTCTGTGATACTTTCTCTCAAATGAGAAAAACCTGCAATCTTCCAGCTTTAGGTCTTTCCGTACCCCCGATTTCTGTTAATCCAAGCTGACGCTGTCTTCGACAGTGTCTCAATACATATTGTACGGGCAACTTATCGGTACCTTATAGATAAATCACAATTTCTCATTACCTAGCAAAGCAACGATAATTAACCATTAATGTGCCCAGAACTGAAATACGTGATATCTTCAGTTTACATCAAGTGTTCGTCCGAGAAAACAATACGAAAACGGATGCTGAAAAATGTTGAAGAGTGAAGAAATATCAGTGACTTCAAGAAATCACGAATGGGTTCCAGGAGCATTCAGCTTTGCATCCACTCGTCTAGCTAATATGAACGACGTACTTGCGCTTAACAAACATCAAGCAGGGTCGGTACAGCTCGTAAATGAGACAAGTGTTGCAATTGCTTCGGTTAAGAGATAGCAGCACAAAAAATTGATAATAACTTTTTGAAAGAATTAATAAGTGGTTCTCTGCAAATGCATTCACTCTTGCGATTGCATTCTTTCTCGGCGTAATCCACTGATGAATTCTTCTCGGGTTATCAGCCGAGTGGTGGCGTCGTCTTGTCGCAACGTATCAGTGAGTTTCGTACCCATCATCTTCTGGCGAAGTCAGTACGAAACGCATTGAAACGTTGCGACAAGACGACGCCACCACTCTGCTGATAACCCGAGAAGAATTCATCAGCATTCACTCTTTATTCAAAAAGGCACTGTCAATTCGCTTCTACACAACTAATAGAATAACACTAGTAATTTATGTAGCACATGAACAGCCAGTGAATAAGATGAAATGTTCCATATTTTGTGAGTATTCATGTAGATGAAACGTTTCACTGGGTTTCTCAAACTTTTTAAGCTCGTGTTTTTTTATCTCTTGCTTATTTAGTTGTTTGAAAAGCAAACCATTCAACATGTTAAAGTATCTTATATTTTACGCGCATTAATGCCTTATGGTAAAAAGCGGTGGTTGCACAGAAGCGGGCAATGAGAATATTCTGTGGTGTCCACCCAAAGGCACATTGCTAAGTGTGCCCCGTACCAGTCCTCCCACCATCGCAGAATCTCTGGCAGTTCCGAGAATCGAGCACAGACGCACTGACTATTCAGCTATCGGGATGAACCCAGCAAAAGGTAATGCCCCTCTCTAACGCGTCTCTGGTGGTTAGGACTGTGCGTTAGTCGTCATGAGACATTCCTAAAGTATCACGTGCATGTAAGATAAAGCAATCATCAAATCGAAGTTTAGTTTAAATATCCCACTACTTTATTCGGTATGGTGCCATAGCCAATTTTTTTAACTGGCTTTTGGGGCATGCTCATACAACCTTTGCAACAGTGGAATGTCCATTATAACGATACTAACGTGAGAAGAACACCAGTCCCTAAGCGGCAAAAATCCCAGAGTCGCCGGGAATCGAACCAACACCCGGTTGGTTAGCAATCTACTGCGCTTAACGCACAGCTACCGAGGCGTACTTCTGATCGGAGTTGGTATGCCCTTGAATCGACCTTTCAAACGTGCTATTCAGCCAATTACGCGCTGACTTACACGTGGACTGGAAAACATTGTACAACGTGCATTTTTCAAGGAAGGAAGATTGACACATAGTCAGCACAAATGCAGCCAATAATGTTCTCGTAAAACACAACTAGTTCTTTATTCACACGAAGTAATGAGTGCTATCGACAGTGGATCTCAAATTGATTCCATGTTTCCAGGTTTCCAGAAGGCTTTTGACACCGTCCCTCTCAAACGACTTCTACATCCACATCTACATGCATACTCTGCAAAGCACATTTAAGGGCCTGGAAGAGGGTCCATCGAACTACTTTCACAATTCTCTATTATCCCAAAAGAACGAACGAACGAACACATATATTTTCCGTACGAGCTCTGATTTCCCTTATTTTATCATGGTGATCTTTTCTCCTTATGTAGGTCGGCGTCAAACAAAATATTTTTGCATTCGGAGACGAAAGTTGATGATTGGAATTTCGTGAGAAGATTCCAACGCAACGAAAAACGTCTTTGTTTTAATTATGTCCATCCCAAATCCTGTATAATTTCAGTCACACTCTCTCCCCTATATCACGATAATACAAAACGTGCTGCCCTTCTTTGAACTTTTTAGATGTACTCCGTCAATCCGATGTGGTAAGGATCCCACACTGCGCAGCAGTATTCTAAAACAAGACAGAGACGCGTAGTGTAGGCGCTCTCCTTAGTAGATCTGTTACATTTTCGAAGCGTCATGCCAATAAAACGCAGTCTTTGCTTAGCCTTTCTCACAACATTTTCTATTTCTTCCTTCCAATTTAAGCGGTTCGTAATTGTAATACCTAGGTATTTAGTTGAAAATACGGCTTTTAGATTTGACTGATCTATCGTAAAATCGAAGTTTAGATTCCTTTTAGCACTCATGTCGATGACCTCACACTTTTCGTTATTTAGGGTCAACTGCCAATTTTTGCACCATACAGATATCTTTTCTAATTCGTTTTGCGATTTGTTTTAATCTTCTGATGACTTTGCTAGTCGATAAACGACAGTGTAATCTGCAATCAATCTAAGACGGCTGCTCATGCTCAGATTGTCTCCCAAATCGTTTATACAGACAAGGAACAGCAAAAGGCCTAAAACACACCTTCTAATCAAATTCCGTCGCTATGAAGCATCGTTGCAGTTGTGCGACAGGATTCGTGATTTCCTGTCGGAAACATCACAGTTCGTAGTAATTAACGGAAAGTCATCGAGTAAAACAGGAATGATGGTTGGTTGTCCTCCAAGTAATTGTTACCAGACCTCTGCTATTCCTAACCGAAGTATATAAACGATTTAGGAGACAATCTGAGCAGCCGTCTTAGATTATTTGCAGATGATGTTGTCATTTACCGTCTAGTAATCATTAGAAGTCGAAACCAATTTCAAAATGATTTAGACAAGATATCTGTATGATGCGAAAAGTGGCCATTGGCTCTGATTATGAAAAGCGTAAGACCATTTACATGAATACTAAAAAAAAACGTTCGTTAAATTTCGGTTACACGATAAATCATTCAAATCTGAAATCTGTCAGTTCAACTAAATACCTAAGGCATACAATTACAAAAACACCTGAGTTGAAACAAGGCCCCGGGAGTAGACAACGTTCCATTAGAACTACTGACAGCCTTGGGAGAGTCAGTCCTGACAAAACTCTACTATCTGGTGAGCAAGATATATGAGACAGGCGAAATACCCTCAGACTTCAAGAAGAATATAATAATTCCAATCCCAAAGAAAGCAGGTGTTGACAGATGCGAAAATTACCGAACTATCAGTTCAATAAGTCACAGCTGCAAAATACTAACGCGAATTCTTTACAGACGAGTGGAAATACTAGTAGAAGCCGACCTTGGGGAAGATCAGTTTGGATTACGCAGAAATATTGGAACACGTGAGACAATACTGACCCCACGACTTATCTTAGAAGAAAGATTAAGGAAAGGCAAACCTACGTTTCTAGCATTTGTAGGCTTGGAGAAAGATTTTGACAATTTTGAAAATTCTCTTTCAAATTTAGAAGGTGGGGGGGGGGGGGTAAAATACAGGGAGCGAAAGGCTATTTACAATTTGTACAGAAACTAGATGGCAGTTATAAGAGTCGAGGGGCATGAAAGGGAAGCAGTGATTGGGAAGGGAGTGAGACAGGGTTGTAGCCTCTCCCCGATGCTATTCAGTCTGTATATTGAGCAAGCAGTGAAGGAAACAAAAGAAAAATTAGGAGTAGGTATTAAAATCCATGGAGAAGAAATAAAAACTTTGAGTTCGCCGATGACATTGTAATTCTGTCAGAGACAGCAAAGGACTTGGAAGAGCAGATGAACGGAATGGACAGTGTCTTGAAGGGAGGATATAAGATGAACATCAACAAAAGCAAAACGAGGATAATGGAATGTAGTCGAATTAAGTCGGGCGATGCTGAGGGAATTAGATTAGGAAATGAACACTTAAAGTAGTAAAGGAGTTTTGCTATTTGGGGAGCAAAATAACAGATGATGGTCGAAGTAGAGAGGATATAAAATGTAGACTGGCAACGGCAAGGAAAGCGTTTCTGAAGAAGAGAAATTTGTTAACATCGAGTATAGATTTAAGTGTCAGGAAGTCTTTTCTCAAAGTATTTGTATGGAGTGTAGTCATGTATGGAAGTGAAACATGGACGATAAATAGTTTGGGGAAGAAGAGAATAGAAGCTAACGAAATGTGGTGCTACAGCAGAATGCTGAAGATTAGATGGGTAGAACACGTAACTAATGAGGAGGTATTGAATAAAATTGGGGAGAAGAGAAATTTGTGGCACAACTTGACTATCGGTTGGTAGGACATGTTCCGAGGCATTTAGAGATCACCAATTTAGTAATGGAGGACAGCGTGGAGGGTAAAAATCGAGAGGGAGACCAAGAGATGAGTACACTAAGTAGATTCAGACAGTCGTTCTTCCCGCGAACCATACGCGACTGGAAGAGGAAAGGGAGGTAATGACAGTGGCACGTAAAGTGCCCTCCGCCACACACCGTTGGGTGGCTTGCGGAGTATAAATGTAGATGTTGATGTAGATTCATAAGGATGTAGGTTCCAGTAGATACTGGGAGACGAAGAAGCTTGCACAGGATAGAGTAGCACGGAGAGCTGTATCAAACCAGGTTCTGGACTGAAGACCACAAACACAATACTTTATTTTACTCATATTACAATAAACTTTCACGTCTATTTCAAACGTGCTCCACTGCGTTATTCCATTCTGTTGTTCATTTTTTCTGCACTAGTGGTGCACTGTCATCAGCAAACCGAAGGCTCTCTGGACATTTTCCTTCATTAAACACTACCGAAGAAAAAGGACGCTGCCCAGATATTTACTTATAGTCGTGCGCCTACGACCGTACATCACAGCATCTGGCTTTGTTTTTAATGCGGGGCCCACGAGAAATAAAGGGCCCAACAACAAACTTGAGACGTTACACTAGTCGGCTTGTCCATCACACTTCACGAACATTCGGCTCGGTGCAGGGCCCATGGGAAGTCTATATAGAATTGAAAATGTACACACTAAAGGTCTTAAATTTGCTGTGTGCTATCGAGAACTTGCGCGCATTTAAACGAGCAAAAAATGGTTCAAATGGCTCTGAGCACTATGGGACTTAACATCTGAAGTCGTCCGTAGCCTAGAACTTAGAACTACTTAAACGTAACTCACCTAAGGACATCACAAACATCCATGCCCGAGGCAGGATTCGAACCTGCGACCGTAGAGGCTGCGCAGTTCCAGACTGAAGCGCCTAGAACCGCTCGGACACACCGGCCGGCCTTTAAACGAGCAATCAAGAATTATTAAACTCGTCTGAAGTACACGGAAGCGCTACAGGACCTGGTATATGCAGACGTATTCACATACAGATAGGCACAATATGGTGCTGCGGTCGGCAACGCCTATAGAAGACAACAATTACCTGGCACAGTTGTCAGATCGCTTACTGCTGCTACAATGGGAGGTTATCAAGATTTAAGTGAGCCTGGTGTTATAGTCGGCGCACGAACGATGGGATACAACATCTCCGAGGTAGCGATGAAATGCGAATTTTCCCAAACTACCATTTCACGAGTGTACCGTTAAAACCAGGTATTTGGAAAAACGTCAAATCTTCAACATCCCTGTGGCTGGAAAAAGATCCTGCAAGACCAGCGACGACTGAAGAGAATCGCTCAACGTGACATAAGTGAAACCTTTCCGAAAATTGTTGCAAATTTCAATGTTGGACCATTAACAAGCGTCAGAGTGCGAACCATTCAACGGAACATCATCGATATTGGCTTTCGGAGCCGAAGGCCGGCTCGTGTACCCTTGATGATTGCATGACACAAAGCTTTAAGCCTCACCTGGGCCCAGTAACACCGATGTTGGACTTAGATGACTGGAAACATGTTCCCTGGTCAGACGAGTCTGGTTCCAGACTGTATCGAGTGGATGGACGTGTACGGGTATGTAGATAACCTCATGAATCCATGGACCCTGCATGTCAGCAAGGAACTATTCAAACTGGTGGAGTCTCTGTAATGGTGTAGTGCGCCTGCAATTGTAGTGATATGAGACCCCTAGATACGACTCTGACAGGTGACACGTACTTAAGCATCCTGTTTGATCACTTGCATCCATTCATGTGCATTGTACATTCCGACGGACTTGGGCAATTGCTGCAGGACCATGCGACACCCCATACGTCCATAATTGCAATAGAGTGGCTCCAGGAGCACTCTTCTGAGTTTAAACACTTCCGCTGGAACCCAAACTACCCAGACATGAACATTATTGAGCATACCTGGGATGTATTGCAACGTGCTTTTCAGAAGAGATCTCCACTCCCTCGTGCTCTTATGGATTTATGGGGAGCCCTTCAAGATCCATGTTGTCAATGGTCTCCAGCACCGCTTGAGAAGTTAGTCGAGTCCATGCCACGTCGTGTTGCGGCACTTCTGCGTGCTAGCGGGGGCCCTACACGATAGTAGGCACGTGTACCAGTTTCTTTGGCTCTTCAGCGTAGTTACTCATTCCCCGCCGGAGACGGCTGCTGGCATTCGTAAGACCTGCTGTGTCGCGTGCTGTGACGTACGCTCGTCGGTTTAATGATTATGACGTCATAGCTCCTGAACTATGTGTCATACAAAGATATAATTTTGTAGGTACATTCTGTGACATATGTGGGTACTTACTGCAAACTGTGTTTCGAATAGAGTTAGTAGCAAATAAGTAATTCAAACGTCATGCATGATGCGGCAGTTTTTCACGCTTCGCGTTGTTTATGACGCCATGTATTCCGTACATGTGATGGACAATGATTAATTTTGCCCTTACATCGAGTGATTATATGTGCATATTGTCTCTAAAATGAGTCGTGAATGCATTTAGTAATAAATAAGTAGTAAATTATAACGCCATGCCTCATGCAGTACTTGTGCTATACGAACAGCGGAAAAGCAGTAAACGATAAATATTTTTCCTTTCATTATTTTGAATATGTTTTGAGCGAGGATAAATTTCATAAAGGTTTGAAGTTCTGCATAAAGTTTGTTGAAAGTCACTAAATGTTCTCATTCTCAAATACTGGATGAATAAAGTCTGAGAATTCACGTGTCACGGGCTACGCTTCTTTTTCACCCCCACCCCTATGATAGGTAGTTCTTACCCCACAGCGATTGTCGTCTGACATTAAGATATGAGGTTTGGTTGAAATCGGTCCAGCGGTTTAAGTGGAGACGTGGAACAGACACACACACACGCACACACACACACACACACACACACACACACACACATACACACATACACACATACATACATACATACTTACATACATTTTCATAATATATGTGTATACCTCTTAGCTTTTTCGGTTTAAAGATGCGTAAGACTGCTGAAATAAGTTTTGGTGGTGTGGAATCTCTTTACCTGATTATTCACAGCTTCTGTTATGGTCTGGAGTCCAAAGACTGGTTTGTTGCAGCTCTCAACGCTATTCGATGCTGTGCAAGCCTCTTCTGCGCATGCGTACTGCATTCTACATCCTCTTGATCCTGCTTACTACATTCAAGCATTGGCTTTCCCTTACAATTTTTAACCCGAACACTACCCTCGATTACCAGATTGATAGTTTCTTCATGCCTCTGGACGTGTCCTATCAACCGATACCTCTTTTTAGTCAAGTTGAGCCATTAATTCCTCTTTTACCCCAATTTGATTCAGTATCTTCTTGCTAGCTACGTGATCTACGAGTCCAATACTCAACATTCTTCTGTAGCACCAAATTTCAAAAGCTTCTGTTCACATCTCGTCTGAACTGCTTACTGTCCACTTTCCACTCACGCATAAGGCTACACTCTACGCAAACACCTTCAGGAAATACTTCCTAACATTTAAATTTATATCTTCACAAATTCTTCTTTTATCAGAAATGTTTTTGTGCTTTATCCTGTCTGAATGTTATATCGTCTTCATATTGGTCAACATTAGTTACTTCGCTGCCTAAATAGCATAACTCATTTACTACTTTTAGTGTATCGTTTCCAAATACTTTCAAAATCACTTGACTTAATTTAACTGCACTCTATTACTCTTGTTTTACTTTTTTTCATTACCCTTGTTTTACTTTTGTTGATATTCATATTAAAACCTTTTTTAAGACACTATCTTTTGCATGAAAATGCTCTTCCAAATCCTTTGCTGTGTCTAATATAAATACACTGGCCAGCCAGAACATTATTGTCACCGACCTACTATCGACATAAGCTCGTAAAGGCGATAGCAGCGCCACCTAGCGAGGAATGACTGCTAGTCAGACACACGCACGGTGTGTATAAGCGTGTTGTGCGTGTGTAAAATGGGGAAGGTCCGCGATCTATCTGAGGCTGACCGAGAGCGCATTATGCTGGCCTGGAGGCTCAGCACGAGCATTTCGAAAACTGCACGACTGTCGGGTGTTCGAGGAGTGCTTTGGTGAGCGTCTTCAACACGTGGTGAAACCAAGGTGAAACCACATCCAGACGTGGTGGGGTTCAACGACCACCCTCAATACGGATCTCGGATGTCGTAGGCCGGGCAGAATTGTAAAAAAAGGACAGGTGGTGAACTGTGGCGTAACTACCATCTGACTTTAATGATGGGCAGAGTACAAGTGTGTCTGAACACACAGTCCACCAAACACTCCTAATAATGGACCTCCGCAGCCGACGACCCATGCGTGTCCAAATCTTAACACCACGACATCGGCAACTACGATTGAAATGGGCACGTGACCATCGGCACTGGACGTAGGTGCAGTGGCAGAGCGCTGCATGATCTGATGAATCCCGATACCTTCTTCATCATGCCTGTGGAGGGCGCGAATACGTCATCTTCAAGGAGAATAGGTCCTTGACACCTGTACTGCGGGACGGAGACAAGCTGGCGGTGTCTCCATTATGCTCTGAGGCACATTCAAGTGGGCATCCATGGGTCCAGTGGAGCCTGTGCAAGGCACCATGATGGCCAAGGGGTATCGTACACTGATTGCAGAACACGTACATCCGTTCATGACGATGTTTCCCGACGGCTGTGACATTTTTCAGCAAGATAATGTGCCATTTCAAAAGGCCAGGAGTGTAATGGCAAGGTCCGAGGAACAGAGTGGCGTGTACCATTTATTGTGCTGGCCCCCCAACTCACCAGATCTGATCCCGATCGAACACTGAACATGAGGTCAGGGCTCATCATCTCCCTCCCCGGAATTTATGGGAATTAGGCGACGTGTGTGTGCAGATACGGTGCCAGCTCCCTCCAGCGACCTACCAAGGCTTCACTGCTTCCATGCCACGACACCTCGCCGCTGTTATCCGTGTCAAATGTGTGCGGCCATAATGTTCTGGCTGATCAGTGTAAAACGTCAATGGAAAACCTCAAAGTTTTTTTTTTCCTTCTTCTTCTTTCTGAATCCTAATCTCCTGTCAGAATTTCTTCTTGCTTTCATTTACTGTTTGTTCAGAATACAGACTGAATAACTTCAGGCATGGATGACAACCCTGCCACTCTTCTTTCTGCCGGCCGGTGTGGCCGAGCGGTTCTAGGCGCTTCACTCTGGAACCGCGCGACCGCTACGGTCGCAGGTTCGAATCCTGCCTCAGGCATGGAAGTGTGTGATGTCCTTAGGTTAGTGAGGTTTAAGTAGTTCTAAGTTCTAGGGGACTGATGAACTCAGATGCTAAGTCCCATAGTGCTCAGAGCCATTTGAACTCTTCTTTCTGACTCATTGCTTAATTTTCATGTTCTCCGACTCTCTGGTTTCTGCAAAAGCTGTAAATAACATTTCGCTCTCTATATTTTATTCCTACAACTTTTATATTTTCTAAGTGTGTTTTCCAGTCAACATCTTCAAAAGCTTTCGTAAATCTAGAAAAATTATAAACGTAGATTTGCCGTTCTTTACCTGTCTTCTGCAGTATGACGCACGAATAGTTACCACATTTCAGCACTGAATAAAAATTGTACATCTAGTTATATTTCATTCAGATTTCCCTCCAACGTGTTTGGTGTGTTTGGTTACATAGAAACGTCGGTAGAGGTCGTGTTGCCGCAATATCGCCAATACCTTGTTTCGCAGTTAGCGCTTCACCGTGGCCGATCATGGATGTTTATCTGTTCAGCAGTGTGCTCTGTTATTTCTCTCTCCGAGGAAACCCCACATGTCGGGAAAATGCGCGTGTAGCCTGTGACGTGCAATCACCACAGCCGCCTCCTCTTCGACAATTACGAGTACGAATAAGGGTAATCCATTCAAAGTGCAGGTACGACCACATATAACGATCTAGAACTGCATGTGTTAATAAAAGGCGGAAACCACTCTCTCTCTCTCTCTCTCTCTCTCTCTCTCTCTCTCTCTCTCTCTAGTCGAAAAGGAACACATTGCAATGGTGGGAATCCCCCTCCCCCTCTGACTTAATGGTAGGATATCGGTCCCGGGAATTACAAGACTTTCGAGAATGTTTTAATTTTACTTTTGAACGCGGGTAAAAACTGAGAAAAGAAATATTTATGTCGTTCGATATAATTACAAATTAACAATTTCCGTTTTTCTCCCTTTACGTGTACTGTAAAGCCTTGCTTTCTGCCAAATTTCATGATTCTGGGTCAAAGGGAAGTAACCTATAGGTTGTAATGAGCGAATTTGCCAGTATAAAATTATGTACTCATAAATGGTCGTATCTTCTGACAGAATTTCTTTAGAAGCTTCATTTTTTTACACCCGCAAACGACTATAGGTCTTAGTATGTGAGCTACAGTTCAACTTGATATATGTATCCGTTCCTGAGAAAACGCGTTTTTAACAGATGGACAGAGAGACAGAGAGACAGACTCACAACAAAATTATGCCATAGGAGTTCCACTAACATTCTTCAAAAATAATAATCATAAGACTCAAAACAATATCTTCTACTGAAGAGTAAAATTGCCCAATAAATTTCCCAAAGAGAAAAAGGGGTTATTGAAATAGCCTTTTTAAAAAGGGAGTTAAAAAGTAATACATTCTGTACAGTGAATAACAGACAGTAGGGGTTTGGTAAAAAATAAATAATGATGATAAAAACAATAAAAATGTCTGTTATTGCACATAACAGTTTCGCACTACAACATTTTCTTTCTCGGAAAACCTTACTCCATAACTGTACAGTGTATAATTTTAACATCTTATCCTCTTCCTGAGCTCAGTATGTCACTCATTATGGAGGGTGTTGCCCAGTTTTTCAGGGTAGCTAACGTGGAGTTGCGGTGCACAAAATGGAAAACAAGAATCTTCGCTATGGTCCCGATGTCAACCGATACTGTGCGTAGAGGTACATAATTAAGTAATGCATGTATAGCGTGTGCGATGAATGATAGCGAAAAATAAAAAAAAAACATATAGCACTAGCTTTTTACGTCATAAAATAATTCCGTTTCATAGAAATGTTGCACACCATGGTGCAAAGGAATGATATTGCGCAGCTTTTAACAGACTGATCTTGTATTCGGAAGGATGGAGGCTCCATTCTCAATCCGGCTATCTCCGCTGAGTTTCCCTGAATTACGTCAGACAAATTCTGGGATGATTCCTACTACAGGACCACGGGAGACTACCGGAACCCACCCTTGCAAACTATACATGTATCTAAACGCCTGTATGTATGAATTATGTTTTGTTTTTCTCCTTATTAAACTGTAATAGGATGAAATGCCATTAGCTATGTAAAAGGGATACGCGGATTAATAAAATTACTATTACTACTACTACTACTACTACTACTACTACTACTACTACTACTTCTCTGCTTACTGATGTCAGGACCATGATTATATTTCCCACTTTCCATTATATTCTTCTAGTTTTCCCATCTATCTCGCTGAAAAACTGATTCCATTTATCTCCACATATGAACGAAATGCTGAGCACAAGAAAATGGTGTTTGGTTTAGTATATTATCTCTTTAGTGACAGTAAAGGCTCGTCGCCATTTTACTATGCTACCCGGCAACGGTAGTAAAAGTTCATTATCACTCGGAAGGTAGTGACGCAGTGACAGTTGGAACAACTCGCATTCCGAAAGGTCGGTAGTGACTAAGTTCACATAGTGAACAGCGGCCCAGAAACAGAATCTAAAACACTGCAAAGTCGTAAACATACAAGATCAGCCTAGAGTGAAAACTGAAAGAGCAAAACCGAACGATAAGCAATTGCCAAACACTGTATGAAATGGTGCGATTCGAAGGCTTCAGGTGATAAAGCGTTAAACAACCGCGCATACGTATTTAAGAGCAGAACTCCGCCAGATGACGCGCCCATTGTAAACTCTGCTTACACCGTCAGTGGAATCGCGAAGAACTGTTATTACTTGCAAACTGCAGTATCTCAGACTCCGTATCGATACTGCCGCGTAGTGTAGGTCGATCACTGTCAGATACAAGAATCTGTTGCAGATCAGGGCGTAAGGCTTTTCAGTAATATGTACTGGACACTATCCGATCGAAGGCGTCCGGACATCTGTTAGTGGACGTTAATATTGGGTGTGTCCAACCTTTCGCCTTTGTGACGGCTTGAACTCCCCTGGGACACTTAGGTGCCTGAATGTCTACAGAGGAATGGCCGCCCATTCTTCCTCAAGAGCTGAAACCAGAGGATGGTTCAAATGGCTCTGAGCGCTATGGGACTTAACATCTGAGGTCCAGTCCCGTAGAACTTAGAACTACTTAAACCTAACTAACCTAAGGATCTAAGGATCTAAGTTCTAGGGGACTGATGACTTCAGCAGTTAAGTCCCATAGTGCTCAGAGCCATTTGAGCCATTTTGATCCAGCCACTTCCATCTGCTATATTGTTTCAGCTCCCTCTACCACTTTCTTCCTGTGTTGTCCATGTTTTACTGCTGACGACATGCTTCGTCCCACGTTTCGGTGTGGGTAGGCACATATTTTTCAAAGCTTGTTACCTGTGTTTTACGTTATGTTTTATCTTACTGTTCTGAGTATTTTCTTGACACCCGTCTCAATCTGTTACTGAGCGGGCGCTGAAGACCTTGCTGTCGTGCGCCCAAAAAACCCTCTACTACTACTACTACTACTACTACGCAGAAATGTATGCCTTATGAGAGCGGCTCGATCACTGTACACCATTATTTTTAGCTCACTACGCGTTGTCTCTGTGCTAGCTTGGCGGCTGGCAGCACTTTGCAACTCGCAAGTGATTCTTTCCGCCGATTTCATGTTAACTTTTTACAATCACCCTCCGCAGTGTTTAACGGTTCATGTTCGTCAACACATGAGAACTGGCTGGTCTTGGCTTAGCTGCGGTTGTTCCTTCGCGTTTCCACTTGATAATCACATCACCGACAGTCAACATTGTCAGCTCTATAAGGGTTAAATGTCCCTGATGGATTTAATACTCAGGTGATATCCAAAGATTAGTGCACGTTCGATATCGCTGTAGTCTCCTGACCGACCCACTCCGCAATTACTGCGTCTCTGCTGACAAAAAAAATACTCACACGTCTCTTTTTGTACTGGCGTGTCTGCCTTTCTTGACATCTAGTATTTAATTCCGGCTTATGGGTTTAGAAAACATCGTTCTTATGAAAAACAACTAGCTCTTTACTCGAACGAAGTGATGAGTGCTATTGACAAGGGATTTCAAATTGTTTCCATATTTCCGGAAGGCTTTTGACACTGTACCACACAAGCGGCTTGTAGTTAAATTGCGTGCTTATGGAATATCGTCTCAGTTATGTGACTCGATTCGTGATTTCCTGTAAGGGCGCTCACAGTTCGTAGTAATCGACGGAAAGTCATCGAGTAAAGTAGAAATGATTTCTGGCGTTCCCAAAGGCAGTGTCATAGGCCCTCTGCCGTTCCTTATCTATGTAAACGATTTAGGGGACAATCTGAGCAGCCGTCATAGATTTTTTGCAGATGACGATGTCGTTTATCGACTTGTAAAGTCATCACAAGATCAAAACAAATTGCAAAACTATTTAGAAAAGATATCTGTATGTGCAAAAATTGGCGGTGGACCCTAAATAACGAACAATGTGAGGTCCTTCACATGACTGCTAAAAGGAATCCGTTAAACTTCGGTTACGCGATAAATCAGTCAAATCAAAAAGCCCTAAATTCAACTACCTACCTAGAAACTACAATTACAAACCACCTAAATTGGGGAGAACACGTAGAAAATGTTGTGGGGAAGACTAACCAGAGACTGCGTTTTATTGGCAGGACACTTCGAAAATGTAACACATCTACTAAAGACACTGCCTACACTACGCTTGTCCGTTATCTTTTAGAATATAGCTGCGCGGTGTGGGATTCTTACCAGATCAGATTGACGGAGTACATCTAAGAAGTTCAAAGAAGGGCAGCACGTTTTGTAATATCACGAAGTAGGGCAGCCAGTATCACAGAAATGATACAGGATTTCGGGTGGACATCATTAAAACAAAGACGTTTTTCGTTGTGGAGGAATCTTCTCACAAAGTTTCAATCACCAACTTTCTCCTCTGAATGCGAAAATATTTTTTTTTACGCCGACCTACTGAGGGAGAAACGATCACTGTAATAAAATAAGAGAAATCAGAGCTCGCACAAAAAGATACAGGTGTTTCTTTTTTCCGCGCGCTATACGGGATTGGAATAATAGAGAATTGCGAAAGTGGTTCGATGAACCCTATGCCAGGCACTTAAATATGATTTGCAAAGTATCCATGTAGATGTACACTACTGGCCATTAAAATTGCTACACCAAGAAGATGACGTGCTACAGATGCGAAATTCAACTGACAGGAAGAAGATGCTGTGATATGCAAATGATTAGCTTTTCAGAGCATTCACACAAGGTTGGCGCCAATGGCGACACCTACAACGTGCTGACATGAGGAAAGTTTCCAACCGATTTCTCATACACAAACAGCAGTTGATCGGCATTGCCTGGCGAAACGTTGTTGTGATGCCTCGTGTAAGGAGGAGAAATGCGTACCATCACGTTTCCGACTTTGATAAAGGTCGGATTGTGGCCTATCGTGATTGCGGTTTATCGTATCGCGACATTGCTGTTCGCGTTGATCGAGATCCAATGAATGTTAGCAGAACATAGAATCAGTGGGTTCAGGAGGGTAATACGAAACGCCGTGCTGGATACCAACGGCCTCGTATCACTAGCAGTTGAGAAGACAGGCATCTTATTCGCATGGCTGTAACGGATCGTGCAGCCACGCCTCGATCCGTGAGTCAACAGATGGGGACGTTTGCAAGACAACAACCATCTGCACGAACAGTAAGACGGCGTTTGCAGCAGTATGGACTATCAGTTCGGAGACTATGGCTGCGGTTACCCTTGAAGCTGCATCACAGACAGGAGCGCCTGCGATGGTGTACTCAACGACGAACCTGGGTGCACGAATGGGAAAACGTCATTTTTTCGGATGAATCCAGGTTCTGTTTACAGCTTCATGATGGTCGCACCCGTGTTTGGCAACATCGCGGTGAACGCACACTGGAAGCGTCTATTCGTCGTCGCCATACTGGCGTATCACCCAGCGTGATGGTATGGGGTGCAGTTGAGAAGACAGGCATCTTATTCGCATGGCTGTAACGGATCGTGCAGCCACGCCTCGATCCGTGAGTCAACAGATGGGGACGTTTGCAAGACAACAACCATCTGCACGAACAGTAAGACGGCGTTTGCAGCAGTATGGACTATCAGTTCGGAGACTATGGCTGCGGTTACCCTTGAAGCTGCATCACAGACAGGAGCGCCTGCGATGGTGTACTCAACGACGAACCTGGGTGCACGAATGGGAAAACGTCATTTTTTCGGATGAATCCAGGTTCTGTTTACAGCTTCATGATGGTCGCACCCGTGTTTGGCAACATCGCGGTGAACGCACACTGGAAGCGTCTATTCGTCGTCGCCATACTGGCGTATCACCCAGCGTGATGGTATGGGGTGCAGTTGGTTACACGTTTCGGTTACCTCTTGTTCGCATTGACGGCACTTTGAACAGTGGACGTTACATTTCAGATGTGTTACAACCCGTGGCTCTAACCTTCATTCGATCCCTGCGAAACCATACATTTCAGCAGGATAATGCACGATCGCATCTTGCAGGTCCTGTACGGGCCTTTCTGGATACAGAAAATGTTCGACTGCTGCCCTGGCCAGAACATTCTCCAGATCTCTCACCAACTGAAAACGTCTGGTCAATGGTGGCCGAGAACTGGCTCGTCACAATACACCAGTCACTACTCTTAATGAACTGTGGTATCGTGTTGAAGCTGCATGGGCAGCTGTACCTGTACACGCCATCCAAGTTCTGTTTGACTCAATGCCCAGGCGTATTAAGGCCATTATAACGGCCAGAGGTGCTTGTTCTGGGTAGTGATTTCTCAGGATCTATGCACCCAAATTGCATGAAAATGTAATCTCACGTCAGTTCTAGTATAATATATTTGTCCAATGAATACCCGTTTATTATCTGCATTTCTGCTTGGTGTAGCAATTTTAACGGCCAGTAGTGTAGATGTACGTAGCTGAGTCCGAGTCGTTTATCAGATAGTGTATTTGACAGAGCAATGCAGAAATTGCAAAGACATTTATTATTATTTTATGCTAATTTTTACTAGTCCCCCTCTGTGTTGTCTAAACAATCCTTGGCTATGGTGTAATATTTAACAAGTACCCTTTGCCTGTTTTTTTTTAAATATCTGAATATTAACCGTCTCTTTAACCTCTCTGACCAATTTGTGTACATTTTCCCAGCTTCTTGGTTTCACGACGCCTGCATTTTTCTCGTGTGAATGGCAGGCGCGCGCTGTACCGGGTGACGTTCACAGACCAACAGCTGCCACTGCTGGACCACCTGAGGAAGAGCACATCCATTAGGGTCTGGAATGCACCGGGACAGCCGACTTACGTGGTGATGGTTCCGCCGCAGTTGCACCGCTACTTCCGCGAGAAACTCCGGCGCCAAGGCGTGGCTCACCAGCTGCTCGTCCCAGACGTGGAACAGTGAGTACCACGCCCTTACTTCCAGTGCACACAGTAACATCTCTGCCACAACGGTTCGGAAAGCCTTACTGTAATGACGTAGGGCTCTGAAATTACGTCGGATCTACGTCTACAATTACATAAATACTACAAAAGCGATCATACGATGCATGGCACAGGTAACTTGTAAGCTACTAACCATTTCCTTTATTTATACACCTCTGATGTCGTCATCATGGGGGCGACCTATAGTACTGTGAACACTGAATAATAAAGAATGCTACAGTCTTTCATGCATATAGTTTCGGCAATTTTCTGTTGCCATCTTCGGATCTATGTTTACATCATTAAATAATCTCCTCCTTCAGTGTTGTAAGTGGTGTTGTACAATGTATGTCCTTGTTGGTATTGTGAGCTACATTACAAGTTGGCAAGTCTGTTTGAAAATAACAGCTACTGTATGTCCACTCATTTTATTGCGCCGATTACACGTGATCACATTTAGTTGTAAAGTGGCGATGAACGTGAGAACTATAATGGGCGCGATGATGTTTGCGTTCATAGCTGTTATTTTAAAACTGACATGTCGACTTCTAGTCTAGCTCACGATACCAACATGGACATACATTGTGTAGCACCACTTAGGGTGCACTGAAGGAGGAGATTATTTAATGATGTAAACATAGATCCGAAGACGGTAACAGAGAACCGCCGAAACCGGTCATCTATATGAATAAATGATTTTAGCGATCTTGGAAGTTAAAAAAAAAGTTATTCATTCATCACATTCCCTTTACTGTTCCACTCGTAAATGGAGTTTGGGAAAACCCCTGTCCATACTCCTCCTTACGAGAGCTTATTTCTTTTACCTTCGCAGTCGTTCACGAAGCTTACGTTGGCGGGACTAGATCCATTCTGCAGCGAGCTGCAAATTCAGATACTCTAAACTTTCTCAGCAGTATTTAGCGAAAAGAAGGTAGTCTTCCGTCCAGGGGAATATTTCCGTTGTACTCGCGTGTTGATCGAGCCCATAACTGACAAATCGAGCAGCACGCTTCTCAATTGCTTCGACGTTTATCTTTAATCCTATCTGATGGGGATCCCATACACTCGAGAAGTACTCAGAGTACTAAAGAACGAGTCGCACTAGCGTTCTATACGCCTTTTCCTTTACACATGATCTAATTTTTTTGTATATCCTCCCAATAAACCGAAATCGACCATTCGCCTTCCCTACTACCGAGCCTAAGTGCTTATTTTATCTCATACTGCTTTGCAACGTTACGCCTGGTTATTGAATCGACGTGATAGTGGCAAGCATCACACCACTAAAACTGTATTTGGAATTTACAAGTTTGTCCTGCTTGTCTCCATTAACTTACACTTGCCTACATTTGGAGGGAGCTGCCATTCAACACATCAAATAAAAATTCTAAGTCGTCGTGCATCCTACTACACTCAACAACGATTCTTCCCCGTACACTACAACATCATACGCAGACAATCATAGATTGCTGCTCAGTCTCGTTTATGTACCGGGTGAGTATAATTAAACTTTCGCTACTTGTGAGGGTCTCTATGAATAACGAGTGATTGCAGGGCAGTGAAACTTTGTGGAAACATTTTTAATGACATGCAGAAGAGAAATAACTAAAAATCCATTGAATGAAACACATTTTAATTTCCATGTGAGAGCTTAGTGCTATTGTTAATTGCTTACGACGCTTACGTTCCAGATTACAAACGATGCTCAATATGACAGTGATATACATCTACGACAGCTTGCAACCGCGCTAGAAATTGCTCCACTGCTGCCCGAAACTACGGTGACTCGCGGAATGTCCGTCCAGCTGTCGTGACACAGCTCGTGCACTGCTTGAAAATTTCACTTTTGGTCCAGCATTCTCATCCATGGCAACAGCGTCTTCTTCAGCAATTTTTGGCGCAATTGGCTGTCGGCGTCTCCAAGGATCAATTCCCACATCGCCGTGTAATTCGAACTTCCGAATCAGGTTCTTCCATCCCTCGTCGATACGTGTGAAGAGCAGCAGCACAATTGCTGTCGTTTCGACAAAACAGCATTGCGAGTAAAGCCGTGCTCACCTTGGCCAGGTCCATGTTGACTGTCTGCTACTGTAACGCACACTGATGCTTGTGTTTGAAACCTACGTCCCCTTAACAGCATGACATGACACTAACACCACTAACAAAGCAAATCCTGCAGCGCACAGTCTGAATATCATTCCTATAAGTTGGGTGCCTCTACGATAAATAGTTTTCCATCTACGCTGGCTCGCCGGAGTCGCCGAGCGGTTCTAGGCGCTACAGTCTGGAACCGCGCGACCGCTACAGTCGCAGGTTCGAATCCTGCCTCAGGCATGGATGTTTGTGATGTCCTTAGTTTAGTTAGGTTTAAGTAGTTCTGAGTTCTAGGGGACTGATGACCTCAGAAGTTAAGTCACATAGTGCTCAGAGCCATTTGAACCATCTACGCTGGCTCAAGTAGCGAAAGTTTAATTATAACAGCCCTGTATACAGAAAACAAGAGTGGTATTATCACACTTCTCTGGGGAACTCCTGACAATACCGAAAGATTAAGGCTTTCATTTTTGGCAGTGCTTTATAAAAACTGGTGAACTCTAACCCCACAGCACATTATCATTGGCAAAACATAAAAATTTTAATAACAAAACATCGCACTGGTCATATTATCAGTATAATGTGAAGTTAGAACAACGGAAATTTGGTTACACTTAAAACATGTTCAACAAGTATCTTCGTTCAGTACGATATAATCTGCGATCAAATGTAGTGGACGAGGTTCTGTGAAATGGTGTACTTCATTGGAGTGGTCATGTGATACTTATGGCTGAAGGAGACTTAGAAGAATTAAGTATTCAATAGGATAAAAGAATTAGTAAGTAGAACTAAAAGAAGACGGACAGAACGGTTGTTTCTCCTTTCGGTGGAAGAGCATAACTGAAGAATTAGGAAGCAATTCTAACAGTGAACCAAAAGAAAATACGCACGTTTATACCTAGTACGCGAGGAATCGTGCTGTGAAGTCGAAGTACGCCAAATTTTCCTCACCTTGTATGTTAGAAATGTGAAGTTGCAACCTTACATTCTTCGTAAAACTGTATGTCTCCCTATAACCTACTAAACCTTTCTACGACAGTGGCACGCTATGGGCGTAACTCCTCGGAAAGGTCCATGGCTAATAAAGCACTTCGGTGTCCAAAGTAATCTTCGGTCCTACGATTGATTTTTTACACTAGTGAGCCGAAATACTATGACCCCCCGCTTATTAGCAGCAATTCTGAGTGGATTCGATGAATTCTTGATAGGTTTCCTGAGGTATGTCTCACCAGATATCCTCGCACTTGTTACGTTACTCCCGTTGATTACGAGCCGGTGATTTGTGAGCGCAGAACTGGCACCCGATAGTGTCCAAGATATATTCCTTCGGGTTTTGGTCAGATGAATTTAGTGCCCAATACATCAACGTGAGTTCACTATCACACTACTCAAACTACAGTAGCACGACTCTGGCCTTTTCGCACAGGCAGTCATCCTCGGCTGAAAAATGTTACCGCTGCCATCATTAAATCTCGCGGTGGGCAGTGGTCAAAGCCTATTTTTTGGCTTACATTCTACATCTACATCTACATCCATACTCCGCAAGCCACCTGACGGTGTGTGGCGGAGGGTACTTTGACTACCTCTATCGGTTCTCCCTTCTATTCCAGTCACGTTCATGGAAAGAAAGATTGTCGGTATCCCTCTGTGTGGGCTCTGATCTCTCTGATTTTATCCTCATGATCTCTTCGCGAGATATACGTAGGAGGGAGCAATATACTGCTTGACTCCTCGGTGAAGATATGTTCTCGAAACTCCAACAAAAGCCCGTACCGAGCTACTGAGCGTCTCTCCGGCAGTCTTCCACTGGAGTTTTATCTGTCATCTCCGTAACGCTTTCCGGATTACTAAATTATCCTGTAACGAAGCGCGTTGCTCCCCGTTGGATCTTCTCTATCTCTTCTATCAATCCTGTCTGGTACGGATCCCACACTGGTGAGCAACATTCAAGCAATGGGCGAACAAGTGTACTATATATATATAACCTACTTCATTTGTTTTCAGATTGCATTTCCTTATGATTCTTCCAATGAATCTCTGTCTGGCATCTGCTTTAGCGACGATCAACTTTATATGATCATTCCATTTTAAATCACTCCTAATGCCTACTCCCAGATAATTTATGGAATTAACTGCTTCCAGTTGCTGACCAGCTATATTGTAGCTAAATGATAAAGGCTCTTTCTTTCTATGTATTCGCAGCACATTACACTTGTCTACATTGAGATTCAATTGCCATTCCTTGCACCATGCGTCAATTCGTTGCAGATTCTCCTGCATTTCAGTACAAGTTTCCATTGTTACAACCTCTCGATATACCACAGCATCATCCACAGAAAGCCTCAGTGAACTTCTGATGTTATCCACTAGGTCATTTATGTATATTGTGAACAGCAACGGTCCTACGACACTCCCCTGCGGCACACCTGAAATCACTCTTACTTCGGAAGACTTCTCTCCATTGAGAATGACATGCTGCATTCTGTTATCTAGGAACTCTTCAATCCAATCACACAATTGGTCTGATAGTCCATATGCTCTTACTTTGTTCATTAAACGACTTTGGAGAACTGTATCGAACGCCCTGCGGAAGACAAGAAACACGGCATCTACCTGTGAACCCGTGTCTATGGCCCTCTGAGTCTCGTGGGCGAATAGTGCGAGCTGGGTTTCACACGATCGTCAGTTCCTCGTTGTTCCACCTCATTGCAAATCTTTCGGAGAAATAACTACTGTCCAAGCTACCTCTGCAATGCTACTGAGTAACCAATCTCGTCATCAATTCATACAATAGAAACAAAAACCATTAAAAAGGTCTACTGCCGACAAGAGTTTCTCAGTTGTCTGACGAGGGAACCGCACCTACTCCTCATCATAGATTTCGTCCAGATTTATGGTATATGCAGGGACTGGCCAGAAATGAAAGTGACGGAAGTGAGAGCTCCAGATGGCCAAGCGTTTAGGAAAAGATAGCATTTTTGACGCTGGTCGGGCGAGGTGACAGCCACTACTGTTAACTCCACTCCAGACAGAGGTTGGAGCAGCGGAAAGCGTATAGAACGGTTGTCCAGTGGTCATGGGGGCCAAGTCCCTACACGCTACTTTTTATTTTCCATTTTTACGTTAACTTACACTGCAAATAAACAGAAATAACGTTCAATATGCTATGTTGCATTTATTAATATATTCATAAAGAGGATGAAAGGAAAACGGAAAGGAAAATTTGGTACTGAAAATAAATTACCAGGAAGGGGCTATAACGTGCACACGAGAACATCGTATACAAAATTAGATACTTTTATTATTTTACAGTTGATGATTTACACGTGCTCGGGTGATCCATCGTGACAAAAATGGAAACAGCAATTTTTTCTGCTCCTTGAACACGTTATAAGCGCCGCATTTTTACAGTTAGATGGTTATTTTAAATTTTCCGAGGAAAAATGAACTCGGTATACATTCATAGCACGTTCATTCTTATAACATAGTTTGACAGCAGACCACGCGTAGCGCAACATTTCGCAAAATATTGATGAGGATAGAAATCAATATACAATGGAGTGCATTTTGATGTAGTCTTCTCCGGTTGTGACATCCTTCTCTCTCTTGATAAGGTCGTTTTTGAAGCTTCTTGATCAAATTCTTTAACTGACCATAAAAAATAGGTATGTCAGGGATGCGCTAGCGAAGTGTTTCTGGGGGGAATCACTTTAATATTTCTCTGTGGCAATGGTTCTTCATATTGAAGAACCTCATCGTATAATTATGATTTTGTGTATCGTCCCCACGAGCCAGTTCTCCTGCACATAGGACTTCATCACATCAGTCAAAAAAAAAAAAAAAAAATTATGCTATTGTAAGTTTCCGTGATTTCCTATAGTTTGGCGCGTATTCCTCCACCGTTTTTTGAATCCTCGGTTCAAAGGAGCCAATGCTTTCTTGTGTGCGTGCGTGCACTGCCGGGGCAATAATATTCCACAAAGGGTCGTAGCAGAATGCGTTGTATGCTAGTATATTACTTTTTCATATTTCGGTTTCTTTGCAGTGTAAGTAACGTAAAAACTGAAAATTAAAATGATTTTCATAGAAGAACTCGACCCCACGACCCTCATATTACCATCCTTTAGCCTTCCCGGTGCGCCAACCGCTTCCTGGCAGCCCCACTTCCACGAATGGTCCTTGCCTCTCCCAACCTGCACCAAAACTGCTGTCTTTCCTAAACGCTTGCCCATCTGCAGCTGCCACATCTGATCTGTTACTTTCATTTCTGTTCAAGCCCTGCTTCTATCATAAATTTCAAGGAAATCGGTGATGAGGAGTATGCGCAATCCTGTTGCCTTAGGATAGGGACGCATGTCTGGACATGCATGGTAGTGGTGTGAGCTGTCTATACCTCAAGCAACAGCGTATTCTACAAGCTACGAATGATAGTGAATATAAAGAGCGCTCTAGGAAATATGCATTTTGTTTCTTTTATTCCAGTCCATGACCATAAAACTATTTCGTTCTGAGACTTATAGTGGTGCGTTATTAAAGTGCCCGCGGAGTTATGTGAACAGCGCTAATGTTCGTAACAAACTCAAACCACATTTTTAGTTATGCCCGACGACGCCTAGCTGATGTTGTTTATATCTCTTGAGGGTGCCACTGTGGCTTTATTATATTAGAATGTACTTTAAACAGATCTGAAGATGATGATCACTGACCAAAATCGATATTATTAGGACAAAAATTTTTGTGATCAGAGACTCGAATGGAAGAAACAAATTCTAACCACATATTCGATTCGTGTCTAAAATATATCTGCGTTAACCGTAAAGATTACAAAGACGACATTTTCCATTGCTTTTTGCGGTTTGTTTCCTAACAAGCAGTGCAACCTTCAAGTTATGTGTTTCAAAACTTTAACAAATTTCAGGATGTGAATCTCTGGTCAATCCATGAAGGATTGCGCCTTTGTAAAGCCGTGTTACGTGATAATGTTCCCTTGTGTGCAAATTTCTGTTGCTTTATTGAAAGAAGCTTCTAATCTATTGCTGGATAACATATGTCAAGCCACCAGCATTTGGGACACACAACTCTATCAGAAAACCACTTTAGATTCCTTTCTGACAAGATAATATGTTAGTCATCCTCTGAAAAGAATACACTTGTCGCTTTGGTGCATTGTATATGGTGTATGACGAGCATCTGACAGTTATTCGACCTTCCACAGCTGACGTACGTACACGCCTCTCTGTTATGTACAGTGTGTTCCAGAAATGTTGAGACAAATTTCGAGAGGTTGTAGAGGAGGTCTTGACAAAAAAACCGAGGATAGGAAACCGTGTCTGGAAACGTCATCCAACGATGCTACAGCGCGTGGAAGTTACAGGCGCCGGCACCTGCCTCTAGATACCCCCCACCCCCACACCCCCTTTCGACAGCAAACATGACTTCATACGCTGACGGAGCGTAGGGGGAGTGTACCGCAGTGTTGTTTGTTATTCGGTGAACGCAACTGATTGACACGATCGCCAGTGGAACAGATGCAACTAACTGGTGCGTAGACAAGGTTTTATCTCCTGTGAAGAAATTGCTCTGTTGCCTTGTTGGATGGTGCTTTCGAACACAGGTTTCCATCTGCAGCTTACTTTTCTCCTGCATAGCGAAAAACATTGGAGATTTTAGAAATTGCGTGTAATAAATGAATCGCGATTCATAACTCCGCTTCTCACCCCGAAAAGTAAGGACGCATTTCATCTGTTCCGTGTGACTGTCTCAAACCTGGTCGCGATAATTAGTGTTTAAAATTTTCGCGAGACAAAGTCTTGAAGTTCTCTGAACTTGCCAGAGTAAAATATACAGGGTGATTCAAAAAGAATACCACAACTTTAGGAATTTAAAACTGTGCAACGACAAAAGGCAGAGCTAAGCACTATCTGTCGGCGAATTAAGGGAGCTATAAAGTTTCATTTAGTTGTACATTTGTTCGCCATTTCAGCCAATAAAGTTTTTGGTCCCTTTTTCTTCGAAGGTGTTACTGTAACTGGACTACAGTATCTGGAGATGTTAGAGAATTGGCTGTTCCCTCAGCTCGAACAAGAAGCACAACAATTCATATTTCAGCAGGATGGAGCGCCACCACATTGACACTTATCTGTCCGTAACTACCTGAACGTCAACTACCCGAGGTGATGGATCGGCCGCCAGGCAGCCCGTGACAGACCACTTCATCACTGGCCTCCAAGAAGCCCTGATCTTACCCCCTGCGATTTTTTCTTATGGGGGTATGTTAAGGATATGGTGTTTCGGCCACCTCTCCCAGCCACCATTGATGATTTGAAACGAGAAATAACAGTAGCTATCCAAACTGTTACGCCTGATATGCTACAGAGAGTGTGGAACGAGTTGGAGTATCGGGTTGATATTGCTCGTGTGTCTGGAGGGGGCCATATTGAACATCTCTGAACTTGTTTTTGAGTGAAAAAAAACCTTTTTAAATACTCTTTGTAATGATGTATAACAGAAGGTTATATTATGTTTCTTTCATTAAATACACATTTTTAAAGTTGTGGTATTCTTTTTAAATCACCCTGTATAGTTCTAAATCGAAACTCCTTCGTTGGTGCACTAAAACGTCACATAACACCTTCTACAAAGCCGCCATTACAATTAACTGTATCCATTGTTTGCATTTTGGGTGTGAGTCGTGGCACGTGTTAACCTGTACGTGGTTACATCTTCGTATTTCAGACCCATGGATAAGACTTTGTATGATTAGCTGCCGTTTTGTAATTGGTATTAGCAATGACACATCCACTTTTTTTTTCTTCCAGGATCTTTCAGAGGAAGCATAACATACAATGGAAGCCCATGGCTCAAAACGATGGCGGCACCAGTATTTCTTTTTCGAGGTACCACCGATACGACGAGGTATGTATGCGCTCACTTTTCTAATCGACTGTCGCGTCAAATTTTCCAGACAGGTTGTTCGTAATGTACTCAAGCCAAACATACCAAAACTTGAAACACGTCTCTACAGCAATTGGTATAAATATTTCACTTCTGCTGGCAACAACTCTGACGTCTATGGTTTGAATAAATTATGAGTAGCATTCAGTAAGTAATACAACACGTTTTTTAGGCTAATTTCGGTTGAATGTATGCAGAATTTGTTGTGGAATACCGTGGAATATTCCCCTGTAGTTTCGTGAAGTTCCAGTAGTTGGTGGCGCTATAAGCAACCTTCAAAATGGCGTCTGTGACGGAGGTGCGTTCCAAGCAGAGAACTGTTTTGTTTTGGCGGAAAACCAGAACATCACAGATACTCAAAGGCGGAATGTCAATGGAGAAATGGCGGTGAACAAACACACAGTGAGTTGTTGCGCGAAGCGTCTCTCATCATCGCAACAAGATCGCACAAACCTGTCCGATCTCCCGAGTGCTAGCAGGCTACACACACTGTCACTCTTGCAATGTTGGAAAGTGCAGACGCTCTCATTGGAGGTAATCGACGGATCACAGTCACACACCTCGCTGTTCAAATGGACGTCTTTGTTGGTAGTGCTGACACACTCGTCCACCAGTTGGGATATTCAAAGTTGTGTGCACGCTGGCCGCCTAACAGAAGACCATAAACACCAACGAAGGACTATCTGTGCGAAATTGCTTGTGCGTTAACGCGGCTGATCGCAACAATTTTTGGTCGAACATCATCACAGGCGTTGAAACATGGGTTCATCACTTCGAACCGGGAACAAAACACCAATCCAGGCAGTGACGCCACACAACCTCTCCTCCGAAAAAAAGGTTCAAAGCTGCACCCTCAGCCGGTAACGCCAGGGCGACGGTCTTCTGGGACTCTGAAGGGGTTGTTCTGTTTGATGTCCTCCCTCAAGGTCGAACGATGAACTCTGAAGTGTATCGTGTTACACTCAGAAGGGACTTCAGCGTGTTTGTCGCCACAAAAATACAAACAAACTTCTCCTTCTCCAAGACAACGCAAAGCCTGACAAAAGTCTACGCAACTAAGAGGAGCTCACAAAATTTCAATAGACTGTTCTTCGTCATCCACACTGCAGCCGGGTCTCGCAGCTTCCGACTTGCCTCTGTTTAGGCCAATGAAGAGCGAACTCCACGAGAAGCAGTACATGGATGCTGGGGAGATCATTGATGCAGCAAGATGCTGGATCAGTCGTCAACTAGTAGAGTGTTACTATGAGGGCATACAGGCCCTCCAAGTAAGGCTCCCTAAGGCCATCGTACTGAACAGAGATTATGTTGAAAAATACACCACTGGCCATTAAAATTGCTACACCACTAAGATGACGTGCTACAGACGCGAAATTTAACCGACAGGAACAAGATGCTGTGATATACAAATGATTAGTTTTTCAGAGCATTCACACAAGGTTGGCGCCGGTGGCGACACCTACAACGTGCTGACATGAGGAAAGTTTCCAACCGACTTCTCATCCTCATACACAAACAGCAGTTGACCGGCGTTGCCTGTTGAAACGTTGTTGTGATGCCTCGTGTAAGGAGGAGAAATGCGTACCATCACGTTTCCGACTTTGATAAAGGTCGGATTGTAGCCTATCGCGATTGCGGTTTATCGTGTCGCGACATTGCTGCTCGCGTTGGTCGAGATCCAATGACTGTTAGCAGAATATGGAATCACTGGGTTCGGGAGGGTAATACGGAACGCCGTGCTGGATCCCAACTGCCTCGTATCACTAGCAGTCGATATGACAGGCATATTATCCGCATGGCTGTAACGGATCGTGCAACCGTCTCGATCCCTGAGTCAACAGATGGGGACGTTTGCAAGACAACAACCATCTGCACGAACAGTTCGGCGACGTTTGCAGCAGCATGGACTATCAGCTTGGAGACCATGGCTGCGGTTACTCTTGACGCTGCATCACAGACAGGAGCATCTGCGATGGTGTACTCAGCGACGAATCTGGGTGTACGAATGCCAAAACGTCATTTTTTCGGATGAATCCAGGTTCTGTTTACAGCATCGTGATGGTCGCATCCGTGTTTGGCGACATCGCGGTGAACGCACATTGGAAGCGTGTATTCGTCATTGCCATACTGGCGTATCACCCGGCGTGATGGTATGGGCTGCCATTGGTTTCACGTCTCGGTCACCTCTTGTTCGCATTGACGGCACTTTGAACAGTGGACGTTACATTTCAGATGTGTTACGACCCGTGGCTCTGCCCTTCATTCGATCCCTGCGAAACCCTACATTTCAGTACGATAATGCACGACAGCATGTTGCAGGTCCTGTACGGGCCTTTATGGATACAGAAAATGTTCGACTCCTGCCCTGGCCAGCACATTCTCAGATCTCTCACCAATTGAAAACGTCTGGTCAATGGTGCCCTAGCAACTGGTTCGTCACAATACGCCAGTCACTACTCTTGATGAACTGTGGTATCGTGTTCAAGCTGCGTGGGCAGCTGTACCTGTGCACACCATACAAGCTCTATTTGACTCAATGCCCAGGCGTATCAAGGCCGTTATTACTGCCAGAGGTGGTTGTTCGGGGTACTGATTTCTCAGGATCTATGCACCCAAATTGCGTGAAAATGTAATCACATGCCAGTTCTAGTATAATATAACTGTCCAATGAATACCCGTTTATCATATGCATTTCTTCTTGGTGTAGCAATTTTAATGGCCAGTAGTGTAAGTATTGTAGCCATAAGAGGAGGAATGATATGGTGTACTTGAATTCCAAATGAAACCAACCTGAAGTCCGGAAAAAAATGTGTTGCATTGCTTGTTGAACCCCCTCGTATTTTAATTTTGTACATATTGTATGGACAGTAATTTGTTGTCTAAGTGGCGGAACTAAAAAATACAAAATCTGCAGAGCAATTGCAGAGACAATAAAGTCACACAAATAACTTTATGATGTTGATAGAATATGTAGGCAAATTTTAATTGAAATGCAAATTACTACAATGAGCCCAAAAACTGTAACAATATCAGTACTACAAGAATGCTTTATGATTTCGAATTTTGAGCCATTATCAAGTGCAACTGGGAAATAGATCACATTTGTATAATATGTTACCGTCAAAATACTGCAATTCGAAGAGCTTTGAAATGTAAGAACTTGCTGTCATTTTATACAGAGACGTCTCACATGTACCGATATCTTTTCCAGTAGCACTTGAGAATGGCTCAGAATCAAAAATCGTGGTATCGAAAATAAAAAAAAGCAGAAAGTCAAATGGTATCTCCTCGTCATAAAACGAAATGAAATTCACGATAAAATTAACATGAAAATAGCGGGCTGCGCTTAGTGGCCGCGTGGTTAGGGGCGCCATGTCACTGACAGCGCGGCCGCTCCTGTCGGAGGTTCGAGTCCTCCCTCGGGCATCGGCGTGTGTGTTGGTCTAAGCATAACTTAGTTTAAGTTAGTGTAAGTAGCGTGTAAGACTAGGGACCGATGATCTCAGCAGTTTGGCCCCTTAGAAATTTACACACATTTGAACTTTTGAAAATAGCGGTCCATGTAGTAGACACAATGAAGGAATTCAACTACATTTTAAACAAAGTAAGGCGTAATGGACGAAGCAAAGAAGTCGCTAGAAGCAAATTTGCACAGGCAAGCAGAACAGTCCTCTCTAACAGTAGTCTCCGCCTTCCCGACGCAAACACTGAGGTGGCGAAAGTCAATATGCACTTATGTAGGTTGAGATAGTATTGCGTGTACAACATATAAAAGGACAGTGTATTGATGGAGCTATTATTTGTACTCAGGTGATTGGCGTGGAAAGGTTCGGGGGAATGACCACACAACGGGAATTAACAGACTTCGAACTCGGAATGTATTTGGACATTCCATTTTGAAAATTACTATGGAATTCAACTTTCCGAGAACCACGGTGTCAAGATTATGCCGAAAATACCAAATTTCAAGCGTTATCTCTCACCACGCACAATGCAGTGGCCAACGGCCTTCACGTAACGACCTAGAGAAGCGGCGTTTGTGTAGAGTTGTCGGTGCTAACAGACAAGCAACACTGCGTAAAATAACCGCAGAAATCAATGTGAGACGTACGTTGAACGTACCCGTTAGGACAGTGCGACGAAATTTGGCGTTAATGGATTATGGCAGCAGACGACCGATGCGAGTGCCTTTGCTAACAGCAGGACATCACCTGCAGCGCCTCTCCTGGACTCGTGACCATATCGACTGGAACCCAGACGACTGGAAAACCCTGGCCTGGCCAGATAAGTCCCGATTTCAGTTGGTTATAGCTGGTGCCAGGGATCGAGTATGGTGCAGACCCCACGAGGCCATGGGCCCGAGTTCTCAACAAAGCACTGTGCAAGTTGGTGGTCTCTCCATAATGGTGTGAGCTGTGTTTACAATGGAATGGACTGGGGTCCTCTGGTCCAAGTGAACCGATCATTGACTGGAAATGATTACGTTCGGCTACCTGGAGAGCATTTGCAGGCATTCAACGATGGGATTTTTATGGATAACAGTGCGCAATGTCAACAAGCCACAATTGTTCGCTGTAGGTTTGAAGAACATTAGGTCACCAAGATCACAGGACATGAATCCCTTCGAACATTTGTGGGACACAATTGAGAGGTCAGTTCGTGCTCAAATCCTGCACGGCCAACGCTTTCGCAGTTCATCTACATCTACATTTATACTCCGCAAGCCACCTAACGGTGTGTGGCGGAGGGCACCTTACGTGCCACTGTCATTACCTCCCTTTTCTGTTCCAGTCGCGTATCGTTCGCGGGGAGAATGACTGCCGGAAAGCCTCCGTGCGCGCTCGAATCTCTCTAATTTTACATTCGTGATCTCCTTGGGAGATATAAGTAGGGGGAAGTACTATATTCGATACCCCATCCAGAAACGCACCCTCTCGAAACCTGGACAGCAAGCTACACCGCGATACAGAGCACCTCTCTTGCAGAGTCTGCCACTTGAGTTTGCTAAACATCTCCGTAACGCTATCAGGCTTACCAAATAACCCTGTGACGAAAGGCGCCGCTCTTCTTCGGACCTTCTCTACCTCATTTGCCAACCCGACCTTTTCTAACGACTCTCCTGATGAATCCCAACCTGTCACCCGCCTTACCAACAATTAATTTTATGTGGTCATTCTACTTCAAATCCTTCCGTACGCATACTCCCACATATTTTACAGAAGTAACTGCTACCAGTGTTTCTTCCGCTATCATATAATCATAAATAAAGGATCCTTCTTTCTATGTATTCGCAATACATTACATTTGTCTATGTTCAGGGTCAGTTGCCACTCCCTGCACCAAGTGCCTATCCACTGCAGATCTTCCTGCATTTCGCTGCAATTTTCTAATGCTACAACTTCTCTGTATACTACAGCATCATCCTCGAAAAGCCGCATGGAACTTCCGACACTATCTACTACGTCATTTATATATATTGTGAAAAGCAATGGTCTCATAACACTCCCCTGTGGCACGCCAGAGGTTACTTTAAGGTCTGTAGGCGTCTCTCCATTGAGAACAACATCCTGTGTTCTGTTTGCTAAAAACTCTTCAGTCCAGCCACACAGCTGGTCTGATACTCCGTAGGCTCTTACTTTGCTTATCAGGCGATAGTGCGGAACTGTATCGAACGCCTTCCGGGAGTCAAGGTAAATGGCATCTACCTGGCAGCCTGTATCTAATATTTTCTGGGTCTCATGAACAAATAAAGCGAGATGGGTCTCACACGATCGCTGTTTCCGGAATCCATGTTGATTCCTACAGAGTAGATTCTGGGTTTCCAGAAATGACATGATACGCCAGCAAATAACATGTTCTAAAATTCTACAACAGATCGATGTCAGAGATATAGGCCTATAGTTTTGCGCATCTGCTCGACGACCGTTCTCGAAAATTGGAACTACCTGTACTCTTTTCCAATCATTTGGAACCTTCCGTTTTTCTAGAGACTTGCCCCCCTGTTAGAAGTGGGGCAAGTTCAAAATGGTTCAAATGACTCGGAGCACTATGGGACTTAACTTCTAAGGTCATCAGTCCCCTAGAACTTAGAACTACTTAAACCTAACTAACCTAAGGACATCACACACATCCATGTCCAAGGCAGGATTCGAACCTGCGATCGTATCGGTCGCGCGGTTCCAGACTGTAGCGCCTAGAACCGCTCGGCCACTCCGGCCGGCGGGGGCAAGTTCTTTCGCGTACTCTGTGTAGGGGGACCACTGCTCATTATTTCTGCAGGGGACTTCCAACGACTTGTTGAGCCCATACCACGTGGGTTTGTTGCACTACACTGGGCAAAGGAGGTCCGTCACGACATCAAGAGTTATCCCATGACTTTTTCCCCCAAGTGTATGCCTTATTTTGAGAAAGATGTTTGTGAGAATTTACACTCTTTGTCATGAAACCTCACCGGCGGCAGGCTGCTGCAGAGTCTAAATTTGCACCGATCGCAACATGACCACGCAGATAACACACTAAGTGCAGCTATCTGCATAAACTAGCAACGCTGGAGGTTTCGGCAGTTTCTGGAGCAATTCTTGCGTCTGTTCGAGTTGTTACGCTACGTCTACGCCCGTGGTCCAGCGGTAAACAGCGTGTCGTTTGAATGCAATGTCTCGCATTCGGAAACGCTCGTTGTCTAAATTTTTATACTGCCTTTCGTCTTTATGCTGAAGTCCTTAGCTACAGCATATTTCACTTTCTGACACACTGGTAATACAATTTCCGTCCAGTAACGTTTTTGCGAAACATTTCTCGGCAGACTGGCTGCCTCGGAACGCCGCATGCGTCAGAGTTCTCCGGGGCCCCCTTCCTCGCATTCGTCAGCGGTTCCCACGAAGGCGCTGCGGACTCGGACCTATGTCGAAAGCGGCAGCCACCGCTCATCGCTTGGGAGAGTGTAAAGTGCTCTACTGTTGTTATACTCTAGAAAAAAGTGTATGACTTGCATTTCACGCTCTACAGTAACGGACGTAGACGACCCTGTTTTAATATGATGAGGCCGGCCGTTGTGGCCTAGCGGTTCTAGGCGCTTCAGTCCGGCACCGAGCCTCTGCTACGGTCGCAGTTTCGAATCCTGTCTCAATCATGGATGTGTGTAGTGTCCTTAGGTTAGTCAGATTTAAGTAGTTCTAAGTCTAGGAAGTCTAGGGGACTGATGACCTCAGATGTTAAGTCCCATAGTGCTCAGAGCCATTTGAACCATTTTATATGATGAATGTTGTATTACACTAACGAAATGAATAGTTTGTGATACACTCTACCTTACTACGTTGTTTATTTTTTTTTCTTAATGCTTTATATCTCGTTCTTCCCATTTTAAAAGCGATTATTCATGCAACTTCTTCGTCAGAAATTCGTATGTTATCGTCAAGCCACAGTCTCTAAATATGGTGTAATGAGTTTTACGATCGTGGTTTCATTTCTTACGATAAATGTATGCGATAAACTGTGTGAATATCTTTCAGGGAATACTCTATACTAACGCAGACACACTGCACATTTTGGAGTCCACGTATGGATTCATGGAGAAGGTATTCAAAAATGGCTCTGAGCACTATGGGACTTAACTTCTGAGGTCATCAGTCCCCTAGAACTTAGAACTACTTAAACCTAACTAACCTAAGGACATCACACACATCCATGCCCGAGGCAGGATTCGAACCTGCCACCGTAGCGGTCGCGCGGTTCCAGACTGTAGTGCCTAGAACCGCTCGACCACTCCGGCCGGCGAGAAGGTATTCAATTCGTATGTGAATTATTTTCCAGTAGTGTTACCTGCAAAAATAAAAGTTCTTATAGTTTTGTGATGCGATGCTACGATAGTACAACGTAATCGTAAGAAGATTTAGAAATTGGTGTTGCATTCCTCCAGTCAAATTTCCTTCGCTAGAACGCCGCTAAATCCAAAACCAATTTACCGCTCGGCACGTTGACCGATGTCGCTCTTGTCACGTATAACGCGCGCGGTTTGTTTACAAAGCACTCCAGCTTTACCCCGGCAGCCAGACGCTGTCAGATATCGTCTCACGCACATCTCGCTGAAATTCACGCCTCGGTAGAAGTGGCTAGTCACCCACGTTCATGTGGCACCGCTCGAGTCTGAGGCAGCCACCTCGAATCCTTGTTGTACAGGAAATCTTCACCGCTATTACTTTTTAAGTAACAGAACCCAGAACGTTTCCCTGAAAGGCAAGTGTACATCGGAGACAAAGGTATCGCCAGGAGTGCCCAGGGAAGTGCGATAGGACGCCTCTTGCCCTTTACATCTCGTACGTAAACGATCTGACTGATAAGGTAATGACGTTATAGGGTACGTGCCGACCGATGTGGCCGAGCGGTTCTAGGCCGTTCTTCCGGAACCGTGCGACCGCTACGGTCGCAGGTTCGAATCCTGCCTCGGGCATGGATATGTGTGATGTCCCTAGGTTAGTTAGGTTTAATTAGTTCTAAGTTCTAGAGGACTGATGACCTCAGAAGTTAAGTCCCATGGTGCTCAGAGCCATTTTTTTAAAGTAGTTATAAGTTCTAGGGGACTGATGACCTCACATGTTAAGTCCCATAGTGCTCAGAGCCATTTGAACCCTTTATAGTGTACGGGAAACTGTCGTGATTGTAAGAGGATACAGGACTTGAATTTCTATTCGGTGTGATTGATGGTAGCTTGCTCTACAATGCCGTAAAATACAAGTCAATGTGGATGAGTAGGAAAAATAATCTTTTAATATTCGAATACAGTGGTTATACGTGTGTTGCTTGACATACCGACGTCGATTAAATAGTTCAGATGGCTCTGAGCACTATGGGTCTTAACATCTGAGGTCATGAGTCCCTTAGACTTAGAACTACTTAAACCTAACTAATCTAAGGACATAACACATATCCATGCCCGAGGCAGGATTCGAACCTGCGACCGTAGCAGCAGCACGGTACCGGACTGAAGCGCCTAGAACCGCTCGGCCACAGCGGCTGGCGTCGATTAAATATCTTGGTGTAACACTGCAAAGCGACTCGTAATGGAAAGGAGCACGTAAGCTCGTGAGGGAGTATTATGGCGCAAAATAAGAGGAAGACAGCTGAAAATGTCACTCCAGAACTCAATGTCGCTCTCGCGAAACCTGTCAGCACCGAAAACAACACGAAGGGAGCTTCAGAGGCAGGGTTGGGCTAGGCTAGGTAAGGTCAGATCAGGTAAGGTCAGAGAAGGCGGAATTGTCGACAGACTGCAGAACGACACTATTTCAACCAATAGTTATATCTTGCTACTTTTGCGAGTGGAATAGGATAGGGAATGACAGTGAGCAGTACAAGGTAACCTCCATCATGCAGCATGTGGTAGATTCCGTATAAGAACTTATTCCTCGTATCTCCTCTCGCGGCCCTCACGCAAGAGAACAGGTACCCAGTACACATTTTCATCCGCATTGTGAATGGGTGGATGTCGTATTTCTGCTTTCCCTGTGTGCAGTATGAATTTTCGATACGGTGCCTGTTGACAACCCAAACGCTTCCGCTGCCTTGGTTACCGGACGCACCCGTCGTACGAGCAGCAACACTTTGCCAATTCACTCTGACATAATGCATTCGCAACACAGAACACTGACTGATCTGACCACGACTGTCATCTACAACGTACTGAAAACATTGTACAAGTGCCATTCGTGGTAAAATGCGAGAGCGCGACCTGCAAGCTTGGCTAGCGTCTGCATTTATGTTCCAGCATGGGTTTCTCGCGGTTTCTCCGCATTACAGTCAGTTCTCTGCATGTAAACGTATATGTAGAAGTAGACGTAGATGTATTTGACAGAAAAAAGGAGGAGAAGTGACGATGTATAGCTCTTGATACCGAATATTGCGCCAATGTATTAGATTAAATTCCAAACGTATCTGCAGTCTCTCATGAAGTGGGACTATGTGACGCTGTTGATAGCGATGTTAAGCACGGCGGCTCCATTGCTGGTATTCGAGAGGAGCAGGCTATGAGCCGGCACCGGTTTTCTCCATCGTTATCATCAGTAACGCAAATATGACACTGAAGACCCATACGCACTCATCATAGTAACATACCCTGATAATACTAAAATGTAGACTTTCACGGCCGGAAATGTCATGTCCATTATAATTATCAGGGCTGTTATGCCGTGGTCGGTTGATGAATACTGTGTCAATTCCCAACGTTTCGTCCCCGTCTGCGGAGGACATCTTCAAGGGGATCTGTAGCTCGATGGAAGGTCCAACACACCCACTGGCTCGCTACTGACTGTAGCGAGCCAGTGGGTGTGTTGGACCTGATGTAGCGAGCCAGTGGGTGTGTTGGACCTTCCATCGAGCTACAGACCCCCTTGAAAATGTCCTTCGCAGACGGGGACGAAACGTTGGGAATTGACGCAGAATGCATCAACCGACCACGGCATAACAGCCCGGATAATTATAATGGACATACCCTGATAAGCCAAAACATTTTGACCACTGCTCACCTGACGCTGGATGCCGCCTGGTGGCGTTGCGGGCATGTGATGCGGCAATATAATTATCTAAGCGGAGCGGACACGGATGGTGGATCACCCTGCCGAAGATATGGGCTACAAACAGGGAAATCCACTGAGACTTGGACAAAGGGCAAATTATTATTACGAAGAGCCTGTGAACGGATATCTCGAAAACGGCGAAGTTGGTCGAATGTTTACGTGTTACTGTTGTAAGCATTTACGGAAAGAGGTAGAAGGACAGTGAAACCTCTTCTAGGCGCTAAATGGTTGGACGTCAACGACTCATCACAGAACGTGGGGTTCGGGGGATAGATGGAGATCTGTGGCACCTCTGCTGAAAGAGCACAATGCCGATGCACCCACAAGTGTTTAGCAGAACGCCGTTCACTGCACATTCTTGACCACCCCTACGTGTTCACATGCTGACCCAGCGACACAGTCAATTACGGCTGCAGTGGGAACGGGACCATTGGGATTCAACTGTCGATTAATGAAAGCGTGTCGGCTCTTCAAGTGAATCACATTTTTGCTACTCTGGGTCGATGTTCGTCTCTACAAACGCCGTCATCGAGGTGAATGACGGTTCGAAATGTGCAGTGCGCCACGGGCGCAGGCTGGTGGGAACAGTATTATGCTATGGGAGACATTCTCCTGGGCTTGCGTGGGACCTGCGGTAGTAATCGAAGACACGCTGACAGGTTCGCTCCGTCTACATCTCTTCATTCTTGATGTCTTCCCCGACGGCGATGCCATCTTTCAGCGGTATAACTGCTCGTGTCTCACAGCCAGAATCGTGCTACGGTGGTTTGAGTAGATTGTAGTGAAATCACGTTGATGTTTCGGCGACCAAATTAGCCTGATGTAAATCCTATGGAACCCATCTGTGTTGCAATCGGATGCTATCACAGAATACGCTAATAAGCGGCCCGTTATTTACGCGAATTTAGCGTAGGTATCTAATGCCAGATACCTGCAAAACCTACCAACAAACTGTTGGATACCTGATACAAAGAATCAGTGATTTATTTCGTTCCAAAGACGGACAAACAAGCTGTTAAATAGGTGGTCATAATGTCTTGCTTTGTCGGTGTATACTCAACTCGTGTACATGCGACACAGCATGCATCTTTCGTGAAAGAGGGGAAACCTTTCCAACTAGGCGACTGAAACTGCCCTTGGCGTCAGCCACCCAACAGTGCCGTTCGACTCCATTCTACTGCATTGCCTTCTTTTCGATATTCTTTACCATAAGGAAAGACAGTGAGGATGGACTCAAAACAGACTGGAGATCAAAATAACAATATGCCGTGTTAATAAAAGCCAAAGGCCTAGCCGCATTGGGTACATTGATTCCCGTCAGATCACCGAAGTTAAACACTGTCAGGCTTGGGAGACAGTCCAGGTGCGTCATACGCTGTTGGCAAGCGGGAGCACTCTGTTCTTATGAGGTTAGTTGAGGAGTTACTTCATTGAGGAGCAGGGGTTCCACGTAACGAAAACTGACAACGCCCGGGAGCGCGGCGTGCTGACACCCATGCCGCTTTCGATGACGCCTTTGGGCTGAAGATGAAACGGTGGCAGGTAGGTACCATTGGGCCTTCCGAGACCTTTTCCGGAATAGTTAGCGTTGTAAGAAACGTTAGTTGATAGAGGGAAGATCATCTGTGTACGGGAGCTGGTCGACGCGGAATTGGAATATCTCAAAATGGCTCTGAGCACTATGGGACTTAATATCTATGGTCGTCAGTCCCCTAGAACTTAGAACTACTTAAACCTAACTAACCTAAGGACAGCACACAACGCCCAGCCATCACGAGGCAGAGAAAATCCCTGACCCCGCCGGGAATCGAACCCGGGAACCCGGGCGTGGGAAGCGAGAACGCTACCGCACGACCACGAGATGCGGGCGGAATATCTCACCAATGCATGACTGCAGAATGGGTACTCGTCCGCTAATACGAAAAGAGCGTTAACACTGCCACGAAAAGATCATAGAGATGTACACACGTCTCCAAAATCAGAAGTTCTCCTGCCATTTATAAAAGATATCACTGACCGCATAGAAAAGATCTTGACGAAACGGAATATCGCTATAATCTACAAACCCATCAGCAATAAACAGGACACGTAAAGTCAGCCGAAGAGGTCTGCAAACCGCTGAGAAAGTAGGGATTTACAAGATACCCTGTAAGTGTGGAGACGTGACATGGGTAATACTAAAAATTGGTCGAAAAGGTACTCGAAGAATCGAAGGGCACTTTAAGGAAACTGACAAATCAGATGTTGCGGAACATTTTTTACAACCAGGAGACCACCGGATTCAATTTGATTCGACTACAGTACCGGCAACTACAAGTGGCTACTATGAAAGGATATACAGAGAGGCCACAGAAATTATTAAACGCCCCAATAACCTTAATCGGAAGCAGTCTTTCTTTACTCGTGTCAAAGGTACACTAAAACGAACACATATACAATACATACAAAGAAAACTATACAGTATTCACCCAGAATTGGGCAACTTTGACAGCACTGAGTGCTGCAGAGGTTAAGTCCTTCATGCTACAGCTGGTTGGGCATGAGTTACATTTGAAGAGATGCCGGGTTGTCTGCAATTCACGGCATTCGCACAGTGTTGTGTTGGAATTTGGCAGTTGGAAGTTCCATTTAAGAAGACTGTCCCTCGATCTTACGACTTCGGTCCGTAGTCTGTTCAAGGACTTCCAGATGACCCACTTCTCCATGTGTCCAGGTGGCAGGGATTCTTGTGGTGTCATCCAGTTTGACAGGTGTTGGCATCTTTCTTTCCATTTGGTGAGTCGGGTAGCCGCAGCTGATCCTTCTAATGGCTGTGAAGTTGTTGGGAAACTCTTCCTGGACTTCAGTCTTGGCTTGTCAGGTTGATGTCCAAAGAGTGGATGTGAGTTCACTGTATTTGATTTATGCCTCTCGGTGTTAGCGGCGACCTCTCTTCTGATGTCATATGGAGCAATCCGAGCGATACATTGAACGTCCGTGGGGATTGGCCTTAGGCAGCCTGTAACAATGCTACAGCTGTCATATCAGGCTACATCAGCCTGCTTTGCATGTACTGAATTGTACCACACTGGGCTAGCATACTCTCCTGCAGAACAGCATAAGGCAAGAGCTGTTGTTCTTAATGTTTGTGGATGTGTACCCCAGTTCGATCCCGCCAGTTTCCGAAGGAGGCAGTTTATGGAGGATACTTTCTGCTTCAGCTTCAGACAATGTTCCTTGTAGGTCAGTGTACGGTCGAGAGTCATACCCAAATACCCGGGGTGGGAACAATATTCTAGTGCAACTCCCTTCCAGAATATTTCAAGTTTCCTGTCAGATTTTTTGTTTCAGGTGGAATGAACACACCTGCGTTTTCTTAGGATTGGGTGCGAGTTGATTCTTTTCATAGTAAGTACCAAGCTGTTGTAGACCGTGTGTAAGCATTATCTCTACATCTTCAAACCGATTGCCTCGGGCATCTGTCGGAAGTAGTAGTGAGCGAAACAAAATAGTATCTGAAGAAGATGTGTACCTGTATTCAACCATGGGGTGATAACGATAGCCGGCCGCGGTGGTCTAGCGGTTCAGGCGCTCAGTCCGGAACCGCGCGACTGCTACGGTCGCAGGTTCGAATCCTGCTTCGGGCATAGATGTGTGTGACGTCCTTAGGTTAGTTAGGTTTAAGTAGTTCTAAGTTCTAGGGGACTGATGACCACAGATGTTAAGTCCCATAGTGCTCAGAGCTATTTGAACCCTTTTTTTGATAACGATACCGGAAGCCAACAACCGACAACGACCAATACCAGTCGTGTTTCGAAAATAAGTAACGGCACGCCTCTGCGCGGGAGCATGTAGAGACGGAATTTTACTTAAGTTAGTGACGAACCTGCACGTGTAACGGATCTTCGAGAAATCTACACCCCCTCTTGAAGATGTCATCGGCAGAAGGGGCCGAAACGTTGGGTTTCAACAAGAAATTCGCCCGATCACGGCATAAGAGTCAGGAATTTTTTAACAAGTGTGACTTTACCGGCTGCGAAAATTTACAGTTTGCAAACCAGTGGGGTTTGACTTGCAACGTAAAACGTAATCATTGTTATACAGAATTGGAAACCAGTATGGAAGATTTGCATAGTTTTTACATAAATGTGTTAATCAATCATCCCCACTTGTGACTGCAGCGAACCACAGACCATCAGACACGTCACAGAAGAACGCTCCTGAAAGATCATGCGGTGGTAGATCAGAACACATACTGCCGGCGAATGCAAAGTAGGCCTACGCGACGTGGAAGGAAGGCTGGTCTCAAAATACGGTCGCCAATTATCCCGGTCCACACATTCCTGCTGCACCGATGCTGATGATTCGCTGTCACCATACCATGGGGGTTCTGCGTACTACCCAGAAATGACTGTTATGAAAGTTGAAGATACCACTCCGCGTAAAGGTAGACTCATCTGTGAATAGGTAGGGTGACACAAATACCAGAATCGTGGTTGCCTGGTGAATAAACCAGTGACAAAACTGCTCCCGATATCGAACGTCTGTCGCTAGTAAGCCCTGCACAAGCTGTAACGGTTGTGATGGAGAATGGTCCACACGGTCATCTAGCTTACCGTGTACTGGCTGCCCTGGTAGTGACAGGGCGTTTACCTACCACAGTGTTAATCACATTTTCCTCCAAGTCTGCTGTCCGAACATTTCGGGTACGTCGTTCATGATTTCCTGCTTCCTGAAACGGCCCTGACTCAGAGAAACGGTGAAACAGTGTTTCAAACATTGAATACTGTGGTTTTTGTCAGGGGGGGGGGAGGGGGGGGGATTGGTCTTCTGATACAACCTTGCTGCCCGCTGCCATGTGCCTTTCCGTAAGTAAACACCATGTCGGCAAGCTCTCGATTCGAATACGGAACCATTGTATACAGCGCTGTATCACATGCACTAGAAGGTGAGCCAGCAACAGAAGTGAATTCGACATAACATTACCAGTTACTACGGCAGGAGAGGGCGCTAGGGCATGATGTATGAGGAACAGAACCAAGGAGGAAACCATGCGTACTTTAACTATGGCTGCATGGTACAGTCTCTATGACAAAGTATGACTGAATAAATGGTATTTAGCATGGAAACCATGCATTTCCGGATATCAGTTCATTAGATCTTTTTTGTTCCATATCCTTTCATCGATCAGTCCCTAGAGTTTGTACTCGGTGGAAAGAAATCACCCCGTATGGAGGGTGCTTGTAAAGGAATGGTGCGGTTTTAAAAATTAATAATGAACCAATTTATTACCTTGCATGAACATACCTTATACCATTAGCAGCGAAAACTGTCCAAGTTTTTCATGTACTACCCGGTGTTCGCTTCTCACGCTTACTGCGCAGACGTAGCGCCTGTTTCCAAGACGACGTTGCAACAGGAATAGGCTTTCTGTGTGCTCCGTTTTGAGGTGTCCATATCTGTGACTACAGTGCAGCATGAGTTTCACGCAGGGTTTGGGGAAGATCCACCACACAAGAATAAAACAGGTAGGTGGTACCGACAGCTCGTGAAAACCGGATGCTTTTGTAAGAGGAAGAATCGTGGTCCACCTCGTCAGTCTGACGCGAACGTCTAAAGAAGGCATGAGGCGCAAGTCCTCGCAAGTTGCTTATTACAGCAAGCAGGAAATTGTTCGTACCAAAGATTACAGCGTGGAAGGTGTTGCGCAAGTGGCTATGTTTTAAACCGTAAAAAATGGGATTAGTGCAGACCGTTACACCAGTAGACAAAGTGAATAGGCGTGACTTTTGCTAAGAGCTGCAGTTAAAAATGGAGGACGATCGTTTTGTGGAAAGACTCGTATTTCGCCAGGAACCAACTTTCCATGTAAGTGTCAAGGTGATCACACAGAAGCGAGAGACCGCACGCGTTGATGGAGCACCAGCGTGACTCTCCAAAACTGAATGTCTTCTGCGTGGTGTAGCGCGAGAAAGTTCACGGTCCATTTTTCTTCGAGCAACAAACGGTGACTGGTAACTCATTTCGAGACATGTTGGAAACCTGGATGCTATCCCAACTGAACACCAGTATGATGATTAATTATGCAACAGGATGGTACTCCACCACATTTTCACAGGCATACACAAGAGCTTCTCAATTGTGCTCTTCACCGACTCGGTATTTCACAAACCTCCACAAAAAGAAATCGCAGAGTATTGAATCTGGCGTGTGGCGTGTCCCGAGGGAGAAGCTTGTTGTCTACTGTTGCAGCTCGTCCAATCCAGGATTGGACTATCTGCAACAGTAGACAACAAGCTTCTCCCTCGGGACACGCCACACGCCCGATTCAATACTCTGCGATTTCTTTTTGTGGAGGTTTGTGAAAGACCGAGTTTATGTACAGCCAATGACAGTGTCCCTTGAGAAAGAGTGTGATCGGACAAAGCACGCACTGCACTCCACATATTGTAGGAGTGCGATTAAGCCGGCCGGTGTGGCCGAGCGGTTCTGGGTGCTTCAGTCTGGAACCGCGCGACCGCTAAGTTCGCAGGTTCGAATTCTGCCTCGGGCATGGATGTGAGTGATGTCTTTAGGTTAGTTAGGTTTAAGTAGTTCTAAGTTCTAGGGGACTGATGACCTCAGATGTTAAGTCCCATAGTGCTCAGAGCCATTTGAACCATTTGATTGTGATTAATGCATCAAACACTTAGACAGCTGCCGCTGCTTATCCTGAAAGGTTTTTCCGCATAAATTACTAAATCGATTTTTAATTTTTACAACTGCACCATTCATTTATATAAGCCCTGTATATTTAACAAAGAAATTCGCCAAACAGCCGTGCAACTTAAGAAGATATTTTATTTAATTTTCGCTACCAGTTTCGGCAATTCAGTGTGCTATCTTCAGGGCCCATATGCAATTCTCAAAAATTATCGATACTGGCAGTCAAGTCTTCGAAGGAAACATTTGAGAATTCACGACTTCCGGAAACAGATGGCCCCAGTATGCCAGTATTGACCATTTTTTAGAGGTGCATATGGGACCTGAAGATGGCGTATTGAATTGCCGAAACTGGTAGCGAAAATAAAATAACACCTTAATTTGCTCGGCTGTTTGGCTGATATCTTTATGAAATATTTGACCAGCCGCTGTCCCACGTCCACGATGGATCAAAAGACTCTGTGTATTTTGTTTTTCAATATGTCGAAACACAATAAATAAATGAACATGGCAAATGATATCCAAAACTCAGACGATTATGCAGCCTATAGCAGAATAGCCCTGTCGTCCATTTGCAGATACGGCAGTACCTGCTGAATCTGGCGGCGAGCTTTCCCATCAGGGTGAGAGTGGAGACCATCGGACAGAGCTATGAGGGTCGATCCTTGGACGTGATACAGATATCGTCCGGCGGCGATGGTGCGCGACCAGTGATCCTGATGGACGCAGGTATCCACGCCAGGGAGTGGATCGCGCCCGCCGCCGCCCTCTACGTCATCAACCAGCTGGTCGAGAACGGAGTACACAGCTCTCTCGTCAACAGCATCGACTGGCACATTCTACCCCTTATCAACCCTGATGGATACGAGTATACCTTCACAACGGTAAGTCCGAACACTAACATAGATGCGACACGACAGTTCGTAAGTAATAATTGTAACTCGTCCTCTTATATTATTATGTTTTGCTATTGTTATTCTTAGAAAAATCTTTCTTCAGTCCGTCGTCGATATTTTGAAATAAAAGTTATTGCGGATGTCGCGTAATAAATATTTCGCGTGAAGCGCTGTCGCGACACAGGCAAAGATCAATTGTGGAAACTAAGCCACTGAATATTACAAATAATGTTATTAAAGAATACGGCCGACTGACTACGTCAAATAAGAGGGCACGTACATTCGCGAATGAGCGGTCAAAAAAAAAAAAAAATAGCGTTAATACTGTGTAGGAAATGAGTCTCAACTATAGTTACGCTTGTACACACTCAAATGTATGCGAACATACGAACGGGATAGAGGCACGTACATTTTGAGTGCAATCATCAACCGTGGCCTGGATAAAAATAATTACAGTTAAATGCATTTATTCATCTTAGAACGTAAATGCGTGGACTTCGAAAGTAAATGAAAAAGAAGGCTGCAGGTTCTGAATGTCGCGGCAAATATATTGAAATTGACGGTAGCGGCCATGAAAGGAAAAAGATGAACGCATTCACTTACCTCTATTGTTGAGCAGCGTCGCCGTGAAGATCGTTGCCTCCACCTAAATTCTCTGCATAAAATTAAAATAGCCCGCATCTCGTGGTCGTGCGGTAGCGTTCTCGCTTCCCACGCCCGGGTTCCCGGGTTCGATTCCCGGCGGGGTCAGGGATTTTCTCTGTCTCGTGATGGCTGGGTGTTGTGTGATGTCCTTAGGTTAGTTAGGTTTAAGTAGTTCTAAGTTCTAGGGGACTGATGACCTAAGATGTTAAGTCCCATAGTGCTCAGAGCCATTTTTTGAAAATTAAAATAATAGTAATAATTTTCCAGAATTTGAGGAGCTGGGACCCATGGTATCACAAAAGACGAAATCACTTTCATTATTTAAACCAATTTTATCAATAAGAAATGGCACAACACGTCTTAACACTAGGACAGGATAACAGCGAAAGGTAACTTATTCTAAAACTAATAAACGAAGAACTTATTTTGTTCAGCAAATGCTTTACGCATTAATCTCTGGTAGTTGAACTAGTGTCTATATACTCATAAAAAATTTATATAATTCCTTTACATAACACAAATCAATAATTTGATCATTGTTGTTGTGGTTTTCAGTCCTGAGACTGGTTTGATGCAGCTCTCCATGCTAATCTATCCTGTGCAAGCTCCTTCATCTCCCAGTACCTGCTGCAACCTACCTCCTCCTGAATCGGCTTAGTGTATTCATCTCTTGGTCTCCCTCTACGATTCTTACCCTCCACGCTGCCCTCCAATGCTAAATTTGAGATCCCTTGATGCCTCAGGACATGTCCTACCAACCGATCCCTTCTTCTAGTCAAGTTGTGCCACAAACTTCTCTTCTCCCCAATCCTGTTCAATACCTCCTCATTAGTTAAGTGATCTACCCACATAATCTTCAACATTCTTCTGTAGCACCACATTTCGAAAGCTTCTATTCTCTTCTTGTCTAAACTATTTATTATCCATGTTTCACTTCCATACATGGCTACACTCCATACAAATACTTTCAGAAAAGACTTCCTGGCACTTAAATCTATACTCGGTGTTAACAAATTTCTCTTCTTCAGAAACGCTTTCCTTGCCATTGCCAGTCTACATTTTATATCCTCTCTACTTCGACCATCATCAGTTATTTTGCTCCCCAAATAGCAAAACTCCTTTACTACTTTAAGTGTCTCATTTCCTAATCTAATTCCCTCAGCATCACCCGACTTAATTCGACTACATTCCATTATCCTTGTCTTGCTTTTATTGATGTTCATCTTATATCCTCCTTTCAAGACACTGTCCATTCCGTTCAACTGCTCTTCCAAGTCCATTGCTGTCTCTGACAGAATTACAATGTCATCGGCGAACCTCAAAGTTTTTATTTCTTCTCCCTGGATTTTAATACCTACTCCAAATTTTTCTTTTGTTTCCTTTACTGCTTACTCAATATACAGATCGAATAACATCGGGGAGAGGCTACAACCCTGTCTTACTCCCTTCCCAACCCACTGCTTCCCTTTAGTGCCCCTCGACTCTTATAACTGCCATCTGGTTTCTGTACAAATTGTAAATAGCCTTTCGCTCCCTGTATTTTACCCCTGCCACCTTTAGAATTTGAAAGAGAGTATTCCAGTCAACCTTGTCAAAAGCTTTCTCTAAGTCTACAAATGCTAGAAACGTAGGTTTGCCTTTCCTTAATCTATTTTCTAAGATAAGTCGTAGGGTCAGTATTGCCTCACGTGTTCCAACATTTCTACGGAATCCAAACTGATCTTCCCCGAGGTCGGCTTCTACCAGTTTTTTCCATTCGTCTGTAAATAATTTGCGTTAATATTTTGCAGCTGTGACTTATTAAACTGATAGTTCGGTAATTTTCACACCTGTCAACACCTGCTTTCTTTGGGATTGGAATTATTATATTCTTCTTGCTATAGTAATATGAATCAACGACAATTAGAGTAGTCAATAACATGACTCTTAAGTAGTATATAGGGGTTCGACAAATAAATGGAAACATCGCGAGAAACGCATGCTCGAACGTTCATACAAAGGCTAGCCAAGAATGGCATACAACTCGTCGGCTTTGACCAATGACATATTTTTGCCATATAAATTACTTTGTTTCTGTTCGAGCCATAGATAATAAATCAGCTATCTTCTGTGGTAAAGCGTCAGATTCGTAAATAAAAATAAATGAACGTATTATTAAGATATAGTTACTGTGTACGCATTTTGTCGCTTGTGGTAATTTTAAATCATTTGTATACACATTTCTAACTATACCTTTGTCTGATAATGAGTCATTCCAATTGCTGTTTCCTCTGCAATTACTATGTACGTTAACTGAAGAATAGGATTGTGTGTGTTTATTGTATATTAAACCGGGGACCTAGAAACGATGGAGAGGCTTCGTCCCGCCGTAGCCCTCAGAGGTTCCAACAGACCACAGCAGTAAACCCACCCCACCGCCGCCCCACACCGAACCCAGGGTTATTCTGCTGTTCGGTAGGTCCCCAGTGAGCCCCCCCTCCCGGAACACCTCATACCAGACGAGTGTAACCCCAAATGTTTGCGTGGTAGAGTAATTATGGTGTACGCGTACATGGAGACTGTTTGTTTTTGTGGTAAGGTGTTATAGGACCAAACCGCTGAGGTCATTGGTCCCCTAAGCTCACGCACTACTTAATCTAACTTAAACTAACTTACGGTACGCGTACATGGAGACAGTGTTTGTTTTTGTTGTAAGGTGTTATAGGACCAAACCGCTGGGTCATTGGTCCCCTAAGCTCACACACTACTTAATCTAACTTAAACTAACTTACGTCAAGGTCGACACACACACACACACACACACACACACACACATGTATATATACCAGGGGGAGGACTCGAACCTCCGACGGGACGAACCGCGTTGACCACGACAAGACGCCCTAGACAGCGCGGCTATCCCGCGCGGCGAGAGACAGTGTTTGCGCAGCAACCGACATAGTGTAACTGACGCGGAATAAGGGGAACCAGCCCGCGTTCACCGAGGCAGATGGAAAACCGCCTTAAAAACCATCCACAGGCTGGCCGGCACACCGGACCTCGACGCTAATCAGCTGGGCGGATTCGTGCTAGGGACCAGTACGGCTTCCCGCTCAGGAAGCAGCCCGTTAGACCGCGGGGCTAGCCGGGCGGGCCGAAGAATAGGATAGTACTAAAGAAATCAAAAAAATCAACGTACGTAACACTGGCATCTTGTACTTCAGCTGAGCTACGAAGGTTGTATCCCGTTCTTCAGCTGACCTATATAGGTCAGCTGAAGTACAAGACACAAATATTACGTTTGTCGCTTTTTTCGCCTTCACTAGTACTAGTATGCTATTCTTCAGTTGACCTATATAGTTCAACTCAAGTACAGGATACAAATTTTCCCTTTGTCGCATTTTCGCCTTTGTTAGTACTAGTATCCTACTCTTCAGCTGATACTAGGACTAGAGAAGGTGAAAAAACCGACATACGTAAAATTTGTATCCCTTATTTCAGCTGACCTATATAGATCAACTACAAATTGTACGTTTGTCGCTTTTTTCGACTTCGCTGTACTAGGATCCCAATCTTCAGTTGATCTATGTAGGTCATCTGAAGTGCAGGATACTAATTTTACGTTTCTCGCAATTTTTCGCCTTCGCTAATATTACTGTCCTATTGTTGAGTTGATCTACATACATCACCTGAAGTACAGGATACAAATTTTACGTTTGTCGCATTTTTCGCCTACGTTACTTGTATCCTGTTCTTCAGCTGACCTCTACAGGTCAACGGAAGCCCAGGATATAATCTATATGTATCAGCTGAGATATTCCATGCCTGTGTTACATATCACGTCTTTTTTTCCTTTTTTGCTTTCGCTAGCACTAGTGTCCTATCCTTCAGCTGATCTATATAGATCAAAATGGCGTCCGATACTACCTGAGTTCATATTTTATTCACTAAGCTACAATCAGTAACTTTATCGAATGACTTCTGAAATTGGTGGAACGAGTTGATGACAAACGTTGGCGAATGAAAGACAAAAGTGATTAATAAGTTGATTCACTGGTCTGTACACGGGCGGAAAAAAATATGTAGACACCTCAGACACAACATATTACCATGTCGCCATACTAAAACCATTGATATGCAAAACAGCTCCCAGTCGTCTCAGAATGGATAAATACAGGTCGTGTATGGTATTCAAGGGACATTCAGGTAACGATGATGGAATCGGGTAGCGCTTACGCGCCCTTCTCTTCAAAGTAAAACACACGGACTCAACAATATTGAGATATGGTCCAAAGGTTGGTAACAGTGTTAACACAAGACTCATCCGATCAAATGACATTCTTCCATTACTCGATAGTCCAGGTTTTATGACTGCTGCATCGCGTTTCCTTGTTACGGTAATTTGCATCACTGATGAGTGGGTTTGGAATTCTAGCTCTCCCTGAAATTCCTCACATCTGGAGCTCTCCTCGTTGTTGGTTTTGGTGCTGACAGGGTTCTCGAGTGCGACATTCATTTCTGCAGTAACTTTTACAGCTAGCGTCCTCTTGTTTTTCGTCACAGTTCTCTTTAACGGCCGTCCGGCACGATCACACAACACACATTTCCTCCGAGTTGTGACTTAGCGGATCAAGTTTTTCCGGTTCCCCCGCATGCGGTACAAATCTTCGTTCCCAGCCTCTTGAAACACTGAACAGTTCGGCTACCCTGGTTACGGAAACACCCACCATAGGAGCACCAACGATTTGCCCACGTTTGAATTCACTTAGGTTAGACATAACGCATTCACAAATACACAGAGCAGAGTTCTGACCACGACTAACACTTGCAACACATTGAGGGACGTTCGTGGTTAAATACAACTGCGCCTCCAGCAGATTTGGCTAGAACTGACATGTGATTACATTTTCACGCAATTTGGGTGCATAGATCCTGAGAAATCAGTACGCAGAACAACCACCTCTGGCTGTAATAACGGCCTTGATACGCCTAGGCATTGAGTCAAACAGAGCTTGGACGGCGTGTACAGGTACAGCTGCCCATGCAGCTTCAACACGATACCACAATTCATAAAGGGTAGTGACTGGTGTATTGTGACGACCCAGTTGCTCGGCCACCATCCACCAGACGTTTTGAGTTGGGAGAGATCTGGAGAATGTGCTGGCCAGGGCAGCAGTCGAATATTTTCTGTATCCAGAAAGGCCCGTATAGGACCTGCAACATGCGGTCGTGCATTATCCTGCTGAAATGTAGGGTTTCGCAGGGATCGAATTAAGGGTAGAGCCACGGGTCGTACCACATCTGATATGTAACGTCCACTGTTCCAAGTGCTGTCAATGCGAACAAGACGTAACCGAGACGTGTAACTAATGGCACCCCATACCATCACACCGGGTGATACGCCAGTATTGCGATGACGAATACACGCTTCCAATGTACGTTCACCGCGATGTCGCCAAACAGGGATGCGACCATCATGATGCTGTAAACAGAACCTGGATTCATCCGAAAAAATGACGTTTTGCCATTCTTGCACCCAGGTTCGTCGTTGAGTACACCATCGCAGGCGCTCCTGTCTGTGATGCAACGTCAAGGGTAACTGCAGCCATGGTCTCCGAGCTGATAGTCCATGCTGCTGCAAACGTCGTCTTACTGTTCGTGCAGATGGTTGTTGTCTTGCAAACGTCCCCATCTGTTGACTCAGGGATCAAGACGTGGCTGCACGATCCGTTACAGCCATGGGGATAAGATGCCTGTCATCTCGACTGCTAGTGATACGAGGCCGTTGGGATCCTGCGTTCCGTATTACCCTCCTGAACCCACCGATTCCATATTCTGCTAACAGTCATTGGATCTCGACCAACGCGAGCAGCAATGTCGCGATACGATAAACCGCAATCGCGATAGGCTACAATCCAACCTTGTTTTTTCTTGCGTAATTAATAACGTGATAAACAACTGTCTTTTACTCCTTCAATAAAGTTGACTTTTTTGCTTAAAATGTCATATGGTGGAATTTGCTTCGTCTACTTATGTTCCTATACATATACATTGTGGGCGTCAGCGCAGTTGTGTTATTGTAAAACCTAAATAACTTTTCGCCTTCAGATATACGATCTCGGTTGTGTAAGAAAGTGGATAAAATATCCCAGTCGTCATGGAACATCTCCAATCTGTCACTAAAATAAAGCGCTATTATAAAATAAAGATTATGAAGATACAACAGTACAAAATCCCCTATTATAAGGAGAATGAGCGCGGCGAAAATAGGTTAACTTAAGATGTTAACAGACTGGTACCGTTAAAATTTTCTTCCCGAGAAACCTTGACGTACCGTGAAATGACGTGACGTTCCGTTGACGACCTGTGCGAATACCTCCATTCGAAAGGTATTATAAAATGTTTTGGTGTTATGTGACGAGACGTGACGTTACCTGATGGCAGACGCGAATTGGCGCTAAACAATCGACGTCGTCCCTAGATCACGTGACAATTCCAGTTTAATGTTGACAACATGCGCAGGACGCAATGCTCACTCCAGAGATATTTCTACTCTATGGCCGCACCCGCCTTATTCGCCTGATATGGTTCCGTCAGACTTCCATCTCGTCCCAATGCTGAAAATTCTTCTTGGTGGGCGAAGATTCACTTCAAACGAAGAATTGATAGCCTGAGTTGACAACTATTTTGCAGGCCTGAGGAAACTCATTTTCGAGATGGGATCAAGGCACTGGAACATCGTTGGACCAAGTGCATTAATCTACAAAGAGACTACTATTTTGCAGGCCTGAGGAAACTCATTTTCGAGATGGGATCAAGGCACTGGAACATCGTTGGACCAAGTGCATTAATCTACAAAGAGACTACATTGAAAAATAAAAAAAGTTTCATCGCTGTAAGTACTTTTTCTCTATTCCGTTCCGAGAAATTTTCAAACCACCCTCGTAAATAAGGAGCCGTTTTGTGTGCCGCTATACTGACTTGGTGAGGAATAACTCTAAAGACTCGAAAATCCGATGCTCAAGATTTTTAGAAAATAAAAAAAAATAGATCAATCGTCTTGCTCGGAGCAGTACACAATTACGAATATGGTGTGAGTGACTATATAAAGACTACTACTGTATCAAAAACATGTAAAAACAATCGAATAATTACGCATTAGATATGCTTGTCAGTACGCCAATAGTTACAGTCTTTAATTATTTCTCTCTATGCATATATATTTCCTTTCTTTGTGTTAAAAGGATTAATTGTCTAGGACAAACAGATAGTAACTCTTTTACCAACTGTATAAATCAGAATAGGAACCTATGTCTGATCTGTTAGAGCTCGATTTTCATTAAGCCATTGTCCATTTTAAATTCAGGACAAAATATGAAATTAATTAGAAAGTCGTACGTTTTACTAATTCGTGTCCTAAAATAATGTTGAAATAGGTGTAATTTATTTACGTTTTGTTTTTGCCGGACGTTATTTTTCAAACTTACGTCCTTGTACATCTAATTATGTGCAGTGGCCTAAGAGTCAATCGGAATACCTCTGAAGAGCTACAAGGTGATGCACAAAAAACTGGCCCCGAGTACTAGACTGCTCATTGTCGCTCGCCAGTTGTAATCTACTGTTCCGAAGCTGTTGCTTGCACTAGCTTACTTGTAATTTCTTTATCATCTAATTATTACATGTTTATCTATTTGTTGTCGTGCCTACTCTTGGCGGGCAACAATCCGTTCGTAACTGCCGAGCAGTCCGTATTCGGGGTAGTTTTTTCATGTGCCACCCCACTGAAATAGCTAGATTCTATTCGCGCAATTACGTAAAGATAGCATGTAAATTTTTTTAAATATATTTTTCTAGTTTACCGTTCTGCGTTTCTGATACTTAAATCGCGTTTGTACATCATTATTCCGCAAAATCCTGTCAACCTGTCAACACCAGAGATAATTATTTTGTGACAGCTGATTCAGAGTTATTACGAAAGTTCGCTAATCTGTCACTACATACTGAGATGACACAAACGTATTAATACTTTTTGTTTTAAAATTCTAGTTGTCTAGCAAAATGTGAATTATCGATTTTCTTTTCCTCTGAAAGTAATATCAATATTTTTTAGATCCCTTCACTATGTATCACTTCGTTAACAGAAGATGACTCTTTAATAACTGAATACTAGAACCCGTCCTCCCTGAAATACTGCTTCATGTACTATCTTCAGGGCTGTGAAACTTTTTGTGGTGACTTTCATTAGATGCCTGTCTAGCTCAAAATTAGTATCTCTCTCTTAATATAGAAATGTATAATATATCAGCAATTTTCTTTTAGCTTTCACTTCTGACTCTCTTTTTTTTCCTTTTCAGTCCTTTATTGATTTCTTATTTTCCTTGGAGGCAGCTCAAAGAAACACTAGATTTATGGGAGTGTCAAAAATCTTACTACCTCCAAACATTCTCATAGACTTCGCCTGTTCAAAATAAAAATATAGTGCCACTGCCTCTTTTACTCTAAAACTAATTACAACAGCAAAAATTATTTTCCCTCTTCTGGCTTGGGCTACTGGTCTGTGTACAATCCCACTGTTATTACTGAAGAAAAGACAATCCTCATAAAGTTGAATAAAGGATAAAAAATAAATAAATATTTCCTTGCAACCAAGACTGACAGTTAATTCGCTAGAAAATGTTGTTCTGTTCGATTAATGGTCAATAATCATAATTTTTTTCAAGAATGCATTCAGTCGCAGGACTCCCGGAAAATAGCTCGGAATGCACCTGAACCGCCACTCAAAATTCCGTCAAATAGGAAAAGAATACTGCATAAAATATCGTCAATGCCACTGAGATCTCAGCTCGTACTCACTGCACCTACACACGGCAACAATAATCCAAATCATAAACCGGACGCATTCAGTTACCTTAGAACACTCCGAGCAGCTTTCCTCTCCTAAACATCTAGAATTATGTAGCAATCTATACTCCAGTAACACGCAATTCAACGACAAATTCAGTATTGTCTCCTCCACCCACAAGCGTCTGCGTTTCACATTCAAACGTCAGATCCTGTACAAAATTAACCCAACCTCAATGATATCTACACCTGGACTCCCAGAACTATCCACGCCTCTTTAACTGCCGTGCACAAAATCATCAACCATTAACAACGCCGTCACAACATCAGTTATGTTCAGATCGAACACTTGACTCACTGGCTGTTTCTGTTTAATTCCGACTTGAAGTGTAGGTTCAAGCTACCGTAAGTATAAGATGCTTTTACCAAATTCAGTAATACAGATACGGCGGAGGATATGTGCGCACAGTCACTCTTTTAGAAGCCATTAGTGGAGTATTAAACGTATAAAAGAACACCTCCGTCTTTATGATAATTAACGCATCTTTGATCGAAGCCGTTGGTAGCTGCAGCGACGGCCAGCTGCCTCTTGTCTGCTCTTTAGGGTCGCTCTGACCACTTGACAACGAGACGGAAACTCTACCACGCGACGGCCGCTCAATTTACTCATGTACATCTACAACGATGGTTTGCATACAAACATCGGTACAATATAATCATAAATTATAATACGTAATAATGATAGGCGAACAGAGAAACCGTGATGCGCCAATGAAAAATATTTTGGAGCACACACAATGTAGCGCTGAAACTCCGTGGCACGGACTTCACGAAACACCCAAAGCTCTAGGGACCCAATGTGATCCACGAATACTCACCCGCCGCGTACAAAACACGAACTACGTTTGGAGATGGTCCAAGGTGCACTCATCTCACTCAATGACGCCCGGGATTATCTGGTAGCAGACTTCCTAGAGGGCACTAAGCACACGTCAGTGGACTTGAATCTGTTCTTATGTTATTCAGCAGTGACTGGTTAGTCGTTTGTGGGGTGCTATAAGTGAATATGAGCCGGCAGTGCTCATCCCCGTGTCCTACACTTGTCAGCCAGTGGCTTCTGAGGAAGTGGTTCAGGGTGGTGTACAGATTTTTTTTTCGTTTGTTGGGTGTGCATGTGTATACTTGTGCTGTTAGTAAAACATCATAAGACCGCATAAGGCTACACAACATATCTGCTACAATTTTTTTATCACGGGCGAGTATTGTTATTTTTTATATTGTTAAGTCTTTCTACATTCAAGTGCCCAATAAACCAACCACTTTGGAATGTCGGTATGTACGTAAAATAAATCACGAACATTTTGGCCTTAAGCAGCTCAATCTTTTACATTTAGAAATATCTCAGGGTTGTAAGTAAATATATTTTTATCGAATAAATAATTTATACTTTCGTATGTTCGCTCGGAGAAACACCTTTCGCATGGTACATTTATTATTAGTTCAAAACCGATAACCTTCTTAAGTGTGGAATTCTCGTCACTTGAACAAAAGATAGGTATGAAGCGGTAACCACAAGGGTGTTTACTATCGATACGACACTCTGCAAAATGAATGAAATTGTCTATACTTTAATACGTTTACTCAAGAATTAATTGCAGACCTTTCCATTTTGCTTTACGCCCCTTAGTATTGGATTAATATGAACCATAATCTGCCGTTTTGAAAATGGCGGCCAACAATACAAATTAAAACTCGTGCTGTACCGCGCGTTATTAATCTCTGGCAAAACGTACAATTAAATTTCCACACACATTGTGATGCTACCGCTACTGAAGTAAGTGGTTTGGTTATCAATAGCAGCAAATATTTACCAGAAGGGCGTTACAAGATACATGCGTCTCCATCCACATCTTTCTCACATGAAGATCCCAACAAAAGTAAGATAATTCTGTTCCATTATTCTAAAACCACGGATTATCCTGCAGCATCGATACTGTTTTCATATACATCATAGTGAGATAATTAATATTTTGTAGTATTCTTTTGCACACAAAATAAAAGTTTGTTTAAACATGTCATGTCGATCGTAAATGAATATTACTCGTTACAGAGGACCAGTACAGTGGTATGGCTGCTTATTGCTGGTTCAAAAATGGTTCGGAACACTATGCGACTTAACGTCTGAGGCCATCAGTCGCCTAGAACTTAGAACTAATTAAACCTAACTAACCGAAGGACATCACACACATCCATGCCCGAGGCAGGATTCGAACCTGTGACCGTAGCGGTCGCTCGGTTCCGGACTGTAGCACCTAGAACCGCACGGCCACTCCGGTTGCCACTCCGGTTGCTGCCCATAAATGGACTGGCAAAGGATTTTCTGTATTGTGACTAGCCTATCAGATGTTACAATCAACTGTAGTCCAGGCGAAGCCTGTTGTTGGCCGTAGCAGATGACGCTGGTGGCAACGGTTTTCCCTGAATCGAAGTACTCACCGTACACCCTTGACACAGGAGTACCGTTAAAGCCAGTGCCTGCTCCAGCTAGAAGAGGGTTTGTCTCACGTGTCGGACATCTACGACTATTTCTCGAACAAATGCGCTGATACTGGGAGTATTGTCCATTCTACGACGGCCAGTACAGGGTCTGACAAAATCCTAGTTACTAAGAACTACCCCATTTGTCGTTGCGACAGGTGTGCCCTCGATCCACAGCGGCCATTTATCATGGATTGCTCATGAGGGTGTTTGTCCAAAGACTTCCTGTTTCATTCACCTGAAACTCTATGTGCTGTTTAGTCGAACGATTAAATATCAATATCAATAATAGGCTGGGTACGTTGTCCACTAACATAATCTTATGTTTCAGTGGTTTTCTTTGACTATCGAAAAACTCTTACAGTTCATCGTCCTTTCTCTGTTTTAATAACTGTAGTGCGAGAATCTATTCAAGGACTAAGCAACTTCTTCAGATTCCTATTTTCATCATTGGGATGGAATTTGACAGAAGAAGAGGAAGCAGTTAAAAAGTTCTATAGCTGTGCTTTCTTTGGAAACTGTTTTTTGGCAATAATGTGATCTCATGTTACTAACAGACTTATGTAGATAATATTTGCTGCAAACTTCGCTCCAACTCTTAAGTTAATTTAATATTTTGTAGCCAAACTACAATTACAAGTAAGATGCTAATTCTTCAATGTTCCTTCCACTTTACAGGATCGCATGTGGAGGAAGACTCGCTCTTTTGGTCCTTTTTTGTGCAGAGGAGTGGATGCCAACAGGAATTTCGACTTTCACTGGAACGGTAATACCATTTTTATTTTTTGTAACATAACTGTACTTTCTGCATTCAAAATTCTTTATGTAACAGGAAATTTATTAAATTTCTGTACATGTTTTTGCTTAAGCGTAAAATTACTATATGGTGTGCGGGACTAAGTACCAGTGACGTCACGGGCGGTGGTGGGGTATGTAAGCATGGCAGCGGCATTCGCACAACAATCAACCACTTGACACTGACAGAGGAGATCTCGGTCGGAAGCTCGTGGGCAGTTAAACACTTCACGCGGCTTGAAAGCCCGGAATATTTTATTAATTATACAGGATGTCCGATATTCCGAGAAAACTAGGGTAAGCTATAGGGAAAGACTGGTAATGTAGAATATGTACAAGCACCAATAGGAAACAGTAAAAGGGGTTGGGTTGTTGTGGGGGACGAGACCAGACAGCGAGGTCATCGGTCTCATCGGGTTATGGAAGGATGGAGAAGGAAGTCACCCGCGCCCTTTGAAAGGAACCATTCCGGCATTTACCTGGAGCGATTTAGAGAAATCACGGAAAACCTCAATTAGGGTGGCCGGACGTGGGATTGAACCGTCGTCCTGCCGAATGCGAGTCCAGTGTGCTAACCATATGAATATGTACAAGCGCCAGTAGGAAACAGTAAAAGGGGTTGGGTTGTTCTGGGGGAGGAGACCAGACAGCGAGGTCATCGGTCTCATCCTATTAGGGGAGGATGGAGAAGGAAGTCGGCCATGCCCTTTGAAAGGAACCATTCCGCCATTTACCTGGAGCGATTTAGAGAAATCACGGAAAACCTAAATCAGGATGGCCGGACGCGGGATTGAACCATCGTCCTGCCGAATGCGAGTCCAGTGTGCTAACCACTGCGCCACATCGTAGAAGACAAAGAAGAAGTGCTCGGATTGAAAAGGGTGTAAGACAGGGATGTAGTCTTCCGCCCCTACTGCTCAATCTATACATCGAAGAAGCAATGGCGGAAACAAAAGAAAGGTTCAGGAGGGAGATTCAAATGCAGGGTGAATGGATATCAATGACAAGATTCGCTGATGGTGTTACTATCCCCAGCGAAAGTGAAGAAGAATTACAGGGTCTGATGAATGGAGTGAGCAGTCTCAAGAGTACAAAATACGGATGTAAGGTGTCAGGCAAATCCAACACCTTCCATGAAAACCCTGGCATAATAGCAAATCCGGCAGTGTGTCACATAGCTCCGAATAAATCCTGACTTTAAATTAACCAAAGTAATACGATCAACGAGTGAGCAAATGGAATACCACAAACTAACACAAGAACGCCTAAATGCATGTCATACCTTCCCACCGTGAAAGAGACGCAGTTCCAAGGGGAGAAACGAGAACAGAAGCCGAGAGCAGAATCGTGTAGGCTAGGAGGCCCTACGATAAGGGACGGACACCCACGTCGCCAGCCGACCGCCAAGACCACTCCCAGCCCATGTTAAAAGATAGAGCCCTCCAGAAGAACAGTATAGATCTTACGATAACACTAAAAGGGCCACACCAGCTGAAAGTTTTAGCTTGAGACTATACGCGTCTCTGTTACGTTGCAAACATTAAAAAACATTGCCCCACCACGAAAAGTATAACGTTTCTCATTGGATAGACAGAAGTTTTGTAGGCGGAGCTTAAGGTTAACATTGAGACCCTGATTGGTCAGTTGAAAACACAGCCAGATAGCTTTTCTAAAACCAACTTCGGAAAATTGTAATAAGGAGAAGTTAGAAAGAGTTGCCTCCGAGTCGGCGAGGTGTGTGGAGCTGCGCCGCCCGCCTCCCCCTGACGCTGACTAACCGACGACAAGGTAATGAACGCACGAGATGCCGCATGAGAGCACATAAGCCTTCACTCAGAACTGCAGAAGTCTCATCTGTTACATCCCCTTTTTACGTAATACTAGTGTCGATTGTCAATTAAACTTCGTGGTATTCACATTTGCTATTAGAAGTTAAAATCTGAAATGCGATGATTTTTCTGTTATGTAATTATTGAGAAGCCACATCAGCCACTGTAATTTACGACAAGTTAAATAAGTAATTAAAGATAATTGAGGGTCACTCTAGACCATTTTTGATAGTTTTCTCTTTGATGAAACTTAATTTAAACCTAGATTATAGATGTGATATGGCATAGGTCATCCTTCGATCGATTGTAGAACTTGGAAACCCATTCAGGGAATATTCGTTCACATTCTTGTTGAATGCAGTTGGTTTTTATCATCCTGTATTAAAATATTTCCTTTTATCAATAGTGCAATTTATAAACAATGTTTTGTGAATAGAATAAAATTTCCAATGGTAAACTTAACTGCTTTTTCGACGTTATTTTACCAGCTAACTAAAAATAGGAAAGCCATGAACCCCTTCCACTAAATTTAGTTAGTATTAAGATTCTTTTACAGGGAGTGCAGTGGAGCTGACGCTGAAATCATTAAGTATTTGATTATATCATCGCTAGTCTCACTGAACTCTTCTGAACTCTACATGTCATGTGTGGTCTGGCGTCTCCTTACCAGCAACAGGTCCCAGGTTCAAACTAGTCAATTCCCTAAAAAAACACGCTCAGAGCGTCGTTGCGCGAAAGTGGTAGGGAGACACGACTTAGAACAGACAGACACCACGCAGAATGTTAGACGGATTGAGAGTAAATAGAAGAAAGTTCAAAGTAATGAGAAGTAGCAGAAATGAGAACAGTAGACGAAGTTACCAGATGCTGTCAGTCTCTTGTAGAAACCAAATCACATGTCTGGGGAAAGTGTTTTGCCGCTACTGCGATGAAAACCTGCTGGCGCCCTGGCCTGTTATAACTTACTAACATACTGACACATCGCCGTTTGAAATTGACTAAACATATTCGTTTTCTTTTTCTACATTTCCACTTGACGACCCTTCAATGCCTCAGCCTGGCCCAACACTGACAGTGCGGTAGTACAAGAGAGGATGCTGCTAGACTAACTTGCCCCCTTTTCTCCACAACCTGAATCACTTATTGCTGGTACACTGTCCTCGACAAAAATTCTAGTTTTGATTCATTTTGGACCACTCTTACGTTTGTTCAAAGTTCCACAAACATTAGTGTGAGAATTTCACTTATATCTAGTCCGAATTATATACGTTTTTCGCGTAACATATTATGTTTCTAGTATGGTACTTATTTTGTTACTTGCATTAATGCTACGGTATCTCCGTGTCTGATTTATGTTCTTAACACTACCTGAAGCTCGTAATGAAGCATATTCGGGGAGATTTCAGAAAGTAAGTTTCATATGTCGTTGTATGCTAAGACCACTGCGCGACAAGTGTGGCGCATTGTCAGAAGAGAGTACGTGTTCTGGGTTTCCTGCAGACGCAGTTCTGCTGTGTTACGGATAACAGGTGCCTCAACGTGTGCCAGAGAAATGGCGCGGCAACTCTATAGGTACTCCGAAGTCGAAGTACGGGGAGCAGTATGATTCTTGTGGGCAAAACATCTAAATTGCTTGCGATTCATTGTGAAATTCTGGCGGTATATGAGCCAGATATAATGTCACGTCCACCTGCAGTGAAATGGTGCCAACAATTTGACCAAGGTGGCACAGTCGTGGGTGATGCTGATCAGGAAGGAAGGCCGTCGACATCGACCACAGATAAAATGTCCAGGCAATCTGGGGGAAAGAGATTTTCCAACAATGAGGACGTTCACACAGCAGTTCTATAATGGCTCTGTCACCAAGGAGCGGATCTTTATCGTTGAGGAACTGAACGACTGGTAGAACGTTCTGACCGTTGTTTACAGAAACTTTGTAACTGTGTTGATACCTACTCATGTCATATATCTGCACCATTTTAAAGTGCAATGTAGCATTCAGTAACATTTACTTCATCTCTCGTAATAACATGTAACTTACTTTTTGAAGTCCTCTCCTATGATGCTTCTCGCATGAGTATACTAATGTGGCACTCCCTACCACTATTTCACTAATAAAGCTGTTTGTATTCCCTTCTTTAGAATCGCTGTTGGTTTCTTAATTCTGGATGCAATTGTTACTGGTTTTAATGGATATTTCTGTCTTACTATATTTAAAAAATGACTTTCCGAATTGTTTACCACAGCACTTGATATCTAACCGTGATGTGTCACAATTCACCTTTTTACTAGGACGAGGTTACATTCATTCTTTCTTTTCAGAGGTTGGCACCAGTGAATCGTCCTGTGGCGAGGCCTACGCCGGAGAGGGGCCTTTCTCTGAACCTGAGACAAGAGCACTGAGGGACTACGTACTCAAGAACGCTGATCGCATAAAGCTTTACCTTACGTTACACAGCTACGGAGGAGTAAGTAACTACAGCAAAACGATCAACGTTCTTTCTTACGCTTAGTATACGGGGTGTAAACGGTATAAGGCGCCAAAATTATACAGATGGCACATCTCGCAATGCTTGACAAAAAAATCTAGTAACATGTTTGCGTATTTCCTACGGTTGTACCAGAAAAAAAAAACAGTTCGTCTCAGGATAATGGTTTTGGAAAAGTAGATACTTGGCCGTGCACGTACGTAATCAATCGGTTCCTGTTATTGCCCGCTGCGCGTATTGACATCGCAAGCGTAAATCGTTAACACACAGGCAACTGCGGCCTAAGTGGCTGCGTCATTGTAATACACCGAGCGACGACAGAAGGCGAGTAACCTGTGCAGATGTTATTGCAACTCTGCTAATTTTTAGGATGGAAAGAAGATTTACTATAGCTGAAGTATGCGATATGCATTTAATGTATGGCGAGGCAAAAGGTGTTGCGAGGGCAGCTGTACGAATTTATCGAGAACGCTTCCCACGACGACGACTTCCTGCACGAAAGACATTTGCTGCTGTGCACCAAAGGTTTGTGTCACTCTAATTCTCTACTTGTATGCGATTATTATGCATTTACATCGTAATAAAGTGCAGTAGTTATCTGCACGTTTGTAAATTTTCGTCCGTATGCGAAACGTATCTTCTGTTCTGATATGCTTTCCGTTTTTGTTACATCATGACAGAATACAGCTGACGAGTACGTATTTAATTTCCTTAGATTGAGAGGTACTGGCTCTTTACTGCCCCGTGCAGAAGGTTCAAATGGTTCAAATGGCTCTGAGCACTATGGGACTTAACTTCTGAGGACATCAGATCCCTAGAACTTAGAACTACTTAAACCTAACTAACCTAAGGACATCACACACATCCATGCCCGAGGCAGGATTCGAACCGGCGCAGAAGGCAGAGGCCCACAACGCGCCGATCGTACATTGGAAGCTGAGGAAAGAATTCTGGACCGTATCCAGAAGGATCCTTCTCAGAGTACTAGAAGCATCGCCCGCCACGTGGGTATATCGCACACTGTGTTCATCGCACTTTGCAAGAGGAGCGTCTGCAGCCTTACCACATTCAACGCGCACAAGCATTGGAAGAACAAGATTTCCCTCCACGACGTGAATTCTCAGAGTGGTTTTTGTTACACAGTGCGCAGCATGATTTTGTTAACAAAATACTCGTCACAGATGAAGCGTCTTTCACTCGCGACGGAATAACTAATTTCCATAACATGCACACGTGGAGTGTACACAATCCTCGCCACGTAGTGGCAACATATTTTCAGCGACGATTTTCCGTAAATGTGTGGGCGGGTATGCTCGATAATTACATTATTGGGCCCTATGTTTTACCTGCAAGTTTGACTGGTAACTATTAACGAATGTTTCTAGAGGAAACATTATTACCAATGTTGTTAGAAGACATTCCGTTAGGCATACGTCATAACATGTGGTTCCTCCACGATGGTGCTCCACCCCACATTGGTCACAGAGTACGCAGATTTTTTGATAGTCGATTTCCAGGACGATGGATCGGACGTTCGGGTCCACGTCGATGGCCAGCACGCAGCCCTGATTTAAATCCACTGGATTTTTACTTTTGGGGTCATATGAATGAACTTGTTTATGCTGAGCCAGTAAATAATGTGGACGAACTGACGCAGAAGATTTTAGATGCTGCCAATACCATAAAGGCCAATGTGCATGTGTCTGAACGAGTGCGACGAAACTGGGTTCGCCGTAATGAAGCATGTGTAGAAGCGAATGGTGGTCAAATGGTTCAAATGGCTCTGAGCACTATGGGACTCAACATCTTAGGTCATAAGTCCCCTAGAACTTAGAACCACTTAAACCTAACTAACCTAAGGACATCACACACACCCATGCCCGAGGCAGGATTCGAACCTGCGACCGTAGCAGTCCCGCGGTTCCGGACTGCAGCGCCAGAACCGCACGGCCACACCGGCCGGCGAATGGTGGTCATTTCGAACATTTATTGTAGTATTGGTGTAAGAGGAAACGAAGTGACGGGTTTTTTTTCGTTACGAGGTTGTTGTACTGAAGGAAAATAATGTGAATTTAGTATTCGTTATAGCATTGCCGTAAAAAGGTGAAACAGTTGATTGTAATTAATGCGCAACTATCTAATTTGTGATTGATTGAATTTGTACTAATGGAAATACATTGTGTTTGATATTAGCTTGTCATCACTACTCAAAAATGTCCAAATGTGTGTGAAATCTTAACTGCTAAGGTCATCAGTCCCTAAGCTTACACACTACTTAACCTAATTATCCTAAGGACAAACACACACCCATGCCCGAGGGAGGACTCGAACCTCCTCCGGGACCAGCCGCACAGTCCATGACTGCTGCGCCCCTGACCGCTCGGCTAATCCCGCGCGGCTGTCATCACTACTACGACCTTCGTTCTCGACTTGTTGAGAAACAGTCTGGTTGTATTCCATTCACGTAAAGCGAATTACACATTCTTGACAACCCAAAACCGTTTACATTCCTTTTTTCGGTACCACCTGATTATCACACCACGTCGTTGTACACGCCTAATGATTTCAATCCTCTGGTCGGCTCGTTGCCTTTCTCTGGCCGCCCCGTCATTGTAGGCAATAAGCTCGGTACGCCGTGTACTGTCGGTTGACTACGTAAACCGAAATGCGTATACTATCTATCCTACGAACATTAGGTTTTAATAATACAAAAATAAAGTACATGATACAAGAAGATGTCATTAGACTTTTTTGTCAAGCACACCGAGATGTACCATCTGTATAATTTTGGCACCTTATACCGTTCACACCCTGTATACTGGTGCCCCAAATTAAAGCAATAAACCGCTGTTTCTCCGCACTACGTTTAATTCACAATATAATCATATAAACTGTCAACTCATGTCCGTGCGATTGTGTTTTGCACGGAAGATGGCATTTCGGTCAACGGAAAACCACGCCAACGATGACGTCAAAGGAAGCAGTGTTTGTCGGGTAGTCCCACATCTACAATAGCTGTGTACACAGTCACAGACGGTTGCAGTATGACACAGAAAAGACATCTACCAGACTCTCTACATGGAGAGCCGTAGGAAGAATGGAGGCAGGACAGTCAGATTCATGTGGCTCGATGGCTTAACGTGAATCGTTCTGTGGTGTCACCGCCAGGAACCACACTTGCTAGGTGGTAGCCTTTAAATCGGCCGCGGTCAGTTAGTATACGTCGGATCCGCGTGTCGCCACTATCAGTGATTGCAGACCGAGCGCCGCCACACGGCAGGTCTAGTCTAGAAAGACTTCCTAGCACTCGCCCCAGTTGGACAGCCGACTTTGCTAGCGATGGTTCACTGTCTACATACGCTCTCATTTGCAGAGACGACAGTTTAGCATAGCCTTCAGCTACCTCATTTGCTACGACCTATCAAGGCGCCATATTCTTCATGAATTTATTCTGAATAGATAATATTGTGAATCATGTACAGTCAAGAGCGACGTTCATCATTAATGGATTAAAGTTAAGTATCAAACTACACTCCTGGAAATTGAAATAAGAACACCGTGAATTCATTGTCCCAGGAAGGGGAAACTTTATTGACACATTCCTGGGGTCAGATACATCACATGATCACACTGACAGAACCACAGGCACATAGACACAGGCAACAGAGCATGCACAATGTCGGCACTAGTACAGTGTATATCCACCTTTCGCAGCAATGCAGGCTGCTATTCTCCCATGGAGACGATCGTAGAGATGCTGGATGTAGTCCTGTGGAACGGCTTGCCATGCCATTTCCACCTGGCGCCTCAGTTGGACCAGCGTTCGTGCTGGACGTGCAGACCGCGTGAGACGACGCTTCATCCAGTCCCAAACATGCTCAATGGGGGACAGATCCGGAGATCTTGCTGGCCAGGGTAGTTGACTTACACCTTCTAGAGCACGTTGGGTGGCACGGGATACATGCGGACGTGCATTGTCCTGTTGGAACAGCAAGTTCCCTTGCCGGTCTAGGAATGGTAAAACGATGGGTTCGATGACGGTTTGGATGTACCGTGCACTATTCAGTGTCCCCTCGACGATCACCAGTGGTGTACGGCCAGTGTAGGAGATCGCTCCCCACACCATGATGCCGGGTGTTGGCCCTGTGTGCCTCGCTCGTATGCAGTCCTGATTGTGGCGCTCACCTGCACGGCGCCAAACACGCATACGACCATCATTGGCACCAAGGCAGAAGCGACTCTCATCGCTGAAGACGACACGTCTCCATTCGTCCCTCCATTCACGCCTGTCGCGACACCACTGGAGGCGGGCTGCACGATGTTGGGGCGTGAGCGGAAGACGGCCTAACGGTGTGCGGGACCGTAGCCCAGCTTCATGGAGACGGTTGCTAATGGTCCTCGCTGATACCCCAGGAGCAACAGTGTCCCTAATTTGCTGGGAAGTGGCGGTGCGGTCCCCTACGGCACTGCGTAGGATCCTACGGTCTTGGCGTGCATCCGTGCGTCGCTGCGGTCCGGTCCCAGGTCGACGGGCACGTGCACCTTCCGCCGACCACTGGCGACAACATCGATGTACTGTGGAGACCTCACGCCCCACGTGTTGAGCAATTCGGCGGTACGTCCACCCGGCCTCCCGCATGCCCACTATACGCCCTCGCTCAAAGTCCGTCAACTGCTCATACGGTTCACGTCCACGCTGTCGCGGCATGCTACCAGTGTTAAAGACTGCGATGGAGCTCCGTATGCCACGGCAAACTGGCTGACACTGACGGCGGCGGTGCACAAATGCTGCGCAGCTAGCGCCATTCGACGGCCAACACCGCGGTTCCTGGTGTGTCCGCTGTGCCGTGCGTGTGATCATTGCTTGTACAGCCCTCTCGCAGTGTCCGGAGCAAGTATGGTGGGTCTGACACACCGGTGTCAATGTGTTCTTTTTTCCATTTCCAGGAGTGTAATTACGTCCGCTTTCTGAATTGTCATTCCTTGTCATGTTCCAGACCTCGCGTCAGTATAGTTCTTCCCTCCTCACGCTAGCCTGCGTGAGCTAAAACGCGTGCATTTCGGCCTCCATTCGTAACACCGTGTAGGCTCTTATGCTAACAAAAAACGTTCTGTTGTTTCTCGGATGTGGCGACGGTTTATAGAGACCGAAGCTGTATCATGGAGACCAGGGCAGGGCCAACGACGTGTGGTAACAGAAAGAGAGGGCCGTTATTTGGCTGTAAAGGAACGACGGTACTGCCTTAAAACTGCGTAGCAACTGGCATCGGACTTAGCAGCATCCACTAGACGTGTCGTATCGAGGCAAACGGTGTAGAGAAGACTTCGACAGAGTGGCATTGTCGGAGACCCGCTGTATGTCTGCCTCCGACGCGTCTTCAGAGAAGGAATGTCTAGAGTAGAGTCGTCAACATGCCACCTGGACAGTCGATGAGTGGACCAATGTTCTTTTCATAGATGAGTCCCGATTTGGTCTGGAGAGTCATTCTCGACGGATTCGCATCTGAAGAGAATGTTAAACACGATTTCGAGACAGATATCGAGCAGGATCGCTAATGGTGTGGGCAGGAATTATGTTGACCACTCTAACACCTCTTCATCAAATTGTACGGGTGAATTGGAAAGGTTCCATTGCTGTCAGGTACCGTGACGAGGTCTTGGGACCTCTTGTACGTTTATTGCGAGGTGCTGTGCGTCCAGATTTCGTATTGATGGACGATAGTGCTCGATCTCATGGTTGATGTTTTTTTGGAAACGGAAAATACTGCACGCATGGCGGGGACTGCTCGCTCTTCCGATTTGAATCCCATTGAGCATGTCTGGGATGCACTACGGAGGCGGGTTGCATCACATCAACATCCACCAACCACTCCCCAAGACCTGTTAGCAGCTCCGTAGGAAGAATGGGCGCTATTGCCTCAACATGACATTGATGACGTTATTCATAGCCTGCTCTGTCGTTATCAGGCCTCTATTGCTGCCACAGGAGGTCACATCCCATAGTGAACACATTAAGCATTTGTTGGAAAGTATATGCAAATCTGTTAAGATGGCAAAAACGAAGAACATTTGCGCGTACTGTTCTGCATGTAGCAGTTATTTACATTCTGTTTTCTTTAGATTGTTTCTACTTTTCTATCATCTGTTTACATTGGTTTGTGGCAAAATAAACGCCAGCTTGCTAAATTTCCGTTGTCGCTTTAATTTTGGATACCTGTGTAGAATTTCGGTACTGTGAAATATCTCTCCTCTACTGCAAGCTCTTTGTCTTTACGAATGACCTGCAGCAAACAAACGAGCAAACAAATGAGAACACAGTATTCTGTTACCGTGAAACAGCCGAGCTTCTGACAATATGGTCTGTCGTTTCCCGTGTGAAACAACAGGCTCCCATTATGCTGGTAAGTGCAAAGATAGAACTGCAAAGTAAAAGCATTTCTTAAATTTATCAAAACATTAACTGGTTCCACTAGATCCTACTGCACTCACTGCACAAACCAAGAACTGAGAATATGATTTACAGTAACAACATTAACAGATGTTTACTGAGGAATGTGTCCTCATTTCCTTACTGCGATCGATAGTTCATTCGTAACAGCAAAGAGGTTGCAATAGAAGAGATGTGTTTCACAGTAATGAAGATGAACAAATGCTTATATCTCTCACGCTACGCATTTTAGACCACGATTTTAAATTTAATAGAGTGCCTAAGGCATAAGTTAACTCTGCCGCCATACTGACGGTGGTCAGAATATTGACAACAGCCAGTCTATCGTTTATTTGTGAGGAAACGGAACTACTTTATTTGGGAAAACGTTTGATTTTTCTTTGCAATTTGTTTAGCGAAATATAAATAAACACCCCTAAAGTGTGTTCAGCGTTCAATTGCACGAATCGAAGTGACAGGAGCGAACGAAAAGAGGGGTGACAAATATGAAACGGGACAAATCGTTTCCAACTACAACGAGCTACATCAGTTCATCACTTCTAAGAGAAATATATGTACGATACAAATGATTGGAGGCCGCTTTTGTCCAAAGCAATCCCAACTGACTTTAATTCCCCACCAAAAAAAAGAGATGAACTCGCACAACCAGGGCCCAGAGAGCGAACTTTCGGCAATTTGATATATAAAACTCTTAATAAGTCATCACTAGCACATAGTAAGTCTGTAATTTAATAATTATACTGTTTGTACATTTTTTTAGAAAAGCATAAAGCTAGCATGAGCTATTTGAACGTATTCTAAGTCAGTTTCGAGGAGGCGGGCGACATCCTTGACTACAGATAAAATAGAGGACGGGAATTCAATTTTCTTCAAATATGACGGACGTACAGCCAGTCTATGAAATTTAAAATCGTCGATTTTAGAACCCGTGTTCTCTGGATAATTTTCTTCTTATTTTGGGTCCATAATACGAGGGTCGTTCAACAAGTAATGCCTCACGTTTTTTCTCATTACATATTTATTGCTGGTGTCAGAATTTGGTGACAATACACATCAACATGTCTTGTCCATGTCTAATTTTTCTACGTAGTCTCCATCACGTTCTGTGGCCGTACGCCAACGTTGTGGAAGAGCATGTATTCCCTGCTGGTAAAAGCTCTTGCCCTGTAGACGTAGCCATGTTTTCACTGCAAGACTGGCTGTCTCGTCATCTTCAAAGTGTGTTCGCCATAGAGAATCTTTAAGCGGCCCAAAGTGATGTAAGTCCGAGGGTGCCAGGTCTGGACTGTAGGATGGATGAGGCAATGGCGTCCAACCCAGTTTGGCGATGTGTTCCCGGGTTCTCAGATTTGTGAGTGGGCGTGCATTATCGTGTTGGAGCAAGATTTCTGCTGCATTCTCGTCCGATCGAACATGTCGGAAACGGTTCTTGAGTTTATTCAGAGTCTTCCCGTATGCTCTGAAATGATGGTTGACCCTCTTCGCATCACATCCACGAGAATGACGCCATCATAAACCCAGAAGACGGTCACCATGACTTTTCCAGCAGAGGGCTAGTCTTGAATTTCTTCTTTTGTGATGAATGAAGATGTTGCCACTCCATGGACTGCCTTTTTGTTCCCGGCACAAAGTGGTGCACCCAGCTTTCGTCTCCTGTAACGATCCGTGACAGAAAGACCCCTCCGTTGGTCTCAAAAAGCTCCAACAATTCAGACGAAATGGCCTTTCTTTGAATCTTGTGGTCCCTCCCTGTAAGCATTCGTGGAACCGATCGTGAGCACCTCTTTGAATACCTGAGTCTCTCGATTGCAGACGCACTTCCAATGCTGACGGACAACTGTAGAGCCAATTGTCGAATTGTGATGCGTCGTTCGGCGAGGATGATGGCATCCGCACGATTCAGCATGTCTGGAGCAGTGGCTGTGACAGGACGTCCCGAGCGTGGCTGATCATGGAGCTCTGTTTCTGCATTTCCTGAGGCTGTAACTTTCTTTACCCATCGCCCAGCTGCACAACTGCAGCATTTCCATACACTGCACACAAACGTTTATGGATGTTCACGACAAGAATTCAATAACAGCACGCTGCTTGTAACGTGAGTCGTCTATAGACGCCATTTTGACGCTGTACTACGGCTCTGCCATCTGCCAGAACGGTTCGAAACTTCACCCGCGCACAGAACAAACATCAAATGCGAAGCACCAACAAGGACATTTGTCTAGTTTATTAATGGCTTTTTTTAAAAAAATGTGAGGCATTACTTACTGAACAACTCTCGTAAAACCTCTCAAAACCTGAAATAGTTCTTTTAACACCCTGTATACACTTGATGTTGGCCTCAGTTCGGCGAGGAAGAGACCACGAGTTTCTTTAGGTGTGCCACACCATCTCAAGCCACTCGTTGAAGGATAGATCGCGTGGAGAAACGAAAATGCGGGGATGTTGATTGATATATTTCACCCGCTATTCCACATAGACCCTGATATTTGCTGTGTGGTTAAAATCGGATGATTTAGTAGGCCAATCGAGGCACAATAGGTTGCCAGAGTGTTTTTCAGATCACGAACGTACACTGACAAGCCAAAACTTTACGACCACCTGCTACATAGCTTGCTGGTCCATTTTTGGAACGCAATACAAAACCTGTTCTGCGTATGACGGATGCGATAGTTTGTCAGTAGGTTTGTGGAGGTATGCGGCACCAGATGTCTATGCACAAGTCATGTAATTCCGTAAATAACGGGCCGCTAATTTGTGTATGTGGTGATGATGCCCATTAGCGACGCAGATAGGTTCCATATAATTTTACACCAGGCGAATTTTGTGGCCAGGATATCAACGTGAGTTCGCTATGATGCTCCTCCAGCCACTATAGCACAGTTCTGGCTTTGAAATTCGGGCAATTGTATTGCTGAAAGATGGTGTCGCTGTCGGGGAAGACTTCAAGCATAAAGCTGCAGCTGTCAGCGAGCTTTCCATTACCGCCACAGATCTCATGAAAGAGCAGGAGAATGTTTCCCATATATAATACCATTCCCACTGGCCTGCGTCGGTGGTGTGATGCACGTTCCGAGCCGCCGCTCATCTCGATGATGGCGTTTTTGGAGATGAACATCGACCTGGTGTAACAAGAAACGTGATTCATCCACGCAGGTGAGAAGTTTCCATTAATCCACGGTCCAATGCCGCTGATCCTGCCCATTTCAATCGTAATTGGTGTTGTCTTTGGGCCACTTTATGAACACGTAGAGGTCGTCTGCTGCAGAACCCAGTGTTCAACCACGTGCGCTAAATGGTGTACTCCGGAACGCTTCTGCGTTCATCAGCATTGTGCTTTTTCAGCGGAGATGCCGCCTCCGAACTCTACGATCTGTGTAGAGTCGTGGGCGTTCAACCATTTACCGGTAGTTTCACTGCCCTTCTACCACTTTCTGTAGATGCTCACGACAGTAGCACGTGAACATTTATCCAGCTTCGCCGTTTTCGAGATTCTCGTTCACAGGCTCCGGGTAAAAGACGCTTGTATCAGTGGATTTCCCCATCTGTGGCTTCTATTGCCACTAGGATGTCTCTCTTTTCGTCTCTGATCGGCCTTTATACTTTTCTTAGCTCGTTAAGTACCAGCATCGCATGTTCTGGATGATCAGTGGATGTGTGTGCAGTCTTGAACAAGGCTGTTGCCATTCTGAAAGATGAGTGTGTCCACAGCATAATCATGCTGAAGATGTAGAAAAAAGAGCAGCTCTTGGTCTATCTTTTTCATGATCACGATCACCTGAATGCGTGGGCTCAAGTCATAACACGAAATGCACTCGCAAAACATTACAGAACCACCTCCTGCTTGGATGACAACCCTATGCATACTGTAGGCTAAATATGTCTTTGCAGTTGACACCTCGCATCATTTGAAAAGAGGCAAAATCGCGACTTTTTGCTTCACACTACACGCCTCCAGTCACCTACTGTCCAGTTTCTTTGTTATTTGACACCCTGAAGATGTGAAACTTGACGTGCTGCGGTGAGTAATGACCTTTCGCGAGGTGGAGCCCGCACAGGATACGATGGCAGATGCGCAGTGACCAGTTTTCGTCCGAAACGCTGGGCGAGTTCATTCGTTTGTTCGGAAGTGGAGGCAGACAGTGTTTGCCCCTTTTCCGCCGGTCAGCGATGACAGAATAGAGGCTCATGCCCTGCAATCTTTGCTAAACATTTTTACGGAAATGATTCAGTAAAAAGAAATTCATTTTTTCGTTACGTATACCTTTGTATGTCAGCTTCGTGATGATGTGGCCATCATTTCGTTAATGGTCATAGTTATTGTGATATTTGCATGTAAGTAATTCGAAAAAGTTCGCAGTGAAAAGTAGGGGTCGCTTTGATTTTGCGTTTGTTGCGTATTACGTAATGCGCTCCTGTGTATGAAATTTAGTTTAGATATTGAATTTTTCTTTATACAGTGTGGTCCGTTGATAGTAACCGGGCCAAATATCTCCCGAAATAAGCATCAAACGAAAAAACTACAAAAAACCAAACTCGTCTAGCTTGAAGGGGGAAACCAGATGGCGCTATGGTTGGCCCGCTAGATGGCGCTGCCATAGGTCAAACGGATATCAATTGCGGTTTTTTTAAAATAGGAACCCCCATTTTTTAATTTCATATTCATGTAGTACGTACAGACAAATGAATGTTTTACTTGGACCACTTTTTTCGATATGTGATAGATGGCGCTGTAATAGTCACAAGCGTATCAATACGTGGTATCACGTAACATTCCGCCAGTGCGGATGGTATTTGCTTCGTGATACATTACACGTGTTAAAATGGACCGTTTACCAATTGCGGAAAATGTCTATATCGTGTTGATGTATGGCTATTGTCCTCAAAACGCCCAACGGGCGTGTGTTACGTATGCTGCTCGGTATCCTGAACGGCATCATCCAAGTGTCCGGACCGTTCGCCGGATATTTACGTTATTTAAGGAAACAGGAAGTGTTCAGCCACATGTGAAAAGTCAACCACGACCTGCAACAAATGATGATGCCCAAGAAGGTGTTTTAGCTGCTCTTGCCGCTAATCCGCACATCATTAGCAGACAAATTGCGCGAGAATCGGGAATCTCATAAAAGTCGGTGCTGAGAATGCTACATCAACATCGATTGCACCCGTACCATATTTCTATGCACCAGGAATTGCATGGCAACGACTTTGAACGTCGTATACAGTTCTCCCACTGGGCACAAAAGAAATTACAGAAGGAACCGGATTTTTTGCACGCTTTCTATTTAGCGACGAAGCGTCATTCACCAACAGCGGTAACGTAAACAGGCATAATATGCACTATTGGGCAACGGAAAATCCACGATGGCTGCGACAAGTGGAACATCAGCGACCTTGGCAGGTGAATGTATGGTGCGGCATTATGAGAGGATGGATAATTGGCCCCCATTTTATCGATGGCAATCTAAATGGTGCAATGTATGCTGATTTCCTACGTAATGTTCTACCGATGTTACTACAAGATGTTTCACTGCATGACTGAACGGCGATGTACTTCCAACATGATGGACGTCCGACACATAGCTCGCGTGCGGTTGAAGCGGTATTGAATAGCATATTTCATGACATGTGGATTGGTCGTCGAAGCACCATACCATGGCCCGCACGTTCACCGGATCTGACGTCCCAGAATTTCTATCTGTGGGGAAAGTTGAAGTATATTTGCTATCGTGACAACGCCTGACAACATGCGTCGGCGCATTGTCAATGCATGTGCGAACATTACGGAAGGCGAACTACTCGCTGTTGAGAGGAATGTCGTTACACCTGTTGCTAAATACGAGGGCAGTTCAATAAGTAATGCAACACATTTTTTTTTTCTGAAACAGGGGTTGTTTTATTCAGCATTGAAATACACCAGGTTATTCCCCAATCTTTTAGCTACACAACACTATTTTTCAACGTAATCTCCGTTCAATGCTACGGCCTTACGCCACCTTGAAATGAGGGCCTGTATGCCTGCACGGTAACATTCCACTGGTCGATGTCGGAGCCAACGTCGTACTGCATCAATAACTTCTTCATCATCCGCGTAGTGCCTCCCACGGATTGCGTCCTTCATTGGGCCAAACATATGGAAATCCGACGGTGCGAGATCGGGGCTGTAGGGTGCATGAGGAAGAACAGTCCACTGAAGTTTTGTGAGCTCCTCTCGGGTGCGAAGACTTGTGTGAGGTCTTGCGTTGTCATGAAGAAGGAGAAGTTCGTTCAGATTTTTGTGCCTACTAACACGCTGAAGTCGTTTCTTCAATTTCTGAAGAGTAGCACAATACACTTCAGAGTTGATCGTTTGACCATGGGGAAGGACATCGAACAGAATAACCCCTTCAGCGTCCCAGAAGACTGTAACCATGACTTTACCGGCTGAGGGTATGGCTTTAAACTTTTTCTTGGTAGGGGAGTGGATGTGGCGCCACTCCATTGATTGCCGTTTTGTTTCAGGTTCGAAGTGATACACCCATGTTTCATCGCCTGTAACAATCTTTGACAAGAAATTGTCACCCTCAGCCACATGACGAGCAAGCAATTCCGCACAGATGGTTCTCCTTTGCTGTTTACGGTGTTCGGTTAGACAACGAGGGACCCAGCGGGAACAAACCTTTGAATATCCCAACTGGTGAACAATTGTGACAGCAATACCAACAGAGATGTCAAGTTCAGCACTGAGTTGTTTGATGGTGATCCGTCGATCATCTCGAACGAGTGTGTTCGCACGCTCCGCCATTGCAGGAGCCACAGCTGTGCACGGCCGGCCCGCACGCGGGAGATCAGACAGTCTTGCTTGACCTTGCGGCGATGATGACACACGCTTTGCCCAACGACTCACCGTGCTTTTGTCCACTGCCAGATCACCGTAGACATTCTGCAAGCGCCTATGAATATCTGAGATGCCCTGGTTTTTCGCCAAAAGAAACTCGATCACTGCCCGTTGTTTGCAACGCACATCCGTTACAGACGCCATTTTAACAGCTCCGTACAGCGCTGCCACCTGTCGGAAGTCAATGAAACTATACGAGACGAAGCGGGAATGTGTGAAAATATTCCACAAGAAATTTCCGGTTTTTTCAATCAAAATTGGCCGAGAAAAAAAATGTGTTGCATTACTTATTGAACTGCCCTCGTACATTGAAGTTGACGGACATTATTTTTAGCATTTATTGCATTAATGTGATATTTACAGGTAATCACGCTGTAACAGCATTCATTCTCAGAAATGATAATTTCACAAAGGTACAACACATTGGAACAACCGAAAGAAAATGTCCAAACGTACCTACGTTCTGTATTTTAATTTAAAATACCTACCTGTTACCACTGTTCGTCTAAAATTTTTGAGCCATATGTTTGTGACTATTACAGCGCCATCTATCACAAAGGGAAAAAAGTGATCCAACTAAAACATTCATATTTCTTTACGCACTACACGAATATGTAAAAAAAATGGGGGTTCCTATTTAAAAAAACGCAGTTGATATCTGTCTGACCTATGGCAGCGCCATCTAGCGGGCCGACCATAGCGCCATCTGGTTTCCCCCTTCAAGCTAGACAAGTTTCGTTCTTTGTAGGGTTTTCGTTTGACGCTTATTTCGTGAGATATTTGGCCTGGTCACGGTCACTGGACCACCCTGTATACTTGGTGGAAGTCTCTATCTGTCATCAATCTCGAGAAAATTGATTTGATGTAGCACTCATTTGCGATTGCATGCACCAGTAATAAAGCCAGAGTGAAATATTAACAACATTCCCTATATTTCATAAACGGTTTGAGATAGTGTAATGAAATTTTGGCAAGTGATAGCATGCAAAAAGGTGAGTATTTTGCCGTAAGGTTATTATGGAAAACTTCAATATCTATCGTGCTTTTCAACTATATACAGACTTTTCGATGAAAGAATGTAATTTTTAAGGGCAATCGGTGGCTGGTGAACGAGATATGCTGCTGGTTTTGGAACAACATGAGTGAAGACATTACACTTCTATTCTTGTACCAAGGATGTGTTTTTCCATAAGCTATTGATGTTTCTTGACCTCAGTTAATAGATTTAATAAACCACTGTTTCAAAATTCTCTCGCACCTGCGCCTGCACAACATGTTAGTGAGGTAACATTCGGTAAACTCTGCTGTGGTTTAGGAAAAGAAACAAATCTGAACAAAGCAACAAGAGAAATGAAGGTGTACTGGTAGATAGGACAGCTTGGCTGTGGAAGTGGAAGGGTAGCCCACAACATAGAGAGACAACAGTATTCACAATTACAAGCACCCTAGCTTTAATGATCTTCCAGCAATAAAGGCTCTTAACAAATCTCAATTAAGCAAGGACATAAGCTTGGTTACAAACATATGTTAACCTTCAATCAGCGAATAACCCCAATAAAGAATTACCAATCAATAAAACGTAGATAAAGGACTGCTTTACAAGAATGCTTAAATTAAGTAAAATCATGAAGGCTAAGTTACAAATTTTATGTTAAGCTTCAACAGGTGAATAACCCCAATAAAGAATTCTAATTTAAATAAAACATAGATGTTGTCTTGCAAACGTCCCTATCTGGTGACCCAGGGATCGAGACGTGGCTGCACAATCCGTTACAGCCATGCGGATACGATGCCTGTCATCTAGACTGCTAGTGATACGAGGCCGTTGGGATCCAGCACGGCGTTCCGTATTACCCTCCTGAACCCACCGATTCCATATTCTGCTAACAGTCATTGGATCTCGACCAACGCGAGCGGCAATGTCGCGATACGATAAACCGCAATCGCGATAGGCTACAATCCGACCCTTATCAAAGTCGGAAACGTGAAGGTACGCATTTCTCCTCCTTACACGAGGCATCACAACAACGTTTCACCAGGCAACGCCGGCCAACGTTTGTGTATGAGAAATCGGTTGGAAACTTTCCTCATGTCAGCACGTTGTAGGTGTCGCCACCGGCGCCAACCTTGTGTGAATGCTCTGAAAAGCTAATCATTTGCATATCACAGCATCTTCTTCCTGTCGGTTAAATTTCGCGTCTGGTCTGTAGCCCGTCATCTTCGTGGTGTAGCAATTTTAATGGCCAGTAGTGTAAAATGTGGATGTCCGTAAACTTTCGATTAAATAGGTATGCGATCGACAGAAACTTGGATTAGACTCTAAACTGTCTATGGATCAGTAAACAATCATTCGATAAAACCGTGTTTGACTATTTTGTGTGTGTGTGTGTGTGTGTGTGTGTGTGTGTGTGTGTGTGTGTGTGTGTGTGCACGCGCGGTTTTTTCACTGTGATTAGGCTGTTATTAGCGTATATGAATCTGTCCGTGCTATATGGAAATTCTTGGTCATTGGTATCGACATTAGAAACTTGCAGAGACAAGATACTGGCTTCAGTCATGTGGTTTTTTTTTTCCATCAACTCTGAAGCACTTCACGTAGAATCTACAATTCTGTAAAATGTTTTCATTCATACAAGCAGGTTTCTAGTCAGATTTGAAATGAGGAGCTGACAGTCGATTTTGTCGTCAACAGTAGTCTGTAAAGTGAAAAGAAGTATAAGAATATGGTAGCGGAAGAAAAGAGGAAAATCTGGGAGGAATTGACAAGCGAATTGGAAAAGGATGTTACTGAGAGTAAAGGGATGGTATATGGAATTACAAGGAGAAAGAGGAAGGAAAGCTGGTGAAAGGGAAACTTGGAGAGCTAATAACGCAACCATAGGAGATATATGAAAAAGATGGAAAGAGTACTTTAATAAAAAAAACCGAATGAACAAAACTCCATTGGAAATGAAACAGAAGTACAGACGGGGACCTAGGCCTGGAAGAAGAGAAAGACATTGTAATGTCTGAAATAGAACAAGCACTGAGAAGAATGAAAGGCACTTGGGAGAGATGATAAAGGTAACTGGACCTACTAGGCTACAGTGGCTATATATTGCTAAGATGCATTTGGACAAAGAGTGAGGAAAGGGAATAATAATGGCAGTGCTCAAGAAGGGAGACAAAGAAGTATGTGATAAGTATCGAGGGATCACACTCTTGTCACAAGTAGCAAAAATGATGGAGAACGTACTGGAAAGAAACTAAGGGAAAAAGTGGACGGTCAGTTAGAAGAGGATCAATATGGCTTTAGGTATGATAGATCAACAGAAGACCCAATCTTTAGCATGAGACAGTTGATGGCAAGGGATTATGTTAAAGACCTGGTGATGATATGTTTTGACTTAGTCATGGCTTACGATAGTGTCCCCCAGAGAAAAGGTATGGGAAACTTTGGAGAGACAGGAAGTTGGAAAATAAACGATTGAAATCCTTCAGCTGTGTCCAGATCTAAGATGATTCGTTTAGGAATGTTAGGGGATTGAGACAAGTAAGTGTGGTTTCACCATTATTACTTACAATGGGAAGGATGAAATTGTGAAAAGACAAAAGAAGCTGATAGAGGAAGGGAGATGAGGTCACTGCTATTTTCCGATGACATTGTGGTATGGGGAACCAACAGTAAGGAGGTACAGGAACAAATAGACATCTTAAATGAAAAAAATCAAGTGATATGGAATGAAAAGCAGTGTGGGGAAAAGCAAGACTAAGTTGGTAACCAGAGAAAACAGAGAAGACAAGATACACATTAACATTAAAGGACAAGATACTAAAACTGTGGATAACTTCAAATATCTACGAAGAGTGATAATGCAAAATGCAAGAATGGAGACAGCAGTTAGCAAAAGGGTACAACAGAGCAATGCATTTTACCAATGTGGGAGAGGCTCAGTCTGAGGAAGAGAGGTGCCAATGAAGTGTAAGGAAGAGCTGTACAAGGCGTACTTTACAGCAATACTGACTTATGCATCAGAGACTTGGACAGGAACAAGAAGAGTAGAAACCAACTCACTGAAATAAAATTCCTAAGAAATATGTTAGGGAAAACGTGGACAGACAGAGTAAGAAATGAAGATTTTGGGAACGGAACTGGAGTAGAAAAGCTGAATGAGGGAACTGAGAAGAACAGGTTAATATGTATATGTGGTGGCTGTTATTTCAGACACTGGTGTCCGTTCTTTCAGACGTCTTTTCTTTAAGGCATTATTTCTGATTCAGCGACCATATATATATGCGAGTGTGTGGTGCCTCTTCTTTCAGGCATGTCCCGCTGAAACACCTGATTTTAATCATATACAAAATACCAGGTTTTCATATGGATATGGCATACCCGAAGAAACTTGTGGTCTTTTCCTCCCCGAAATGAGGCCCACAACAAGTGTATACGGGGTGAAAAAAAGGATGAAACGTGAAGCTTACTTGGATAGCCAAATCGCTTAATGTAACCATCCACCCGCGTAAAGCGAGAAATCAAGATTAGACTCCCGGTTTGGCACAAATTTCACTTGTTGCCACTGGATTTATTTCAATGCCCGATTGTGACTGATGCCTGAATTTCTCTTACATCATGTATACGTATGCCAACTAAATCGCTACACACTGCATCCGAATTCTTGCAAGAATCAGGTGACGCTGCGAGCAAAGTTAAAGTTCAAATTTCACTTTCAAGACATCGTTCACACAGGAGAACCGTACAAACATACTGTCATTTGACCATCGGACAGACTCCCGTATGGACTAGATAGTAATAAGCATCCATGGCGTAGAGAAACAACGTAAAGATTTGAAAGCAAATAAATCACCAGGTCCGGATGGAATCTCAAATTGGTTTTACAAAGAGTACGCCTCGGCATTGGCCCCTTACCTAACTTGCGTTTATCGTGAATCTCTCGCTCAGCACAAAGTCCCAAGCGACTGGAAAAAAGCGCAGGTGACTCCAGTATGTAAGAAGGGTAAAAGAACGGACGCGCAAAATCATAGACCAATATTCCTAACTTTGGTTTGCTGCAGAACCTTTGAACATATTCTCAGCTCGAATGTAAGAAACTTCCTTGTGAGTGAGAAGCTCATGTCGACGAATCAGCATGGTTTTAGTAAGCATCGCTCGTTCGAAACTCAGCTTGCCCTTTTCTCACGTGATATACTGTGAACTATGGATGAACGCAACAGGCCCGTTCCATATTTCTAGATTTACGGAAAGCAGGCTGTTACCGAACGCACGAGCATATGGAATAAGTTCACAGATATGTGAGTGGCTCGAAAACTTTTTAAACCATAGAATCCAATATGTTGTCCTCGACGGCGAATATTCGTCGGAGACAAGGGAAGCGTCAGGATTTCCCCAGAGAAGTGTGATAGGGCCGCTGTTGTCTTCAATACACATACTTGATTTAGCGGACACGGTGGACAGCAATCTGTGGTTGTTTGCTGATGATGCTGCTGTGTACGGTAAGGTGTCGGAGTTTAGTGATTGTAGGTAGATACAAGACGACTCAGACAAATTTTCTGATTCGTGTGATGAATGGCAGCTAGTTCTAACTGTGGAAAAATGTAAGTTAATGCCGATGAGTAGGAAGAAGAAACCTGCAATGTTCGGTTACAGTAAAACTAGTGTCCTGCTTGACACAGTCAAATCGTTTAAATATCTGGGTGTAACGTTGCAACGCGATATGAAATGGAACGAGCGTGTGTGAACTGTGGTAGGGAAGGTGAATGGTCGACTTCGGTTTATTAGGAGAATTTTGGGAAATAATGGTTCACCTGCAAAGGAGGCCGCATATGGGATGCTGGTGCGACCTGTCCTTGAGTACTGCTCGAGTGTTTGGGATCCGTACCAGGTAGTATTGAAGGAAGACGTCGAAGAAATTTAGAGACGGCTGCTAGATTTGTTACCGGTAGGTTCGAACAACTCGTAAGTGTTACGGAGATGCTTCGGAAATGCAAGTGGGAATCCCTGGAGGGAAGGCGACGTTTCTTTCGAGATACACTATCGAGAAAATTCAGAGATCCAGCATTTGAAGCTGACTGCCGCTAACGTATATTGCGCGTAATGACCACGAAAATAAGATTTGATGTATTAGGGATCATACGGAGGCCTATAGACAGTTCAAATGGTTCAAATGGCTCTGAGCACTAAGGGACTTAACGTCTGAGGTCATCAGTCCCCTAGAACTTAGAACTACTTAAACCTAACTAACCTATGTACATCACACACATCGATGCCCGAGGTAGGATTCGAAACTGCTACCGTAGCGGTCGTGCGATTCCAGACTGAAGCGCCTAGAACCGCTCGGCCACACCGGCCGGCTTTACACAGTCGTTTCTTCCTTGCACTGTTTGCGAGTGGGGCAGGAAAGGAAATAACTAGTAGTGGTAACAGGGTACCCTCCGCCGCTCACCGCACGGCGGCTTGCACCTACGTAGACATAGAAAAACGATAATGGACAGTGGACGCTGTATGTGTTGTGTGCGACAAATTGAGTAATTTGGCTGGTCTTGAAGTGTGCTCGGATATCCGAAGCACTTACGGCGAACGCTCGCGTAAAGCGGGAAATCTGTGTTCGTGTCCCGGACCAGCAGAAATTTTCACTTGTCGCCACTGGATGTATTTCAGTGCCCGACTGCGGCTGAGATCTTAGTTTCTCTTAAATCTGGTTAAAAGTGTTTGGACATGTAAAGAGAATGTCGATGGTAGAATACCGAAACGAATGACGGGGGTCAAGTCTGAGGGTAAGAGAGAGACCTAGAGTATGATGGACTGACTCAATGAAGAATAGTGTAAGAAGAAGGAATCTGGGCTGGAACGAAACTTATAAAAGAAGAATGTTGGAAAGACAGAGGAAAATGGAGAAGAACCGTAAATGTCCCAACCCGGCCTGACGCTCGATAAAGAGGAGGCGAAGACTATAAGTAGTCTGATTCCTTTGCAATAAATTTCCATCATTTTCGTATGATTTCAGAATATGAGAAGCACGCTTCGTTCCCGTGCCGAATGCCATTTACGTTGGGGTAATAAAATAATTTGATGTCATTGGTTCAAATGGCTCTGAGCACTATGGGACTCAACTGCTGAGGTCATTAGTCCCCTAGAACTTAGAACTAGTTAAACCTAACTAACCTAAGGACATCACAAACATCCATGCCCGAGGCAGGATTCGAACCTGCGACCGTAGCGGTCTTGCGGTTCCAGACTGCAGCGCCTTTAACCGCACGGCCAATTCGGCCGGCTTGATGTAATTAAAACACACTTCGCGAATTTCAGTTTTTAGATAGTTTAATGAGTAAACTACACTTTTTCCCGATCGTAGTAACATCTCTATCGTTGCTGCCAACGTAATTCGCAACTTTCCTCGTCAGCTCCGGTCGCGCAGTAAAATATGTCACTGCCGATTACACACACCAGCGCTTCTGATAAACGTAAAGCTAGAGGGACCTTTTTCATCACTTCCTCCTGCGCAAATACTATTCGATATCAGGTAATTCACTATCGCAGGAAACTAGGTGATTTCACGCAGTCCACGCTATACACTTACGTCAGTGAAGCGTGACTAACTTATCACACGCGGGCGAGTACTCGTCGTAAACAACCCGCTACACCCCGTATTTACTTTAGACCTACTGGCTGTCAAAACTGATGCATAGCTGCCTCTAATTGGAAGCCATCTGCTTCCCTCAACCACAACGTGCGCGTTGTCGGCTGCAACAGGAAGATTTCTGCTACGACTTTCGAAAGTTACAACGGCATACGTGCAACAGCGTAAGAAATGGGAAAGCAGCGGTTAATAGAGTAAAAACAGCGTGAACCTGCTCTGGACTCTTTTAAGCATTTATTTGATTCATCACTGCAATCTTTAAGTGGCCTTTTCAAATCGTTTTACCACCAACATACATTTCTATAGGCTGAAAAACGGCATCATGAGATATCTACAACTAATGTAAATAAATAAATACTTGGTGGCGGAGATAAAACAAATTACACTCTGTTGCGCCGGACGAAAAAGCACTCGTCGGCACTATGGTGGGTGCTTAGATTTACTTCTGGAGGAAGCCGAGTAGATATTACAACATGCATGAAATATTATATCAGTTTATTATTAATTGAACAACATGAAATATCTTCAACTTTTGTAGTCCTGTCTTCCTCAGTTGCGTGTAGTATTATACCGTAACATGAAATATTTTAACTTTAAAACAACCTATGTACGCAGGACTTTCAATTTATGTTTGTTACTGTCTCAAAATGCTAACGTATCATTTGATACAGTATCGAATAATAGTCTCTTCTCTCAATTTTAGTTGACTGTAAACTTCGCTATATAGTTCTGTAACACAACTTTCGCGCTGCTGGTTCGGTAGTGAGATGGTGCTGTCGTCTTCGGCGATGATTACAGTGTGGGGTTGAGCGGTTCTTTTGTTTTTTTTCCTTTATTATTTCATCCCCCTCGCCGCATATGGGCGGGGGTCAGCCAGGTGAATTAAAAAATTTAGAATGAGCAATACAAACAAAATTAGGGACTACTTTCCGTTTTAAATTAAAAATCAAAGATGGACAGTTAAAACACGGAAATATAGGCATTTTAAAAACACATCGCAGTGAGGTGAAATTTCTCTGATAAAAACACCGAAGCACTGTACTTTCACTTAAAATCTGAAGGACCTACAGTAGCATGAGAGGTGTTGCTGGAAGATAAAGTATATTCTCTGGGGTTTGAGGGGTGTGGGTAGAAATGTGGTGTCACCGCCAGACACCACACTTGCTAGGTGGTAGCCTTTAAATCGGCCGCGGTCCGTTAGTATACGTCGGACCCGCGTGTCGTCACTATCAGTGATTGCAGACCGAGCGCCGCCACAAAGCAGGTCTAGAGAGACTTCCTAGCACTCGCCCCTGTTGTACAGCCGACTTTGCTAGCGATGGCTCACTGACAAAATACTTTCTCATTTGCCGAGACGATAGTTAGCATAGCCTTCAGCTACGTCATTTGCTACGACCTAGCAAGGCGCCATTATCAGTTGCTATTGATCTTGTTAATCATGTACCGTCAGACCGACGTTCACCTTTAACGGATGAAAGTTAAGTATTCCACCAGCTACGTCCGTTTTTCTATATTCTAATTTCCTTGTCCTGTTCCAGACCTCACGCCAGCCTGCGTGAGCTAAAACGCGTGCCTTTCGGCTTCCTCTATTTATACGGGTTGGCTCTCCTGCCAGCCCACAACAAGAAAGATAGTGGTCTGTTAGACAGGAAAACTAGGGAGATGAGAGGTAGAAGCTGAAGTGAATAGTGGTAAATACTGTAGGTTGGAAAGACAGCAGGTGAGGTGTACTGTGTCGTTTGGGTAGGGCAGCGGTTGCAAGAAGAAAGGGATGAGGATGAATGGAGAGGGAAAGGACAGAGGAGCCCTGATGTGGAGTGGATAGGTGGGGAAGAGTTAATAAAGTTGGTAGGAAGGGTAAATATCGGGGCGGATCCCACTGTCTGGGAGAGGGAGCTGGTTGGAGTTGTGTTGGGATAGACTATGGTTTGTGTGTGTAGGTGTAGGCGCAGCAGCATACCAGGGTTGGTAATCAGAGGGGACACAATGAGGTTTTTGGAATCTAGTTTGTAGACAGTACACGAGATGCGGAGGTGTTAGATGTGGGTGAGGAGGGGTGGGAATTTGCTGAGATGCTAGAGGATCCAGTTGGGGGAAGGTGGCTGAGCGGCACTCCACTCTGATGTAAATAAATGTTCAGCAGCGGCATCGAATGTAGATTCTTGTGGGCGTATCTACGTCGACGTCTGTTATTCGTCCTTGCGTCTGGCAGTGATTGTTCGTATTTGTGGAACCGCTGTGAGGTACCAACGTGGTTATGGTACGTCGTTCTCCGGTTGACATCACGCACTCAGTATCTTACAATTTCGATTAAGAACTACTATTATATAAAACTTTTCCCAGTCAATCAGACTGGGTGGTACAGTAACGGTGTAAAGATTATTTTGTAGAAAAACAGTCTTGGTTGCAATAACTATTGCTTAATGGCGCATTTCGCCTATTCAGGGCATCATGACATTTTATACAAAAATAGAAGAAAGGAAACAATAAATAGCCAGAAGTACAGTCCTGTCAAGCACAGCTCGAATTAAAAATGTCACACCATTAGAAAGCGAACGTAAGTTTGCTGGTATGCTGTAAAATAAGCATATGTCAAGATCGCGCTAAACAACGTATGTACCTCTAGAATTAATATGAAGTAATCTGCATCTACATCTGTATCCACATACATATTCCGCAAGCCACCATGTGGCGCATGGCGGAGGGTATCCTGTACCACTACTAGTCATTTGCTATTCCGTTCCGTTTGCAAATAGAGCGAGGGAAAAACTGCTGTCTATAAGCTTCTGTACGAGCCCTAATCTCTCTAATCTTGTCTCCATGGTCCTTACGCAAAGTGTACGCTGGCGGCGTAGAATCGTTCTGCAGTCACCCCAAAATGCCGGTTCTCTAATTTTTCCAAATAGTGCTCCTCGATGAGGAAGTACAATAGCAGACCAAAATGAAACGTCCGCACCTTACCCTCGGTACACATGTAACAGCAAGCACGGCGGTGCAGCGATAGCACCACACCAAATGGCAGCCCTTGTGACAGCTTTCAACGGTGAAGCGCAAACGGCTGTAGACGAAAACGATAGCCGTCTGTAGAGCTACGGAGAGGTGTTGCCAAAGAGACGTCTGCAAAATCGCGTTGTAGGCACGCCAAGCAGCTGCGCCCAGCATACAGAAACTGCCCGCGATCATGTTTCTTGATTTGGATACTGCACTTATACATTTGCACGTTACGCATATCTCTTTGTACAACTGTTTCATAATTTCAAAGGTGTTTTCACGAACACGTGGGAATGAATTTTTTTCGATACTTCACTACGAATACAGTTCTTTTTTTGTTTTCGGTTCTAATAGAAAACTGACAAAATGAATACCCGGGCAATACTGAATTTGCCAGTCAGTACCTTATAATAATGACAAACAGTAAAAATAGTAATTGCTGTAGCAGAAAAACTATAGTCCATATTCGTGTCATCTTCTTCTATCATATTCTTCTTTTGCCTATCGTTTATACCATCTAGTACAGAGTCCGCATTTTTTTAGAGTTTGGTAAATTTTATTTTATTATTAATTTATACATTTATTACCGTGGCACGATCAGAGACATAAGCCCCTCTCCCACATCCAGCCAGGTGTTCCTTATATTTATCACCACATTCGTTAGGAAATACGTTTTACAATACATCCTACGTCAAGTCTGGTATGTAATACAAACATTTTACAAAAATTGTGTGTGTGTGTGTGTGTGTGTGTGTGTGTGTATGTGTGTGTGTGTGTGTGTTGCACATTTCCTTCTAAATCACTGGACTGATTCCAACCAAATGTGTCACACAGAAACTATGTTATCAACAGTATCCGGACACCCCCAGAAACATAAGTTTTTCATATTAGGTGCATTGTGCTGCCACCTACTGCCAAGTACTCCATAACAGCGACCTCAATAGTCATTAGACATCGTGCGACAGCAGAATGGGGCGCTCCGTGGAACTCACGGACTTCGAACGTGGTCAGGTGATTGGGTGTCGCTTGTCACACGTCTGTACGCTAGATTTTAACACTCCTAAACATCCCTAGGTCCGCTGTTACCGATGTCATAGTGAAGTGGAAACGTGAAGGGACACGTACAGCACAAAAGCGTACAGGCCGACCTTGTCTGTTGACAGACAGAGACCGCCGACAATTGAAGAGGGTCGTAATGTGTAATAGGCAGACATCTATCCAGACCATCACACAGGAATTCTAAACAGCATCAGGATGCTCTGCAAATACTATGGCAGTTAGGCGGGAGGTGAGGAAACTTGGTTTTCGTGGTCGAGCGGCTGCTCTTAAGCCACGCATCACCCCAGTAAATGCCAAACGACACCTCGCTTGGTGTAAGGAGCGTAAACATAGGACGATTGAACAGTGGGAAAACGTTGTATGGAGTGACGAATCACGGTACACAATGTGGCGATCCAATGGCAGGGTGTGGGTATGGCGAATGCCCGGTGAAAGTCATCTGCCAGCGTGTGTAGTGCCAACAGTAAAATTTGGAGGCGGTGGTGTTATGGAGTGGTCGTGTTTTCCATGGAAGGGGCTTGCACACCTTGATGTTTTTCGTGGCACTATCACAGCACAGGCCTACATTGATGTTTAAGCACCTTCTTGCTTCCCACTGCTGGAGACCAATTCGGGGATGGCGATTGCATCTTTCAACACAATCGAGCATTTGTTCGTAATCCACGGCCTGTGGTGGAGTGGTTACATGATAATAACATCCCTGTAATGGACTGGCCTGCACAGAGTCCTGAGCTGAATCCTATAGAACACTTTCGGGATGTTTTGGAACGCCGACTTCGTGCCAGGCCTCACCGATCGACATCGATACTTCTCCTCAGTGCAGCACTCCGTGAAGAATGGGCTGCCATTTCCCAAGAAACCTTCCAGCACCTGACTGAACGTATGCCTGAGAGAGTGGGAGCTGTCATCAAGGCCATACTGAATTCCAGCATTACCGATGGAGGGCGCCACAAACTTCTACGTCATTTTCAACCAGGTGTCCGAATACTTTTGATCACATAGTGTACATCTTACTGTCAGGCAACAATCGCTGCGGGCGTAAGAACCACCTACGTATCATAGTGCAGATGATATGATGTCATAAACAACGAGAAGCATGAAAAACTGCCGCATATGCATGACGTTTAACCGCATTACTTCTGTTAATAACTGCATTGACATGCCACGTATGCCGCTCAATGCACCTACAAAAGTATGTCATGGTAAATGGAAATGAGCGTATGGCTTTGTTAACCGGGAGGCCCCGTCCGGAGAAGTTCGGCCACCGAGTGCAAGTCTTATTTCAATCGACGCCACATTGGGCGACTTGCGTGCCGGTGATGAGGATGAAATGATGATGAGGACAACACAACACCCAGTCCACGAGCGAAGAAAATCCCCAACCCGGCCGGCAATAGAACCCGGGCCCGCTGCATGGAGGCAGACACGTAACCACCCAACTAAGCAGGCGGACTATGTCGTGGTACCACACACAGTTCAGGAGATATGACGTTATAAACACTGAGATGCGTCAAAAGCAGCCGCATCATGCATGACATTTAAATTTACAAATTTTTTGCTGCGACATCTATTCGCACCATATTTCCATTAGAGTATCCACATATGCCGCTGAATCTACCTACACAAATACATCATTATACGACACATAGTTCAAGCGATATGACGTTATAAACACTGAGATACGGGAAAATGGCTCTGAGCACTATGGGACTCAACTGCTGTGGTTATCAGTCCCCTAGAACTTAGAACTACTTAAACCTAACTAACCTAAGGACATCACACACATCCATGCCCGAGGCAGGATTCGAACCTGCGACCGTAGCAGTCGCACGGTTCCGGACTGCGCGCCTAGAACCGCGAGACCACCGCGGCCGGTAGATACGGGAAAAAATGCCGCATTATGCATGCTTTAATGCGTTTATTCTATACTACTGACACACTCCTACAGTCGAGTTCATTTAAGAAAATCCCTGACACATCGCAGCGCTTTTGACAGCTTTCAACGGTGAAGCGCAAACGGCTGTAGACGGAAAAGATAGCCGTCTGTAGAGCTACGGAGAGGTGTTGCCATAGGGACGTCTGCAAAATCACGTTGTAACTACACGAAGCAGCTGCGCCCAGCGTACAGAAACTGCCCGCGATCATGTTTCTTAATTTGGATAATGCACTTATACACTTGTACATTACGCATATATCTTTGTACGACTGTTTCATAATTTCAAAGGTGTTTTGACGAACACGTGGGAATGAATTTTTTTCGATACTTCACTACGAATACAGTTCTTTTTTTGCCTTCGTTTCTAATAGAAAACTGACTAAATGAATACCCGGGCAATACTGGATTTGCCAGCCAGTACCTTATAATAATGAAAAACAGTAAAAATAGTAATTAGTGTAGCAGAAAAACTACAGTCCATATTCGTGTCATCATCTTCTTCTTTTGTCTGTTGTTTATGTCGTCTAGTACAGAGTCCGCTTTTTTTATAATTTGGTAAATTTTATTATTTAACTTTGTACCCGGATATCCTTTTTGACGCCACAGTCCTCAAGTTAACTTAAGGGAGAGAAGTCACGTGCACCATCTGTTTGGGAATGGTGTAAACCTTGTTCTGTGGATTATCGTATATCAACTGTTCGCTTATCATATACGATGAGACAGAAATCTGGGCCCAGCCTGCTATTTGCACAGATGGTCGTTAACCCCGCACGGATTCGATACTGGACTAGTCTGCCCCCTGTTTGGAAAAGCAGTGCACTGCGCTATGCGAGCAGTTCTTGTGAGGAGTGGAATAACGAAGTTAATTTACTGTAAGATAAATTTAAAGTGTTTAACGTATTAGCAGAGTGAGTAAAAGGGAGAGGGAGATATACAGGAAAGTGGGGAAAGCGGTAAAACACAGGTAATGGAGAGAGGACAAAAAATGTGATGTGAATGACCGGAGAAAAAGAAAAAAAAGAAAATAAGAGAAGGGGTCGTGACGAGATGAAGGCGTGAGTCGCTGCTTCACTGTGCGACAGAGAGAAATGATCATACAAGTTCATTTTATTATCGCATTATAATCACAACACATCCCACGTATATCTGATAATATCCTTGTATATCCAACCATAAAACAAAAAAATATTCTCAAACCCTTTAGTCATTGCTGTTATCAGCCTGCAACGCGAGCTACCCTGCACGATAGGTACAATGGAATACCCTATCATCACTTATTCCTTTTATTCTTTTAATTCCCGGACCGAGACTCGAACTCGGGACCTTTGCCTTTCGTGGGCAACTGCCCTGCCAACTGAGACTCGAACTCGGGACCGAGATCGAGTCTCGGCCAGGCACACAGTTTTAATCTGCCAGGAAGTTTCATATAAGCGCACACTCAGCTGCAGAGTGAAAATCTCGCTCTGGAAACATACCCCAGGCTGTGGCTAAGCCATGTCTCCGCAATATCCTTTCTTCCAGGAGTGCTAGTTCTGCAACGTTCGCAGAAGAGCTTCTGTGAAGTTTGGAAGGTAGGAGACGACATACTGGCAGAATTGAGGCTGTGAGGACGGGTCGTGAGTCGTGCTTGGGTAGCTCAGTTGGTAGAGCACTTTCCCGCGAAAGGCAAAGGTCCCGAGTTCGAGTTTTGGTCAGGCACACAGTTTTAATCCGTCAGGAATTTTCATAATGACCACTGCCCACTGTACCAATGAATATCACCTGGGCGAGTTGCGCGCACCGGACGCCATGGGATTGATGGGCTGGAGTGCCATTCTTTTTATTGTAGCAGGACCTCTTTGGTTATCATCCGCGGCACACTTAAAGCATAATGGTACGTCGTTTTGATGCCCATCATGGCAAGCCATCCCGGGCTTACATTTCAGTTACCGCACACATCGAGAGTCTCTTGCTTATTTTCGTGCTTCCCACACCCTACCTCGGCCGCTCAGATCGGCGGATATCTCACCAGCTGAGAACGTTAGGAGCATTGTGGGCAGCGCCCTCCAGCCAGCTCGGGATTATGATGAACTAACGCTCAAGTTGGACAGAACATGGCGCGATATCCCTCAGGAGGACATCCAACCTCTCTGTCACTCATTGTCAAGCCGATTAATTGCTTTCATAGGGGCCAGAGATTGACCAGTGCTTTATTACTTTTCCCAATTTGTGAATCTCTTTCTGTTGAATAAATCATACAATTGACTGGCGACTCCATAGAGTGCTGTGTGCACAACGACCATATACGTGAAATTCGGAGAAAAGGTTAATAAACCATCAGAATTACGGCCAACGCTGACCTTTTCTTCTAAAATCATACAATGTTTCTGAAATTTGTTTTTCTCTACATGTATATCGCATCTCTGCCGATTTCCGTCCAGATCGAATATTTCCTTTGTGGTACCTTGTCTTCTTTCTGTTACACTAGATTTAGTTGAATTTTCAGGCTTTAGTTTTGTGTGATGTATCGTGTAACCAAAATTTAGCGAATTGCTTTTAGTACTCAGGTGCATGACTTCGTAATTTTCATTATTTAGAGTCGGTTGCCACTTTTCCACACCATACACATATCTCGACTAAATCATTTTGCAATTGTTTTTGATCATCCGATGACTTTCCGAGCCGGTAAATGACAGCAAAATCTGTAAACAATCTAATGGGGCTGCTCAGACTGTGTCCTAAATCGTTTATATACACTCCTGGAAATTGAAATAAGAACACCGTGAATTCATTGTCCCAGGAAGGGGAAACTTTATTGACACATTCCTGGGGTCAGATACATCACATGATCACACTGACAGAACCACAGCCACATAGACACAGGCAACAGAGCATGCACAATGTTGGCACTAGTACAGTGTATATCCACCTTTTGCAGCAATGCAGGCTGCTATTCTCCCATGGAGACGATCGTAGAGATGCTGGATGTAGTCCTGTGGAACGGCTTGCCATGCCATTTCCATCTGGCGCCTCAGTTGGACCAGCGTTCGTGCTGGACGTGCAGACCGCGTGAGACGACGCTTCATCCGGTCCCAAACATGCTCAATGGGGGACAGATCCGGAGATCTTGCTGGCCAGGGTAGTTCACTTACACCTTCTAGAGCACGTTGGGTGGCACGGGATACATGCGGACGTGCATTGTCCTGTTGGAACAGCAAGTTCCCTTGCCGGTCTAGGAATGGTAGAACGATGGGTTCGATGACGGTTTGGATGTACCGTGCACTATTCAGTGTCCCCTCGACGATCACCAGTGGTGTACGGCCAGTGTAGGAGATCGCTCCCCACACCATGATGCCGGGTGTTGGCCCTGTGTGCCTCGGTCGTATGCAGTCCTGATTGTGGCGCTCACCTGCACGGCGCCAAACACGCATACGACCATCATTGGCACCAAGGCAGAAGCGACTCTCATCGCTGAAGACGACACGTCTCCATTCGTCCCTCCATTCACGCCTGTCGCGACACCACTGGAGGCGGGCTGCATGATGTTGGGGCGTGAGCGGAAGACGGCCTAACGGTGTGCGGGACCGTAGCCCAGCTTCATGGAGACAGTTGCGAATGGTCCTCGCCGATACCCCAGGAGCAACAGTGTCCCTAATTTGCTGGGAAGTGGCGGTGCGGTCCCCTACGGCACTGCGTAGGATCCTACGGTCTTGGCGTGCATCCGTGCGTCGCTGCGGTCCGGTCCCAGGTCGACGGGCACGTGCACCTTCCGCCGACTACTGGCGACAACATCGATGTACTGTGGAGACCTCACACCCCACGTGTTGAGCAATTCGGCGGTACGTCCACCCGGCCTCCTGCATGCCCACTATACGCCCTCGCTCAAAGTCCGTCAACTGCACATACGGTTCACGTCCACGCTGTCGCGGCATGCTACCAGTGTTAAAGACTGCGATGGAGCTCCGTATGCCACGGCAAACTGGCTGACACTGACGGCGGCGGTGCACAAATGCTGCGCAGCTAGCGCCATTCGACGGCCAACACCGCGGTTCTTGGTGTGTCCGCTGTGCCGTACGTGTGATCATTGCTTGTACAGCCCTCTCGCAGTGTCCGGAGCAAGTATGGTGGGGGTTGACTGATGACCATAGATGTTAAGTCCCATAGTGCTCAGAGTCAGTCAAGTATGGTGGGTCTGACACACCGGTGTCAATGTGTTCTTTTTTCCATTTCCAGGAGTGTAGATCACAAACAGCAAACGGCCTACAACGCTAACAGAATGATATCTTGATGCACATTAAATGATTCCGTTTGGTATGAGGATTAGAAAATTGGATTTCGTCTAGACAAGATATTTATAATGTTTTAATTAATAAATAGTTATTAAAATCGTCTTTTAGGCAAAACTCGTTCTCTGAAGTGAGGTATTTGGACCTCCTCCTTCAAAAGCAATACATCACTTGCTCGACAAAGCTTTTCTAAACAGGTGTCAAATTAAGATAAGCAAAGCTTTCATACTACGTTTTGCAGGATTATTTGATGGAAGCCATCCCCCAAAAAATCTGTTATGTCACAGTTAATAAGAGATGTTTCTCACTTACAATACATGCTACTAAAGCAGGGGATAATTTCTAACAGACAAACCAAATATGAAAATTTGAAACACGCGAAGAAAGCTGATAAAGTGAACATAAATAAAAAGGTTGGTTTGTAAACGGATGGATTACTTCAAGCAATTTTGTGTAGCTGCCGAAACTGTCTGTTGTGTTATATCAGAACCAATTTTTATTACGTAGAACTTAGGTTATAACGAGCAAAGCAGTTTTCATTTGAAGCAGTGGATTTGGAGTAGACTGATAGATCGCAATCGATGCCGGCCTAATGAAAAGCGCGGAGAGTTGAATAGAATTATATCACACCGTGTTGGATTATGCCGCAATAGAAACAGAACCACTGACTGCATACATTTACTTTTAACATCGTGTGGAAATATGCTTCGAAGTTTTTGTTGGGCATAGAGATATGGACGTGGCGACAGGGTTTTCTGCACAGTTCGGGTGCTGATTCAGTGTTACACTAGGAGTGCCATCATGAAGAATACGAAGCAAGTGATGGCAGAATTCATGTCTGCTTATTAACTTCTGGTGACTTACTAAAATTACTCGGGACTTGATTTTTTTATTTAATCTGATTTAGCATCTTTCTTAACACAGGAGACGGATTGCGATTGCCGTTATTTGCAAGGACGCAGTACTGACGAGGCTAACTTGACACACAAGGGGAACAACAGGGACTTCTGTAGCATTCTAGAAAACCCTTACAGGACGACCTTCCATTCCCACAGAAAATATGCTGCTGCCGGTTTCTCAACGTACTGTACGAAAGTTTTAGCCGTCGAATTTTAAAGCTGACGTTGTCAGACAAGTCTAGCAATGTTAAGACTGAGGTCCTTCGCTTATCTATGACATATTTAAGGCACTCAGTTACCTTAATTAGTACTATAATGTTTACGAAAACTGGGCTTACATTTGGCATAGAAGTAAAATGTGCCGAAGTATTCAGTCAATTGACTGCGGTAAATATATGTTAAATAGATTTGGACACAGAGGGTAAAGCCGGCCGCGGTGGCCGAGCGATTCTAGGCGCTTCAGTCCGGAACCGCGCGAGTGCTACGGTCCCAGGTTCGAATCCTGCCTCGGGCATGGATGTGTGTGATGTCCTTAGGTTAGTTAGGTTTCAGCGGTTGTAAGTTCTAGTGGACTTATGACCTCAGATGTTAAGTTCCATAGTGCTCAGATCCATTTGAATCACAGATGGTAAAATGCTGATTGGATAATAATTGTTGGTTTTCTTCTTAGGGACTAGATCCGTCCACGAGGGAAACATTAAATTATTCTGTTATTATGAATATCATTTCCTGTTTGACGCTGTCTGTGTTGAATGTAAAGTTGGCTCTATGCCTTCACGCTTGCAAGAAGTACTGCCTCTCCAGGCACGTACGCAATGTTACAGCCAGATCTTTAACTCAAAAACTGAAAAGGAGTTTCAGTATTATTTAGAAGAGAGGGATTCGTGCAGATTTACACACTACGGAGAAAGAATCAATCTTTACTCAGTTCACTTCGTGACAAAATGAAGAACCACTGACTGTTTCTCATCCCAGAAAACGGGTCCCTTCACGACAACCCTTCCGTAATTTCAATTTACGTGAACTGCGACATTTGTTAATTGCTCCCGTGCGTGTGATTAGTTTCTCAGAAAATGTTGCGTCTTTGACATCAGGGCTATTCTCTCTCTCTCTCTCTCTCTCTCTCTCTCTCTCTCTCTCTCTCTCACACACACACACACACACACACACACACACACACACACACACACACACACACACATACATTTATTTTATATGTATAGACTATTAAATACACTTTACTTAAAAACTTCTCGAATATTTCATTCGTGTCATGTAGTGTTTTGTTGAATCTCTGACACAAGGTTCTCTTTGCAGTACATATTGTACCCTTGGGGATACACCACTGAGCTGCCCGAGGACTGGGAAACACTGGTAAGTAATGCTCATTTTAGAAACCTCAAGTGATAACAGAACACAGGAGGTTCTGTACCGTTATCTGTGACACTGTACTCTTGCAGCACGCACTGGCAAAAGAGGCCAACGCCGCACAGATCGCAGCAGGAGGCCAGAACTTTACTATCGGCAGTTCCAGAAACGCCATGTGTAAGTATCACTTTCACTCAACATTAACATCGACAATATTTTAATAACAGCATTGCTCTATGGAAATATACTGAAAAATGCGCAGTGGACAACCCAGGCTGTGAGTGCGTAGAGAAGCTATTGGTTGACCAGATTCCAACCATGTGAACAAGTGACTGTATTCGTTATCTGAAGTTATCTGTTTAAGTGAAGTAGTTAACCATGAGGAAACTTAGCATGAATAACGTCAACTGGCCGCAGTAATATCAAGACAAACAACAAATTAGTTGCTTTGGAAGAACAATGGGACTGCAGAAGGCCGGCTGGAATTGGAGCTCATGTGGATCGTACTTAATGTGTGATCGACCTATCGACCTGTTACAGAGACAATAGAAATCATAGGGAACTCCCCCCCCCCCCCCCCCCTCCGCACCCACCCACCAACACACAACACACACACACACACACACACACACACACACACACGAAATCCATTTTGACAACAACTGCAGGATACGCAGTAAGCGTTTTGTCTCATAGATTGCAGCTGGTATGTAACGAAGTGTGATTATGCGTTTCATAGATGTTTATAAGATTATACTGACACCATCCCAGCTATTCCGGCCGGCCGAAGTGGCCGTGCGGTTAAAGGCGCTGCAGTCTGGAACCGCAAGACCGCTCCGGTCGCAGGTTCGAATCCTGCCTCGGGCATGGATGTTTGTGATGTCCTTAGGTTAGTTAGGTTTAACTAGTTCTAAGTTCTAGGGGACTAATGACCTCAGCAGTTGAGTCCCATAGTGTTCAGAGCCATTTGAACCATTTTTTAGCCAGCTATTCCGGAAATCTGGCCAATATGACTGCTAGTTCGGAAGAAGGACTCAGACTTCTGGGTGAAGAAGGAAGACGTTCAAAAGCCTGTGTCATCTAAAGGAGAAATTAATTCACGACTGATCTTGTTTTCGTGAGTGAAGAGAGAACTGCAGAAACTGTTGAATAGAATGAAAATTCTAATGATTATAGAATATGGATTGACAATAAACTAGAAAAATACCATAGTACTGAGGAGTAGCTGAAATGAGATTACCGTCAAACTTGACGTCAAAATTGGAAATCACGAAGTAGACGAAAGAAGTCTGCTATTGTGGCCACAAAATGACGCATACAGGCGATGCTGGTCTGAGATGGGGTGGTTGTGGTTATAATGTTCATACCTCTGAGATGCAAAATTAGCCCCCTCTTGATCGGGAAACGGAGTGAAGCTACGTATGCAGTCATGCGAATTTACTTTTAGAAGGTAATGAAACAATCGCCCAACGGATAACGTCTTATTAAGTCTGACTAGGCCCACCTTTAAAAGTTAAGTCACTCGTGAAATACTCGACAGCACATTTCAGTTATGGAAGGCATCTTGCTATTAAATGGAAATGCACCTTTATAGGAGGCGATAGCCGCGCGGGATTAGCCGAGCGGTCAAAGGCGCGGCAGTCATGAACTGTGCGGCTGGTCCCGGGTGAGGTTCGAGTCCTCCCTCGAGCACGGGTGTTTGTCCTTAGGATAATTTAGGTTAAGTAGTGTGTAAGCTTAGGGACTGATGACCTTAGCAGTTAAGTCCCATAAGATTTCACACACGTATGAACGTGCGTAGGAGGTGATATTTATTTCCGTTAACGAGCATTCAAGTGGGAGAACCTTCAACAAGATAGCAACGAATGTAAAGCTAGAGAACAGGAGTTTTTAATTCCGATCTTGATACCAAATTTAGGATCACGTAATGAATATTGCCAATGGTTAAGCGAAGAACGTATCAGAAAGTGCTACTGAAAAGTGAACTCAGAACAACATATACTGTTCAGAGATGCAAAGTGCATCCTGCTAATCAAACAATTAAGTGCGATCATCAATTACCGAAACGACTAACTCCACAAAGTTAGCAAATACCGTGCCCCGTGAACTATTAGGCGGAAAAGCACTCCTGGCCGAATCCCAGCAAATAAACTTCCAGTAATCGTCTCCGTGCGCACCTGCTGTGAGCGGCAGTTAACAGCGCACTGAACCCATCTGCAGGGGTGCGGCCCTCGAGGATGCCAGCGAGATCATCGTTCGTGGATGTGGGAGGCAGAGAGGGTCTGAAAATAAATTCTAATTTCTCTCTCAAATTCCGGAAAAGCTCCAAGTCGTCCACCACTACTACAGTGATTCCGAGACTCGTCCAATCTCTAGACAAGTTCTGCCGATTGCGACCACGCTCCTATGAAATTACAAGATTTCGCCAGAGTGCCAGCAAGGGTGAGACCTTTTCTTTATTTTGTGGGCAGGGCACAGACAGAGGTTAAACGTCTTTCTAGCAACTTCCTGGCAAATTAAAACTGTGTGCCGGACCGAGACTCGAACTCGGGACCTTTGCCTTTCGCGGACAAGTGCTCTACCATCTGAGCTACCCAAACACGACTAACGCTCCCTGCTCACAGCTGTACTTCCGCCAGTACCTCGTCTCTTACTTCACAGAAGCTCTCCTGCGAACCTTGCACAACTAGCACTCTCGAAAGAAAGGATATTATGGAGACATGGCTTAGCCACAGCCTAGGGGATGTTTCCAGAATGAGATTTTCACTCTGCAACGGAGTGCGCAGGAGAGTTTCTGTGAAGTTTGGAAAGTAGGAGACGAGGTACTGGCGGAAGCAAACCTGTGAGGACGGGGCATGAGTCGTGCTTGGGTAGCTCAGATGGTAGAGCACTTGCCCGCGAAAGGCAAAGGTCCCGAGTTCGAGTCTCGATCCGGCACACAGTTTTAATCTGCCAGGAAGTTTCATATCAGCGCACAGTCCGCTGCAGAGTGAAAATCTTATTCTGGTCTTTCTAGAAGGTTCCAGAGGAGCCGTTGAGACGCTGAGTCTTCCCACGGGAAACTTTCAACTACCACTTTCTTTATGTAATGAAGACATTCCTCCACGTCGACAACGAGCGCTTCCCAGCCGCCCAGCGCGTTAACTCCCATCGCATTAACATGGCCAGCTCCGAGTAGAGAGAAGACAGAGGGTCGAGGCTGCATTGGCCCTTTAGAACATTAAAGCTACACGTTTATGGGTGTGGAACTACATATGCATTTTGCAAGCGGTAATACGAATTATGAAAGGAACATTTCATTTACCGCCCGCATCTCGTGGTCGTGCGGTAGCGTTCTCGCTTCCCACGCCCGGGTTCCCGGATTCGATTCCCGGCGGGGTCAGGGATTTTCTCTGCCTCGTGATGGCTGGGTGTTGTGTGATGTTCTTAGGTTAGTTAGGTTTAAGTAGTTCTAAGTTCTAGGGGACTGATGACCATAGATGTTAAGTCCCATAGTGCTCAGAGCCATTTGATTTCATTTACCAATTCACTATGTGCATAGGCCTGGGGAATGCTATTAGAGCGTAAAAATATGAATAAAATACGCAAGCTGACTGGAATGGAACCACTTTCCCAGTTCTGTCCTTCCCTTTGCTATGTGCAGATCTTAGTATTGCAACGTCCCCTTAGAAAAATTAATGAATTACTGTGCTGATAAACCTCTTACATTATTTGATTTTCAAACACCTGAGCAGAACTGAACGTACTCAGACATTTCGCTCTTTACCTATTCTGATCAACACTAAACTGACACAATAACCGATCGAACAACTGCGCCAGACACTTGTTGTCTTATACAGGAGTTACCGACCGCAGCGCCGTATTCTGCCTGTTTACATTTCTCTGTATTTGAATACACATGCATGTACGAGTTTCTTTGGTGCTTCAGTGTAGCAACGCAATCTGACTTTCTCTCTACAAAAGAATGGCCCTGACTAACAATAACCTATACGTTTAATGAATCACTTACCTCACAAAAATCTTCGTTACTCGAACTACTGCTATGCAGCGAGCGTCAATACTACCTGCTAAATAAAAGATTCTATCTACTGAAGGCAATAACTACTGATAGGCGTACTTAGCAAATGAAAGATTTTGATAGAGAACAAACAATGTATTTACCTTAATAGTGTTCCAAAGTCATAATATATATATCAGTTCATGACATCCAGTCTTACAAATTTACCGTCTCTGATGGACACACGTCCAGATCATCCGCTCTCAAAATTCTGCCATCTCTCTCCCCACATCCACCCCTGCTGGCGGCTCACCTCCAACTGCGCAACGCTACGCGCTGTTCACATCCAACTGCCCAACACTACAATATCATATACTCCAACAATGGAAACCAACCACAGCCTTCACACAGCACAGTCAGTGATTTTCATATAGGGCGCTACATGGCGTTACCAACATAAAAACCTAAACAGCCTACTTACAGTATCTACTTTCGGTTTTATGCAAATTATGTACAGATCTTAAATTACGCATTATTAATTTTAACTGTTATTCAAATAACTTTTATATTGTGTGCAGATCTTAATTATCCATTTTTGATGTAATATAATTATTGATATTAATTTTAGTTGTTAATTCATTAATCTTCCATTTCCAAAGATGTTAATGTTTTGTCAATTGTTTGTTCTTTGGAGCAGATGGGTTTTGGAGGGAAATTTTAACGGCAGTTGAATGCACGTGGCTGGTGTTGATGGAACTATTGGGCAGTGGAAATGTTTTGTATTTTTCGTGAATAAACGACGATGACTCAAAAATTCTGCAGATTATTATTGCAACACACACATATAGGAAGACCAGCTGCAGTAAGACCTAGGATTCTCTTTCCTAACGGAACAACCTACGTCCCAAGGATTTTACAATTAGTATTGCTTTTGCCAGTAACGGAGAACTGACTCTGCAAATACAAGTCTTTTAGTTTTTCCGGATATTTATCTGGTGATGGAGGAAACAAAGAAATGTGTGCCTGATTCTGTAAGTGCAGACACTACTATTCGGTGTAATCCTTAACGTGTCAAGACCTTCTCATCAAATCGATAGTAATTGGAATGCTTCCCAATGTAGCGAGTACATTTCATGACGCTACACGAATAATTAAGCCGCTTTACATAGGGAGGTACAAAAAACAGGCTAGCAGAGAGCACAGATGGGAATCATGAGTAAAGTGCGTCTGCTACACTGAAGCACCAAAGAAACTCGTACATGCATGTGTATTCAAATACAGAGAAATGTAAACAGGCAGAATACGGCGCTGCGGTCGGTAACTCCTGTATAAGACAAGTGTCTGGCGCAGTTGTTCGATCGGTTATGTTATGTTAACGGGGACCTAGAAACGACGGAGAGGCTCCGTCCCCGCCGCAGCCGCAGTGGTCCGCAACCCCACGACGACTATCGCAGTCCACTTCACCCCTCCGCCGCCCCACACCGAACCCAGGGTTATTGTGCGGTTCGGTCCCCGGTGCCCCCCCCCCCCCACCTCCACAGGGAACGTCTCACACCAGGCGAGTGTAACCCCTATGTTTGCGTGGTAGAGTAACGGTGGTGTACGCGTACGTGGAGAACTTGTTTGCGTAGCAATCGCCGACATAGTGTAACTGAGGCGGAATAAGGGGAACCAGTCCGCATTTGCCAAGGCAGATGGAAAACCGCCTAAAACCATCCACAGGCTGGCCGGGTCACCGGACCTCACCATAAATCCGCCGGGTGGATTCGCGCCGGGGATCGGCGCTCCTTCCCGCCCGGAAAGCCGTGAGTTAGACCGCACGGCCAACCGTGCGGGCAAGAATGGTTACTTCTGCTACACTGGCAGATGATCAAGGTTTAAGTGAGTTTGAACGTGGTGTTATAGTCGGCGCACGAGCGATGGGACACAGCATCTCCGAGGTAGCGATGAAGTGGAGATTTTCCTGTAACACTGTTTCATGAGTGTACCGTGAATATAAGGAATCCGGTAAAACATCAAATCTCCGACATCTCTGCGGCCGGAAAAAGATCCTGCAAGAACGGGACCAACGACGACTGAAGACAATCTTTTAGGTGACGAAAGTGCAGCCCTTCCGCAAACTGCTGCAGATTTCAGTGCAGGGTCATCAACAAGTGTCAGCGTGCAAACCATTCATCGGAACATCATCGATATGGGCTTTCATAGCCGAAGGGCCGCTCGTGTACCCTTAATGACTACACGACACAAAATTTTGCGCCTTACCTGGGCCCGTCAACAGCGACATTGAACTGTTAATGGCTGGAAACATGTTTCCTAGTCGGACGAGCTCTCGTTTCAAATTGTATCGAGCGGATGGATGTGTACGGGTATGGAGACAACCTCATGAATCCATGGACCCTGCAAGTCAGGAGGGGACTGTTCAAGCTGATGGAGGCTCTGTAATGGTGTGGGCGTGTGCAGTTGGAATGGTATGGGACCCGTGATACATCTAGATACGACTCTGACAAGTGACATGTACGTAAGCATCCTGTCCGATCACCTTCATCCACTCATGTCCGTTGTGCATTCCGGCGGAGTTGGGCATTCCAACAGGACAGTGCGACACGCCACACGTCCAGAATTGCTACAGAGTGGCTCCAGGAACACTGTTCTGAGTTTAAACACTTCCACTGGCGCCAAACTACCCAGACATGAACATTATTGAGCACATCTAGGGTGCCTTGCAACGTGCTATTCAGAAGAGATCTCCGCATCCTCGTACTCTTACGGATTTATGGACATACCTGCAGGATTCATGGTTGAGCTCCCTCCAGCACTAGTTCAGAAAAATGGTTCAAATGGCTCTGAGCACTATGGGACTCAACTTCTGAGGTCATCAGTCCCCTAGAACTTAGAACTAGTTAAACCTAACTAACCTAAGGACATCACAAACATCCATGCCCGAGGCAGGATTCGAACCTGCGACCGTAGCGGTCTTGCGGTTCCAGACTGCAGCGCCTTTAACCGCACGGCCACTTCGGCCGGCCACTAGTTCAGACATTGAGTCCATGCCACGTCGTGTTGCGGCACCTTTGCGCAGGTGTACCAGTTTCTTTGGCATTTCAGTGTACTATGAAACATAGTCCTTAATTAGAAGAATAAATTTCTGTGAATGACTGACAGGAGCACAGCATTGTGGGAAAACCAGACTATAAAATAATCGAAGATTCCGGGACTTTGTGTAACAGAAAGGTAAAATCTGTGGCGTGAGCGTGCTATTGGCCTGACAGAAGGTTGAGTACAGTACCCATATGGCACTAGGAGGAGGCGGATGGCGGATTCATCGCCACAGCCGCCTTTTACCCCTAGAGAAGATCCCCAGTACTCATCTGAAAGTAAGCTGAGTGGACATGGGAGTGTCCTGGTCCTGTATGAACTGAAACAAGGAAAAGTCCCTCCTCCAACCTGGAATTAATCTCGGTACTTCCCGGGCCGCACTCTTACAGAAGGATGCTAAAAATTAAGTGGACTGACAAGAAATTAGATTTTTCGCAGAATCAACCAGAAAGGGAATATAATATTTAAAACACAGTCTAGAAGAATGGGCAGACTGAGAGGACATCATAAAGTAACTCATAAGTTGGTATGAGAAACTGTAGAGGGCAAAAACTGTAGTGGGAGAGAAAGATGGGAACGTATTCAGCAAATCAGTATGTTGGGTGTGCTTCTCCTAGGTGAAGGGGTTAGGACGAGGAAGTCCCAGATGAAAGCAGTGAAAAAATTGATGAAGAATAATTTAAAAAGGGGAATCCTAGATCTGTACATGATGTCGGCCTAAACATGACTGATCCACTTCTCGTGCCAACCACTTGGAAGGCACTCCTGAGAAGCGTGTTTACGCCAGGTGACCTCCACAAAATTCTACATACGACTATCCTCATGCGTCAGAGAAATCCTACGTTCGTCGGCAAAGAAAATCCGACGACCTTGATACAGTTTACATTCCATGTATCTTCTTGTCCATCTTGTCCATGCAACACTCTGGGTTGTTTCATCTGTTGTTCACAATGGACCTTTAGAGACCGATCTCTTCGAGAAGAGAGAGTTCCGTACTGTCCGTGTCAGGTCAACCATCCCAGCTGCCCTCAAAACAACTGCACACGATCCTGTTGCGCTTTACTCGGGGTACCTACGAGCTACAGTTTCTGTATAAAGGTCATCAGTTGGTGTTGTTGAACACGGACGCTCGCTACAAGGCAAATCTTAGATATTTCTTAATCTGACGATAGCAGTCGAATGTTCGAGTTTCGTAGCTGTTGGGTACGCCGCATCAGCTTTCAACTAAATATGCCGACAAACATTCCTGCTCTGCAGTCTATGGCTCGGAGCACTATGCGACTTAACTTCTGAGGTCATCAGTCGCCTAGAACTTAGAACTAATTAAACCTAACTAACCTAAGGACATCACACACATCCATGCCCGAGGCAGGATTCGGACCTGCGACCGTAGCGGTCGCTCGGCTCTAGACTGTGGCGCCTAGAACCGCGCAGCCACTCCGGCTCTGCAGTCTGTATGCACGCACAGTCTAAGCTTGAACTTAGCCTTTAAGGCATGTTCACAGACTGAAAAGTGTGGTCAAGTTGCATTGTCCGATTCACGACAGGACACAGTGGATTGTACTGAAATCCACTAATAATCTAAGTTTACTTTCATCACATATACGGTTGTAAGTAGCGATGTCCTGTGGTAAAAAGAGTATTGACAAACATGTTTACAGTGAAAAAAAAGGAGGAGCTATTTAGCTGACGATGGCGATGCAAAATTTATTGTGCATTTTACATGCATTCTATCAGGGCAATAATTCACTATTTGATTGTACGCGGACCACACCCGAACTGCATGAAAAGAATAATAAGACCGAGAAATGCACTGCCCGTCAAAACCAGTGAAGCATGCAGAAGCTTTGGTTGGATGTCAATGTAATTCCCCTCATGTACACATCATCAGAAGATACAAAAATAATTAGAGTTTCATTTTTCTGTAACAGGAAGAATGGTCACCAGAATGCATCAGTGTTGATCGAGATTAGTATTTTTACCACATCTCGTAGGATACATCGGGGGCGTAAACAGCGTCAGATGTTGAGTGATCACTCGAAGGATATAGAGATGCTGCGTACTCGCGTGAAACGGCATTATTAGCACCTGACAGAGTTTGAAAAGAGCCTCGTTGTTGGCCTCCATTTGGGTGGCTGATCCAATCGTGCAATGTCCACATTTGTGGGGCATTCTGTTGTGACAGTAACCAGCTATTGGACTGCATGGATACATGAGGTCAGGCGCACTCTTCGTCAACGTTAAGATCGACCACCTGCAACAATCAATCGGAGGATCGCCATATTGTGCACCGAACACATCATATTCCCTCACACCTTTGCCTGCCACCCGGGAACAAGTAACAGACTCCCTGCAACATTCTCTGTATGTAGCACCGTTCGTCGAAGAATAGCGACAACCTGCCTCGGCAGTTACCGTCCTATGAGTAGGCTGCCGTTGACACCACACCACTAAAGGCGGAGTCTGGAAAGCATGGACTGCCGACAAATGATGCTGCATTGCGTTCAGTGATGAATCGCGATTCTGCACTACCCCGGATGCCAATCAACGACGAATATGGCGACGACGAGGGGAGAAGTCCCATTATTCCAATATCTTGAAGAGGCACAGTGGTGTTACTCCTGGCGTCGTGGTGTGAGCAGCCATCGGGAATGACTTCAGGTCACGGCTGGTAGTCATTTAAGGAACTCTGACGGGACAGCGGTAGGTTGCAGACTTCCTTCATCCTCATGTGTTACATTTCATATGACAGTTCATCAAATAAAATCCGTTTCAGTTGCCTGTACATTTCTTAATGTATTCCATGACCGGTTTCGAAGCAAGCTTCATCTTCAGATGCCACCAACTGCGAACAATATGGGGGACTACTAACATGGGTTTGACAAACTAAAATGAAAGCTACAACTGTGTAAAGTGGTGTACTCACATAACGTAAATAAATAAGTAACTAAACTCATGCGTAGGACCAGGAACCACAGCGCCAACCTGTACAGCACGACACGGAAGTGACCAGTGCAGTCGGCCCACAAGCCAGCTGACCGCGGCGGCGGAACCGACCGATGTAGGTACCAATTGAGGTGGCCAGCCAAGCCTGCAGGTTGCGGCCCCTGTGCATTGCTCTTAATATGTTGCAAGTATCGGTTGTGGTCAGAACAGTGTTTTGAGTTGTTGTGAGTGTATTATGTCGGACATAAGCGAATTCGAACGTTAGGAAACTTGTGCTCGTATGGTGTAAAAAAAAAAAAAAGAGATGGGGCCCCTCCACGCCCGCACCAACGTGGTGACCAAACCAAAAGTTCTACTGTCACCTCCTTAAACATGTTAGTTATCTAGTAAGTGGATCACAGGATGCTGGGCTGTGATGTTATCCGTGCGTCTGGGTAAGACTACGCAATAACACGGTCCATCAGGTGATAGATAGTGGACGAAACGCGAGTGAGGGTAGCGATTTGAAAAGCAGAGGGAAAAAAGTGCCATGGCTCGTGCCGTGGGAAAAAAGCCTCTGCGACAGTTGGATGGGTAGTGAGAGCAGTAGTGGCTTACTAGCTGCGATAGTTCATGCAAGGTTGGATTTGTTAGCATGGGTATCATGCATCATTACCATGGCAAGCGATGGCGATGTATCCCAGTTGCTGCAACCGCTACATTCCTGGAACAATCAAGATCGTTATACAGTAGTGGGAGATCGGCCATAGATCACCTCACTGTGTGGGGGATGTGTGGAGCTTGTCTGCATGCAGTGTACGGTACGGCTTCCCTGCGTGGTGCCAGTTATTCGGCAGTGTTTTCCAGCTGGATATCCAGTAATGGCGTCTGATTAACAGGGGCACGCCTGTACCGTTATGTTTGCGTGTGCTTGGCCATAGATGTTAGGTCCTTACAAGTATGTCTTTTGGTCTTTTATGTTTCCATCCATGGTTGTGGTCGTAGTTCCCCAGATTCAGAATAAACGGTTTCTGCGAATGTCTGGAGTTTCTGTATAGTCTTGTGGTGAGTTTGTGGATTACCTCCGCGAGAGTCTCAAGTCGGTATTCCCGCTGCGCTGACGGTCCGCTATGCGTGTGTATCGTGGAGCATTGCTTATGATTTTGAGTACTTTGTTTTGTATGAGCTGCAGACGGCGCAGGCGTGTAGGCGCAGCGTATCCCCAGACAGGAGCTGCGTACGTCATCAGGGGTCGGATAAGTGTCATGTACATGGACCTCGACACCCTTCTGTTCAGTGTGCTACGCCTGTTGAGCATAGGGTAGAGCTGTTTGAGCCTCGCGCTAGCTCGGTTGGTCATGTGTTGCATGTAGTCCCCCCAGAGTAATTTCCGGTCCAGTCAGACACCGAGGTATTTGACTTTCTCGCGGAAACGTATTGGGCGTGCATGTAGAGTTATTGGTCTGCAGTATCGGTGTCTGCGCAGTTGCTTCGGTCTTCTAGTGAACAGAACGGCTTCGCACTTGTCGACGTTTACTCTAACACGCCATTTCTCCAACAAAGGCTCAGCCACTCTTGAGTGCAGTCTGTAGGCGTGATACAATGGTTGATGGTTTCCAATCATGCGCGAATATGGCTGTGTCATCCACGTAGATTGCCATCGTTGTGTTGTGTGTGGTTGGGAGATCGTTTGTGTAGAGGTTAAACAGTAGGGGCCCTAGGATGCTTCCCTGGGGTACTCCCGCGTGTATACCGTGCCGTGTTGATTGTTTTCCCTGCACGTCAGTGTTGAAACTCCTGTCTGTGAGGTATGAGTGTATTAGACGCACCAGCCCGTCGGGGAATCCCGCGTCGCTGAGTTTGCGAATGAGGCCGTTGTGCCATAGACGGTCGAAAGCCTTTTCGATGTCCAGGAACACCGCCCCTGTAGCTTTGTTTATGTTGAAGCCATATGTTATATGTTCAACGATCCGTAAGAGTTGTTGTGTTGTGGAGTGGTGATTCCTGAAGCCGAATTTCTCCGGTCTCAGGATGTCATTTGTTATGCAGTGCCTAGTGATGCGTTTGAGAATCACCACCTCAACAATATTACTGAGCGAGTTCAGAAGGCTGATGGGTCGGTAATTTTGTTGGAGGCTGTGGTCTTTCCCCGGCTTCCTGAACATCAGGACCTTGACCGTCTTCCAAAAGGCGGGGGAGTGTTGGTGTTTTAGTATGGCATCCGTCATGTGTATTAGGTACTCAGTTGCTTTATCCGTGAACTCCTGGGGGACATGGTTTTGAATGCCACCATGACCAGGGGCTTTCCTAGCAGCGGAATGCATTATAGCCCAGGAGACTTCGGCTGTGCTAGCATGTCGAATGTCGTCGCGCGATGGTTGGGCTAGAATGCGCGTAACCTCTTGGTCAGTAGCAAGTGTGAACACTGGATCTGACGGTACCAGGTTCGGTGTGAATGACGCTGCAAGTGTGCGGGCCATTAGTTCTGCTTTCTCTTCCGCTGAGTATGCAGGTCCGTCAGACCCTTGAGGCGTTCGGGTTTATATTTTCTCTCTGGTGAAGTGTCGGGCTTGTTGCCACACGCCAGGTCGCTCGGTGTCCAGCCCTTCGAGTTTTTGGTTCCACTGTTGTGTTCTATGTGTTTGTATTTTATCGTGTATGATGCCCTGTAGCCTGTTAATGTGCCGTTTGAAGTACCGACGCCTGGTGCGCTGCCATTGTCTCCTGAGGCGATTCCTCATTGATATGAGGCCCAGGATTTCCTGAGGCGGGGCCGCACTGTGTTGTTGTGAGGTGCGATCAGGTATGGTGCCTGCCATTGCGTCCTGGACGGCGTTAGTGAGGGTTTCTACTGCCTCGTCAATTTGTGCTGTTTCATTAATTTCGTGTATGAGTGGGATGTGGCTATCGTGCGTTTCCTTGAACAATGTCCAATTCGCACGCCCGTAGTCCAACATCTTGCGTTGTTCCATGTGCTGCAGTGTTTCCTCAATGTATAGTATTACAGGTTGGTGGTTTGAGGGCAGATCGTTTTCAACGGCAACGTTGAGTGTCGATGTAATGCACTTGATGAGGGCCATGTCTATCACGTCTGGCCTGTGTCCCCTCTGATAGGGAATGTGCGTCGGTTCAGTCGGCGCTAGTATAATGTAGTTTCTGCCTAGTGAATGTTCGTACAGTTTTTTGCCGTTGGGATTTCGTATGCGTGAATTCCATTCTGGTTGTCTTGCGTTCAGATCTCCAGCCACTATTACTCGCGGTGAAATGTTGAGTAGTGTGCTGATATCGCGTGTTGAAATGCCTACAGGGCTGTTGTATACCGATATCAGTGTGGTGCAGGCTCCGTTGAACTTGACTCTGACGGCCGTAGTCTCGATTTTTTCCAGTTCAGGGAGCTCTATGTTTGTGTGCTCAATGTCTTTGTGTATGACGATTGCAGTTCCACCTGCCACGGCGTCGCCCGGTCGGTCGGTACGATAGACGCAGCAGCCAGGAAAGTTTAATTGTTTGTGCGGTTTAAGCTTAGTCTAGCTCAGTAGCGCGACAAGGATTCCCTTGCGCTCCATGAACGCGGCAAATTCTGCCCTTTTGTTGTGGATCGAGTGTGCATTCCAGAACAGGATGTGTGATAGTGTGTGCGGGTTTGCGTTATGGGCTGGGTATGGTATATTATTCATGTAAGAGTGTGAAAGAGTGTTGTGATGGCAGTGTGTATGAGAGCCCAGTATTGCCCGGGTTCGGCGCTCATGAGCTGGGTGATGAGTGTAGTGACGGCCGTCAGTACCGTGGTAGGGATTTGAACGGTCGTGTGCCGAGGGAATAGTGTTTCCAGTATTCCCACACGTGATGTGTTGGTTGCCTAACGAGTTTGGTTGCTCGCTTGTTTGTGTTGGTGTTTTTCTGGGTCTGCGTTTTGGGCCCTCCACCTGCCAGGGCTCTGTGTAGTGGTTTTCTGCGTCCACATCCGCCGCCGCTGCCTCGATCTGTTGAGGCTGCGGCGTCAGTGGGACAATGGTACATGACTGTCCAGTGATAGGGGAGTGTAAGGTTATGTTAAGTGTTGCTGTTTTGGTGGGTGAGACGTCCGTCCCGAATAGTTCGGTGATTAGCCGACGCGACTCGAGCTGCTTTTGCTCTTTCGCGCCAAGCTGCCGAACATCGCCAGCCGCTCCCTTGCCTTCGGTAGCGGGCGGGGCGCGAGTTTCGGCGGGTGCAGTCGATCCTCGCGCCTCGTGTGTTGCGGTCTTACTGCGGGTAACAGCAGGGGAAGTGCTAGCAGCGTCCGCCGTCTCGCACTTACAATTATGTATTAGGTGGGAGGGGGGAAACGACAATTTTGCTTTTTCTCGATAGGCGAGAGAAGTGTCTCTTGTTCCCTATTGAAGTGGATGTTCCCTAGGTTACGCTAACATGCGCTGTTGGTGCAAGCGCAGCACCTAAAGGAGGTGCGGGAGAAGAATGGCCTGCAGCACGCGGGTGTGGTCCCGTGGTACTGCCTCAGAGTCCCTAAAAGAACGTGAGAATCACGTTGGGTAACCGGAGTCTACCGGGAGCTGCGAGCCGAAGCTCTTTCGCGGCAGTCCGCGGCTGGTTGCGCGGCTTTGTGTCGAAGGGAAGCGAGCTCAACCTTTCGGCACTCGGCCGGTTGCCGCCGGGCGGCTGCGCCGGGAGCGGCTGATGCGTACTACCCGGGCGGCCGGCTGGAGGAGGTAGCCGACGAGCTACGGATGCTGGCGGTCGGCGGCTGAGCTGCGAGGTCCTCTCCGCTCGGCGTCCACGCGACAACCTCGCTCGTATGGTGTGTGCTCCCATAATCAAGGGAGCTGAAGTGTTTGGTGGAGGCACCGTATCGAAGATTTATAACGCATACAGGGAAAGTGGAGAAACATCAACGTCTGAGTCAGAGTGCGAATCAGAGTGTCTATTGAGTGATTGTGGCAGACGATAGTTGAAAAGGATTGAGTTGAAAATAAGAGGACGACAGCTGCAAAAGTCACTGCAGAAATGAATGGTGCCCTCGGAACCCTGTCAACAACAAAACAATACCAAGATGGCTCCATAAGCAGGGAATTGCGGGGCAAGATGGAATCCTACCAGTGATGTAAGTTGGTCTAGAGGCTAGTGTTGCTGCCTTTGGATCATGGGGTCCCGGGTGCAATGCCCATCTGGGTTGGGGATTTTCTCTGCCCGGGGACTAGGTGTTTGTGCTGTCCTCATCATTTCATCATCATCATCATTTGTGACTGAGGCTGGATTGGACTGTGGCAAAAAAATTGGGCTGTGTAAAAAATTGGGACTTTGTATGGGCGCTGATCACCGAGCAGTTGAATGACCCACAAACCAAACATCATCATCATCATCATCATCAGTGATGTAAGCATACATAACGGCAAAATGTGGCGCCGAAGACATAAAACCCAGGCTACACAGGAACAGAAGAATGTCATTTGATCGGATGGGTCTTGTTTCACATTATTTCCAACTTCTGTCCGAGTTTACATCCCAGGAGAGAAACTTGGCAGGGGTCGGCGATGATTTGGACAGACAAATCTTGGTATTCCATGGGCCCCACTGTTACTCTGCAAGGTGACCAAGTATTATGCGAGAATGTTGGCTGATCAGGTCTGTCCCATAGTACGATGCTTGCCCTCCAATAATGAGGCTGCACTCCAAGACGACATGACCCCTGTTCATACAGCTCACACTGGGGACTGGCACTGTGAGAAAGAGGATGAACTGTCGCAGTCTCCTGACCACCACAGTCAGCAGATCTCGATATTACTGAACCTTTGTGATCTACTATGGAGAGAGGGATGTGTGATCGCTATCCACCTTCATCATCTATTTTACAGGAAGAATGGTATAAAACTGCCTTGAAAACATTACAGAATCTGTATTTATCCATTCCGAGACCTATGGAAGCTGTCTTGAATGCAAACGGTTTTCCTGCATCGCATTAGGCATGGTAAAGTGTTCTGTTTTTGGTTTTCCCATATTACTGTCTACCCTGTGTATATGCAATTTTTTCAGTGCTTCAGAAAGCCGTACGATTAGTAAATGAAAGTGGCTGAAGCTATCCATAACTCAGACGAGTAGGTAGGCTGCCGCTGAACAGCTCTGTCGTGTTTGTGGTATTTCTACATTTTTGTCCATCACTGTAACGGCAGCTATTGTAAACGCGAATCAGTAAATACTGCGTCTGGCTGCTTGTTTCAGCCACAGGCGGTTTCCAAATATCGTTCCTATAAAAGAAAAAGTTTGCCGTTAATTCTTGGCGAAATTGTTGGTCAAACAAAATATCTGAAAAGAAACTTTCGTTTGAACCTTACCTGTAGTTCTGGAAAGCTACGTTTTCTACACATCAAAAAGTCACCCTGTGCTATCTGTCGCTAGACGTAACTTCCAAACTACATTTTTGCTCGGACTGGGGAAGCAACTATCGTAATTTGTTGAGGTGTACGCTATTTCCCACTGGCTCCAGTTCAACAAGCTCCAAAATACTATCTATCATCAGTACCATCTCCAATCTCGCGTTACTTCTCTTCACAGTATTAATTAACGCAAGGAACTATCCGCATCAGCACACAAAAACTAACTTCAATATTACCAAGGTTTAGACATGTGAACTCTTTCGAGGTCGGCGCTCTGCTGTGCTAACGATGGTTATTTATGTGATTTGCTTACAGATCCAGTGTCTGGTAACAGCGACGACTGGGTGAAGGCCGTCGCTGGAGTGCCTCTGTCATATACCATCGAACTCCCTGCTGGAGGAAGCCAGGGTTTCGACCTTCCAGAGTCTGACATCATCAGCATAGTGAAGCCATTTTTTGAATCCGTCAGAGTCTTCGGCCAATATATCGCTGCTAACTATGAATAAATATTACGTATAACGACTGCATGTACATAAACGATGCACATAAATGCAAAAATAGTTCCTAATAACTATTACAATAATGATGGTGATAAATCATTACAATAATTACATAATAAATGTCTAACTTTCGAAGTGCTACATGTTATTTCTTCACCACACCAAATCCATTGAAGATGCTCAAAATATCAATAGCATTGTGAATGAAATACTGAAATTATTAAAACTATCCAGGTTCATATCGCACATAACAAACAATTTTCTCCAGACCTCTGTCTCATTTCAGAAAATTTGAAGAAGAACAAGGTCCTTGTCCACGTTGACGCTTAAAGCACGAATCAACTCTAGGATGTTTCACACCATTGTGTCTTCGTGATGCTCAGTTTCAAGAACGCTCTGCAACCTTCTGTGGTGTTCAAAAAAACTGTTTACACTTACACTTACTAAATATATTAAAATACTTGCACAACATTAGAGTACGTTCCTCAGAAACAGAAAAGCAATCGAATGTACAAATACGTTAGAAAATGGTTTATTTTCGAGCAGTTCTTAAGAAATTATTGCACGCTGATTCAACATCAGTTTCCAAAGATACAAATCGAAACAGATGAGGTCGGGGAAACATTGAATTGGTTCTCCCATATCCGCTCTTTTATCATGGTAAATCGGCCAGCGTATTTTGATCCATGTGACTGAAATGTACCGGAGTCACATATGCTTTCACCGCATTAACAAGAAACCACAGTGTCGTGTGCTGAAAATTATTTCAGCCGCGCTACGATCCACGTAGAGGAGGACTGTGCATGCTCTGATGTGATGTCATTAACTGTGCTACAGTCCTCACAGCATCACATTAATAGATGCAAGAACATGAATAACATCAGATCTAGTAAAATCCCCATAACGCCATCTGCACTCAAACCAAGCGACCAATCAAAAGTTGGAACTGGACGGCCAGCCGAAAAGCACTATGTTTCACCTGTGGTGCATTTTTGCAATACCAATGTTTTTTTTGGCGCATTGTAGATTTATCACAAGCATCTCATACTTTGCACGATTTCCTACAATCAAATGTCAATTAATGACACATCGGAGGAATAGCCTTATGAAGATCCTAACATACATAATAATAGTACATGCTGTCTGTGTTCAGTACGGCTGTGTGGTTAGACACTACGTTTGTAACACATTCTGAACTCAGCAATTGCATCTGTATTCTTCCTTGTCACAAGTATTTGGCCGCTTTATCCGAATACGTCGTGGATTCCGAGTGTGTGCTTAGACAGACAACTGAGAACAATATGGTAACCAATTCTGTAGCAGAGAACAGCGATGTACGAACTTTGTTTTTAGTTACTGAGAGAGTATAACTTTTTATTGTAATATATTTTTGTGAATTTGTTTTCCGTTTATTTTTGTAATATCGTAATACACTGATAAAAAATGGTTCAAATGGCTCTGAGCTCTATGGGACTTAACTTCTAAGGTCATCAGTCCCCTAGAACTTAGAACTACTTAAAACTAACTAACCTAAAGACATCACACACATCCATGCCCGAGGCAGGATTCGAACCTGCGACCGTAGCGGTCGCGCGGTTCCAGACTGTAGCGCCCAGACCGCTCGGCCACCTCGGCCGGCCACTGATAAAATTTTTCATGAGCTTCAACTGCTCCCTACCTCTCCTTTCCATTAACTGTTCACTAAGTTTTACTCATCTTTGTCCTGCCCCTCCACCAACTCTCCATTTCAGTCATTAATTCCCACATTCCTCATTCACCTCACATATTTGTATAACTACCTGTGAACGTAAATAAAACGAAATAATACACTTACAGCAAACAACAGATCAAAATTTCGTTTTTTAGAGAAGCTGAAAACCAGAGTTAACACGTAACACACACAAAACACACATACGTTTAGCCAGAACAACGTCACTAAACGCTAATAGTACAACGTTTTGTCATCACAAAACGTGAATACCCGCAAGCCAAAGTGAAATTAGTTTGAAAACAACAGTGCAAAACCCTGGAAAATGTGAAATTAGGCGACACTTCCAGATGCAAGCGGAAATTTGGAAAAAATGCTCTACGTAAAAATTATATTCCTGTGGGGAAACTGGTATAGACACGCATATTCAAATACAGAGATATGTAAAGAGGCTGAATACGGCGCTGCAGTCGGCAACGCCTATATAAGGCTAGTGTCTGGCGCAGTTGTTAGATCGGTTACTGTTGCTACAATGGCAGATTATCAAGGCTTAAGTGAGTTTGAACGTGGTGTTATAGTAGGCGCACGAGCTATGGGACACAGCATCTCCGAGATAGCGATGAAGTGGGGATTTTCCCGTACGACCGTTTCACGAGTGTACCGTGAATATCAGGAATACGGTAAAACATCAACTCATTGACTTGCTGCGGGCGAAAAAAGATCCTGCAAGAACGGAACCAACGACGACTGAAGAGAATCGTTCAACGTGACAGAAGTGCAACCCTTCCACAATTGCTGCAGATTTCAATGCTGGGCCTTCAACAAGTGGCAGCATGCGAACCATTCAACGAAACATCATTGTATGAGCTTTCGGAGCCGAAGGCCCACTCGTGTACCCTTCGTGGCTTCACGACACAACGCTTTACACCTCGGCTGGGCCCGTCAACACCGACATTGGACTCTTGATGACTGGAAATATGTCGCCTGGTCGGGCGAGTCTCGTTTCAAATTGTATCGAGTGGATGGACATGAACGGGTATGGAGACAAGTTCATGAATACATGGACCCTGCATGTCAGGAAGGGACTGTTCAAGCTGGTGGAGGCTCTGTAATGGCGTGGGGCTGTGCAGTTGGACTGATACGGGACGACACGCACGTAAACATCCTGTCTGATCACCTGCATCCATTCATGTCCATTGTGCATTCCGGCAGACTTGGGCAATTTCAGAAGGACAATGCGACACCCCACACGTCGATAATTGCTACCGAGTGGCTCCAGGAACACTTTTCTGAGTTTAAACATTTCCGCTGGCCACCAAACTCCCCAAAGATGAACCTGAGCATAACTGGGATGCCATACAACGTACTGTTCAGAAGAGATCTCCACCCCTTCGTACTCGTAAGGATTTATGGACAGTTCTGCAGGATTCATGGCGTCAGTTCCCTCCAGACATTAGTCGAGTCCATGCATTGTCGTGTTGCGGCACTTCTGTGTGCTCGCGGGGTCCTTACAGAATATTAGGCTGGTGTACGAGTTTCATTTGCTCTTCAGTGTATTTATAGAACTAGAAGTAAACGAGAATTATAAATTTGTACCATCGAGGCCGCTGACGATTTTTAAAGGAATTAAACGAAAGTCGTATGGTAAAATAAATACGTGTTTTTTGTTGTTCGAAGGCGAAGGTGAGAAAATCATGCGTATCACATTTGGCAACTACGTGGCCCAGTTGTCCAGATCTAAGGAAGAAGTGACGCGGATGAGCGACAGCGTGAAGGCTGCAGCAAGCAGGATCTGTCTTCTGGTGCATAAATCGAAGACTAAATATATGGAAATAAGAAAAACTCATATCTATTTCCATTTCCGTCGTTGGATGCCAGGACCCATTTCTACAAAAGGGTTCGTGATTTTAAATATTAGAAGATGACCTTCACATTAAATGACGCAGAGAGCAAAGCGTGGATCCAAGTCGAAAGGCCATCGCAGCACAGTTTCAATTAGCTTTTTAAACTTCCCAGTTCGTCAAGGAATTCCAGATGCGAAATAGGGAGTGTCTGGAAAAAGGCCTTAAATCATCCTCTCGTTTTCGAGCGCTTCAGGAAGAGCTGTGATTCGGTACAACATGAGACAACTTGGAAATGGAGGGTCCAGTGAAATTTTGATGGATGAAATCTGCAACTTCCAAAATATTATAGGCCTTATGGAAACCAAATGGCTTGTACGGGCAGATCATGTCAGTCGGATGCATAAACGCTGAAGGCGTTTAAAATCCATTGATATTGCTGCCCACGACAGAAGGCTACTGGAGAGATCAACGAAAATGTGAGGAGACGAACTCCATGATGACTTATTGCAGATCGATATAAAAGGTGACTGGCGACAGAAATCAGGAAACAGAATTCACTAAAAGAGGCGCCTGATAGCTATGCAAGGTCCTCTGCATCGATTTGCATAAAATAAAGAAAATGAAAGTAAAGTAAGTAGAAGTTGCAACGACGAATTTCAAATTTCTTTAAAAATTGTAAAGCAACCTCAGACACAGCGGCAAAACAAATGAATTTATTCTGTTACCCCTTCGTTGTCACCCGCATTCGCATGGATCTCAAATGTTATTCTGCCAACGTTTTTCATCCCAGAAGAGGCCTCTGTAGCCTCTGTCCCACCTGGTCTTCAGCAACCCATCCAACTGACGATCGGCAGGATAATGAAAGCTGTGCTGTTCTACAAGTCCTCGGGCACCTCTGAGCTTCAGTTCGGTTCCACAGTTCTTTAAACAGGTTCGTAACATTTGGTTTGGTATTGGCCTAGTGCTTCTACTCGAGGATGGATCTGGAAGAAAGTTGTTCGATAGTCGACAGCCGATTTCACTTAAGTTCACTGGGTGAAGTATTAGTCAACACCTCATAGGAGCACACTGGTTGCTTTGAAGGACTGTAGATGGGGTGGAACTGGCACAAAACAGTCATGTGACTCTCCAACGTCACATAAGTCACGGCGGTGAAGCGATGTGCGTACTGTATGCCATTCGGTAGTAGGGAATCAGTGCGTAAATGTGGGTCAAAGTTGAGACGCGACAGAATGTCACAAAGGAGTTATCGTGTTTGGCTGTACCTACCATGATGCAGTAAATTTAATTGACAAATTTATTAGTGCATCAATATAGACTGTCCAAAAGTTTTACACATAATGGTGTGCCGCTCACAGCCATGTAACACAGCATAAGAACGGCGGTTGTGCAAAGATGCTAACCGACAGGGGCTGGGGACTAGCGTCACGCCTTCTCAATGACAACTGGTTTCAAACCCCACAGGAATCGCTGCAGTCAGTGAATGCTGGTCCATCTCAACTAGTTTCCAAGCGAACATTTCGAAGGCAACTGCACCCAGGGGAATCGGATACCTCAAAAAACGCCATTGCTCATAGCATCAAACAGAGTTGCACGTCTTCATTGAGCTAAACAATGCAGAAACTGGACACCATAGCGGCCATCACGAAGACACCTCAAGGTCATTCCACCATCCTACAGAATTGCCAGTGAGTGATAATTTCAAATGTTAGTAAAAATTACGACAAAAAGATTGAACACTTACATCCATCGCCAAAATAGCTGATAAATGCTATACAAACGTAACTGTAGGTACTTTCAGGCCAATATTTCCTTTGAAATTTTGCATGTGGTTTTGTGAAACCCAAAATTTTAACAAAGAATCCATCCTCCGCACACAGTAATAATATTTTACTCAAAAATTCGTTCTTCTTGTTGCAATGTCCCTGCATTCCATTAAAAATGTTTGTCCATCATTACATTTTCTGAATCGAAAACCAAATGAGCAGAGAAGGCAAAGAATGAAAGTCTTTCGGCCAGGATCATTAATTTTTTTCATGGCGATTACTCTGTATTTTTCTAGCTGCCGGGGAAAAATTGAAGAGAGAAATCTGCTCAAAAATTGAGACACTGGAGAAAGAGGGCAAGTACGAAAAGATGTATCAAGTAGCCAAGGAAATGGTATTTCAGGGAAGGAAGAACAAAACAAACATGGAGATAGAAGGGAAAGATGGAACTCTTTTGCGTGACCCACACACTGTTCAGAATAGATGGAAAGAATATATTGAAACTCTCTATGAAGCAGATCAAAGACCTTCCGATCTGCAGATGGAGAAGGAAGAATCAGTAAATGAAGATGAAAAAGGAGATTTTTACCCTGGGTTCAGAGGTAAATAAGGCATTGAGAGAACTTAAAAACAACAAAGTGTGTGGTCTAGACGACATTCCGGCAGAAACCTTAAAGAGTTTAAAAGAAACCGGTGAAAATGAGTTGACCTATATTTGCAACAACATCTATGACAAAGAGGAATGGCCAGAAGACTTTCTCGTAAGTATAGTAGTCCCAATCCCAAAGAGTAATAATTCCAAAAAGTGTGAAGACCACAGGACAATCAGATTAATATCGCACTCAGCAAACGTAGTTCTTCGAATTCTGAATAGAAGGCTATATGGAACGCTAGAAGAAAAGCTTGGTGAAGAACAATATGGTTTCATAAGGTGAAAGGGAACACGGTATGCCATTGGACTCCTAAGAACCACGGCGAGAGATACACAGAAAAGGGCAAAAAAGTGTATGTTGTCTTCATAGACCTCAAAAAGGCCTTTAATAGAGTGCAGTGGGATAAGCTGTTAGATATCTTGAAAAAGAAGGGAGAAAAGTGGGAGGGGGGAAGATTGATCGCAAATCTGTACCTGAACCAGAAAGCTCGGATATGAATAGGTAATGGGATCTCTGAAGACAGCAAGATTGGCAGAGGTGTTACACAAGGCTGTTGTCTCGCCGATCCTATTTAACATTTGCCTGGAGGAAGTATTGGAAAACTGGATGGGACAACAGGCGTCAGAATAGGTGGGCAGAAAATTTAACATATAAGATTTGCAGACTACATGGCAATCCTCGCAGAAAATCAAGAGACGCTGACTCAAATGCTGAATGACCTGAATGAAACCTCTGCACAATATGGTATGAAAATTATAAAAAGAAAACCAAAAGCATGGTCATAGGTCTCAAGAAAAGAAACGCGAAAATTATGTTGGGTCAGAAATCATAGAACAGCTACAGGGAAGTTGGATTGGCTCTGGCAAAAGATGCATTTCAAAAGCAGAGAAGACTCCTAACTAGTTGTTTAAACGAGGAATTAAGGAAACGACTGGTTATGTGCTTAATATGGAGCGTGGCCTTGCATAGTGCAGAAACGTGGACTTTGAGAAAGCAGGATGAGAAGGGAACTGAAGCTTCTGAAATGTGGATGTGGGGTAGAATGGAGAAGATCAGCTCGACTGATAAAGTCAGAAATGAAGAAGTACTGAGGAGAGTTAGAGAAGAACGGAGGATGCTGCTGACGGTGCAGAACAGAAAACTAAACTCGATAGGCCACAATCTAAGAAGAGATTGTCTTCTACAAATAGGAGAGGCAATTGAAGGTTTCGTTCCGGGAAAGAGAGGGAATGGCAGAAGAAGGTTCCAGATGCTGGATGATGTCAGCAGGCCACAAGGAGGGTACCAAAGAATGAAGAGGAATGCAGAATACAGAGAAGCATGGAGGGATATGCAGTCAAAACCTGCCGCAAGGCAGACAACCCAATGATTGAATGGGATACTCTCCTCTGCCATAGCATCGACGTACAGATCTTTGCACTAACTTTTTGTCAAAAATTTTCCATCATTTACGTTTTCAGTTGTATCCCTTCTTGTAGAATCAAAACATACTGGCTATTGAAATCTGTCAAAACGGCGTCCTGGTTACAGACAAAGAGAACTATGGAACAGACGTCTACGAAATAAAAACGAAACCTGATGAGGAGTGAAATAATAGCTCCATCGTGGACGTAGGTTTGATGTCCCAGCGGTGTACTCAGTGAGCTATGATAGCTGGTACAGTATTGCTGGGTGATATGCATTCCTCTGTACACTCTGATGCATTCCACAATATGACAGTGTAGCCAGCTCCTAGTTTTCGCACTTGTGTTTTCAAAATCCACCCAATCTGATTTTGTTAAATAAACTTTTTTCTTTAATCTGGATGAGGAATTACATGCTAACCTCGAAGTGTGATATTTTTTCTTCACCCTGCATATATAGATAAATAATTATACAGTACTTTTTTGCTAACATCGTAGTAGGATTTGTGCCAGTGTACGAGGCCTGTCTAAAAAGTATCCGACCTTTGGCCAGAAAAAATATTTCGAATACCTGATGGGGTTGGGACCCTAATCCCCTTCAAAGTAGGCCCCTTGTGGTTGCACACACTTAGCCCACCGATCCTCCCACTGCTGGAAACACCTCTGGCAGTCTTCTTTTGGAATGGTGTTCAGCTCCATCGTCGTGTTCCGCATTATCTCTTCTCTACTCTCAAAACAGGATCCTTTCAGTGTCGTCTTCAATTTTGGAAACAACCAAAGTCACAAGGAGCCATGTCTGGAGAGTAGGGAGGTTGGCGAACGGTTGTAATTCCATGATTGGCCAAGAAATTTTGGATCAAGTGGGATGAATGTCCGGGGCCGTTGTCGTGATGCAGTTGCCAGTGTTTTACCAACCACATCCCTGGTCTTTTGCACCAAACTGCATCACGGAGTCGCCAGAGAACATCTTGATAGTACTCCTTTGTCACTGTTTGTCCTTTTGGTTCGTATTCATGATGCACAATTCCATGGACATCAAAGAAGACAAACAGCAGCACTTTGATTTTTCTTCACACCTGCCACACTTTCTTCAGCCATGGAGACTCGGGATGCTTCCATTGTGACGACTGTCTTTTTGTTTCTGGGTCACACCCATACACCCATGACTCATCTCCAGTTATCACGGTTCTCAGTAACCCAGGATCAGTGTTGGTGGTGTCCAGAAGTTCCTGTGCAATGTCAAAATGGAGGTCTTTTTTGTTCCGGCAACAACAACTTGGGCACGAATTTCGCAGCCACTCAGTGCATGTTCAAATCATCACGCAAAATTGCATGTGCAGAATCTTTACTCACTCCAACCCCTTGGCCAATCTCCCACATGGTCAAACAACGATCTGCCATCACCAAGTTTTGCACCCTCTCAACAACAGCTGCACTCCGAGCAGTTTGGGGCCTGCCAGAACGCTGGTCACTCTCTGCTCATGTGCAGCCATTTTTGAATCAGCTGAACCACTCCTTAATTTGTGTTACACCCATCGCATCTTCTCTAAACGCCTGCTGAACCTTACAAATTGTTTTGCTTAGAGAATCACCCAGCTTTTGACAAAATTTGATGCAGTACCTTTGCTCAACACGTTCAGTCACCTTGAGAGAATCGGTAATCCAACGAACTCAGCGACTGACAGGCAGCGACTGACACGTTAGGAGGCAGGGACAAAATTCACGCATGCACATAAATGTCTCTTCCTTTACTGTGTACAGTGGCGCCGCAGTATCGTCTCTATGTTGCGCGGGAAAATCAAAGGTCAGATACTTTTTTTGGCAGACCTCATATTTATAACACAATGTAAACTATGCAGAATATCCAAAAGTCTACTTATCTTCTGTGTCTCTCACATCTGAACTACCATGTAAACTAATGCCTTGCTATATGTCATAGGAGTAATGTGTTTCATCACTGACTACTTAGAAGATATAATAATTCCATTAGTGTAATCAGTACATTGCTTATTTTTTTCAGACCTGAGAAATAACATAATCTGTGGGAACAGCAGCAGTTTATGGTACTTTTTACCTTAAGACCTGTGTAATAACAAGATGTGCAATGTTCAGTCCATCACATGTTGATACAACACAACCACCATTTTTTAAGCAGATCCAAATTGGCAATGAAGTTTATAAACAGATTTTCCATATACCCTCTAATATAGCAAACATCGTCGAATCCATCAGTTTTTCTGCAAGTATCCCAATGTGCAACCACTTTCTATCTACATAACAGTAAATGCAGATATCTTGTATTCCCCTTTTGTATCCAGTTTTCTCCACATTCTTTCTATAAATGTATAGGCAAATTAATAAAGATTTTGTGTAATAAGAATATCTGTGTTCTACACACACACACACACACACACACACACACACACACACACACACACACACACACACACACACACACACACACACACTCGCACTCACACACCTTTGACAGATGCTGCTGCTCAGTATTCTGTGTTGTCAACATAAAAGAATGTAATATGGTTAGATGATCATGGAGTGAGCTTTTGTAAGGAACAGTAAGACTACAGTGGTGTTTGAGATGGTTATCTTTCCATCACTTGGTCTTTCTGGAGACAACGTCTTTTCTTTCTGACACTTGGTGTTTCTGGAGAATATGTCCTATCTTTTGAAAAGATGAGACATATTCTCCAGAAACACCAAATAAAGATGGTCCCCTGTCCATCAATGAAACACAGACGCAGTTTGGTAGTGTCAGAAACAACCTTTTGCTAAAGACACCTAGAGTCTATCAGATACTCTACCAGTGTGGCAAGACATACATAGGTCAGACATTGCCTACTGTCAAAGATCATTACCAATAACATCAACACACCATACTGGAGCAGCCTAAAAAGTTGGCAGTTGTAGAAAATTTCCTTTCAGTATTACACACAATGGATTATGACCATACTAAGCTTCCAGTAGATATGCCTAATTTCTGTGGCTGTGTCATTAAAGAATTTACAGAGATCTGAGTATGGGAACCACTGCTCAATCATGATATTGGCTACATTCTTAGTAAGGTCCAGGAATCCTCAATTAGTATGATTACAAGAGGAATGAGATGACCCACAATGAACTGGCTTCAGGTTGGACAGAGGATCAGCAGGGGTGCCACCACCAGTGTGAACCTAAGATGGAACAGTGTGTAACTGGGAGGAGATGCTGGGTGAGGATGGCAGGAGATCTGTGTGCTGGCCCCCATATGGGCAGTTCATCAGTGCAGCTAATGATGACAATGTGGTCACTTGCCAAAAGATTGTGCCTGTTAGACAGATACTCACACATGAATTATTTTGTCATCCATTACTTTGTATTTAAGAAAGATAAAGTCAACATGTTCATCTACAATGAGATAAGTAACAAAATAATTAACTTCACCTCCATCACAACATGTGTTTTAGTGTATATACGAACTGGCTTTGGCAGCTATTGTGTGTTTATGAATCTTTCTCTGGACAGGTATTTCAAGAAAGAAGAAGAATTGCTCCTGGAAGCACACTGTAGATACTATGGCTGAGTGCGAGAAACTATATCGCAGTTTGATGGTAAAGAAACCAATCCAAACCTGGTAGGATAGCCAATAAAAACAGTTTTCTCACTCAAAATCTTTATCAATTTGCATATACATTTTCACACACAATATGGCAAAAGTCTGAATATAAAAAGAGAATATAAGATATTAGTATTTACACTAATACTAATGGAAAGCAGTCACGTGTCACCATACTTGCAGAAAAAAATGATGGATTTGAGGATGTCTACTGTATTAGAGGACATACATAAAGAATTGTCTATAAACCTCCTTTCCCTTTCAAATCTGCTCAGAAAATGTAGGTTGAAATTAAAACCCCCAAATGCTCCTGGGTACTGGCAGGTGTAGTGTACACAGCCTCTTTAGTAAATCTGTTACATCATCTAAATATTCCTGTAATGAAATGTGATACTATTATGACATATAGCGGTGCACGTTATTTTACATGATACTCCATATGTGAGAGACATAGAAGTAGAAATTTTGGATATTCTGCATAGTTTACATAGCAGAATATATTATTATATATATTACATATACCCAATGGATGCAGCAGTCTTGTTAGAGGCATCAACATTCAATGCTGAGACAAATAATACCTAGATACAGCAACTCTTAATATCATAGTGATGGCTAATTGTGATCTTAACACTTCCTCTGTATAAAAATGGCAAACATTAAAGAATCATGATTTTAGGGCCAAAAAATAGAATTGTGAGTGTTTCAGCTTTCGTGGTGGTCGGTAGATGGTTGGGGGTTAAAGACACATTCATTAAATCTTCATAAACTTTTGGCACAAAGTATATGGTAAGCAGGGCCTAATTATTGTAATATGCTTTAATTTTCTGAAACAGTATTTTATAGACTTTGTAAAGTAAAGTTATTTCCTTTCTTCCCGACTTTATAAGCCTATGTTACTGTGGAAATGATGAGTTGTTAGGAGGTTTTACTACAAACGGATATTTCACCCGTCTCACTATGTTACTGAACAGGCGCTGAAGACCTTGCTGTCGTGCGCCCAAAAAACCCCTCTACTACTACTACAAACGGATATGAAAGTGGGTGGTAAGTAGAAAAGGTTGACTGTCACTCAAATAGACGGTCTCCAACACATTTTACCCCTGCAAAGTACTATTGTTAAAACATTTGAGCCTGTTGTACTCAGTTCCATATCATCTGTTTACAAGTGCTTTGCAATGTAGGAACCCAATTAAAGCAAATAGGAAATAAGCAACTTGTACAATGTGCTAACCTAGCAACGACTCGAGCCTGTAATGGAAAGTATACCATGTAAAACATCTGATTTCTTTTTCGCACAAACCCTTTGTAACATAGTAATTGTAATTCGCTGCCTACACCCATATGTCAGAATCCTTTACAATTCCCAACTTAGCAATATTACTCTGAATTATAGCTGCACTTACAAAAAGCAGCATACAGAGAAAGTAATTGGAATTTGCTATGGAAGCTGTGGGATTTTAATGTAGGTACTAGATATAAGAGGGTCATGACACCAGACATGCACAATTTCATAGAAGAAAGACCTAACATTCTACAGACACAGTGTCAAGTTGAAACTACCATTTCTCCTAAACAGGAGCAATAATGCAGCAGCAAGAGGCATATTGGAAAAAGCTGGCAAAGAAGCTCTAGAAACCACTTCAAAGATATATAAAAATCATTTGGCAACAACATATGAAATAGATCTTAGTGACATTAAAATAGATGTTCTAATGGACCAGCTGCCTGAACTACTGCAACAGATTTGTGTAGATGACTATTATCTTACGAATCTGGGCATAATGCAAGATTTTGCTCTGATTTTTTCACAAATTGGAGTCATGTGACTAACACCAAGCCACAACTCCTGTGTGCAGCAAGACTGCTATGGAAACAGTAATGTTATTCAGAATAAATTTCACTCTGCAGCAGAATGGACACTGATATGAAACTTTCTTGCAGATTAAAATTGTGGTGCAGACTGGGCTTGAACCCAAGACATTTGCCTTTCATGGGCAAGTGCTCTACAAACTAAGCTACCCAAGTATGACTCTCAGACAAGGTACTGGCAAAAGTAAAGCTGTGAAGACAGGTCATGAGTCATGCTTGGGTACCTCAGTTGGTTGTGCACTTGGCCTCGAATGGCAAAGGGGTCCAGCATACAGTTTTAATCCACCCAGTGGCTACTGCAATGTGGGGGAGGGGGGTGGGGGCATTTTCAACAAAGACTACCCTTGAATTTCTAACAATCATTTCTGCAACTCCCATAAACTGTAGATATAACATTGCCAACTGCGATTAGAAATACAGCAGCTTTAGCAATTGCTGTGTATCCTGGGTTTTCTTAGTGGTCACTCTGTTCATGGGAAATTATGCCAATTCCACATGGTGGCTGCAGCTTCGGAACGGAAATGGGGTCAACATGGATACAAACCTTTACAGAGCTGTGCCAAAATAATGCCTTCAGTCTCTTTCTGTTGCTTCCATGTTCAGCCCATGCCAAGTTGCAGAAAGGAGCCTGTATAACACCCTTGCATATGGATTCCATCACCAATTCCCAGCATGTCATAAACATGGCTGCAATAAATGTACTACTCATCACTCCCCTATTCCCATAAGGATGTCCACTCTCCCTGATGCACTACAAGATCAGAAATGTAGTTTACTATTTGTCCATGTAGGAAGAAAACCCATGATGGCTTACCGATTGTGCATTCAGTTTTACATGACGGAGCTGCTGTAGTAAACCCAGAAGTATGCCTTCTTGCTATATTCCAAACAAATCAATCAAAATAAGAAAATATAATTTCCTGCATCAGAACAGATGGAGGAAGTCTGAAGTTCCATGGTTGAAAACATGTGCTCCCCAGAATTGGGTCCATCTCAGAGTCTATATGTGCAATACAGTGCCATATGCAGTCACCATAGACAATAAATAAGGCAATGAGTGCTAGAAGTGTTGCTCTATATTACATCTACATCTACATCCATACTCCGCAAGCCACCTGATGGTGAGTGGCAGAGGGTACCTTGAGTACCTCTCAAAGGAGAAAATCTCCATCACACTATGCGTAGGCATCTGGTGCCACATGCCTGCAGAAAACTACCAAGGACTTGTTGAATCCATGCCACCAAAAATTGCTGCTGTATTTCATTCCATAGGCGACCAGCATGCTATTAAGCAGATGGTTATAACGTTTTGGCTTATCAGTGTAATATCAGTTAGCAACAATTCCATCACCATATAAATACGCAAACCATTGTTCACAATGTACCACATGATGCTGCAGCTGTCATCTCTCAATTCTATTACATTTTAAAAAATTTTGAGAATGATGGGGAAAACTTATTCTCCTGCTGCCACAGATATGGAGCTGTACAGTGTTTCACACACCTGAAGTGACTGTTTCAGGCTACACAGCCTTTCTGGATGTCTTCCCCAAGAAAGCACACCATGGTGGCTTTCTTGTGCATACAGTTAGTACAGTACCTTGAGGAAATATGAAGGTAAGTATTCATGAAAGCTATAATTTGCGTTAGCGTCAGTGTGACTCATATTCTAGGTGTGACAGGAAATAGCGTTTGTAAAATAACTTAAGAATATGAACAGATCACTGGTGCTCTTCATCTCCTTCTCCTTCCTTCCTCTGTCTCTCTCTATCTCTCTCTCTCTCTCTCTCTCTCTCTCTCTCTCTCTCTCCCAGGTCTGTAGATGATATAACAATGATTTTGCTAAATGGGGACAAACTGGAAGGAAATGATCCCAGAGAGGATAAGGAGGTGATAAGGTTGCATGGACATATGGCTGGAAATGTTTTTTGAGGGAAGTACACTCACTTGACAGTGGAGGTAAAAGATCTTTGATGGCATAGGTTTCAGTCACTAAAAGCACACATGGGACATATCAGGAAAGAGGGAATGTTCTGTCTGCACTAGTGTTTCAGCTTTGCAGTCATGAGGGCAGTGATTGGAACATCATTATGTAGTAACCACATTACCCTTCATAACACCAAAGGCACATCTTCCAGCAAGGGAGGTAGGGTCACCCACATAAAGTGAACATATAGCAAGCCTGTGAGATACTGTGGAAGAGTGACTGGTACCACAAGGTGATCACCAAAAATAGCTGCCCACACATTGGGACTGAACAGATTCTGATGGTTTGCTGCCAACACACCACGAGTATTTTCCATAGCCTACAGGTAGTTGTGAAAGTTGACATTACCGTCCCTTGTAAAGGTAGCCTCATCTGTTAATAGAATGGATGGATGGTGGCAGTTGTCATGGACAACGTTACACATCATCGTCTGACTTACCCCGCACTGGTTGGCCACTTGCCTGGTGCTGATACTGGTGCCACTCAAAGAACTTTTATCCACACCTTCAAGTGGTTACCTCTCATGAAATGTATTTCCAGACTTGTGCTCATATCCTTTTTTGCTCTTTATCCTCTGAAGGACCATTTCCTGCTGTTCGTTCTTATTTATCAAAATCACCCTGTATATACAGGGTCAAAAACAATGGAAAATCCAGGATGGAATAATGGCAATATAGTGAAAAGGATAGTTGCTACTCATGGCGTAGTGGAGATGCTGAGTTGTAGATAGGCATAACAAAAAGACTGTTGAATAAAGCTTTCAGCCAAACAGGCCTTCATCAAAACTAGACACCACACACACACACACACACACACACACACACACACACACACACACACACACACACACACACACACACACACGGCAGCCAGACTGTGGTCATGTACGAGGGTCACTCCAAGAGAAATGCACACTATTTTTGTAAAAATACAGTTTTCATTCTGCACGTGCGAAAGTTTTACAGCATGTAGATACATCCTTCCTGCTTGTTTTCAAACTTAGTTCAACCTGTTCCCGTGAGTGGCACCATCACAGCATGTCTTCAAGATGGCTGCTACACTTGACGTTCGTCAGAAGCAACGTGCTGTCATAGAATTCCTGTACTGTGAAAATGAGACAGTGGGAAACATCCACAAGAGGTTGAAAAAGGTGTATGGAGATGCTGCTGTCGATCACAGTACAGTTAGTTGGTGGGCAAGCAGGTTACGTGATGAAAGCGGGCACGGTAATATTGAGGATTGTCCTCGCAGCAGCAGGCCTTGTACTGCACACACTCCAAACATTGCGCAGAGAGTTAACGAATTAGTGACTGCTGACAAACGCATCACAGTGAACAAATTGTCACACTAAGTTAAGATAGAGGAAGGAAGTGTTTGCAGAATACTGAAAGTGTTGGCGTTAAAAAAAGGTTTGTGCCAGGTGGGTTCCCAGGATGTTGACAGTGGCTCACAAAGAAACAAGAAAAATAGTATGCAGCGAACTTTTGAAACAGTACAAGAATGTTGGAGATGAATTTCTTGGATGAAATGTGACAGGTGATGAAACATGGCTCCATCATTTTTCACCAGAGATGAAGAGGTAATCAATGGAGGGGTATCATGCAAATTCACCCAAGAAAAAACAATTCAAAATCACACCTTCTGCTGGAAAAGTTATAGCTACGGTGTTTTTCGATTCCGAAGGACCCTTTATTGTGGACATCATGCCAAGTGGAACCACCATAAATTCTGATGCATATGTGACGACACTGAAGAAACTTCAAGCCCGACTGAGTCGTGTTCAACCACATCGGCAAAATCAGGATGTTTTGCTGTTGCACGACAATGCACTGCCACTTGTCAGTCAAAAAACCATGGAAGCGATCACAAAACTCAGACAGACAACACTGAAACACCCACCTTACAGTCCTGACCTGGCCCCATGTGACTATCATTACTTTGGGAAACTGAAAGACTCTCTTCGTGGAACAAGGTTTGAAGATGATGACTCCCTTGTGCACGCTGCCAAACAGGAAATTATGTGGAGAAATGAAAATATTGTTCCTGAAGGATGTATCTACACACTGTAAAACTTTCATGTAGAAAAAATATGGATTAAAAAAAATAGTGCGCATTTCTTTTGGAGTGACCCTCGTATTTAGATATACATAATAGATGGAAACATTCCATGTGGGAAAAATATATCTAAAAACAAAGATGATGTAACTTACCAAACAAAAGCGTTGGTATGTTGATAGATACACAAACAAACACAAACATACACACAAAATTCAAGCTTTCACAACCAACGGTTGGTTCATCAGGAAAGAGTGAAGGAGAGGGAAAGACGAAAGGATGTGGGTTTTAAGGGAGAGGGTAAGGAGTCATTCCAATCCCGGGAGTGGAAAGATTTAGCTTAGGGGGAAAAAAGGACAGGTATACACTCGCACGCGCACACGACCCCCACCCATATCCATCCGCACATACACAGACACAAGCAGACATTTACAAAAATATTGGTTCAATGATGTGTTTTCCTGTTATACCACAATAAACACCAATTTTTTCGTCATGGATTGGTTGCTGACACACAAGGTTAGGATTCTCTGTTGCCAGTACCTAATGTTCTATGAATTTACAAGGCCAGAAAGATGAAACTGCGCTTCATCTCTCATGATGTAATCGAAAGTGTCTAACAAACCATCAATTACTTCTTGTGTGCAAACTGAAGGAATTCTCTGTCATTTTACATTTTGCACAGATATGTAGATGCCCCAGTTTTTATATGGACTCTATATTGCTCTCCTTTCTGCCTAGTCCTATACCAGGATATGTGACCCCAAAAACTTTGTGAGTTTTCTTAACTGAACCTGTTTTCACACATGTCTCTTCAGTTTCATTTCTTCCTTGTATTGAGAAAGTCATTCTGCCGACCACAAAAATCTAGTCTAACTTCACTGATGAAGTAAACTTAAATGCCAATGGAAAATGCTAACAATTGATTATTGCCTAAAATTGTCCATTGTTGTAAATGTTTACTCCAGAAGTTGAAATATTGCATTTGCATTCAAATGGGATGCTGGCTACTTTTAAGTGCACCACCATGTATAAATCAATAAATAAATTTGTCTAATGCCTCTACATGAATATAAATCTGAAAATAAGCGCTGTTTGGGGAAGAAAACATTCCAATGTATATATAGACAACTGTGAGATACAGAAGCATTTAGTAGGTGAACAACCAACTGTCCCAAATTGGTCAAAATTTAATGACTAATTTTTGAACACAATGGGATTGTATCCTGATAAGGACCAGATTACATACCATAAACGAGATTGTGAAGAACTCTGCATCAGTAGCAATTTTACACGTTGCATCTTCAATAGGTACAAGCATTAACAAACTACCTTTTCCTTTGAAAGTGAAATTTTGTGAAACATGCTATAACTAAGTTGGAAAGAGAATTAGCCATATAAGGTAAAGTTCTGGGATCAAATATCAGTATGTCACACACTTTTAATCTTTATTGAAGTTTCATTGTGGTAAACACTCTCTGTTGAGTGAAAGAGAGTGAAGCAGTCAGTTTCTGCAACTGATTTCTTCAAGTTACTTCCACAGACCTAAATTTTATCACCAATATATTAGTTTTCAATAAAGTTAGTGTTATAACGTCAAGTTGAACACATATTTCAGAACGACACAACACATATAAGTCACAGAGTAAGTTGACAAGTGAGACATGTGCACACGTTAACATTCGAATGAGCACCGAGTCCCAGTCTAGCGGCCACTGCTTGGCTGGCCGCTTAGGTGGAGCAGCTGCTGCATGGCTGGCAGACAGTGCCGCACGTAGAGGACGCGCGTAATTGTGCGGCAGCACTTTGAATGATCGGCGAGTCACAACACATTTCCCCCCTTTGAAATTGTTGCACTGGTCCTGATGGAGGTGTCCTGGAGATGGCTAACATCCGTAGGCATTGTTTGATTCTCCGTAAAGTCTCGAGGAGGAGGCTTCCCGTACGGACGGAAGTGTCCCCGGTGATAACGGGTCGATATGACAGGAGACATAGGGGTCGAATCTGCTGGGGCCCCATGCACCAATCTGCCCATTGCGGCAAGTCCAGTTGATATAACAGGAGACATGGGCGATATGTCTTCGTCCGTTGGAGGAAGAGGCGAGTAGATTGGCTCTGACAGAGGATGGTCATCCGGTTCCTGTATGGGCATGTCTCCTGGTGGCGTCCGTTCTTGTGCTGGCATCGCAATGACGGTGAGAGGGCTGCATTGTGAGTATTGAGAGATGCTGAGATCCCGAGTGTCAGGTAGAGCCGAAGGTGGTGTAGTGGCATTCAGAACAGCCGTTGCCGGCACATGAGGCCGAAACTGGTCCGAATGACCCACTGCAACATCCGTGTCCGTCTGGATTTCATACAGGCATTGGCCACGGTGTCATAAGATGCGGCCCGGGCTCCATTTTGGCCGCCTGCCATATCCCCGTACCCAGACGAGGTCGTCGGCGGTGAACCGGCCAAGCGAAGGCACCTGCGGCTGTGAGGTGGAAGGCCGCAGAAGATGAAGTAGTGTGCGGGGCTATCGGCCATGTAAGAGCTCGGCCGGGCTGTGGTCGCCCATGGGGGTGAAACGGTAAGACGCCAGAAACTGGAGAAGCGCATCATCAGCAGCTGAAGTCAGAAGTTTCCGCATCTGAGCCTTAAAGGTGCGGACCAGTCGTTCAGCCTCACCGTTTGATTGTGGATGGAACGGGGGGGGGCTGTGACATGCAAAACGCCATGACAAGCACAACAATCCACAAATTCGGAAGAGGCAAACTGCGGACAATTATCAGTAATAAGAGTAGAGGGGAGGCCTTCCAAAGAAAAAATGCGGGCGAGAGCACTGGTGGTTGCTGCGGTGGCAGGCGACTTGCAATGGACAATGAAAGGAAAGTTAGAGTAGGCGTCAATTACAAGGAGCCAATAAGTACCTAAAAAGGGTCCCACAAAGTCAGAATGAATGCACTCTCAGGGCTTCTCAGGCGAAGGCCACGGTGACAAAGATGACTTCGGGGCAGCGGCCTGTGACGCACAAGGACCGCAGGCAGCGACCATGTGTGCTATTTCAGAGTCGATGCCAGGCCAGTACACATGACGGCACGCCAGAGATTTTGTGCGAGACACACCCCAGTGTCCTTGGTGAAGGAGACACAAGACCGAAGCATGCAAAGACGCAGGTACCACAACACTCGGCGAAGCATTGTCAGTGGAAAGGAGGATAGCACCATCCCTAGCCATGAGGCAGTAGCGCAACGCGTAGTAGTTCCGCAACAGATCAGAAGTCTTAGTGGACGGTCGATCTGGCCAACCCTTCTGAATACAGCGTAAAACCCGGGAGAGGGTAGGGTCAGAACCCGTAGCAGCCGCCAGCCTGTCCCCAGTGATGGGGAACCCGTCCACAACCCGCTGCTCGGCAACATCCAGGTGGAAACACAAAAGTTCGTCCCTATCGAATGCCAGATCAGGACCCATGGGAAGGCGAGAGAGCATCAGCATTTGCATGTTGAGCCGTTGGCTGGAAATGAATGTCAAAATTGAAACGAGACAAGTAAAGAGCCCAACGCTGGAGGCGGTGTGCAGCCTTGTCGAGAAGTGACGTCAATGGATGAAACAAGGAAACAAGTGGTTTGTGATCCGTAACAAGATGAAATTTGGATCCATAGAGAAAAACACCAAACTTATGAAGAGCATAAATAATGGCCAAAGCTTCTTTTTCAATTTGAGAATACTTTTGTTGGGCATCCGTGAGGGTTTTGGAGGCATTAGCAATGGGTTGTTCCGAACCATCAGAAAAACGGTGCGCAAGGACTGCACCGACCCTGTATTGAACAAGATGTTGGCCAGGTCGATAAGTAGCCAGGCACAGGGCCTGCTTCAGCATAGTCTTCAACTTCTGGAAAGCCGCATCGCATGACACGGACCAGTGAAAAGGCACGTTTTTATGCAACAGGCGATGCAACGGCTGAGCCACCGAAAACACAGACGGAAAAACTTGTGATAGTATGCTATTTTCCCCAAGAAGGCCTGCAGTTCCTTAACAGATGTAGGGCAAGGAAGGGCAGCGACAGTTTGCTGAAGCGGACGAATACCATCCCGAGAGAGTTGAAACCTCAAGTACGTGATAGATGCCTGAAAAAATTGTGATTTCTGAAGATTACACTTAAGACCGGCAGTCTGTAAGACATGAAAAAGTGTGCGGAGATTTTGAAGATGTTCTTCAGTGGTGTAGCCAGTGACAACAATGTCGTCCATGTAATTGATACACCCAGGGACAGGGAGCAATAATTGTTCCAAGAATCGCTGAAAGAGAGCAGGGGCGCTAGCAACCCCAAAAGGCAAGCGTTGATATTGATAGAGGCCGAAAGGCGTGTTAAGGACCAGAAACTGCCGGGAAGCAGCGTCGAGAGGAAGTTGTTGATGAGCTTCCGACAGGTCAATTTTAGAAAAATACTGGCCTCCAGCAAGTTTAGTAAACAGTTCTTCAGGTCGGGGCATAGGGTAAGTGTCGATGAGGCATTGAGCATTTACAGTGGCTTTGAAATCGCCACAGAGACGAATATCACCATTTGGCTTAGCAACGACAACGACAGGAAAGGACCACTCACTGGAAGTGACAGGAAGCAAGACCCCTGAAGTAGTGTGACGATCAAGCTCCCGTTTTACCCGATCACGAAGGGCCACAGGAATGGGCCGAGCCCGAAAAAACTTAGGCCGAGCAGTGGACTTGAGCGTGATATGAGCTTCAAAGTCGTTTGCACGGCCCAGGAGAAAAAAAGGGACGAAAATGTCGTCGACAAGGAATCCAATTGAGCATAAGGAATAGCATCAGAGACGATATTGACAGAGTCATCTATGGAGAACCCAAAAACACGAAAGGCATCGAAACCAAAAAGATTCTCTGCGTTACTCTGGTCGACCACAAATATGGGAACAGTGCCAACGACGGATTTGTAAGATACCTCAGCATTAAATTGTCCCAAGAGAGAAACCTTCTGCTTATTGTATGTCCGTAATTGCCAAGTGACAGGTGATAGGAGTGGAGAACCCAATTGAAGATACGTCTGAGAATTAATTATAGTGGCAGCAGAACCGGTATCCACCTGCATGCGAAAATCTCGACCAAGGATTTGGACATTGAGGAATAACTTCCCTGAAAGGTAAGAAGTGCAATTGACATACAACACAGAATCAGAATCAGCGTCATGTTCATGAACATCATGTATGCGGTCGGATTTGCAAACGGAAGACACAAGACCTTTCCTTTTGCAATTGTGACACAGCCCAACGTTGGGGACAATCCTCGCGTGAATGTTTCGTAAAACACCGCGGACATGAAGGAAGTTGCCGGGGTTTTGCTGCAGGTTCTTAGCGGGTTGTTTACGATTAGGCCGAGGATGCGCGTGGGAGCGCACTGCGGCCACATCGGCCGGCGGGGACGCGCCGCCTGCGTCGTCAACAGCGCACAGAGGTTGTATTTCCCCGACATCACCCCACACCTCTATTTGCGCCCCAGCGGCGCGAGAAATTTCAAAAGACTGCGCAATGGAGAGAACTTCATCTAGAGTCGGATTTGCCAACTGAAGGGCACGTTGCGGAACTTCTTTGTCGGGCGCCGACCGGATAATAGCATCCCGTGCCATGGAATCGGCATAGGATTCTTTGTGAACGTCAGTAACAAATTGACACTTTCGACTGAGGCCGTGAAGTTCAGCAGCCCAAGCGCAATATGATTGATGCTGCTGTTTTTGACAACGATAAAAGGCAACACGAGAGGCTACCACATGCGTTTGCTTTTGAAAATAGACAGAAGTGAGCACATTTCAGCAAAGGACAAAGACGCAGGATCCTTCAAAGGAGCCAATTGCGACAACAACCAATACATTTGAGGTGAAATTCAGGAAAGGAACAGAGACTTACATGGTTGTTCGTCCATGACATGAAATGCCAAGAAGTGCTGTCGAAGACGTTTTTCATGATCAGGCCAGTCTTCCGCCGTCTCGTCGTAAGGAGGAAAAGGAGGTATAGCCAACAACGAGAAACGCCCCGCATTTGACGCCACGACGAAATCGCGAATCGCCACTGTTAGAAGCGTTTGCTGTTCAAGGAGACTTTGCAATAGTTGCTCGACAGTAGCCATGGAAACCTGTGGGTCAACGGTGAAAAGGAAAAATCCACTACCTCGTCGCCAATTCTTATAACGTCAAGTCGAACACATATATTTCAGAACGACACAACACATACAAGTCACAGAGTAAGTTGACAAGCGAGACATGTGCACACGTTAACATTCGAATGACCACTGAGTCCCAGTCTAGCGGCCGCTGTTCGGCTGGCCGCTTAGGTGGAGCAGCTGCTGCATGGCTGGCAGACAGCGCCGCACGTAGAGGATGCGCGTAATTGCGCGGTGGCGCTTTGAATGATCGGCGAGTCACAACAGTTAGTTTCACTCAATGTCGAATTTCCTATTCCCATTATATTTCTCATTGAGCTGAACAAACTCCATATCTTATTTGCCAGCTAAGACATCTAAAAGAATTTAAAATCAATTAGTCAAATAACAGGAACAGTTTCATCAACCTCTCTTTGTTTTTAAGAAACTGATTGCACAAAGTATTAGCAGGCGTGCAACTACTTTTCAGCAGAATATGTGATTAGTGCAACACCACATTTTAACCAAACATCACAAGCAAATTCTTTAAATGAATGTGCTGTGCAGAATGTTCTGGATAGTCTGTTCAAAGCATATCTTGACAGTGAATTACTTCCCAGAATATGCAAGTAAGCAGTCAACAATTCAATAAAACATCTTGTACTTAAAAGGGATTCTGGAATTCTTCAAGACTGCTTGTTACATCACAGCAGCACATGGTCACTGTATGAATATTGTATTGCAAGTGCAGTAGAATAATAAAAAATGAAAGGGCCCATACTCATATAGTTATTCCATTTGTTTTAGTGTCTCTCATGTGATGATACTAGGGTCACACATGTCAAGAATCATTTTGTAAAACCATCCATTATTTCTACACAAGGAGAAAAGAGCCCATTCTGTACACCTGGGTGTGTCCACTACATATATGACAAGGGAGTGTACGCTGAAGCATGGAGCTCCAGTAGTCATGGATTTGTTCAGTATCAACATGAATTCGACGTCAAGTGCCATTGTAGCATTAGGAACTGTAACTACAGAAACAATAGTTAACTCTCTCATAGTCCACCAAAAAATGCAACATAATTTAATTTAACTGTGCTATGCTTTGCAGACAGCAACAGGACACAAAATGTCAACAGAGACTGTCTGATTATCTTTGTGCAGTTGGCCTCTAGGCACCTGTACCCATAGGGTCCATTTCATTAACAATGTGGCTGCTGCATATGAAATCTGGGTATTGATGGATTTATGGAAAAGTTATCTTATACATATTTCTGTGAATGATGTAAGAGAGAAATAATTTTTTTTACGTAATGCATTTCAAAAAGTCATTGAAAACTAAATGGCCTGATGGAGCACAAAACGAAGAGGCTATAACCTCTATGATACAAAGATATAGGATAACGCTCCATACACTAAGGAACTATGATTAGTAGAAACCCTTCCAGGTGGAGGTACAGGTTAATGCAACATTTGCTGATGATGCAGGAATAGTTCAGATAGTACAGGAAGGTAGAGAAGATGTAAAATATGGTAGGCACTGACAAATATTAGCAAATTTAACACATATGATTGATGATATCATGTGCAATCTATATGTATAGGTAAGAGGATTAGCTCAAGACAGGAAGAGAGTGAGGTCAGTTTCAAAACATTACAATCATCTGCTTAATAACATGTTGGTCCACCCTTAGAATAAAATACAGCAGTGATTTTGGGTAGCATAGGTTCAACAAGTCCTTGGTAGTTTTCTGCAGGTATGTGATGCCAGATGTCTACACATAGTGTGACGGAGATTTTCTACACTGCATTTAACATAAATCAACTTTTCTAGTATTCTTTGCCTTATTTATTGCCTACTGTTTTTATATTGATTTAAGTTATGTTTCTACTGATTCTCTTTATACAAATCCAAAAATGGAACATAGGTATATTAGAATTATCTAACCTCAGCAGCAAATGTGTGCTGTTATTGTAACTTTGTGTAATATTAATCCAAACTTTTGTGTATTTATATACACAAAATACTATGCCCACTTGGATAAAATTTATACTGAGCCCTGTGGCTCGCCTGTGTTGCATTGATTCAGCTTCATTTAGCTTCATGCTATCTCTCCATTGTCTGCCAGCCTTTTCGCACAGCAGGGGATTGTTTGAGTGATCTGATGGAATGAGATAGTTTTGGCTCCCATGAAATTGCTGGATGCTTGTTTTGTCAACTGAATGTGGGTAAGAATGAAATGCTGGGGGTTGCAACAAGCTGAGTTTTGTTCACTGTAATGCAGTGGATTTTTTGCATATTAGCATAAGTGTTCTGACAATGTAGTATGATTATTTGGGTGCCTTGTTGGCTGTTCCTGTTGAGCCTAAACCGATTATGTGTTTTTTCAACAATTCCGTATATATAACACAAATTGAACTTGTGCCATGAGAGTGAGGTTTAAATGACAGTTAATTCCTTTAATAGGCCAGGTGACAGTAAATTGTAATAAGCACCTAGCTGGCCTGTGTTGTTTTAGAGCACTTACCAGAGATTAATTCAATCACACCATGCAAGAGTAAATTACATTGACTTATGTAATATCTTTAAAGCAAGTGTAATATTATATTCCCATTATTTAATGACATCCAAATGAGTTACTCATACTTGGTGCCAAGTTTATTTTGGCCAGGACTGGTTGCACATAACCATTAAGTGGTCAGCTGTTGCATCGTTTAGGTAGATCACCCTGTTTGCAGTTAACAAGGATCGGTCTGTCATGGGTGATCTGGTAGCTTTTCTTGCTTCTTGCATGCTCGCATATTTGTCTTATGGGCCACACTAGTTGTGTTGTGGTTCCTTGTCATGCAGCCACTGTCATTGACACTTGTGTGCAATTTGTTCCTGGGATTGTTGATTTCCACTCTGTATCTTAAAACAGCTCATGTAATAACCTTTTCTTACATGGGATTGTATTGGTGTAATTCGCTATGGTACCCTGGTCATCACTGATCATTCATGCACAACCTTGGTGTTTTGTAGATGTACTCTGCATCTGTCTGGCGTTTTCGGTGACAGTGCATCGTCATGCTGTCAAAGTGCTTGGCCACACCTTGTGGGTGGTCGTCAGTTTAATAGCTTGATAACTGGAATTCCTTACTGTATAATTGGCTGATTGCCAAGGATTAAGTTTCTGGAATTATGACTTTAATATCTTTTAAATTCATTGTTTGTTGAATGGCGATAATCAGTGATTATATACTACAGTTTAAAAGGAGACTTTTTGGTCTGACTATTATCGTCATTTGAGCATAACATTTTATCACTCCCAAGGCCAATTATTTTGTAACTGAAATCTGATTTTTTATTATTTATCTAACATTTGTTTTTCTATGTTTTATTAAACTGCTTTAAATGAGATTTTCTTGTCTTACTAGATTTCTGTAACTGAAGTTAGCTTCAAATTTTCACCCCGTTAAATTTATTATTTGTTACTTTAAATGAGATTTTCTTGTCTTATTCAGTTTCTGTAACTGAAGTTGATTTCAAATTTTCTGTCATTATGGTTTACTGCCTTAAATGGGAATTTTGTGTCTTACTATTAGCCCCATTTGGATAAATAATCCATATTACTGTCAGAGCCAATTTTTATACCTAAAGTAGAATTTCAAATTTTCAGCCACTTAAATTTAAGATCCACTATCATTACTATTAATGTCACTCTGAGCACAAGAATCATTGTGGAATTGAAATGTGATTTTAGTGCTGGGGTTATCTAGCTAATGGCTTGCTTAAAATCCTGAACTTGTGTGAGTGTGCAACACTCTGGTTGTGATTATTGTCATCATTCTGGGTGAATAGGACTGACTTTAAATAATTATGTTCCAGTAGTATTTGTATTACAACTCAGTATTTAGTTGGAACGTGAATGCTTGTATTCTGATGGAAATGTTATTTAATTTAGACAGTAAAGGATTGTGTATGTGACTGTGAATGCTGCTGCATTTTTACGTTTACATTGTTCAGCCCTCCATTCCACAGCCACATGTGCTGCTCCTTGCATTACTCTGCTTTATTATTTAATTTAAACTTATGTATATCATATACCCATGAAATTAAATGATGGATGAAACAGTTACAAGTAGTGGAGATGGTGAGCAGAGTTTTGGATGGAGATGCATTTGTTAAAGTTTGGTTCCTGTAACTGTGAGAAGAAGAAAGTTTTTTGAGTCAAGTTTTGGACTGTGATTTGTAGAGCAGATGAAGAAAGTGGTACAGTTATGAGACGAAGTTAAATTGAAGCACTTTTGGAAGATTGTCAGATGCAATGAAGAGTTTTTTCAGAGATGGCGTAAGGAACTTTAGCCAAAGTATGGTTGAGCTTGTAATTGAACATCCAGCGTATGAAGTATTTATAGGAGGTGAAGACAGCTCAGTAAGAGAACAGGCTGATATGTTGACTGACGAAGAAGCAGATTTAATTTTTTGTGAAGATTGAAAAGAGAAGAAACGAACAATTAAGAAGCATTTCATAGTGGGCAGTAGATGTGGTGCAGTTTTGAAGAATTGAGCAATTAATTGGACTCTGCTTTAAATCTGTCTAAAAAAAAGATGAACTGTTGCACTGAGAGTAGAGTTACATGGACTTTATTTTTCAGCAAGGTGAATGGCATATATGGAATGTGGAGTGCAGATGAGTTATAAAAAACTTACAAACTGTATTTATCAGCCTGCAAATGTTATATGGACTTTCGTTAGCAACAAACAATTTTGATCACTTTAACTTTACTGTGTGATGGCATAGTACTTTTGAGTGGAACTTTAAATAAAAGTAGATATCACATGGCCAAATAAATCATTTATGTGAGTGCACTGTTGCCACGTCAGTGCTTCTTTTACCCTCATACCACAGCTAATTCCCATCCAGCAGTTTCCTGTGAAAAGATAACATTTCATGTCACTGAAATGAGAGTCAGAGAAAAATATTTTTTATTGAAGTCAAAAAGTTTGATGTGGGAGTAGGTTGTCATCTTGGCCCAGCAGCATCAATGCAGTCTGAGATCACGGCACCCAACTTCCACTTCAGGTACAAACAGTGCAGAAATACACAAACACCTTTGCCTTCACATTTAGAACAACATTCAAAGAGACCTAACGAGAGTTAATAGCTATATATGGCATGTGTGTGACACATCAGTAGTAAAGAGCAATTGTCATCCAAGCAGTAAGATATTGTTAAGAGTTGTACAAATCTGGCAGCTGAATTACTACAAATGTACAAACAGTCATTTAAGTCATTAAAGTTATAGTACAGTTAAAGGAAGTAAAATAGAATCATTGTAACAGGTGACACATTTCTGATAAATTACAGGCTGGTGCTTTGTTTGTGCATTGCTGTCTGGCACCTGATAGTATCCCGGATATGTTCCTTTTGGTTCAGATGAATTGAATCTGGTTGCCACAACATTAGTGTGAATTCATTATCACGCTCCTCAAACCACTGCAGCACAATTATGGCCTTGTAACAAGGGCAGTTATCCTACTGAAAAATGCCATTACGATTGGGGAAGACGTCAAGCATGAAGTGATACAGATGACCTGCACAACTGTCACAGTGCCTTAGATTACAACTGTATGTCTCATGGAAGCCCATGTGAATGTTTCCCATAGCATAATACTACCCCCACTGACCTGTGTCTCTGGCGTAGCGCATGTTTTGAGCAGCCATTCATATGTAGGACAGTGATTTGGACATGACCATTGACGGGATTCATCTGACCAGATGACACATTTCCACTGATCCACAGCCAGTCTCAATGATCCTGCATCCACTGCAATTGTAATTGATGATATTACTGGGTCAATGTAGGGACACAAAAGTATCACCTTCTGCGGAGCCCTATGTTCAACAGTGTGAGCTGAATGGCATTTTCTAAAACACTTGTGCCTGTACCAGCACTGCACTCAGTCATCAAATTCCTTGCTTTATATTGTGTAATGAGGTGTGGATGCCCAACACATTGTCATCTATTTATGAACTAGCTGACCCGGCGAACTCTGTTCCGCCTTGAAGCCAATAAATAATCAGATTTTGGATGTTAAGTTCAATTTTTTATTAGGACAAATAAAAATTAAGTATGTTAATGATTCTTTATGTTTTTTGGTGCATAGCTTCCACTCTTCAATTCAGTACCTTGTGATACACGACATTTTTTGTTTTATTATCAGGTGCAAGAACAAACAACGCATATGGTCTTCCGACCCGTGAACATGCCACATATAATTGACCATTTGAAAAATATGGATATTCCAGATTTAAACCACAAACTTTGAAGGATTGGCCTTGTGATTTGTTAATGGTCATGGCAAATGCAAGATGGATCGGAAATTGAAGTCTTTTAAACTCAAACGGCACATCGGTTGGAACCATCGGGATCCTCTGAATGAGAACTTCCTCACACTCGAATTTTCCTTTGAGTATCGTCGCGTAAATAACATTGGTCATCAATTTACTTACCTCAAAACGTTAACCGTTGCACAGTTTTGGTTGGTTTATGTTTCGAAGCATGATTACTACGGAGCCAACTTTTAGGCGTAAATTGTGCGGTGGTATGTTAGGCACATCCTAAGAGTTTAAAAATTCAATTGGATAGTTGGTGGCTTCATCTTCATTTGTTACACAGTCAATAGATTTGAATGAATGCATTTTACCAATGATCTCATTCTGAATTATGTAGTTTAGGTCATCTACATCTTTATTCTTAGCCGCTAAAATTGCTCGCTCACTCAACCATTCATTACTTTTGTAGTTAGTAATGATGTTTGGGAATACTTTGTTGATAAGTTCGTCTTTCGATGAGACAAAGTTACAGAAATTATGAGGAAATGAAATCAATCCGCTCGATTCTTCGACAGGTACTCGACCATCACTGATAGTCAGCAATTGCTCAAAGAAATCTTCAGCAGATGTATCATTAAGCAATGCAACTCTCATGTTTGTTGTCAGTTAAAGTTTCTTCACAAAGCGCCATAGATTCGATGATTTGAGGCAAGCATTTATTTCATCTGCAGCCATTGATCTTGGAACTACTGGCAGTGTTTGGCGGAATTCACCAGACAGTAAAATCATTGCTCCTCCAAAAACATCTCGAGTCATTGCGTAGATCTTTCAATGTTTGGTTAAGTGCCTCTAATGCACGTTTATGAGCCGTTGTGCATTCATCCCAGATATTGGATGCTGATAAAACTTCGGCCACTGCTGAGTTTTTTGTAATATTACATGTTGGTTATTCAATAGCTTGAAGATTTAACGGTAATTTTAATGCTGACTGAGCCGTACGGCATCTTTCTAACAATGTGTCTGCTATTCCGGAAGAACCAACTGCAACCGCAATGTTGGATCTCGCACGAACAGTGGCTAAAACTACTGACATGAGGAATGTCTTGCCAGTTCCATCATCAGTTGCCTTCATTAATGTATCATAAACTTCCTTTTGTTGGGGGTTCAACAGGGGTACATTCGTTTGAACTACTAAATCTAATTTGCATTTTGTTATTCCACGCCAGATGCGTTTCTGTTATACTACGTTTTATAGCGGTCGAACGGGATAAAAAGTATCCTATGCCCGTCTCCTGGTTCTAAGCTACCTCTCCACCAATTTTCAGCCAAATCGGTCCAGCAGTTCATCAGTTATAAATAGTGTAACTAACACGACTTTCTTTTATATATATAGATTAAGTATTCATTACACATTTCTGAATGCACGCGTAATATTTTTCAATCTTTTTTTTAAAAAAATACACATAATAGTTTGTTCATCCATTTTAAATAGTTTATGAATGCATGCATAAATGTCAATCATTACTTACAGATTTTGACAAAAAAATTTGACAGCTCCGAAACTAAAGAACTTTTAGGGAAAATAATGCATTTTTCAAGTATTCGTCAATTTTTCATTATTTTTAAGATGTATTCTGCTATTCGGGGCGGAGACAAATCCAACAAATCAAAAACCATGAACATTTTTATTCGTCAATTTTTCATTATTTTTAAGATGTATTCTGCTATTCGGGGCAGAGACAAACCCAACAAATCAAAAACCATGAAAATTGGTCCAGCAGATCTCGAGTTATAAGTGTTGTAACAAACCCGACTTTGTTTTATATATATATAGATTCATCTTTCTTTAACCACTTTCCATAAATGCTCATGCCAGTAGCACACAAACAGCCAACCAGCTTCGCCATTTCTGAGATGCTTATCACCAGGATTAGGGTCATAGCAATCTGCACTTAGTCGAAGTTACTAGTTAGTCAAAGTTACTTATGTCAGTAGTCATTTTCCCAAGTTATGGCACATTTCATTCCTAGAATGAATCCCCGTTTGTCTCTAGTCGACTTACAAACTTTTCTTGCCGTATTACATGCCCTCAGCACCAGCAGGCTATAGTCACAACATTTGGGCTCATCAGCTTATGATCACAGTAAGCATACTGTGTGGTGAAAAGACACAAACATCTGTAGACTGCTGCACATTTCATGTGCACTGTGAGAGCATCTTATGTCAACAGTTCTCACATAAAAATTGCAGGTTTCCATAACTTGTATAAAGTCACGAGGGGGATCTGCACTGCATTTTTAGGTACTTTGACAGACTTACGTCACTCTGGTTTATTGTTTGTTTTATGATGCCGCATTACGTGTTTTTAATTGCACTTTCACATTTCATCATTTTATTGTGTCAATATTTTTACCAACCTTCTCAATAATAATAAATAAAGACTTTTTTGTTGCATTTCTGTTGGGTTTAATGCGCTATATGTGTCACCTAAAGCCAAGTGCCTTGTCGCAGTGGTTACACAGGTTCCTATCAAATCACTGAAGCTTGGAGCTGTCGGGCTTGGCTAGCACTTGGTTGGGACACTGTCTCTGTCTGCCTAGTGGTGGGGTGCAATCAGCTCTTGTGAGGCCAGTTGAGGAGCTACTTGATTGAGAAGTAGTGGCACCAGTCACAAAACCTGTCAATGACCGGAAGGGTAGAGTGCTGACCAGATGCTCCTCCATATCCACATCAAGCGATACCTAAGGTCTGAGAATGACACAGTGGCCAGTCAGTACCATTGGGCCTTTGAGGCTTGCTCACATAGTGTTTGTTTGTTTGTGTCACCTGGGGTGCCAATATGAAACAAATGTACCGTTGTTACACAGTGACAGAAATAGGTACTTGTAGCGTGATGTCACCCTGAATAACATCTGTACATCAGTCGTGTCACTTTGGTAATATGTAATATTCTTTGTAACTTAATGTAAGCAGAACAATCTTCAGCTTACCACACTCAGCATTTCTTAACCAATCTTGAGAATAAATCACTGACTTTCTGAAATAAAATGAGCACTGGTCTTTTATTATGTTTTGTCTCTAGTGACCTTATTGTCAACAGGGCATTAAACTCTACTGTTCCATGGTTCCTTCTTTTGACATTTATCACTAATTTTGAGATAGTTTGATTACCTATTAATTCTTGTATAATAAATTCTCTGTAATTAAACTGATTTAATTTTGAGAATTCTTTCACACATTTATAATTTGCACGAACATTCATAAAATATCAATTACATATACAAAATATTATTTTCATTTGGTACAACAAAAGCTTTCATGAAGGTGTGGCAGTGCTGTCAATCTTTTGAGTATTTTATGTAATTATTGTTGGAGCAAATTTGATGAAACATTGATCACAATCCAAAGTAATACTTAGGCACAGGAATTTTCTCCTCTGTTAATAACAGTAATTTCTTTATAACATCTGTCAAAACGTTGCTTTATGTAAAGGACACTAAGAGAAAGTTCAAAACAAGCAGAATATATATAAAAAAGTAATTTATTCTTAAACTACAACTCAAGTCAATGGACATGAGCCAGACATTATATCACCACCAAGTTGAACTTTTGAGATGTTAACTGGCCTATCATTAATGATAATGTTCTTCATGCAGCCAACAAAATGTTCCTTTGCTTCCAGTCCCCGTAAGTTGAGGTTTGGTTTAGCACGACCTCCTATCAGCAATGGCGATTTTGTATCTGTAGCTGCTTTACCAGGTCTACCAATGATGGGTTCTCCTTGTGTTGAGTCAATTGATAATGTGACCACATTCCTATATTTCACAGCTGAAATACAATGGCTGATATTAATGCATTAAACAGAGTTAGTAACATCATTCATAAAACAGAGTAGAGTTAAATGATTTGATTAATATTTCCTAATTTCACCATTGTCTTTGTTTCCAATAATATCCTTCAATTAAAATATGATATAAAGAATACAGTGCATGCACATCCTCTTCAGTGATTTTAGATTAAGGCATAAGGAGTATACAGAGCAAGATCCATCTTGTACACTGACTGCCAAGCAGATGGGAAGCAGAGCAGAAAGAGCAAATATAACTTCCCTGATACAGCAGTCATAACATTTATCCTTTGTGCTTCGTACTGAGTAGTGCTGTCACACAAATACAGCACACACAATGGACCAGGAATTCCATCATTACTCACTGTAGAGCAAACAACTCAACAAAACACACTGAAATGAAACAGAAGTTTCACCAGTGGATACTTCAGTTTTGTTTGAATATCAAAGTTGAGTAATGGCTGGAGAAGAAATCTTGTAAATTAATCTGTTTCAGAACTAGGGAGCTAAGATATCAAGATATAGTGTGTGTGTGTGCTATACTTCGAAGGGCAGCAGTGTAAGGAAAACTGATGCTAATTGTAATTGCATGCGGCATTGCAGATTTTCATTCCAGCCACACCACTGTCCTCAATCAAAATGCCTTAGTGTGTTTGAGCTTCAGAAGAAAAAATGCAATACAATGGATAATCCAGATAAAAAAATAGTAAAGATATTGTTGTCATGAACTTCTCAATACTCTTCCAGACTAAACTGAACGCTACATTTGATTAGTCTCTTAATTCCATTTCATATAAAGTTAATCTATTTCAGATAGCACTAAGGTTTTTTTATTTTGAAATAACAGTGACATACTTGCAGCATAAATTACAGATAGTGGCAGGAATGTTTCAGACTTACAACAATGCTATAGTCCTACAGTGCTCAAAGTTACATATTAGTGTATTTAATGCCAAATCCAATAACTGCAATGATAGAGTGGACCACAAACAAACCACAGTCATTACAAATACAGAAAATAAATACATTTTATGAAGTTGTTCCCACATTTTTTGTAAACAATACATTTTCCAAAACTTGCACATCATCCTGCTTGTGTTAACAAAGCAATGAGAAAATCTGTAATGATATATAAAAGTGGCAGCTTTGCCAATTTATTGTAATAAATGTGTAACCAGAGAAAATCAAATAAACTTACATGAACATAACATGTGAAATGGAAGGAATATATAGGGGGTCTATACATGGGAAACAAACTTGAAGGCAATATTATACAAGTAGAAAGGGAAAAGGAAGCAAATGAATATCAGGTGGGAGATACAATACTGTGAGAAGAATTTGATGGAGTGTTGGAAGACCTAATCTACTTAGGATGACACTCCCTTACAATTATTTATATCCTTGGGAGCACCTGTCATGACAAAACAGTTCCACCTGATGCGCAAAATTTGTCAGACAGGAGAAATACCCTCAGGCTTCAAGCAAAACGTAATAATTCCAATTCCAAAGAAAGTAGATGCTGACTGGTGTGAATATTACCAAACTATTAGTTTGATAAGTCTTGGTTGTAAAATATTGTGATGAATTATTTGCAATGAATGGGAAAACTGGTAGAATCTGACCTTAATGGAAATCAGTTTGGGTTCCAGAAAAATATAGCAACACACTGCAAAGCTTAAGAGAATAGGCCAAATTTTGTATATGAAGTGTTCAATACTGGGCTTCATGTATAACTTTTGATATGTGATTACAGTGGAATCATGTAATACATTTTGGCAGGTAAAATAAAAGCGTTATTGGAAATTGCCAGCAATTAAGTCAGCATTTCTTTCAATTGCGGTTTTGCACAATACATAAACACAACATTTTTCAAGAAAGTTTGTCAACCTGTCATTTCTTTTGGAATAGGTAAACATAATCAAAGGGAAGAACAGTAAATGTTCCTGCAATAGTAACACTTTTTATTTTATACATTTTGGTTATCAGGAATATGTTTTATGATTGTGTGAAAATTTAATTTAACAATTTTATGTAGGAATTTACTTATCAATACTTTGTTTTCACCTTGCTCAACATAACTACACAGCTCATGTAAATATTGTGAGGTCTGGTCAGTCAGTTATTTGTCTTTTGTCATGTTCTGATATCAACATTCTAATGGTTTTGTAAACAGTGTGGATAGTCGAAGAGCGAACAGTGAGCCTCTTGCAAGAATGATGAAGTATTATCATCTGCACACAATGTATCAGTTAAGGGACCATACACATTACTTATAAAAACTCCTTCCAAAATTAAGTCATATTTGTGAGAAATATATTTTATGAAATGGATATTAGTACATATATGAGTGAATTCTATGTTACTTATGAAGGAGATGGACATCACAATAGAACCTTTTTCCCAATAATGCTGAATTTGGAAAGGAACTTTAGAATGTGAGGCAATACTCAGTCCACAGCCTTGTTAGAAGATAGGTTAAAGAAAGGCGTGCTGACATTTATACCATTTCTAGGTCTAAAAATGCGAATATCTGATAAACAGTATGACAGTGTGTACTAAGAAGAACAGTTTAAATACCCTGCAGAGACATGAGAACTCAGAATCAACAAAACATGACAACCTGGAGCAAAATAACAGCTGTACTGCAATTTTCAGAAAGCCACATAAACATCAGTATGTGATACTAAGAAAATAAATGAACCCAATGAGAATGGTGCAACTTCCCCAAAATATGTTTAGATATAAAGCAAGAAGAATTTCTGTTTGCTCAAGGCACAGAAGAATTTACATAACAATATCTAACGGCAAGCTTTTGACCACGCTCACTGGAAAATATTCTTTGAAATTCTGAAGGTTGTCACATCTGTGAAGAAACTGGATGGCATTATATGAGTCAAAGGGCATGAAAGAGAAGCAGTAATTGAGAAGGAAATAAGAACAAGGTTGTAGCCTATCTCCAATCCATAGTGAATAGGTTACCAGGTATGTAAGTGGCTGGAAGACTTCTTATGTAACAGAATCCAGTACGTTGACCTCAACAGCGAGTTTTCATCAGAGATAAGGGTATCGTGAGGAGTGTGCCAGGGAAGTGTGCTGCTGTTATTTTCTATACACATGCATGATCTTGCAGCAGTCTGTGTCTGTTTGTTGATGATGTTGTTGTGTACGGGAAGGCGCCATCACTGAGTGATAGTAGGAGTATACAAGATGACTTACACAGAATTTCTGGTTCAGGTGATGAATGGCAGCTAGCTCTAAATGTAGAAAAATATAAGTTAATGTTCATGGGTATGTAGAACAGATATGTAATGTTTGAATACAGCATTAGTAGTGTGCTGCTTGACACAGTCACACTGATTAAATGTCTAGGCACCACATAGAAAAGCGATGTGATACGGAACAAACATGTAAGGACTGTAGCAGGGAATGTGAATGATCAACTTCAGTTTACTGGGAAAATTTTCAGAACATGTTGTTCATCTACAAATGAGACTGCATAAAGAAAAATAGTATGACCTGTTCTTGAGTACTGGTCAAGTGTTTGGAATCTGCACTAGGTTGGATTAAGGGGAGAAATCGAAGCAATTCAGAGATGGGCTGTTACATTTGTTACTGGTATGTTCAAACAACACAAAAGTATTACAGAAATCCTTCAAGAATTCCAATGGGAATCCTGGAGTAAAGGTAAAGTTCTTTTCAACGAACACTATGGAGAAAATTTACAGAAATGACATCTGAAACTGACTGCAGAGCAATTCTCCTACCATCAATGTACCTTTCGCATAAAGGCCACAAACATAAGATAAGAAAAATTAGGGCACATATGGACACACACAGACAGTTGTTTCTGTCTCCCTCTATTTGTGAGATGAATATGAAAGGAAAGGAAACAACTAGTAGTGGTACAGGGTACCTTCCACCATGCAGCATATGGTAGCTTGTGGAGTATGTTTGTAGATGTAGATGTTATTTAATCCATACAATGAGCAAGCAGTAAAGTAAACCAAAGAAAAATTTGGAGAAGGAATTAAAGTTCAGAGAGAAGAAATAAAAACTTTTTAGGTTTGCCAATGGCACTGAAATTCTGTCACAGCCAGCAAAGTACTTGGAAGAGCAGTTTAATGGAACGGTCAATGTCTTGAAAGAGAGATACAAAATGAACATCAGCAAAAACAAAACAAAGATAACAGAATGTAGTCAAATTATTAGGGAATTAGTTTGAGAAATGAGAAATTACAAGTAGTAGATGAGTTTTGTTATTTTGGCAACAAAAAAACTGATGCTGTCTGAAGCAGAGGAGGCAAAAAATACAGACTGATTTTAGCAAGAAAAGCAATTGTGAAAAAGAGGAATTTTCTAACATATAGAATAAGGTTAAGTATTAGGAAGTCTTTTCTGAAGGTACTTGTCTGGGTATAGACTTCTACAGAATGAAACATGGACAATAAGAATTTCAGACAAGAAAGAATAGAAGCCTTTGAAATGTGATGCTACAGAATAATGCTGAATATTAGGTGAGCAGATTGTATAACTAATGAAAGGGTAATGAATAGGACTGAGAAGAAAAGAAACTTGTTGTACAACCTGACTAAAGAAGGGATTGGTTAGTAACACACATTCTGAGACATCACGAACTCATTACTCTAGTGCTGGAGAGAAAGCTGGGGATGTAAAAATTGTAGAGTATGAAGAATAAATAGATACAGCCAGCAGGTTCAAAAGGACATAGGTTGTGACAGTTATTCAGAGATGAAGAGACTTGCACAGGATAGACAAGCATTAAGAGATGTATCAAACCAGTCTTCAGACTGAAGACCAGAATGACAGCAAGAAGGCCCTCCTGTTATGTCACTGAACCATGCAATTGCACATATGCATGATATGGTGAGACACAAGCAAATACTTAATGCACATTTTAGTCTACACCTGGCCTTATTTGATTTTGATCTCTTCTTTATTAATTATTCTTGAACAATCTTTACATGGAGCTATACAATGGATCCACAAATAAGTGGTTTTAGAAAATGCAGTATGGCATACAAATTGACGAAATGGAGGTGCATTTTTAAAAAATAGTAGGACCTTGTGTTACTTTCTCAAAGCTTACAGAATCACTGTTGAAGCTCCTTGCATGTAACTATGTAACTATCGTTTAAGGGGAATGACTCATCCATTACAACAAAGATGAAGCTGTAATTCATCATAAGGAAATTTTTATTTGTATTGGTTTTTGACTGTAAAGGTAGCTACTAAGTTCCTCTAGCTGTAAATATGGTATACATGCACACCAAAAACTTCTAGAAGACAATAATAGCAAATCAAATGCTGATCATCTTACCTAAAATCTGATGCCATTGGCCATCACAAAGATAATTCTTCTTCATTGGTGTATATGTTGCACTAATGGGACCACCTCCATTGTCAACACTAAATTTCACTGTTCCATTGACCATCTGCAGTAACAGGAAATCAGCTTTCCCATGTACAGAGAGAAGTATTCCAGACATACTTCGAGGTTTAATATCCATCTGAATTTTCATTGATAATCCAACCCTAAACACCGGTCCTGAAACAGAAAGTTATAACAGCATACAGCAGTGTCATAAAACAACTGTGGTTTCTGTAGTAATAAGCCAAGAAGAAATTAAGTTGACAAAAAATAAATAAATAAATAAAAAGTAAAAGAAGAAAGAAAACCAGCATAACAGCAACAAATCATGATAAATATACCATTTTTCTGATAGGCACAAAGTTAATTCATGCATTTCATATAGGTCACTATGTAATTATCTATAAACCATGAATTTTCTTTGACTGATGGATGCTACAGAACTTGGGTGTCTAACTTAGAGGTATCTTAGACTTAACATTCAGGCTTTCACTTAGTTTCTCCCCACTAATCTGTTTTCTGGAAGTTGTAAATCACATTTATTTTATGAGGTTAAGGCATAAGCTATTAGCAATGAACCATTTACTTTTGTCCCAGTCACAATCATAAGCTGTATTTGGTACCTAACTGAACTTTACTTAAACAGAATGGTTGGGCAATTAAAACTGTGTTTTCACAGTTAATTCCAAAGACTAGAAACCACTTATATACAACCAACAGGCCCTTGATTAAGTTTTATAGATTTGGTGGACACTGTAAAGGTGATAGTTTACTTCCTATAACTAAGTAAGGGTTCTTCAAGGTAACACTAGTAATGCTACAAGATCATCCTTTTCTATTTGTATATAACAAACAGTTAATACAGTAGAAGTCTTACAGAATTTATGTAAGATGCAGATAATTTTCCTTCTTAATTCAAAACCGAATTTCACAAATGAAAACGAACATGTTTTCTATGTTGATTGGCTTTTCCAGAATACAAGTAATGCTATCAACAAATTGTCAACTAAATCTGTACTGCCAATGTTTTGTGGGATGATTCAGTTTTGGAAATGAATGATGCCTTTGTTTACAGAGGCTACTATAATTACTGGGTGCTGTTAAATCTGGATGCTCATCTGAGTTGGTGACAATTCAATTTGAATAAGCAAAATATCATTTTCTAAGGTTTCAACAAATGCATTGCTAGTTTCAGTCAAATTTTCTGTCTCTTTATTACATAAGAGCAGTTTAACTACTGTGTAAACTTTGTAAACTAGACATGACAAATGCATGTGAAACACTGAAAATAAGTGTTTGTTATAAATGAAACTTCTAAAAATCACACTAATCCAAACTGAAATGGTTACAAACAATTTTGTAAAATCTTACAGCAGACTCACTGACAATGTTAGAGAATTTGTATTGTGTAAGTCACTGAAACTGCTGGAGTGGTTGAAACAAAATCTTTGGAGTGTACATAGTCTTTAACAATAGATGTAAGAGGGAAGTGGTTGCAGCTGCAAGAAGTAAGGACCCAAGTGTGAGTGACTCTGGCACAGTGAAAATGTGTGCAGCAGTTTCTTGTACTTATGAGAGGCATTACAAGTTACAAGGGTATAGTACATGCTTCCAGAGGAACAGTTCTGCTTGGCCACAGCAAGTACGAGGAATAGTTGCATCTGGAGACAAATATAATTTATAATTACAGAACATTGTTGCTACTGAGGTACTACTTCATCCCTATACCAATGAAAACTCTAAGATCTAACCACTTCAAACTTTTAGCTTTTTAAAAGATTTGCCCCTGTTTTGAGTAATTTAGATAATATAATTTTTGTGTGACTATTAACTGTAATTTCATTGTCATCATTACATCAATCATTATTTCCTGGAACAGGAATCATTCCTAAATAAATAAATTGTCCTATGTTCTGACTGGCATGTAATAAATATTAAATTTGATTAATATTGAAGACAATAACTTTTCCAGAAAGTAAAACTAATATTTTTGTTGAATAAACTCTCTAACTAATGTTTCAGCTACAAGACAACTGTAGGTGCCACTGAATCTGGCATATCATAGTAAATTTTACTTCTTATTTAACTATACCATTTCATTTCCTGTGATATTGATAATTTTCATCTATCAGTGACATTGTTGTCATATTCCAGCATTGCCATGGTGTTTTACAGTCGCTTTAACACTTTGACCACTACAAACGTGCTCTTTGCATTCTGTGCTGTGTGCAGCTTTGTTATCACTGTATTGCTCACCTAATGCTGCTCCTGTACTGAACGACGGCATTCTGGTCTTTATGAAAGACTTATAATTTGATTTTAAGGAAACTAATCAGTGTAAAAATTTGATTTTCACACATCTTATCAACTGACATCTTCGCTTGATAAAGAGCTGAATTTCTTTTCATTATACATCATAGTTACTGTGCTGTATCATAAAATTTTAGAGTTTTCAGAGGTATAAACACATTGTGAAGACAGCATATTTACATAATTTTAACAATGTATTTTTATCAGGGTCAGCAACTCTATGTATTTCTAATTTATTAAATTTTCCATCACAGAGCAAATAATATTTTTATATGTGCCTAGTTTTGAATATTTTTCTTCATTCTCAAACCATTGCTTATATTGGAAGATACAATGTTGTTAACAAAACATAAACACTTTGTGTGCACAAATTACAAGAGCTCCTTAAAAAATTTTTATGACATACCTTGCCTCAAGACTACAGTGGCCAATGTGTGTGATTTGTGTGTGTACGTCTTCTGCTACATTTTATGAAGGGTTCAAAATATGTTTCACAAAGTTCACGCCTTAAGCTTAAATGCAAACTTCATTCACCAGCAAAGGTAACTGCAAATATATTCAAACACATCTGCAACAGTGCAAATCCTGATTCCGACTGTAATTCACAGTCCCCACCAAGCTGCAGTATCAGTATCAATTCTGAAACAGTGTGGTTAGGAAGTAACAATCCCCCTTCCAAGGCATATATTGGGCTTAAATACACAAGTGCGGCCCATTCAACCACTTGCCTTTTACCTCCAGGCAACGCCATTTACTTAAGTGTTTGACTATTGCGTACTGTACGGTTTTCTCTCTTTCAGTATTTACTGTGGACTTAGGATGACTTTGTTGTGTTTTGGATTCCGCTTTTGACCAGCCATGCGAACTCAGCTGTTACAGCCACTCATTACATGAACTTAGTTCAGGATCTGGCATTTGTTCCACCTGTCACTGCATAACTATGTGACGAGTCAGATCAATGTTTACTGAATGTGTGTCACCACATTTGAAGAAAGTTAAAGTCAGATAACTTATACCATCTAACAGTCTTCTTTCAATGTGCCTGTCTGCCACCCATTGCCTCCTCTGGGTAGTGAGCAGAAATCTACCCTATTTTATATTGTTGTTATTCCATCACCAATCTCCTGCATTTTAAATTTTTGAGTCCTTGTCATATTAAAATTACATATATCACTACAACAAGTTAAGTGCCATTCTTCAATGACTGATTATTACTGTACTTAAAGATGGATCCCTAAACGACCAAGATTTTGATGCTTAACTATGTATACTATCTCACTCAGAAGAATGGACGTGTTTAACAAAAAATATTCTTTATAGTTTCCTCTGTCAATGTTTCAATTATGTCTTCTTTTATTCTACCTCTTCTATGACTAATTCTTACCTGTACCTCTGTACTTTTAACCTCACATTAGCTTCCCTGTGATTTAAAATCTATTTATGCTCTTGCCCTGTGTTATTTGACTTCCCATTTTTTGTTTTTGCAATACTACGAGGGTCGGTCAAAAAGTAATGCCTCCCATTTTTTTTCTACTTAAAGAAATTAAGTTAAGTGAAAAATTTGAATTTGGCGCCATTCCTCAAACCTTCTTCTGCAATCCACTGCAGTAGTAACTTTCTGTGTCAACAGGTGGCAGCACAGCAGAAGTTTGTAAGATGGCCGACATCGATGTTCGTTTGAGACAGCGTTGTGTGATTGAATTCTTGAATGCAGAAGGTGAAACGCCCATACGCATTCATGAAAGACTGAAGAAGGTGTATGGTGTTGTGACAGTGGATGTCAGCACTGTTAGACGATGGGTTCGGCGTTGTAAGGAAGCTGAAGGGCAAACACCGTTGACTGACGAAAAGCGGAGCGGCAGGCCGGTGAGTGCAGTGACTCCACACAACATTCAGCAAGTTGATGACATCATTCGTAGTGACCGTCGGGTGACTGCAGATGAAGTGTGTCGCATTATTTCTCTTAGTAAAGGCAGTGTGATCACGATTATTAAACAATTGGGGTACTCAAAAGTTTGTGCACGGTGGGTTCCAAGAATGTTAGCCGATCAGAATAAAGAGGCAAGGAAAACAATAGCCTCCCAACACTTGCAGCGCTTCCGTTTGGAGGGAGATGAGTTTCTGAAAAAAACTGTGACCGGGGACGAAACATGGGTGCATTTTTTTGAACCCGAATCAAAGAGGCAGTCAATGGAGTGGCGTCACACAAGCTCGCCGAGGAAGAAAAAATTCAAAACTGTGCGATCGGCAGGGAAAGTTATGGCAACAGTTTTCTGGGATACAGAGGGTGTGATTCTGGTTGATTTTTTGGAGCAGGGATGCACAATAAATTCTGTTCAATACGTCACAACCCTCAACAAACTTAAAGCACGTCTTCAGCGAGTTCGCCCAACAAAATCAATGGCAGATGTTCTTCTTTTGCATGACAATGCAAGACCACACACCAGTCGTCACACCTCTGACGAGATTGTCAAAATTGGATGGGAAGTTTTGCCTCATCCCCCATACAGCCCTGACCTGGCACCATCAGACTTCCATCTGTTCGGGCCACTAAAAGAAGCTCATCGTGGGATTCATTTTGAAGATGAGGAGGCCGTCAAAACATCCGTGCGTCAATGGCTTAGGAAGCAGAGCTGTGATTTTTACCGTGCTGGGATACATGCCCTTGTTCAAAGATGGACCAAAACTGTAGAGATGGGCGGAGATTACATTGAAAAATGACAAAATGATCCTCAATGTTGTGGTTTTCAACCTATGTAATTTCATTTAAATTTCCTGACAATTAAACGTAGAAAAAAAAATAGGAGGCATTACTTTTTGACTGACCCTCGTATTTCTATTACATCCCACAATTCTCTTTTCTATCCCTACCTCACAAATAAGGAAACTTTCTACTTAAAACTACTAGGTTCAGCATTAAATTTTTATAGTTTATTATGCCGTCATTTTAAATTCTATACATACTGATAATTTATACTGAAAATTAATATTATTACTAACTTCTCCTCTCTCTCTCTCTCTCTCTCTCTCTCTCTCTCTCTCTCTCTCTCTCTCTCTCACACACACACACACACACACACACACACACACACACACACACATCAAACAGAATGTTATGTCCTCTTACTTGCTCTAATGAAGCCACCATTCTCTCCAAAGAATACACCTTTCTCAAAGTCAAATGAACATGGTCTTACACCCAACAATGTGGGCTCTGGAAAATCAGAGCCATTTGCAGTCAGACCCCTCAGGCAGCCTTCAAAACCAAAATCGTGTACCTGGAACACATCATGAACATGATATAAACTTGCTTATTGACTGAAAACATGAAATACTGCCTAATGCTGAAAGTAGTACCATACAGAGTATATAAAAATTTGTGAACAACATTTAAGGATCCAGCTCCTTATCTCATATAATGCTGTTTAAACTAACCTAACTCAAAAGATTATGTAAATATAGGTCTAAAAACGGTTAAGTTTCCTACTCATGGGGCTGTACATCAGTAAAAACAACATATCATTATGTTTGTCATCTGCTGCATTTTATGACTAGTTCAAAACGTATCACACAAAGTTTGCATCTTAAGCTTGAATGAGAATTCAATACCCCCATCATAGTTAATTCCAAATACCTCCAAGACATCTGCAATAGAGCATATCTCGTATCAGGCAGTGTTTCAAATTCTCCACCACATTGCCGTCATGTCAATAAGGCTTCTAAAATTCTGCAGTTAACAAGTAATAGTGGCTCCTGAATGCTCTGTTGATAGGGAAGCAGAAAGTACAGTGAGCATACCCTCTGTCAGATTTTTGGGCTTAAATGTGCAAATCTGATCACATAATCTCTTGAAGCTATTGGGGCTGCACTATTTGACACAGTGTTCGACTATTGCTTGTTGTATTTTTTCTCTCTTTTGGTATTCACTATGGACTTATCATGTATGCTTATGATGACCTTACTGTGTTTGGGGACTGTCAGCCTATTTGTATTCTTCCAGTCCCATCAAAAGTGTTAGAGAAAGTAGCTGCAAACCACATCAAAAACTTTATTGTAAAAAAATGATATAATTATAAGTAACCATTTTGGAATTCAACCAGGAGAAAACACTCTGGATGCAGTGAATAACTTTATTGAAAAGGTTGTCAAGTCAATGGATCAGAGGAATAAAGTTGCAGGTATCTTCTGTCATTTCACAAAGGCATTTGACTCCGTGAACCATGACTTGCTTATCCACAAATTAGACAAATATGGGACTACGGACAGTGCTCTAAATTGGCTAACATCATACTTACAAAACAGAAAACAATGGGTAGATATCACCTCAGATGCAGTAAATGATTACTCTAAATGGAATACAGTGCCACAAGGTGTGCCTGAAGGCTTCATTTTGGGGCCAATCCGGTTCTTATTCTACATAAAAGACTTACCCATAAATATAAATTCCCCATCAGTTCTGTCTGCAGATAACACATCTGTTTTAATTGAAGATGACAATGCAGAAAAAATTCTGAGCTCCATTGTAAGGACACAGGATACCTTAGAAAACTGGTTCCCGTTAAATGGGTTGAAACTGAACATTGCAAAACCCATATGGTACATTTAAAAACCAAACTTTCGAAATGTGTGGAACTTAAAATACAACACAACAATTAATCTGTGAAAGAAATTGATATAATCAAATTCCTGGGACTAAATGTGGACAAGAACTTGAGCTGGAATACACATACTGACTTCCTATCAAATGAACTAAGCAGTTTTGCATTTGCAATGCAAATACTAGCAAATTTCACTGACTTGAGTACACAAAAATTGCTTGTCATAGTTATTTTGAATCTGTCATTACATATGGGATACTTTTCTGGGGAAGTTCAAGTAGTGTATCTCGAATACTGAAACTGCAAAAGAAAATTGTCTCACATGTGTAAAGCACAACCAACAGAGTCTTGTCGTCCATTACATCAGAAACTGCAAATCCTAACTGTTCCCTCCACACACTGCATAAGCAGTTATAATCTTCGTACACAGCAGACAAACATTATTTGAGAAGAATCATTTTAACCATACATATAAGACAAGAAATAAGAATAATTTTATGCTACCCACACATCAGTTGAAATTATAGACACAGACTCCACAGTATATGGGGATGACAAAATACAACAACTTAATGGGCAAAAACATATTTAATATGAAGCAAGAAATTTTAAAAATGAAGCCACAGCAGATTGTGTGAGAGTAATGCTACTATTCAATAGAAGAATTCATAGAGGATGAAATGATCATTTGAGCAAGTGGTAATTAAGTGTTAGATTTTATTGTATGTTATGTATAACAAAACTGTATTATTATTATGATTCTGTCTGCTAACATCAACTGTTCTTTGTTTATGGTGAAATTTTACCACAATTTGATGTGTCTCCTGTACGTGAATCAAATAATTTACACTATATATGTTACAAGACAAATAAACCACAATTCACAATGATAGTGCCACACCTGAAGAGTTTAGATTTGTTCCCCATTGGTATGGGAAAATTTGGCAGAATTTTATTCTTATAAAAAGCTTTTACCTGCAGTGATGACAGTGCAGTAATTGTTTATGATAAATTTCCAGATAACTGTGTGTGAAACATTAATTTGTAAAGTCAGTCACATAGCTTGACTCTAGGTGACTATTCCACAACATCATGAATAGTGAGCCACTCCTTACAGTCTGTGCTCTTGGTCCATGTTCTGCCATTCATTTGAGGGACAAAACATCAATGTTTATATGTTATGGTGGGAGGATCCAAATGTGTTCCTTTCCATATCAGGAAGTTAAGGATACCTACATTTAGCTGTATACTTACTGCACAAGATATCTTATGGCATGAGGCAAAGAGTACATCATCATGTCCCTTCCTCCTTACGCCAATCCTGTTCCATTCATGAATGTTGGGGAGGCTAACTGTTCAGAAGTCTCTACACAAGCTTTAATTTTTGCTAATTTTCCATACCAGTGAATTTGTGAACTTCATGTGGGAGGAATTAATATGTTACTTCAATCCTTCTCACATTGTATGTCGGCAAATTTTAACAAGCCTCTTTCTAATGCTTTTAGACTGACACACATAGCTTTTATGTCTGGATATCCTGTTGTACAAATGATGTGGCTCTACTGTATTTCCATCTTTCAAGCTCTACATTAACTGCTTGCTAAAAGCTCATTATTTTAGCGCACTGTAATAAGTTGTAACAAGCAGAGTAACAATGACACTGATGCTAACTAGTCTACTTAGTACTGCGTATTTAGAAACTACTCATATGCAGTGACGTGGGCCTATGGGCAATGTGGCTGAATCAGGCAGGCAATATGACAATTTATGAGTATTTAAGAGCTGACTGAAACACAGGAACACAAAAATACACCAATAGATTGACTGCCTTGCAACTTGGAAACCAAACCATTTCTGAATCCAAATGTAAAATAAGGTAAATGCAACCATTCACCTATAGCAGACTGAGGTGTGGTGTTAAATCATACATAACAGAAAACAACATTCACACTAGCTTTTGAACCCTTGCTCTTTTTTTTTCTAACAAAAGCATATACATCCACACACAGAGATATCAGTTTCTTAAACCATACTGATATGAACAATTCTTATCATTTTTACATGAGGAATACAAGCCAATACTTCTTTCTGTACCTGCAGTACAATTAATAACTTGTGGTATTACGTACCACTTCAGAGGACTGATGTGTATCTCTATACACTTTTACTGACAAATAATACTTGCAATTGAAAACCGTAAAACAAGTTTTCATAGAGAAGAGTACAAATATTCTGTAGATTTATCTGTTATTTTTATTTTGCATGTGGAGAATCAAGCTGAGGGATGATGCATGTTTCCAAGATGGGGTAGCAATCACATTAACTTCACGACAGGAAGTACTTCTGTGGTCATGATTATAGAAGCTCTTAGCATTGTTGGGGCCCACTCTGGAAAAGCGCGAAGTCCTTGGAGAATACACATATTCTTGACAACAGTCATGGTGTTTACTCAAACAAATGAAATGTCATTCTTTAGACAGACCTGTTTGAAGATGTTTTATACTGGATGCTCTGTTTTGATGTTTTATGTTATCCAGTAGATGTTGTACATGGTTCTGGGAAATATACAGATTACATAAATGGAAGGTGTTTGTATAATTGCTCGAGAAAAACAGGAGCAGTAATATTACATTTCCTTATAGCAAATCGTGCAAGGAGGAAGTGAAGTCTTTCATCACCTCAGTCAAAGCTACAGTTGAGCAAATAAGAGGTAAAATCATAAATGGAAAGTCCAAGTTGGAACATCAACAATATTATGAAAAGGATAGGTTGCTACTCACTGTAAAAAATAGCACATTGCATAGTAATCTATACTTTTCATAGTATTGCAGGTAAGAGGTAAACAAGAACAATATTAAATCTTCATTGAATATATCATGTCCAACACAGCCAGAACCTTACAAATTGAAAAGTGACTCAAAAGTCTCATATGTTGTGGGAAAAGTTGTTTTTTGTGCACGCTTATTTTTGCTCAATTTGCTCTTCGATATTGGCAATAAAGGTTTATTTGGCTCAGTTTCTTTAAATTTTTCTTAACACATTCGTAAAGGAACATCTCTCATATTCCTAATACTTGGAAACTTCTGAATTCCCCTGTCAAAATAAAAACATAATCTGAATATAGCAAAACAGGATACCTTCACATTAAGCCTAACTTTTTCAACAATTTCTTGAGGAACACCTCCAAGAAATACTGGTGGTTCAACATTTATGGATTTTGTGTCTCCAGGTGAGTGTCCATCTCCTTCTGGTTGACCATCCACTATGAGACTGCCTGTTGTAAAATGTCGTGAAAATTCAACTGTGTGCCACATTCCATCATCAAATTTATTGGTGCTTGTGATATTGGCTGCTCCAGTTCCACAGTTGAATGCATGGACCAACTGAAAAGAGAACATACAGTAGTCTTAATTATCTGCTACTCAGTTTTGGTGGTTTCTTTACACATAGAGCTATTATCACAATTTGTACATAAAAATTCTCTAATGAGTAAAGTGTTCAGCTAGCAAGACACATTCCTAATTACATGACCCACACAGATATCTATTAAAAATAGATATGTTACAGAACAGAAGTGTTAAATCAACTATTTAAAAAAATCTTTAAAGTGGAGTGTTCTCCATTGTACGATATATCACTATTCTAGATGTAGGATCTGACAGGTCAATATCTTGACATAGATCTCCAGTTTGTGAGCAAACTGTTACTCTAGACACATCTGACTTATATTTTTACTGTGGTACACCAGTTGTCACTAGTGAAAATATTTCACATGATGGATTTGGTCTGTTATTAATTTGATTCAATTTGTTCGCAGCCCAGTCATTTGTCTCTTGTACTTATGCATGTTGGTGCGAAGCAGCAGTCTACAGTGTCTCATTGGTGTAATAGAAATATTTAAGATGAAAAGTACTCAGAAAAAGATGAGTAATAATATTTTTCTTCATTCTGCATGACTTTCTGTAGTGCTGGTGTAGGCTCTCTTATAGATATACTAATAAAATGTGATTGCCTGGAGCTGAACTTTGAAAAAATCTCAATTATCTGACGCATTTCCTCAATGCTCATGATGATGAAAGATATAAAGAGGCATTTGCCAACCAATCTCCTGGACAGCTGCTTTTGCAATTTAAGTGATATGTGATGTGGCATACTTAAAACACCCTCCTCGGCCATTTGCAAATATTTTCACCACATATCCAAGTTGGCAATACACGTCAACAATTATGATTACATTCCTGGAAAGCAAATTTTTGTCATAAAGCTTTCATTATTATAACAGATACACTGTGTTCAAAAGTACGTGGGCACTTGGCTGAAAATGGCTTACAACTTCACAGCGTTCTCCATCGGTAATGCTAGAATGCAATATAGTGTTGGCCCATCCTTAGCCTTGATGACAGCTACCACTCTCTCAGGCACACATTCAATCAGGTGCTGGAAGGTATCTTGGGGAATGGCAGCCCATTCTTCATGGAGTGCTGCACTGAGGAGAGGTATCAATGCCAGTCGGTGAGGCCTGGCACGAAGTCAGTGTTCCGAAACATCCCAAAGGTGTTCTATAGGATTAAGGTCACCACTCTGTGCAGGCCAGTACATTACAGGGATATTATTGTCATGTAACCAATCCAACACAGGCTGTGCATTATGAACAGGTGCTCGATCATGTTGAAAGATGCAGTCGCCATCCCTGAATTGCTCTTCAACAGTGGGAAGCAAGACAGTGCTTAAAACATCAATATAGGCCTGTGATGTGATAGTGCCAAGCAAAACGACAATGGGTGCAAGCCTCCTCCATGAAAAACACAACCACTCCATAACACCAACGCCTCCAAATTTTACTGTTGGCACTACACACGTTGGCAGATGACATTCACTGGGCATTCGCCATACCCACACCCTTCCATCAGATCGTCACATTGTGTACCGTGATTCATCACTCCACACGTTTTTCCACTGTTCAATTGTCTAATGTTTATGCTCCTTACACCAAGCAAGGCGTTGTCTGGCATTTACTGGCGTGATGTGTGGCTTATGAGCAGCCGCTTGACCATGAAATCCAAGTTTTGTCACCTCCCGCCTAACTGTCATAGTACTTGCAGTGAACCCTGATGTAGTTTGGAATTCCTGTGTGATAGTCTGGATAGATATTTGCCTATTATACATTACGCCCCTCTTCAACTGTTGGCTGTCTCTCTCAATCAACAGAAGAGGTCAGCCTGCACGCTTTCGTGCTGTATGTGTCCCTTCACATTTCCACCTCACTATCACATCGGAAACAGTGGACCTAGGGATGTTTAGGATTGTGGAAGTCTCACACACACATGTGTGACACGAGTGACACCCAATCACTTGACCACATTCGAAGTCCGTGAGGTCCGCAGAGCACCCCCATTCTGCTCTCTCACGATGTCTAATGACTACTGAGGTCGCTGATACAGAGTATCTGGCAGTAGGTGGCAGCACACTATACCTAATATGAAAAACGTATGTTTCTGGGGGTTCCGGATATTTTTGATCACACAGTGTATGTGTCATCTTCTGCAAATAGATAGTGCCTTTAGTATCAGAGGTTGCTTTCTTTGTGAGGATTCAGCCAGTCCCACATTTTTTTTTCTTTTCCCCATCCTCAGCAGCAGTCTTAGCAAGTAGAGATGCACTAATGATCAACAGCAAATTATTGTAGTTTCTCTAAATAGCATATTTTTTAACTTTGTCCACGGAGTGGAAATATTGTTTATCCATTGACTGCTCACAGTTTATGACATCTGCTAATTCTTGGATTGCTTAACATGGATTAACGTGTTCAGAAGGACTTCATCAAAATCCCCTGGCCTTCCTGAACACTGTGAATCGTCAACATATATTTCAAATGACCACATCATTTTCTTATGATGATTTCCCCAGTGTCATTCTCCTGATAAATAGTACAAAGGTTTCTGATATCCTCTGTCTTTGCTCTTCAATTAAACTCCAAAAGAAAAGTCAGTATGAGGAAGGACGCAAGGATGGTGTAGTGGGAATCAGATACGCCTTTGGACAGACGACTTCACAGCCACACAGCAACACAAGAAAGGTTACACATGATACAATGAAAATAGGTAGAGGAAGATGGAGGAAGGGGGGAAAAGGGGGAGGGGGAAAGAGAGAAAGGAGAAGATGAAGAGGGGGAAAGTGAGGGGAGAAAGGATAGGGGTTGAAAAATGGGGCAGGGAAGAGAGGTTGGGAGAGGGAGAGGGAAAAATTCCTGCATTGGGTGAGCGGGGGGCAGGGGGGGGGGGGGGGGCACAGAAGAGTAGTGTCAGAAGGCAGTGCAGAATCAGGACCGAGAAGGAGTGGTATGGACAGAAGAGACAAGGGAAAAGAGAAGGTGAGGCAGTGAGAACAGACTAGCAAAGGTGTATGCCATGGGGATCACGAGACAAAAGAATTCCCAACTGCATAGTCCAGAAAAACTTGTGCTGGAGGGGAGTATCCAAATGGTCATCATAGTGAAGCAGCTGTTGAAGACATTTGTGTTGTGGTGTGCAGCATTTTTGGCAGTTGGATGGTCAAGTTTGCATTTTGTCACAGTTTGGCGGTGGGCATTCATGTGAGTACACAGTTGGTTAGTTGCCATGCTCACATAGAACCTGCAGTATAGCTGATACGTAACATGGCTCCTTTCACACTTGGCTCTGTCTTTTATTGGGTGGGAAATGCCTGTGACAGGACTGCAGTATGAGATGATGGGTAGGTGTATGTGATGGGTCTTGCACCTGGGCTGACCACAAGGCAAAGACACATGTGGTGGAGTAATGAGAGTAAGATTGGTATAGGGATGGACAAGGACATTCTTTAGGTTGGATGGGTGACTGAACACTATGATGGTGAATGTGGGTAGTGTATCCCACACCTCAGGGCACAATGTGAGGTAGTCGAAGCCCTGGTGAAGTATGTGGTTGAGCTTCTTAAAGCCAGGGGATACTGGATGATCAGAGGAACGCTTCTTGGTCGTTGATTAACAGGTTTAGTAGCGTCAGAGCAGCGGACTGCATGGGAGAGTGTTTTTGGGTGAGCTGGCTAGGATACTGTCTGTAAGTAAAGCTTCTCACAATGCTATTGGTATATTTTGACACCACCTGCTCTGCACTGCAGATGCAGCATCAAGGGATGGCAAGGCTGAAAGGATTTTTTGACATGTGTTGGATGACAGCTCTCAAAGTGGAGGCTGCTGGTGGCTGGTGCACTTGATATGGATAGACGTATTTATGGAGTCATATGAGAGGGCAGATCAACATCTGGGAAGGTAGCTTGATGACTTAAGAAGGGTTAGGTGAATTGGATTTGGGAATGTGTTGAGGTTATGGAGAAAAGAGTAAGGTTGTCCTTGCCATGAGTGCAGATCTTGAAAATATCATCAATCAATCTGAACAGGTTTTAAGTGTTGACTGTATTGGAAGAACATCTTGTCTTGTTCAGATTCATTGATGACAGTTTCATGATCCAGAATCATGGCAAGGATGACCTACGCTCTTACCTCCATAACCTCAACACCTATTCCCAAATCCACTTCACCTGGTCTTTCTCAACTCAACAAGTTACCTTCCTATGTGTTGATCTCCACCTCTCAGGTAGGTCCATAAATACGTCTGTCTGTATCAAGAGCAGCAACCATCAGCAGTACCTTCACTTTGAGAGCTGTTACCCTTTACATATCTAAAGGTCTCTCCCTTACAGCCTTGCCATCTGTGGGCAATGCAGTGGAAATGAGGAGCAGTCAAAATATACTGATAACCTTAGCAGAACCTTTACTGACAGACAATATCCTATTCATCTCACCCATAAAGAAGTTTTCCATACCATCTGCACCTCTGACACCAGTATATCTGTTAACCAGCTGCCGAAAAACGCTCCTCTGATCACCCAGAATCACCTCGGCCTTGAAAAGCTCAGGTACATCCTCCACCAGGGCCTTGACTACCTAACGTCATGCTCTGAAATGAGGGATCTTCTACCCAAAATCCTACCAACATCCCCCAAAGTTGCATCCCACTGTCCACCCGCCCTACAGAATACTCTTGTCCACACCTATATCCGTCCTACACCTAATACTGCTCCCTTAGGGTTATTCCTTGTGCTAGGCCCAGGGGTAAGATATGTCCCATACATCCAACCACCACCTTCTATCCCAGCCTGGCCACAGGCATTTCCCAACCAATATAAGGCAGGCCCATGTGAGAAAGCAGCTATGTTATATATGAGCTACACTACAATTTCAGTACAGCATTCTATGTGGGCATGACAACAACCAACTGTCTACTCGCATGAATAGTTACTGCCAAACTGTGGCAAACCGCAAACTTGACCACCTAGCTGCAGAACATGCTGCACATCACAACACAAATGGGCCTTTTGAATACTCCCTTCCAGCACAGTTCTCTCTTAACTATGCAAATGGGAATTGTCTCTCCAACACACCCTGTGCTGTCTCAATCCCCATGGCCTAAACCTGTGCTAACCTGTTCCTACCACCTCACCTTTTCTTTTCTCTTGTCTCTTCTGCCCATACCACTACTTTTCTGCCCAAATTATGCACTGCTTTCTCCCACTACTCTCCCTCTCCCTTCCCACAATGCAGGAATTCTCCATCTCCCTCTCCTCCCACCTCTTTCAAACCAACTTCCTTTCAACTCCCCTCCATTTCTCCCTCTCCATCTTCAACTTTCTCTCCTTTTCTCTCCTCCCCATTTCCATTTTCCCCCTTCAGTTTCCTCCTCTCTCTTGAATATCTCCTTTTGTTGTATCCCATGACGTGTTTGGGTGCCTGTGTGGTTGTGTGTGTGTCAATGTGTTACCTATTGCTGGAGAAAGAGCTAGTGCATGAAAACAAATGTGAATGCTCTTTTCTTTTATGTCTTACTGTGCATCATGCATCAGCCCACTTTAGATTTGCATGGACATAAACTGCAAGATGTCTTCTGAATCATTTTGAAACGTGACAAACAAATTGTTAACATTTGAAAAGTGCAGTTACATTGTAGAATTAAACAAGAATACTTCTGGATTAACATTTTTGTCTAATGATATTGAACAGACATTTATTTTGAGCAACCTTATGTATCTGTAACACTGAGATCTATAGAAAAGAATAATAAATGTAAAAAGTGTTAGTTGATTACTAACCCTTCCATTCCTCATATAAAGAGAAATAAAATCGATATGTTTTATATCTGCTACATAGAATAGAACTCCCTCTGAAGAATGTGTTTTAAATTGAAGACTAAAGTCGTATCTATTCTTCAGGCGGCCTGGTAACCTGTCGAACAGTATTCTGCTATTTTCTGCTCTACCTGAAATATTTTAAAAATTAGCATCTCATAATATATTTAATATAATACTAAGACACTTCAAAACATCAAAATACAAGGTCACGCATCTTTTACACACCACTAAACTAAATGTCAGACTGGAAATACTTACTGACAAAATATCCATGTGTCTCAAATGAGGCCTCTGGATCATAAGCTGGTCGCAGTGGTAGTCTGCACTGATCAGGAGGTGGTTCTGTGGTAGTGGTGGTGGTGCTTGGAGTTGTAGTAGAGGTGGTGGTTGTTGTTGTTGTAGTTGTGGTAGTGGTGGTTGTAGTTGTCATTGTAGTCGTGACTGCTTCAGGTGTTGCCTCTGGTACAAACTCTATAACACAGAAAATCAAACAGTAGTAAAACTTTTGTATGATCTCCAGTGTAACTGATTAATAATGTACTTCTAGGTGTGTAGCTGAGCTGTTTTCAATATTTCAATGACTGACCCAGTCAACTTTTTCAGGTAATGCAAGCTGTGTTGTTGTGTGTACTCGCTTTCTGGACTCTGACCAGAATGGCTGGAGTCCAGGAAATGAGCACACACAACAGACATGTTTGATACGTGACATGTCAGGTGAACAGGCAGGCCAGGGAAGCAGTGGTACCCATCATTCTTCGAAGAAGGCTTGCACATTCCTCGCCCCATGCAGCCAAGTGTTATCCTGCTGAAATATGGCATGTGGAATTGCTTGCAGAAGTATGGTGCTTTGGGCTGCAAGACTTCTCTAACATAGCACTAGCTGTTCAGATTGCCCACAAGACATAAGAGGCAAGATTGCATGTTACAGGCAATGGTGCCTGAAACCATCACGCTTGACATTTGTCCACTATGTCACTTGACAATGCAGTCTTCCCAACTGTGTTCACCATGGCGACATCAAATGCACACGCAGCCATCACTGTAGGACAAGTTGAAGCAAGAACTGTCCAAAATCACTACATTTCTCCACTCAGCGCACCAGTGTCAGCTTTATGCGCCCATCACAGTTTGCGGTGTTGGTGGTTTCTGGTCAATGGAAGCCAACGCAATGGCATGCCACCAGTCCAGCCCGCAGAATACAATGCCAAACTGTCAATGCACACATGTTCATGCCATTGCAGTGCTCCAACATAATTCCAACACTGTCGAAGAAACTGTTCTGTCCATTACAGTCAAGCAGACAAGGTGGCAGTCATCTCATGCTGTGATCACATTATGCTCTCCAGTACCCTATCAGTGCTGTATGGCCCTCTTCTCTCCAGTGGTTCCATATACACCTCACTGGTTGAAGCAGCATGCCCCATACAAGCTGCAGTGTCAAGGATTGACAGACCTGTCTCCTGGAGTCCAATCATTCTGCCTTGTTAGAACGCTTTCACATGCTGATATTCCATGCTGTGATGTTGGTGAGGCATAGTGGCACTTAGTTACATGTTTGTACTTTGTATGACAGCTCCACACCAACTAAGCATTGCACAACACTGACCTGTCTGGTCACACAAAAGGAGGCACTGTTGGGCCTAAATGCACACCAATTCTCAGGCATTTAAATCACTTATTGTGGTTCCACTGTTCTACACATCCTCTCATCATGGCATGTTGCACACCAGTGCTATGATTGTGATATGTGCCAGCCAATTATTGTGCAGTTAAGTGTATGTATACTTCTTCCTTTTTGAACCCAACAAAGGGCTAAAAGACTCTAAACAATAATTCATTTGATGAATTGAAGAACCTCATGGAGATGAGAGAATACCAGTATCAGGTGTCATAACATAGCATGAAAATGAATGTTAATATTTTATGAACAGAGAATTATAATTTTGTTGTGTATTATTGTCCTATGCTCTGCAGTAAGGAGAAGTACAGGTAATAACACAACTCGGAGCTAAAATATAGTTGAAAGTATTTCTCTTGATGGTTTAATAGATGTTTGTAATTTCAACAAGGCAGTAAAGCCTTCCGTAAACTGCTTGAAAAGGGTAAGCATTAGATACAGTTAACAACCCAAGAAATTCTTTCACTAGTTTAAAACTAAAACTTAAAATTCTTGATATTGTCCTTCATGCTAGCTTTGAAAGAGGTGTGCCATATAAGGGCAATGGAAATAGTTTTCTGTGGCAATGTCCTTCAAATCAATCACTAATGCAAACAACACAGCACAGAAAAATCAAATACACATTTCTATTAACCTTGCAGACAGAGTGATAATTGTTATAATTAAATGAAATTGCTATCCAGTGTGTGAGTATATGTTGAAGACAGATTTCATCATTTTCATACAATATGAAATGCTTTTGCAACAAGTCAGAAAGTGTTAACAAAATCAATAAATTCTGTAGCCATATGTTTGAGGAAGTTCCAGATTAAGAGTTGACAAAACCAACAGATTTTGAGGAAATGGGCGAAAGAACAGGTAGGCTGCATTCATAAGTGATCTGGGACATATCACAAATGTTGATAGGAATAGTGGACATGGATATACAAGCATATATATGTAAATCATAAAGATGTACCTCTGAGAAAATTGTAGGGATAAGGTATTGTATGTAACAATGAGTGCATCAGAACATTTAATGGTACGCAACATAAGACAGTACACAAAATATAAGAATCAAGTGCTCTGTCATGCTTCTATTTAAATGTGTTCCATAACAGAAATTTCAAGGTGGAAAAATAAATAAACTTAGAATAGGCAAACACTCATCTGAAGATGAATGGTGTGTGCATACATAAGAGAATGCTTTAGAAAAAAATAATATTACGGCTCACTACTAGTTCAAGTTTATGTCTGTTACGTTTGAGTATGTGCCACTTATCATTCACCTGTAGGTGAGTGATTGGTTTTTAGAATTTTTGCTCATTTCTTCTTTGAAAATGTTGATTATTGCCTGTTAATACAATATGAAAGAGCTGCCACATGTTCAGAGAATATCTAATAATGAGTCTTTTGGGATTCCCAAAATATGGACAAGGCTTTTACAGTATTCTGGCAGTCAACTAAAGTGTTGTCATTAATGAAGCAGTTTGGAAATCCAAATAGAAAACTTGGAAATTAAAATAAGAATATGATAAGACACAAAAGTGGCAGTTCCTTGCCAGTTATCAAAATTAAAAGAACCACATTTGCTTGCACAGGCAGAAACCCACAATAGACAGCCTGGTTATATGAGCTACACCAATATCATCCATCTGATACTTTATACAAAATCTCAGGTGGTATCCTGTTTGTATATCAAATAAATAATAGGTAAACAATTAAAAGCATTGAAATGCAGCTAATGCAGATTGAGTATACATAGTTGCAAAATGTACAGAAAGTTTTCATCAGCACAGATGAAATTCGTGCTGGCATAAAGTAGGATATCAAAACTGTCAAGTGACCGTGTAAGAAAACAGCAATCGTGTGTGAAGTCTGAGGAAAACAAAAGAAGAAAAGAGGAACACATAAACGAAATATATGGGAAAACAATTTTTTTATCTGTTGAATTCACAACATAATTTAACTTGGTACATTCACCCTTTAACATTGACTAGCTGAACAAAAATCTTTCACAAGTGCTGGAAGACACTTGAACTGTTTCGTAGCACTGTAATGCAAATCTTGCAATGCAATCTTCTTTATAAATCACATCACACAGTGATACTTATAGAATAAAGACGCTAAGTTAATATTTTTTTGAGATTTCTTTTATACTATTAATAATCTGCTTGGTAACAATGTCAGGCATTCCTTACCTACTCCTGGACGATCTGTTGCATGCTCCACTTCTGTTTTTTCTTCAGGTTCTTCCACAATGGTGTAATCTTCATCATAGGAATCTGCAACAAAAAGTAAAAAGTGTCCATTTCTGGTTAAAAGGAGCACTTAAACTTGGTAACTGAAACAGTGCAATTGACACTTAAACTGAAACTAATGACATGAAGGGAGGAAGATTAGACTTTAAAAACCTGTTGAGTTTGAGGTACAAATTAATTACAGAATTTTAATCTGTCACCTAAGAGTAAATGCTGTTATGCCAATGAAAAGGTCCTAATAGAATATAAATAATTTAAGGAGTGAAGTTCACCAAATTGTAGAGGTGATGAGTCATGGAAAGGCTGTTAAACAAGACCGCTTTCAGATGAATCATTTTTCCAGCTAAAGTACACATGCACACTGATACATACATACATATATATTCAGGAGCACTCAAACATGTATGGCTTTATTGTGGAAACTGACTACATAGTGCCAGCCAGCACAGTAGGTCTGCAGCTCGATGAGGGTGAGGGGTTGTGCTGAATTGAATGGGCGAAGCGAGATATGAAGCAGGGAGGGTTTGGGAAGGGTAACTAATGGCTATGAATGAGAGTCAGCACAAGAACTTACTGATTCTCCCTTCCAGCTGTCAGCCACACTTCCCAATTCTCTCTCCCACTCCCTGCCTTCTTTCTCCTCTCAACCACTTCACACGATACAAACCCTCACACACCCATCCCAGTCGAGCTGCATACAGTTCGTGTGTGTGTGTGTGTGTGTGTGTCCATACAACACAAATGCATTTATTTATTTCACATGCAACATGAAACTTTTTTTCCATACAGTGAGCTTGAAAATTCTAATATGATTGTTGGGACTGCTTCAGATGAAGAAATATAACTGAATCTGTTTCATTGTAGTCTGGTTTAGTAACTTCTACAACTGGATATAACATGTGACATAGAAGGTGGATTCTTTCCATCTGCTACATTTTCTAGTCCCCATAATACCATATTTACTCGAATCTAAGCCGCACTTTTTTTCCGGTTTTTGTAATCCAAAAAAACGCCTGCGGCTTAGAATCGAGTGCAAAGCAAACGGAAGTTCTGAAAAATGGTGGTAGGTGCCGCCACAACTAACTTCTGCCGTCGAATATATGTAGCGCTACACAGGTATGCTTTGTAGGCACAAAGATAAATAGTTGCGCCAAAACCTCTGCGTCAGTAAATAAATTTAAAAAAAAAGGTGGAAGATGAGCTTTTTTTTTCTCCGCCCCGAGTTTTGACCACTGCATTTTCTTACATTATCCAACGAAGTAAATACAAATTCCGTATTGTTCGACTTCGAATGTAGCATAATTTCTATGTACTACGAAAATCCGACTGGCAAGACTGTTTGGTATGTTTGTCAATATGGCCAACTCTACGTTCTGAATTTTTTCCTACCTGTGAGAAGAGATGGTTGCTAATGGGAACCTGATGAAATGTGAATCACATGCAGTATTCTCTTCACCATACGAATAATATGAATATATACATTTTGCCATGTATTCTTTCGTGTCTGCTGCTATCTCATTTAAATGCTGTCTGCCTAATTAACTATGAAACTAGAGCGAATCAACAGCAAACGTGGAAGAATATACATATCGTGTCATGTTTATATTCGTATTATTCTTATGCCTAATAGTGATACAGTCAGAAATGAAGCACGGCAACTGACTAGATTTTTAAATTTAAGATGACTCTAATTTCTGTGCAGAATTTGATGTACTAAAGAAGCGGCCGCAAAGATTTTCAAACGGAGAAAAATTTTCGCCTAACTCTCGTTCAGAACATGTTCTATCATACACAGTGTATTATTTGGTTCTTGTTGATCATTATCAAAGAAAGCAGCAGTGTAAGTAACAACAAATAGTAGTCTCTTGCCATTGTTTCGCTAATGAGACGGTTCCTATTTTTTTTTTTTTTTTGCAAGCCCTGCCACGAGCGGTGACAGGCCGTAAACAGGCACTATCAGAATGCGACAAACAATGCATGACACAGTACAGTAATGCATTTTCAGCTTAGAATGACGTAAACACCTATAACAAAGAAAACGGCACTTATCAGATCAAAGCAAAATAAGCAATCGATTCAAACCAGACGAAGCACGTGAAAAAGGAAGAGTACCCGTATAAATACGGACGGAGCGCCTGACGCATGGCAATGGCTACCTGGTAAAGCTTAACTGCTAAGCTTACGACTCGAACCAAACTATTGTAGCTGTATCGTCATTCATTCGACCTAAATTGTGTTTCATATTACAATGGACCAACTTTGTTTCGAATTGGAGGTGCGGCCTAAAACTTTTCTCTCCCCTTGAATTTCGAGTCTCAAATTTCACGTACGGCTTAGATTCGGGAATTTTTTTTCCCATGGTTTCGAGTCTCATTTTTCAGGTGCGGCTTAGATTCAAGTGCAGCTTAGATTCGAGTAAATACGGTAAACTGTAAAGACTGAATCTCACTGGAATTTATTATTCAGATCATTAATTTAGCTATCCAAATTCCATCATTGTAATTACCTTTCATAAGGGCACTCATAATTAAATGTTATGACTAACTGATGTTTGTAATCTAGTTCACTACATGCAAAGCTTTATGTGCTAATCAAGGTAGTTGGGAAAAGTGACCTTCACTACTCGAAAGTTAGGCACTCTGAGTTTTCTATAAGGTATTTTAAATTACCTAAAATTAATTATCTTCCAAAATAATTGAACTTGAAGTTCACAGCCACTGACAGTTTCCATTGCAGATTTCATCATAGCCACTATTAGATTCCGAACTTTGACAGCATAATAAATGAAAAGCACCAGTTTGCTTTTGTTACCCTAATTTTTCTGTACAATGCAATGTACAACACTGGTTAATTAACACACTCATTAATAATTTCATGTAATTTTCTCTAATTTGCAACATGATTCTTATTCATATAAACAAGGAGCTTCACAATGTGAAAATATAATAGTCCCACGTATTTCTCTAAATTTCTAACTAGCAACATCTTCTATACGCCAAAATCACATTAGTTGTAGCAGTTCATGAAGAACAGTAAATCCCAACCCAGCCATTTTTCAAAGCATTATGTAATTTTCAAAATAAAAGTCTGTTCTTATGCCTGTCTATTAATAATCACATGCCGACCAAAATAGCCAGTCCGCAGTGTGAAAGTACATGAGTAACATCTATGTTTGAGTGCATTCTCAGTGTGACTCGTGCCACAAGTATGTTCATTCTGCATATGAAAATTTGCACACCAGTGACTGTGAAACTGTAAAATTTTAATGTTAAGGAATTCCAAGTAATTTCTGTTATCCAAAGGAAATAACAGTTTGACTGATTTGCATTGTAATTAGTGCTCCTCTACGACTTATCTTAGAAGAAAGATTAAGAAAAGGCAAACCTACGTTTCTAGCATTTGTAGACTTAGAGAAAGCTTTTGACGATGTTAACTGGAATACTCTCTTTCAAATTCTGAAGGTGGCAGGGGTAAAATACAGGGAGTGAAAGGCTATTTACAATTTGTACAGGAACCAGATGGCAGTTATAAGAGTCGACGGGCATGAAAGGGAAGCAGTGGTTGGGAAAGGAGTGAGACAGGGTTGTAGCCTCTCCCCAATGTTATTCAATCTGTATATTGAGCAAGCAGTAAAGGAAACAAAAGAAAAATTCGGAGTAGGTATTAAAATTCATGGAGAAGAAGTAAAAACTTTGAGGTTTGCCGATGACATTGTAATTCTGTCAGAGGCAGCAAAGGACTTGGAAGAGCAGTTGAACGGAATGGACAGTGTCTTGAAAGGAGGATATAAGATGAACATCAACAAAAGCAAAACAAGGATAATGGAATGTAGTCAAATTAAATCGGGTGATGCTGAGGGAATTAGATTAGGAAATGAGACACTTAAAGTAGTAAAGGAGTTTTGCTATTTAGGGAATAAAATAACTGATGATGGTCGAAGTAGAGAGGATATAAAATGTAGACTGGCAATGGCAAGGAAATCGTTTCTGAAGAAGAAAAATTTGTTAACATCGAGTATAGATTTAAGTGTCAGGAAGTCGTTTCTGAAATTATTTGTATGGAGTGTAGCCATGTATGGAAGCGAAACATGGACGATAAATAGTTCGGACAGGAGGAGAATAGAAGCTTTCGAAATGTGGTGCTACAGAAGAATGCTGAAGATTAGATGGGTAGATCACATAACTAATGATGAGGTATTGAATAGAATTGGGGAGAAGAGAAGTTTGTGGCACAACTTGACGAGAAGAAGGGACCGGTTGGTAGGACATGTTCTGAGGCATCAAGGGATCACAAATTTAGCATTGGAGGGCAGCGTGGAGGGTAAAAATCGTAGAGGGAGACCAAGGGATGAATACACTAAGCAGATTCAGAAGGATGTAGGTTGCAGTAGGTACTGGGAGATGAAGAAGCTTGCACAGGATAGAGTAGCATGGAGAGCTGCATCAAACCAGTCTCAGGACTGAAGACCACAACAACAACAACTGAAGTGTTATTGTCACTGAAATCAGTGACAATTGGACAAGATGAATCTGGTTAGGGAGTAACTTGATTGAACTACAACAGTATGATCATCTTTAACACACTACTGTAGGACAGTGTTAACTGTATATGTGTGAACTGTTTATTTTTTGCTCCAATAGAATACTTAACTTTGCCTCTGTAAACAGGGGGTGCTAATTCTGGATAGATGCACTCATTATTTTTTGTAGTAGATAAACTGGTCAGCATTACTGTGTAAATTTTTGAATGAAAACCATTCCACACTTTTGTAGACTTTCAGTTTTGAGGTGATCAAGATTGGTGCTACTGAGGATGAGACTACAAAATCCAGGTGCGTTCTGTCACAAACATAGACAGTGGTTTTAACATCACATTACCTTGAAACGGACAAACTGTGGTTACTCCAAAGAAAATAAGCGGTCTGACTACAGGAACTGTACTGAACTCTTAAGACAAAAATGAAAGCTGCATACAACAAAGATTTTTATGGAACAAATATGTATAACAGTATATTTTCTTTACTAAAATAATTTTTGCATTTCTTCCTTCACTTACCTGGAATTCTTACAGGTGGCTGTACTACCTGGTCAGCTGCCTGACATTTTCCAAGAATTACCCCAGAATGCTCTTTAGCATTGGCAAAATTAATAAACACTCCATTAACAACTGCATCTCCCAAGCAGCCAATAAACGGCTTAGCAGAAGCTGCTGCACCAATTGCAGGTTCAAAATCAGGAGGCAATCCTCCAAAAAACAAAGTGCCATACATGAAATGGAGTGCTGCAGGTGCTGTGTCCGTTCTGAAAACACATTAGAAATCGTTTTAATACAGATAAGTCTGAAATATCTTTAAAATTTATGTTGGAGCTGTATTCAGGCCTAGAATTAGTTCTAATTTAGCTACGTCCTACTGAAAATCTTAGCCTGACTCAACAGAATGATTACTTCATTAAAAGGAAAAGTTCTGATTCTCCTATATTCCAAATTCTATGTGTTAAAGAACCAATCTATGAGAAAGATAACATTTCACCATGCAGAAAAAGTGTTACACAGTACAAAGGCATCTAAAGCAAATTTGAATATTATAGCTCAGCTATCAAACTTTTCTTCCTCTTTAGAGAACACACTCATGAGAACATACAACCTTTTGACTCTTACCTACATGTATGCTGCTTGGGGTGGGGGGCATAGAAAAGAGGAAAGCAGTGTGCCTGATGAGTAAGGGAATGAGTATAAAGAGATTGGTATCTAGGCCAAGTACAGTGAGATACAAAGGGAAGCACAAAGCTGTGAAGAGGGGAACTCAGGATGAGGGGGAGAAAGGACAGATGACTCGGAAGGCAAAATGTTGTAGGTGTGATTTTACAAATAGTGAGCCAACTGCAATAGCATACTCAATGCAGAATCAATCAGAGAATTAAAAATGATCATCCAATACTTACGTGAAAGTGTCAAAGTCATCTACATCCAAGTGTAGTGCACTACTGTCATGGGTTGCGGTAACAACATGCCATTGGTTATCATTGTACTGTGTAGACTGGCTACTATGTAACTGTTCTCGCTGACTGCTGAAAACCAAACGACCATCCTGTAGTGACAAGGATGCAACATTGTTTTGACTTTGATCTGTTCCATAGAACAACAGACCATCACTGACTTCTGTCTTGAACCTGAGACTCAATTGCAGTTGGTTTGTGGAAGATGCATTGGGCCACTTTATATATCCTGGACTTCTATCACTGAATGAAATTAGACTTGCAACCTATAAGGAAAGAACAGAACTGTATTAATATCTAAATTTGTTTATTATTTTTTTTCCATGCATGAGCAAACATTCAGACATATTTAAACAATGTGCTTTTTCTAACTATGACACTTATTGAAGAAGACGACAGCTTGGACTTACCCAAGTACTCTGATTACTTTTTTTTTTGGAGAGAATAACTCCAGAACTTTAAGGGCCTGAAGATATGTAGTAAGGTTGGAAGAGGAATGAAATAAGATGAAATCAGATATGGTATAGTAATCATAAGAGTGGCAAAAAAATTAAAATCAAATAAAACTGAAATCAGGACATATTCCACAATACATGGATATAATTCAATTGTAGGCTTCACTCCAGACAGAAAAATTGAAGACCATATTATGATATTGATGGAAACCCAGACAAAATAGCAAGATTAATTTCATAAATAACAAAAAGATATTCCTTGCAAATCCTTCAAGTCAGTGCATCAATGGGTTCACAACATTATGAGGAGGTAGAAGACTTCTACAAAGACAATGGAAATTGATAAATGACAACAAGATGATAACAGGATATTTTAATGCAAAGTAAGTCAAAAAATAAAGAAGGATTCTTCTGTGGGAAACTCTGGGGTATCAGAAATGACAGAGGTGGTATGTTAACAGATACATTCAACACCCTACATACAGCTTTAGAATTTTCCTTTGTGTGAGACATCAGGTGCCAGATTCATGTACTGATTTGAAAATTTATATTTGCATATTTTACTGTTTGCATTGCTTTTGCATAATCTATCACTGATTTTATCAATACTCATTTGTATTGTGAAATTGCAAACATTCACAAATGCCATGGTAAACTCGTACTGTTATTGTCAACTGTAGGCTTAAACTTCTTTGTGCTCTTTTAAAATTTTGAAGAATAGTAGGCCTATTTTTATTAAAAACAATCATTTTCTAATTTCATTGTATAATTATAAGAGAATAAGTTGTTTTTGAGAACTTTCGGATGCTAATAAAACTACATTTTTGTAAGTTACCCGTAACCTGTCCTGGAAATCTTATTTCATAGCAAGTCAGCATTAGTGATTCACAGTCACTGCCGATGAATAGATCATCCTAGATTTCATTGCATATCAATGCAAATTAACATGCATTTTTGAGAATTTGCAGAAGTTACTGTTGTCCTGTGCATGATTTAATTTATAGTAAATAGGTATCTGTGATTTAGTTATTGTAACAGATACTGTACGTAACATATTGTGTTACATCTAGCTTTCCCATAAAGAAGAGTATGTATTATCCACATTTATCATAAATTAATTCTGTTTTTGAGGTTGCTAACAACCATAATTAACCTCAAAGTTTCAGGAAACTAATAATTTTTACCACAGGTTTTTCTTGCCTTAATAGAAACCTCGTTTTGTGCATTTGCTTCAATTCTTACAGGGAATTAGTAATTTTGTAGCACAACAAATTGAAAGATAATCAGCAGGCTTAGTTCAATACACTGCACCAGTTAAAATGTAGTCCCCTGTGAATGCTGTTCTTGAACACATGATGAGTTGGTTGACATTCGTAAGCAGCTGCAAATTGCTCTGACTACTGTCAAACAATTGGCAGCTGCAGTGAATCAGTGAGGTAAAAGAGCTTCCAAGAGTCGTGTACCTGTGGTACAGGTATTAAAGGTACACCAAATACTATCTTCTCCTGTGCATCCTGTCATCTCTCATTTGCAGCAAAGGGCCAGAGTCTGAAGTGCTCCTGAAGAGCAGCAAAGCTCACATACTACTACATACAGAAAGCTGGTTGAAACCTGAAACTGATGGAAGTGAGATTTTTGGGGAAATTTTAATTGTATATCAAAAAGAAAAGGCTAATGGGAAATGGAGGTGGTGTATTTGCCACAGCAGACAAGAAACTTGAATCCACTGAGAAGCTGTATGTGAGATTGTTGGGGCAAAACTCAGTATGAGAGGTGGGCACAAAATAGTAACTGGATCCTTCTATCACCCACCAGACTCATCTCCTGTTGTAACCAAAAACTTTACACAAAATCTCAGTTTACTTGTACATAAGTTCCCCAATCATAGTATAATCACTGGTGGAGACTTTAACCATCCAGCAATCAATTGAGAAAATTACAGTTTTGTTAGTGGTGGGCATGATAAGACATCTTGTGAAACATTACTTAATGCTTTCTCTGAAAGTTACTTTGAACAGATAGTTCAGAACGCCATCCACTATAGAAATATATTGGATCTAATGGCAACAAATAGACATGACCTCTTTGAGGATGGTCACATCAAAACTTGTATCAGCGACCAAAATGCAGTTGTGGCAACAATGATTACCAAAGTACAAAGGACAACTAAAACAAGCAGAAAGATATATATGTACAGTAAACTACATAAGAAGTCAGCAGTGTCATATCTCAATGAGGAACTTGAAACTCTCAGCACAGGGCAGGAGCATGTAGAGTAACCACAGCTCCAGGTTAAAAGAATAATTAACCATGCACTGGATATATATGTAGAACAGTTCATAATCGGAAGGACCCTCCATGGCACACAGTCACTATAAAGAAACTTCCAGAATAACACACAACTGTACAATAGATGTAAAACACAGCATACGACTATAGAGAAAGAGATGCTGAAAAAAATATGCTTGGCTGTCAAAGAGAGCAATGCATGAAACCTTCAATGACTACCACAGCAGAATGTTGTCAAATGATCTTTCACAAAACCCACAGAAATTCTGTTCATATGTAGAGGCTGTTAGTAGTACTAAAGTTAGCATCCAGTCTCTAATGACGGAGACAGAAACTGAAATTGTGGGAGAACTGCCCCAATTTAATCCTCATACCACTGACAATGTCAGTGACATCAGTATTATCGTCAGTGGCATTGAGAAAATGATAAAATCGTTAAAATTGAACAAAGCTCCATGGCCCAATGGAATCCCTATCAGATTCTATACTGGGTTTGCAGCTGAGTTACCCCTCTTCTAACTACATTTTATTGTAGATCCCTCGAACAAAATACCACGCCCAGTACCTGGAAGGAAGCATAGGTCACACTCATTTACAAGAAAGACAGTAAAAATGATCCACAAAACCACCACCCAGTACTCGTGACATTGATTTAAACAATGGAAAATCCAGGATGGAATGTAAAAATATTACAAAAAGCTTCAGTAGCCAGAGACTGTGGTCATGTTTGTGTGAATCACGTTTGCATGTGTGTGTGTGTGTGTGTGTGTGTGTGTGTGTGTGTGTATGTATGTACGAGTTCTGATTGGAAAGTTTTAAGAATGGGCTTGTAATTGTACAATGGTGGTACTTACATGCTACTGTGATGCATCTCCTTCAAAATAGTCTCCTCCTGACTGAACACACCAACTCCTACGGTGTTTCCATTTTTGGAAACATTCCTGGAATTTTTTTTTTTTTCTGAAGAGTGTTAAGTACACTCTCTGTATTTGCCTCGATGTCTTCAATTGAGTCAAATCGCTTCCCTTTCACTGAAAATTTCAGTTTAGGAAACAGGTAGAAGCCTGCAGGAGCCAAATCAGGGGAATATGGTGGTTGTGGAAGCACAGGGATTTTGAATTTGGTCAAAAATTCAACGATAGAGAAGGCATGATGAGCTGGAGCATTATCATGGTGTAGCACCCAACACCTGTCTTTCCACAATGCAGGCCTTTTCTACCACACCTTTTCACACGCTCAAGGACACATTTGTAGTAATCCTGGTTAATTGTCTGTCCTCCATGGGTAAACTCGTGATGCACAATACCAGTAGAATCGAAAAATATCACCAACATTTTCCTCACCTTCAACCGACTTTGCTGTGCTTTTTTTGGTTGGTGAACCTGGAGTCTTCCACTGCCAAGACTGCACTTTGGTTTCAGGATCATATTCATATACCCAAGATTTGTCACCTGTAATTGCCCTATTTAACAAATCTGAGTCATTTTTAGTCCAATTAATCAGTTGTTGGCACACCTCAAGTCAGTATTGTCTCTGGTCACTTCACAACACTTTTGGAATGAATTTTGCGGACACTCAATGCATGTTCAGATCTTCAGTTAAAATTGACTGAACTGCATAGAAACTTAAATTAAGTTCATCAGCCATCTCCCTAATTGTCTAAGTCTATGATCAGAGCACACTAAGTCACGAACTTTCACAACATTTTCATTCGTTTTTGAGGTGGAAGGATGACCGGACCATGGTTCATCTTCAAATGATTCACGGCCATTTTTAAATCTGTTGAACCAAACAAAAACATTTGACTGGCTCATACAATTATCTCCCAAAGATATTTTTAACACTTTGTAAGTCTCAGAAGCTGATTTCCTGGTTTTAAAACAAAATTTCACACAAACTGGTTGCTCATTTTTACGTCCATTTTCACACAGAGAGGACAACAAACCCTAACAGACCTGAACTCAACCAGCTGCCACAATTAACTGAATAAAGGAAATGCAGTTTCCTGTCAGAGGGCGTTCAAGGACAATGCAATGACTTACTCCCCACCCTCCGTGTACCTGCCCACTAAACCAGTAAGCAGTAGCGGAGCCATTCTTAAAATTTTCCAATCGCATCTCGTATATTGTCTTTTTTTAACAATGGCCTTGTTGGCTGAAAGCTCCCTTTCTGACAGTCTTTTTGTTGTGCCTATTTGTGGCTCAGAATCTTCAGTGTATGGTGAGTAGCAACTATTCTTGACAATGATTTGTTGAACAATCTTAGCACATATTCTAAGCTCAGACATACCTCAGTATACTGAGGTATCTTGACCAGAATGACCTTCTGCACATCAAACAGCATGAATTCTGAAAACATCTATCATGTGATACTCAACACACACTATTCCCACATGACATACTGAAAGCTTTGAATCAAGGCAGTCAGGTAGATGCAGTATTTCCTGTTTAGCAAAAAGCACTTGACTCAGTACCACACCTAAGCTTATTGTCAAAAGTTCGATTATAAGAGGTATCAAGTGAAATCTGTGACTGGATTGAGGAAGGGGTATCAAGTGAAATTTGTGACTGGATTGAGGACTTTTTGATAGGAAGAACCCAATATGTTATTTTGGATGGAGAATCATTGCCAGATGTGAGAGCTAACTGCGGGTGAGCCCCAGGGAAGTGTGTTGGGACCCTTGCTATTCCCATTGTATATTAATGACCTTGCAGATAAAATTAATAATAACCTCAGACTTTTTGCAAATGATGCAGTTATCTACAATTAAGCACTGTCTGAAAGAAGTTGCATAAATATTCAGCAAGATCATGGTAAGATTTCAAAGTGGTGCAAAGATTGGCAACTTGTCTTAAATGTTCAGAAATATAAAATTTTGCACTTCACAGAATGAAAAAATGTAATATCCTACAACTATAATATCCACAAGACACAGTTGTAATCGGCCAACTCTTACAAACACCTGGGTGTAACACTTATGAAATGGCATGATCGCATAAGCTCAGTTGTGGGTAATAACATAAGCTCAGTTGTGGGTAACACAGATGGTAGACTTCAGTTTATCAGCAACACATGCAATCAGTGTACAAAGGTGATTGCTTACAAATCACTCATGCAACCCAGTCTAGGATATTGCTTACGTCTGTGGGATCCATACCAAATAGGAGAAACAGGGAATTTTGAACAGACACACAGAAGGACAGCACGAATGGTCACAGCTTTGTTTGACCCATGAAAGAGTGTCACAGAGATGCTGAAGAAACAGAATTGGCAGACTCTTGAACACAGTTGTAAACTATTCTGAGAAAGCCAATTAACAAAATTTCAAGAACTGGCTTTAAATGATGATTCTGCAAATACACTACAACTGCCTACGTATCACTCACAAGTGGATCATGAGGACCAGATTAGAATGATTACAGAATGCACAGAGGCATGCAAATTATGAGTTTTCCCAAACTCCATATGTGAATGGAATGGGAAGAAACTCTAATAATTGGTACTACAGGACATACCCTCTGCCATGCACTGCATGGTGGTTTCCTGAGTATAGATGTAGATAGTCCTCTTTGGTATGAATCCCATATACTTGAGCAATATTCTAGAATCAATCAGAGATGCAGCCTGCTGATATTATCATTCCACTTTGTATCCCTAAAAATTGCTATACTCTTTATGTGTACAATGTGACTGATTCCAATTGTGACTCACATATGTTGCAGTCATAAGATACTAAATTTGTTAATTTTGCAAAGTGCATAGTTTTATATTTCTGAACTTTTAAAGCAAGTTATCAATCTTTGCACAACAATGAAACCTTAACATGATCTGACTGACTATTTGTGCAACTAGATAAATATTAACATTGTACTGTCATGTACAATACTTCAGTTCTTTGAAAAATCTACATGTTACATTTGTATTTTCATTAGTAGTTGATGTACCTTCACTCATGACACGCACAATTTCAGAGATAGTGCATCCATACAGTCACAGGCCTGCTTATAGAGGCCACCTGGGTCAGCCCCTGGCATGCTCTATTGAGCCACCAAAGAAACAGCATTATTTAAGCGCTCACAAATGAGTGATCAGCCTATTCTGTAACCTGTATTACTATGGTCCAGTCAATGTATTCAGTGTTATGCACAACTGGTCATTCATTGCATCTTACATGTTTCTCTATAAAGTACTACGTTCCATTTACCGCATTTGTTCTTGCTACAGTGGTAGTCCAGTAGCAATAGTAGTGTAATTTCCATTTATTTCATGGGTGAATGTCTTTACATTTAGCGTACCACATCAGTTGGGTGACCAGAGACAGAGAGAAACAAGTTACTCTTACAATACCAAGCAACAGCAGCTGCTTAACATTTTTAAATTACTTTTTTACATAATGCTGCCAGCTTTCAAATAGAGAATCTCTAAATTTTTCTATAATAATCATTCAGTAGGCCTCTCACACCTCATGTTTGGGCCATCTTACTTTTTCACTAATAGGAGCCTAACAGAGAACTCAAACATATGAAATATATCACACAAGATATGAGTAAGCACAATACTTCCTCAGTTTTCTCCAAATACACTGCTTTTCCATTATTAGAAAAAAAGGAAGAGCACTGGAAGTGACAAGTCATTCTGGTTTCTAGCAAACAGAGCTGCAGTGTGACAAAATGGGATGGACCTTAACAGAAAAGTGCTACATTTCATCAAGTTGCTGAACTTTTTTACAAATGAAACTTTGTTACACATAAAAATGTTGATCAGTGAACATTTTTAAAAGTATGATCAAGATTATTAATATTTTATGAATTTTTTACAGCAATCATGCTTGAATATATCTAAAAAAAAAAGCCAAGCATACACCACTCAACTTACAAATACAGATCAAGAAAATAATCTCACAGGAGATAAAATCTTTCTGCATTCACACACACACACACACCAGGGAAACACAGTTACTATCTTGTAACAATTTTATCCTGGTCTCACAATGTGAGCACCTCTTCCATCCTGGTCTGTTGATGAATTACAATGTAAAGTATTCAGTTCATCTGATGAAGAGTCACTAAAAGATCAAAACCTGTCATGATACTATTTACATAAATTCTTGTTTCATACATGTATATTGATGCTACTGTTAATATGTTCAGGGACTAAACATATTAATAGTAACATCACTAAACATGTACGAAACATTTATGTAAAAAGTAATCATGCTGCATTGTTAAATAGAGATATCCATAGCTATAACACAAGAAATAAAAATGATTATCATATTGAAGAAAATTGGTTCAAATTAACTGACAACGAGCCTTTAAAAGCAGGATGTTGTCTATACAACAATTTGCCAAACTATAGAAAAATAATAGAAAACTTGCATTTTCAAAAATAAACCAAAAATTACAAAAATGTTCAAATGTGTGTCAATTCTTAAGGGCCAAACTGCTGAGGTCATCGGTCCCTAGACTTCCACACTATTTAAAATAGCTTAAACTAACTGATGCTAAGAACAACACACACACCCATTCCCGAGGGAGGACTCATACCTCCGGCAGGAGGGGCCGTGCAATCTCTGACATGGCGCCTCAAATCACGCGGCCACTCCGTGTGGCTAAAAAATTTCACTCATCCATAAAGTGTTAAAGAATACTTTGAAGATCTTTTTAAAGGTTGTTGTATTTTAGAGGCTAGTTTTGAAGAAATCATTCATTTTACTGATACACTAGACTCTCATTAATCCGGCCCTCAGTAGTCCGGCCTCTCAGTAATCTGGCGCACATCCAAAAACGATTGCACAATGAATTATCGTGCAGAACAATGCTTACTTAAACAATTATTTATATATTGTATATGAAATTGTAGCTTTCTTTACAGTTCGGAATCATGTCTTCTAAAAGGAAACTAGTTATGTTAGACCTCAAGCAGAAACTTGAAATTTTAGGTAAGTTAAATTGAGGTTCTACGCAGAAAGCCATTGCTGCCAAGTTCAATGTTGGACAAGCAACTATTTATGACATCAAAAAGAAAGAATATGTTATTCGACAGTACTCAACACAAATGGATAGTGAGTTGGGAAAATGGAAGGTTATGCTAAAGAGTGAGAATGAAGAACTGGACGTAGCTGTTTATATATGGTTCATACAACAATGCAGTAAAGGAATTCCAGTCAGTGGCCCAATTATAAAGGAAAAAGCAAACAACTTGGCGGTAGTAACTTGTTTGCAGCAAGTGAAGGTTGGTTATCAAACTGGAAAAAACTACATGGCATTTGGCAGCTGACAGTCACCAAGGAAAGTCACTCAACTAATGATAAGGATGCTGATGAGTTTGTAAGCACGATACGGAAGATAATAAAGGAAGAAGATTTAACTGCTGATGCCTTGTATAATGCTGATGAAACAGGACTCTTTTACAAGACACTTCCTTCAAAAACATTAGCTGCCAAGAATGAGGAGGAAGCTCATGGTTACAAGCAACAGAAACAGCACATAACATTAATTGTGTGCTGTAATGTAAATGGGAGTCATAAACTTCTGCTTATAGTGATTGGAAAATCCCAACATCCACGTTGTTTTCAACACACTGACTGCACTCTAACAGTGCAGTATTGCAATCAAAAGAAAGCGTGAATGGACCGCCGAATATTCTCTCAGTGGTTCCATGAAATGTTTGTATCAGCAGTGAGAAGAGAGCTAAAGAAGAAAAAGCTTTCACTAAAATCTATCCTTTTAATTGACAATGCTCCCAGTCATCCTTCAGATGTTTCTCTAAAGTCCGATGGTATACAAGCACTCTTTCTGCCACACCATGTGACAGCCCTAATTCAGCCCATGGATCAGGGGATTTTGGAATCAATTAAACATCATTATCAACATTCACTTCTCATCTCCTTGCTGAACAAAAGTGAAAACCACTCTATCGAGATTATGCTGAAAGCATGGAAAGCAATTAACATATGTGATGTTGTTTTCCAAGTGGCAGAAGCATAAAGTGAAGAGCGCTACCATAAATGAAGAGCTGGAGAAAATTGTGGCCATCTATTGATGCCAAGCTGGATCCAGTAGTGAGTGACAGTGATGAGCCAGTCAATTTGGAATTATCAATTACTTTATACACTGACATGTTCCACAACCTTCCAGCAGGAGAAGAAATTAATGATGAAGATGTCACTAAGTGGCTGAATGAGGAAAACTGTGATACGGACCAGACTTTAACAGATGAAGAAATAATCAAAAGCGTGCAAGAAAGTAATGATGAAAGTGATGAAGAAGAGGACACAGGAGGTGAGAGCATGAAGATTTCTCACATTTTTGGTGTTGAAGCTGCCACGGTCTTTCTGGAGTACATTATGCAACAACCAGATACATGCAGTACTTATGTAATGCTTGTAAAGCGGTTGGTTGATAAAGCATGCCACCATCACGTATCATCATTGTGACAGTTAAAAATTAGGGACATATTTTATAGTAAGAGATACAACTGTATAATTATGTACAGTATAACTCAAGGACTAAGTTGTCTTTAAAAATTAATGTATTTTTGGATTTAATAAAGTATAACCTCAACGTTTTAAAATTGTATCTTTCGATTTAATAAAGTACCGTACACTATATCCCCTATGTTTTGAAAATAAATAAAAAGCAAAATAAATGAATAAAATAAATTTCAGACACTCAATAATACCGCACTTCCTCTAATCCGGTACCCATATGTGCCAGGAATGGCCAGATTAGTGACAGTCTAGTGTATATGCATGTAGCTGTATAATTTTGAAACTAGTAATTTTTCAAATGTCATATAAACCTGACGTGCCCAATACCATTTTACAGAATGGCCTGTGCTCATAAGTAAATAAGTTTGTGTGGTCTGAGGCAGAAAAATAGAGAAAAGGTTTCTAAGTTCAATTGAGCCATCTCGTTATATTACAATAACAAAAATTCCAGGACGAAAACACTTAACAATAATGAGGTGAGACAATCAGTCACCTGAATCTAATCTATGGATGATACACAGACATGCATAACAGTACAGAGACATCACTAATGTTGAAGCTAATGCAGTGTCAATGTGTTTTGGTATCTGTGGGGCTGTGTGTGCAAACAAGTGTACTTAAACTGGAAAAAGAGCAATGGTTTGAAAGTACAATCATCCCGGTTCTGTTACATACATCTGTTTGTACAACTGGCATTACTATTGCCTTCATTGCTGCAGTTGTGTTTGTATTCCTCTCCTTTTTAATTTTTTGATATTGCAGTATCTTGGCAACAAGTGAGCTATGAGAGATCTCTCTTTGGTTTTCATCTGTAAATTATATCATGTGTAATGCTATTCAAAATGTTGATAAGTTGTGTGTGTGTTTTCATTCCACAAACTTATGTATCAGACCATTTTCTGTAACTGTGAAACAAATACACTGAGTCTCATAAATCATGCCGGATATGAGTTTTAGATAATTACCCGAGCAGGACACCCAGCAGTAACTCCAAATGCACCAGTATTTTGGCTGAGATCAACAGGTGTTCCTTCAATTTGGACATGATCTATACATCCATCAAAGTCAACATTTGTGACAGATACAATATTATGTTCTCCTGGATAGCCTCCAAAGTATAAGTTGTCCCAAAACTTCAGATCCTTTGCTTTCTCTGGTGCTTTGCCCTGGAATATCTTCTCTCCGTCTACCTTCAGAACACCATCCTGGTGGTAACGTATTGCACCAACAGTGTGCCAGTTTCCATCATTGTACGTTTTTGGTGACTCTATGCTGAGAAGGCCAGGTCCTAAATTGAACTGTAGAAACAGGTAACATAGATACACTTTTGTTCTAAGAAATACATTTAAATTGTATGTTTATTATTATCAACTGCAAAAGTGTTCAATTAATGAAAACCATGCAGTATATGTCGCAGACAAAACTTCTTATATGCTAAATTAAATTTATACTTATACCATAAAAATCAGATATTGATCATTTGTAAACTGTGAATAGAAGGTAATGTGTTTAAACTCTACTTCTTCTTCCTTTTTCCCCTTGGAACACAAACATCATTCCAAAAATAAAATGAAGAAATAATGACATTGTCAAGTTTCAAAAACAACAAAGAAACTACAATGCTTTGAGAAGGGGCTCAGTTCTCTCTTTAGGTGAGATATCCTGTACCTCCACATTCATGCAACATGCAGTGCCTCATCATTAGTTACATCCAAAAAACTAACTATCCTGGCATTTCATTTATAAATTGGTGGAGTTGTAGAATTGGGGCCTACTGATATTTAACTCTCAAATTTATATTGGGAGAAATAAGAATGTACAGCAAATGTTTTAACCACTGCTTACAGGCTGTTACTGCCAAGATATCTACAACCATGTGTTTGGTAGCCTGAAGAACATTCCTGGCAATTAATCATTTGAACCAGACCTGATGTCACAGCTCAACATATATTACTCACCAGTGGCACTCTTTGTAAGGTGGGCACAACATATTTATGAATTCAGTATAGTATTTCTAATAAAAGTAACTGCAATATCTCTGGACAAATAGTTGGACTCTGCCAAACTGCATGAGATGCCACTGCAGTGCACTAGAAGAATTCATGAAGGATAATTTGACAGTTTGAGCTAAATGTAACTTAGCATCAGATTTTTTCCTTATAAAAAAACTGTTTTATTAGTAGCACATAGCTGCTAGCATCAGGTCTCTGTTTTTGGTGAAAATTTAGTACAAATGTTTGACATGACTCCCGTACCTGAATCAAATGATTTAGATTATGCATTTTTTAAGATTATTAGGGAAAAATGTGAAGTGCACATGAGTTTTGCTGTTAGCTGTAGCTATTCTTTAAAGACACGGTGGATAATTCCGATCACTTATTCACTTGCTTGCCTACATGAAAACTGCTACTAGCTGCCAGACAGCTTAGATAATCATTTCTGTACTTCGGAGGTCATGCCTCTGGTAATTGTTTAGAATTTTGCATGAATCTTGTTCAGCACTGCCTCATACTTATTGCAACAAATTTTCATTATGTGTCACATTTATTTTCATTGTGTTTCAACAAATATATGTTTCTGCAAACAAAATTGGGAATGAGGAACTTACTCTATGACTGCACATCAGACTGCTGAATGGAACAAGAGATTCAGAAGCTAGTGTGGTAGCAAGAAAAGTGTCATGCACAAAATGAAATCCACTTCCAGCAGCAACTAGCTCTCCAACATGTTCTACAGCATGAGAACTGCCAGATTTAGCAAGATGAACATCACTAGTAATGGCTGGCAGTGCAGAAGCAACAGCACGCATCACCTGCCCCAGCATCTCCACCTCTAGAATTTGTATCATTTGAAGAGATTAAAGAAGATTTGTGCTCACATATTGATTGTCCCTGACAGTATTCTGATTTGTTACTGGTAACTGACCCTCAAAGTCAGAAAGCTTTTTACATCATTTCCACTACAATTTTTCCTCTGTTGCATAAACTAGCTACTCCAACACATCCTATATATACGTCTTTTGAGAGAAAATGTAACCTGCTTTGTTCCCATTTCCAGATCAAAACCACTGAAACTAGACTTAAATTTCACAAAAGCACAAAAAGCACTTAGCTCACTGTAACAGACTCCAAACTCTAAGTGCTTTCACTTGCAAACAATGTCATAATTCATATGCATTTTCTTTTTCTGACATGAGTCTTTTTCTGGAGGAAAATGGAAAAATATAACAAATGAACACTGAAATAAATATATGCACATCTGAAAGAAATGCTTTCTGTGCTGAAGCAGTTGTGGCCTAAAGAAAATTACATATCAATTCTACTGATTAGGAAAGGTACAATTTATGACTCTACATAATTTCTATTGTGTTGGTACCACTTTGTACAGAATTAAAGTGAGAGCAGCATGTACAGACTACATAGTAACATAATCTCCCATGCTATGCCCTCCGAACTCTTCCATCAGTATACAATTTTTCATACATCAGATAAGTATATTGTGCTTATATTGAGTTTGTAAATACTGAGTTGACTTCATAATACTACTGCAAGCAAATAGTTTAAAAAAATGTTCCCTTTGTGAAAAGATCCCACACCATCAGTGAAAATGGGGGTTGAGAGGCTACTCTAGGAATCTGTGAACAGGGTAACACATAGCTCACAGTAACCTTTTAAGAAGCTGTTCATACTTATAAGAGGTCATGTACTTACCTGGTACAGGACACTTCCATTTCTCAGCTCTATTGACAAGAAAGATTTGCTTCCTCTGCCAACCAAAAACAAAAGACCATTTTTAGCAAATGTTTTGAAACTAAGCTGTATGTCAGACTGTTGCTTCAGGCTGTAAGACTTGCCAGCCACCTGTACATATCCACTACCATCAAATCTATATCCAGTACTTTGCTGCAGGTTCACAAGTTTGTCTCTGTAAGAAGAATCATTTTATAAACATTTATGTATTGTTCACAATTATAGCACATCACAAATACTTTCAAATAATTCTGAATACAACACACACATAACATTTAATGTATATTTAGACTGGCATTCAGTTCATTTGTTAATGAGGTAAATTGTATCTATCCTTGTTTTATTTTGATCTGATGATTGTTATGGCCCTTAAGAAATGATAACTACACTGTAGCAAAGAAAAATTTCAATGTATTCCACTATGATCCCATCTTGTGCCAATTAGTATCATGGGAGTTATTTCCTGAAGTCTCAACTCAAGTCCTATCATCCTGTCCCTTCTTCTTTGTAGTGTTTTCCATATGTTCCTCTTTTCATCGATTCTGTGGCGAACCTCCTTATTCCTTATCTTATCGGACCAAGTAATTTTCAACAACCTTCTACAGCACCACGCTTCAGTTTTCTTCTTTTCTCATCCTATGCAGTACATTAGTCTGCCTCAAATATTTGAAATAATAAATTAAGAAGTGAAACAAGAACTAACTTCTTAGGCAGAGAGGATAATATTAATTAATTCACACATATAGACACAATGTTCGTAGATTCCATCAAGAAAGACAATTCTCAAGAATACAAGGAACAGTAAGGTTATAAACCAACACAACGAAATAATTCCCACAAACTACTCTTACAGAATGTGTTAACAGTTCACTAGAACTGAAGATAATCTTTAATGCTGTATTTGAGATTAAAAAGACTATACAGATGAATATATAAAACAATTAACTAGAAAAACCAATATAAGTTTGTCGTACAAAGACGATAAGACACGGCAGTCAAACAGCACCGACAAGTACTTGGCGGTCACGCCGTGGAAGTCGTAACGAAAGTGCATGGCAGAACCAAGGAACTTCTGTGGTATTCTGTGCTGTTTTGTCACAGTGACTATTGTTAGTGACAAAAGAACAATTGAGTGGAAAAAGATTTTTAGTAACTTTTAACTCGAACTTGCTTCGAGGCAAGATAGGTGAATGATTTCTATATAAAAGAGCCATGGTTAGCAAGCCAACACTGTTGTAAATGTAACTGCATTCCTAACATTTTAACACGTGGGGAGACTTACTTTACAGTATTTATTCATATGGAGAGTGAGATTTGTAAAAGTTTGATGTTTAAATATACATCGTTAAGTGAAGTAAAAGAAACTGTGTACGTCTACTTATTTCTATAAGTAGAAAGAGTCTTGAGAAATTCCTGTTTCCAGCAATATACTGTGGAGAAGAGAAGAAAGGGAGTTTGCAGCAGCAGGCTAACCAGCTAGGAAAGTTGGCTAACCATCTCAAGTAAGTTGTATCATTAAAGAAGTTGAAGTTTGCACACATACTTCACCACTTCAAGTCGTCCAAAACATTAGAGTGAAAGCTAAGATAGCAGCAGGCAGCAGATGCTATTTTGCCACACTACCCATGCCTAGGAGCTTGCTTCTACCATGAAAATCTAAAATCCTTGTTTACAGAACTACTATAAGACCAGTTCTTATGTATGGTACCAAGATGTGGACTATGACTGCAAATGAGGAATGGATCCTTAACATTTTGGAGAGAAAGATTCTGCGTAAGATACATGACCCAATATACAATCAAGAAGGTTGGCACATCTATACAAATGCAGAACTAGAACAACACTTCAAAGAACCTGACATTGTCACCACCATTAAAATAAGAATACTGCAGTGGGTAGGACATGTGGCCAGAATGGAGGAAGACAGAACATGTAAGAGGATTTTTAATGGCAACACTGGAGGCAGATGATGGAAGGGATATCCCAGAAAGAGATGGGAGGGTGGAATTGAAGAAGATATGAAAAATCTGGGTGTCAGAGGATGGAGGCAGAAAACCATATACCTGACAGAATGACACGATATTGTGATGGAGGCCAAGGCCCTTCAAGGGCTGTAGAGCTGAGGAACAAGTAAGCAAGGAAGGAAGGAAGGAAGGGAAAGACAGACTGCTACTTTCCATAAAGATGTCACAGTAAGTTGCAGACAGATACAATTAAAAGAAACTTACACATTAACTTTTGGCAACAGCTTTCATCATGAAAAGAAGAACACACACAGATTCATTCACACAACAAGCAAACTTCATGGACAAATGATCGCCATTTCCGGCAGCTCAGACCAGAATGCAACTGTCTAATGGAATGGAAGCAGAAATCTGGGAGAGGTGGGAAACAGGATGTGATAGCAGTGTATGGATGCGGGAAGAGAAGGCCACTGTCTGGTGGAGTGTGGAGGGATTAGACTGCTAACAGGTGTAGCGTTGGGTAGTTGGGGGGCAGGAAGGTGAGGAGGCATGTGAGAGGGAAGCAGAGCGAAAGAGGAGAGGAGTGGGAAAGCCAGGCAGGTGAAACATAATGTAAATAGATACACAAACACACACACACACACACACACACACACACACACACACACACACACACACACACACAAAAACCTTTTACATGAATTATTAATCTCAGGCATAGCCATAACATTATGTTTAACCATGAGTGGGGTCTGTAACTATAATTAGAAGACACTTACTTATCTCCCCTTTTCCAAACGGATGTTACCACCATGTATTTGTTGCTGTGGAAGCTGATGTAGTGAGTTGTCTTTTGTTACAAATATACAGTTCCTTTACAGGAGGCATTAACTATGGGAACACATTCAGTTTCTCTTTGAGTGTGTGTTAAAATATTCTGTTTCATACAACAGTGTACAAGCACCTTGCACATGAATTATTAAACTCAGGCATAGCCATAACAGTTTAGAATTCCTAATTTTGGCGTAAATGTTTAGCCTAAATTAAGTTGTTTATAGTTGCAGGTGACAAACTGTCAAGAAAAACCATCACTGTAAAAACGCAATACAGGAGGAAAACCACACCATGTGGTAAGAAGGTATGAATACACAATTTTATGTGCTCTTCAAAAACCTGTAATTATGATTTAGAAACTAATATTTATATGTATTTAAAAAGTAAAGAACATTGCTTATGTTTAACAGCCATAATAATAAAAAAAACACTGATGATGCTGCAACTGCAGTGAAACATGTCGAGTACAAAAAACAAAATTGTGTTTTGCTGAAGGCGGACCCCACTCAAAAACATATGTTATTGTTAAAGCAAACACAGACAAAAGAGCTTCAACATCAAGATGATTGTTGATATTTGTTGCATAGCCATTAGGTCATCATCTAATGCATGTTTCTGTACCTAACATTTCATCCCCTAATGCTGGAGACATCATCAGAGGCTATAAAGACTCAAACATAAACAAGCTCAGCGAGTCTAACTGTTTATACATGTCCATGCAAAGGACATATGCCAATCACTTACCACAAAAGAAGTGAAACAACATTAACGATCTACTTATACAAAACAAAAGCAATTCTCTGGGCAACATGGATAAATAGGCAGCAGCAGATAATGCACTGGGCCAGGGAAGCATCAAATTCATTTCTCCAATACTATATTTCTATCATTATTATGCTACGATGTACAGAAAGGCCACAGAAATTCAAGCACAAAAATAACTTTCATAGACAGGAAGAAGGACTGGAACTAATATGAGTTATGGCACTTAATGCTACATAAATCAAAAAGATTCAAATCTTCCACACTACAAGCTCCACAGCACAACTTAATGTGACTCCATGCTCTCAGGAAGTGGTCTGATGATGTCATCATGTGAGCATTTTGCAAGTACATACAAATAGCTTGGTTTGTTGAGTTTGCTTAAGATTGCATGCAGCCTCTGATGATGAGTCCAGCATTAAAAGATGAAACCTCAGGCTAGAAATATGCCTTAGAGCAACCTATTATCCATATAACAAAAATCATCAAGGATGCAAATACCAACTGTGAAGGCCTACAGTATATGATCCAACACACTGCCCATTAAGCTTTATAATCAGGCCTGTCCAATAACAATGTCTCTAAAATTATTTGTTTGGCACATAAAAAGACAAATAAATCTAACTGTATATCTATGAAATTCAACTGGTTCCTTATGTTTTCTTATCTTATTATTAATCTGATGTGAGATCCAAAACAAGAATATTGTTTGGTAGTAAAGTTACAATCACCTTTCTTTTGCTCCACTAATTTTGTCTGCATCTATAAAATTCCAGAGAGAAACTGGAGTATCTCCAATCACAAGGCCTTCTATCTCTCCATGAAATGATGGGGTTTGTATTGCAGTCTGCATCTCAAAGTCTGCTGGATAACCACCAACAAATATTTTTGACTGCTCTTGATCAAGATTTAAGATAGAATGTGTGCCAGTGAGAACTGCTTCTTTCTCATACACTTCTTCTTGTCCACCAGGACCTTCATGGCGTATAATTAGCTTAGCTATAAGGCCAGTCCTGAAAGCATATTGAATAAATGAAATTTCTTTCAGGTAACTGCTAATGTCAAACAAAACAAAAAGTATTGATATTAAATTATGATGTACAGTAATGAAACATACCTGTAATACCAGAATGCAATACTTGTATAATTTCCTCATCAAATCTTTCCTGCAACTTCTGACTCATTTACTTAACACTAATAATATTTCAGCTGCCTCATTTTGTGAAGTGCAACATCAATCAATAAACTTCAAGAACAAAAAAGAATGTTAGAATTTAAGTCAATTAAAATATGTGCAATCAGTTTTGGGTTATTAATTACACAACGAATGGACACAGTGTAAGAAAAGCTCTACAAAGTCACCCTCTTTATCTTGAGTAACAAGTGACATTAAAGAAAAATTAATCACTGCTAACAAAAGTTGAATTGAATTGAATTTTATTTTGCCCTGTATGATTACATGGTGTACAGTGAACATACATATAATATAGGACACGTCAAAGATTCAAAAACCTTCATTATCACATCAACACTGTAAAATTCCTTTTCCACCAGATAGTGTTTTAGATTCTTCGAAAATGTAGTGTCAAGTACATTGTCATGCAGTTTTTTAGGCAGACTTTGTGACAAAGCAAGCTGGGATATTTTTACTTCCCCTCTTGTTTTGCCATCTGCCTCCTTAAAATTCATTTTATCAATTTTGACTAATTACTATTAATATACTTGATTATAATCTACGTTTTCATAAAAGAGAAAGGTTGGCCCTCAGTCTTAAAATATATACCACCAGGTCTAATTTTGTGCTTAGTTGTATGTATGTAATTGGTTTTCTAATTTATTTTGACTATTCCTAGTTAATATCTTTTGTTATAGGGTGACATTAGTAATTGTTTTGTAAAACGGAAACGGAAGATCTTGGAAGAAGAGCGGGAGAGGAGAAGAGAAAGAATAAAGAGGTTCTGGGAGAAAAAGAGGAAAATGCAGTCCACGAATGGGCTACCCATGGTCCTACAGAGGTCGTAACGCAAGAAGAAGAAGAAGAAGAAGAAGAAGAATTCCATTGTTGACTTAAAAACAAATATAATTTCTGCACTAATTATAAACATTTGGAGGAACAACTGATAGTATTCTTAAAGGGTCTACAAGTGTTGGAACTTAAATAGTGGCAACTATTTATTCACAACCAATACAAAAAAGTTACATGTTTGCTCCTGTTACTTTACTCCAAAGTAGTCACCAGCATTGTGTAGAACCTGTTGCCAGCAATGTGGAAGGCATAGTATACCATTAGCAGAGCCTGTTCTGTTGATGGTGTGAATGGAGTGGTCTACTGCTTGTTGAATCTCTGGAACAATTCTGAAGCAAATCCCACAAAGTGGTTCCTTCATCTTCGGAATCAAATCAAAGTCACAAGAACTTAAGTCCGTGGAGTACTTTGGATGGTACCGTACTTCCCAGTCCCATCGACCAAACAGAGCAGCCACAGCTTGTGCTGTTTGTGCCCGAATATTGTCATGCAAAATGATGGGTGGGTTGCGCAGAAAGAGTCACCGCTTCTTTCGCAGAGCTGGTTGCATGTGATGCTCCGAAAATGAACAGTAATGCTGTGCATTGACAGTCTGCCGTGGAGGAATGTAATGCGTTAGGATAACACCATCACAATTGTACATGAGAATTGGCATAACTTTCATCATACTGGGGCTACTTTCGACTTCGTGGTGACCCATAATGACACCATTTGTTGGATTAGCATTTCAGTTTTGGCTCGTACGATGTGGCACGTCTCATCCAATGTTATGATACGGCCTCTCCTTCGCACTCATAGCACTCCAAGTGCATATGAGCAGCGTCGTAACGCATCCATTTCTGCATTTCGGTCAAGTCATGCAGAACCCATCGTGACGCAATTTTTCGTTTCCCCAGGCGTTCCTTCAGTATGCACTAATCCAGTTTCGTGGGAGAGCTCGCAAATTGTATGGCGTCGATCACTGTCCACTAATGCGAGAACAGCATGCACTTCCTCTTCATGCTAGGATGATCTGCCCAATGCATGTCTGCCACAGTTTGCCAACCTTTGTTGAAGGCTTTTACCCAAGGTGCCACAGTTCTGCACGGCAATGCCAATTCCCCATACACCTGAAGACCTTGATGACACTGTTGTGCTGTACAACCTCTGGCACATTTAATCTAGATACAACTCCTTTGTACCTGTTTCAAAAACATAGTGACACCATTACGTTGGACTTCTCACTCAAAAGTGACTGTTTCCCTCGATTGTGTCCATGCCAGTAATGTGGGACAGGCGAGTCCATTTACTCGGAGGTAAAGTAGATATGTCAGCATGTGCTATCAGCGACAATAGCAGATTCCATTGCATAGTGTCTCCACAGCAGTGTTACCACTATTTAAGTTCCAACCTACGTATTTGGCTCTATTTGAAAACATGTTAGCAAAGCCAGCTCTTGATTAATTCCAAAGTAATTAATAGTTTTGTCAAAAGTACTGTTTGCGTAACGATGTCCGTTAATTTCATCATTTTAACAAATAATTTGGCCGAACTCTTGCAGTAAAAGAAACTGTTAAAAAGATGCAATTTTTCAATGTATTCAGTTAATTTAATGAGTAATTTAATTATAATTTCTGTAAATTAAACATCGAACAGTGTATAGTTTCAGTGCCTACTATTGTGAGGATATATAAGGGCCTGGTTTTGGGTCCCGAGACAGTCAGTCCCCGGCCGAATTTCAGACAAGAAACCTGTGTTGGTTAGAACAACAACAATGCATCAACTTAACCGTGAAATATGTTTCACACCAATAGGCCATGTGTTAAAGCATTTACAGTGCCTGTTCAATTTATTTGAAAGACTGTGAAATGTGTGGTTAGGTTTTTAATGCTCGTAGACGTTCAACAGTGAACTATTGTAACAGTATGTGGATATGTGCCTGCAACCTATTAATGAGGCTTATCAAAAGTTAAACAATACTGCACTGGTTATATAACGGTGTATTATTGGAGGGTTGTGAGCAGTGAAAGTATAGAACTGCGAAATGCAAATGTGCACCCGTCAGCTACATCATTTAAAGTAGTCAGGGTTGAACTTTCCTCCCCCTTCCCCCACCATTTTTCAGCCAGTATAGCAACACAGTACACCGACACCAAGTGCAATCAACAATGAAATAAAGCAGGTGAACATCACATACAGTGAAAGTAAAGAAGTGTGAAATGCATCTGTACAACTGTCAGCTACATCATTTACGTAGTCAGTATCAAACTTCCACCCCTCTATTTTTCAGCCAGTATAGCAACACGGTACGCTGACACCAAGGATGAGCAACAAGATAATAAAGCAGGTAAATGGCACCCCTTAGTAATTTGATACCTGAGAACTGGGGTCCTTTTTCTAGCATCATCAGTCAGTGAAGTGTTGCATTACCACTCCATACTGCAGGTATGGTTCGAAAAGTCCATGGTATACTGTACACAGAAACTGTTTATCTGCATACTGTGCTAGCTGCTCATTATAAATATGATGGAGCTGAGTTTCTTACACACAGAATTAAAATGTTGTTTCCATTTCAGCTTGTTATACACAGTAAGACCTACAAATCTAATGGATTCTACTTCTTCTAGTCTTGTTTACCCCCCTCTAAACCCATGTGCACAGCCTTCTCTTTATTTCTGAACACTGCATACATAGTCTTTTTAAGGTTTATAACAAGTCCATTTTCCAGAAGCCATTGAGTTGTGATGTTTGCAGATATGTATGCTCTTCTCTCAAGCTGTGCCACAGTTTGGTCATTGTTCAGGATTGTCTTATCATCTACACGAATTAATTTCTTCTCTTTCTCTTCAACATCTATGTCATTAACAAACAGATTAAACAGCAAAGGCCCCATTACCGATCCCTGCGGCACTCCATACTTGATGGTTTTGGCTTCTGACTAGATATACATCCCCTTTTGATACACATCGCTTCCTCTTGCATAGGTATGATTCTATCCACTTCACTGCTTCCCCTCAAATACCATAGTTTTCTAATTTTCTTATCAGTATTTCACAGTCAGTAGTGTCGAATGCTTTGGAGAGGTCCAGAAACACTGCAGATACAACTTGTTTTTCATCTAAGGACTGTATAATATATTCTGTCAGATTGGCAATTGCTGATTCTGTAGATCCACCTTTCTGAAAGCATGCTGTGATAGTATGAGAATTTTGTATTTGTCCAGATAATCAATTAATCTCTTATACATAAGAACCATGGACCTTGCCATTGATGGGGAGGCTTGCATGCCTCAGCGATACAGATAGCCGTACCGTAGGTGCAACCACAACGGAGGGGTACCTTTTGAGAGGCCAGACAAACATGTGGTTCCTGAAGAGGGGCAGCAGCCTTTTCAGTAGCTGCAGGGGCAACAGTCTGGATGATTGACTGATCTTGCCTTGTAACACTAACCAAAACGGCCTTGCCGTGCTGGTACTGGGAATGGCTGAAAGCAAGGGGAAACTACAGCCATAATTTTTCCCAAGGGCATGTAGCTTTACTGTACGGTTAAATGATGATGGTGTCCTCTTGGGTAAAATATTCAATTCGGATCTCCGGGCGGGGACTACTCAAGAGAACGTCGTTATCAGGAGAAAGAAAACTGGCGTTCAATGGATCAGAGCGTGGAATGTCAGATCCCTTAATCGGGCAGGTAGGTTAGAAAATTTAAAAAGGGAAATGGATAGGTTAAAGTTAGATATAGTGGGAATTAGTGAAGTTCGGTGGCAGGTTGAACAAGACTTCTGGTCAGGTGAATACAGGGTTATAAGTACAAAATCAAATAGGGGTAATGCAGGAGTAGTTTTAATAATGAATAAAAAAATAGGAGTGCGAGTAAGCTACTACAAACACATAGTGAACGCATTATTGTGGCCAAGATAGACACGAAGCCCATGCCTACTACAGTAGTACAAGTTTATATGCGAACTAGCTCTGCAGATGATGAAATAAAAGAAATTATTCAGATGGTGAAGGGAGACGAAAATTTAATAGTCATGGGTGACTAGAACTCAGTAGTAGGAAAAGGGATAGAAGGAAACGTATTAGGTGAATATGGATTGGGGGTAAGAAATGAAAAAGGAATCCGCCTGGTAGAATTTTGCACAGAGCATAACTTAATCATAGCTAACACTTGGTTCAAGAATTATAAAAGAAGGTTGTATGCATGGAAGACGCTTGGAAATACTAACAGGTTTCAGATAGATTATATAATGGTAAGACAGAGATTTGGGTACGAGGTTTTAAATTGTAAGACATTTCCAGGGGCAGATGTGGACTCTGATCACAATCTATTGGTTATGAACTGTAGATTGAAACTGAAGAAACTGCAAAAAGGTGGGAATTTAAGGAGATGGGACCTGGATAAACTGACTAAACCAGAGGTTGTACAGAGTTTCAGGGAGAGCATAAGGGAACAATTGACAGGAATGGGAGAAAGAAATACAGTAGAAGAAGAATGGGTAGCTTTGAGGGATGAAGTAGTGAAGGCAGCAGACAATCAAGTAGGTAAAAAGACGAGGGCTAATAGGAATCCTTGGGTGACAGAAGAAATATTGAATTTAATTGGTGAAAGGAGAAAATATAAAAATGCAGTAAATGAAGCAGGCAAAAAGAAATACAAACGTCTCAAAAATGAGATCAACAGGAAGTGCAAAATGGCTAAGCAGGGATGGTTAGAGGACAAATGTAAGGATGTAGAGGCTTATCTCACTAGGGGTAAGATAGATACTGCCTACAGGAAAATTAAAGAGACCTTTGGAGAAAAGAGAACCACTTGTATGAATATCAAGAGCTCAGATGGAAACCCAGTTCTAAGCAAAGAAGGGAAAGCAGAAAGGTGGAAGGAGTATATAGAGGGTCTATACAAGGGCAATGTACTTGAGGACAATATTATGGAAATAGAAGAGGATGTAGATGAAGATGAAATGGGAGATATGATACTGCGTGAAGAATTTGACAGAGCACTGAAACACCTGAGTCGAAACAAGGCCCCGGGAGTAGACAACATTCCATTAGAACTACTGACAGCCTTGGGAGAGCCAGTCCTGACAAAACTCTACCATCTGGTGAGCAAGATGTATGAGACAGGTGAAATACCTTCAGACTTCAAAAAGAATATAATCATTCCAATTCCAAAGATAGCAGGTGTTGACAGATGTGAAAAATACCGAACTATCAGCTTAATAAGTCACAGCTGCAAAATACTAACGCAAATTCTTTACAGATGAATGGAAAAACTAGTAGAAGCCGACCTCGGGAAAGATCAGTTTGGATTCCGTAGAAATATTGGAACACGTGAGGCAATACTGACCCTACGACTTATCTTAGAAGCTAGATTAAGGAAAGGCAAACCTATGTTTCTAGCATTTGTAGACTGGACTACTCTCTTTCAAATTCTATAGGTGGCAGGGGTAAAATTCAGGGAGTGGAAGGCTATTTACAATTTGTACAGAAACCAGGTGGCAGTTATAAGAGTCGAGGGACACGAAAGGGAAGTAGTGGTTGGGAAGGGAGTGGGGCAGTGTTGTAGCCTCTCCCCGATGTTATTCAATCTGTATATTGAGCAAGCAGTGAAGGAAACAAAAGAAAAATTCGGAGTATGTATTAAAATACATGGAAAAGAAATAAAAACTTTGAGGTTCGCCGATGACATTGTAATTCTGTCAGAGACAGCGAAGGACTTGGAAGGGAGTTGAACGGAATGGATAGTGTCTTGAAAGGAGGATATAAGATGAACATCAACAAAAGCAAAATGAGGATAATGGAATGTAGTCGAATTAAGTCGGGTGATGCTGAGGGAATTAGATTAGGAAATGAGAAACTTAAAGTAGTAAAGGAGTTTTGCTATTTGGGGAGCAAAATAACTGATGATGGTCGAAGTAGAGAGGATATAAAATGTAGACTGGCAATGGCAAGGAAAGTTTTTCTGAAGAAGAGAAATCTGTTAACATCGAGTATAGATTTAAGTGTCAGGAAGTCGTCTCTGAAAGTATTTGTATGGAGTGTAGCCATGTATGGAAGTGAAACAAGGACGATAAATAGTTTGGACAAGAAGAGAACAGAAGCTTTCAAAATGTGGGTCTACAGAAGAATGCTGAAAATTAGATGGGTAGATCACATAACTAATGAGGAGGTATTGAATAGGATTGGGGAGAAGAGAAGTTTGTGGCACAACTTGACTAGAAGAAGGGATCGGTTGGTAGGACATGTTTTGAGGCATCAAGGGATCACCAGTTTAGTATTGGAGGGCAGTGTGGAGGGTAAAAGTCGTAGAGGGAGATCAAGAGAGGAATACACTAAGCAGATTCAGAAGGATGTAGGTTGCAGTAGGTACTGGGAGATGAAAAAGCTTGCACAGGATAGGGTAGCATGGAGAGCTGCATCAAACCAGTCTCAGGACTGAAGACCACAACAAGAGCAACAACATAAGCCTTTCCAGGATTTTTGAGAAACCTGATACCAGTGAAACTGGGCTGTAGTTGTTGGGGTCATCCTTATCCCCTTTCTTGTACAGTGATTACCTTCAGTTTTCTGGAAAAATTCCATCTCTGAGAGAGCTGTTTGCAATGTCCAGCAATGGTGAGATTATTTGTTCACTTACTTGTTTTGTTACATGATTCGATATTTCATCATCACCAGCTGATAAATAAATATACGACAAATATTTACAATAGAAAATATGAGCAGTATAGTATCTGCAGAACTGTTTTTCCCCTGTATCTTTTCCATCAGACTACCGATTCAGTTGTCCAGGGTTCAGTCTTTGGTAGGGATGTTGGGTGTTTAAAAATTGATGTTTCCATATAGACAAGTCTTTGAAACTTCATAATGTCAATGTTAAAGACAAAATATTGACCATCAATATTTGCAAAAAACCAGGCTACTTGTTACCACTGTAAATAATCTTTTAGCGATTTAAATAAATCACTTTTGACCATGTCTCGAATTCCAACACAGTAGTTAATAATTAATAAATATATTATATGTATTAGTGTAGCACTTTCTTGTCAAATGTGGTCATGGGGGAAGAGGGTGGGGTAATGGATAAAATAATTCTTTGAATTATGTAATAACATTTTCTGGTTTTGATGCATTAAGATTTCATTTGATCTACATAATGTAAGTACTTATTTAAAGGAAGCCATCAGACCCACAATTAGGATTTTCCAGATGTTTGTGTTATGTCAGTTTCATTTGTTACTTTGAAAGATAACTGCTATGAATAATAAACATTTTCAATTCCCTTTCATTTTCCTGTGGACAGTGCAACATTAATGATGATTATGAAATGATACAGCAGTGTATGAACTTCATACTTGCCAACAAGTGAGGTCAGAGGGTGTTGATACTTTATTTTTTATTTTTTAATACTTACAGTGTAGCAAAATGCACTACACAAATGAAGGACAGTTCCACATTATGTTAAATGTGGATGAACAGTAATAATCTGTTTATGCCTGGATCATTAGTGGAACTATAAACAGATAACAAATAAGTATTACAGTCCACTGAGAAACATTCATGGTATATGTAATGTTAAGTATTGCAGTAGATAATAATTAATAAATATATTATATGTATTAGTATGTTACTTTTTACACCAATCTGCATATTCATCATTTAACATTGATGTCCTGGGGCTCTATTATTATCAACTATCATCATTTCGACATCAATAATAAAATTGAAATCAGCATCGACAATTTGCCAACATTGCACAACCTTAATCCTTGGCCAGTTGTAGGGATATTTTCTGACACACATTACATCTTTTGTGTCTGGAAATGATTTTGTTAACGTAAAAAGACAAAATTGCACTATGGTTATGAGTGCATGTAACACTGGGGTCTCCATATAGTTGGGTAGGGAAGTCCATTCAAAGGTTACAGGAAAGCGAGTGCATACCAACCCCATCAGGACCATGTCGACCATGTCTAGTAAAGTACTGTGATGTCAAAACTAACCTTTGGGTTAATGACAGTTTTACCTGCAGCTCATGTACTTTAATTTTTGGGTATTTATGAAAGAGTTATTTTTTTCTATAATTGTGAGATAGAACTGGTACCTACAATCAGTAAGAAATATTTTTAGTACTACTGTTAGACACTTATACAGGGTGTTCCAGAAATGTTGTGACAATCTTCCATGGGTTGTAGAGGGTGTCTCAAGGAACAAATTGGGGATAAAAACCCATGTCCGGAAACATCATCCAATGATGCTGCCATTTCAAAAATACAAGCACTAGCACCTGCTACAAGACTACCCCTTCAGCAGCAAACTTGACTTTGTACAATGACGGACAGTAGGCAAAACATCTTGCAATGCTGTTTGTTATTCAGTGATTGTGACTGGTTGTCACAATTGCCAGTGGAGAAGATGGAGCTAGCTGCCGCGTAGATATGCTCTGTCTCGTAGGAATGCAATGCACTGTTGCCTTGGTGGATGATGGTTTCAGACAAGGGTTTCCATCTACAGTTTATTTTTCTCCTGTATACTAAAGAACATTGGAGACTTTATAGATCAGCAGGAGAAAAATAAACAGCAGATGGAAACCTGTGTCCAAAACAATCACCCACCAAGGCAACAGAGCATCCCATTCATAGAAGACATGGCCTTTCTATGCAGCAGCTACCTTCCTCTTTCCACTGGTGATTTTGGTAATCAGTCATGATCACTACATGACAAAGAAAATTGTGATACATTCTGCCAACAGTCCATCAGTGTACAAAGCCCTTTTGCTGCCAAAGGGATAGTCTAGTGGCAGGCACCAGCACCTATGTTCCTAACCTCAATTTGTTCCTCTATAACCCCCGGAAGTTTCTTGTAACATTTCTGGGATACTGTGTAGAAGTACACAAAATTATTCTAGCTTTTTGGACTATTAAGTTCCTTCTTTAGAAAGGAAAGAGGGTAGGTTAAAAAAGGAGGATAAGTCTCACTCAGATTCCAGGTTGAGAGGGACCCGAGTGTAGAGATGACAGGTGGAGACCTCATCCTCATAACCATTGAGTTTCTCTCAGCCTGCACTCTGAGTGACTTACTCTTCTAGTTTAACCTTTCCCAAGTTATTTTTTTCTTTCTCCCCAAGGAAGTAACCAGCTGTGCCAGAAACTAGCATAATTTTGTGTACTTCTATAAGTGGATATGAGCAGTACTAAAAAACCTGTCTACTGAAAGTAAGTACTTGTGGCGTCGATCCACGGATCGATAGACCAGAACATCATAAGTGTGTTATGTCTTTGAGTTGATCTTTGTTTTGTATACTTTCGGGACCTCAGTTCCGGCCCAGTCTCCGACCTGTACGTTTGTCACATAATAAAAGTATTGATGATTAGAAGAGAGAACTGTGGTCATTACCTTACCACCTTGATATCTCCTTCAGTGGTGACCCCAAAGTTCGAATAATCCATTGAACTGAGAACAAAGTGACTACCACACCGGCTTCCGCATTCCGCATGGACCTTTGTCCGCTACACAATGGCCTTCTACAACACGCCGCCACCGCCGCCGGTTTTAACCAGCAACAGCAACTAAATTCAAGCACGCCAGCTGTAGTTGGTGCCCAACGTGAATTTCTGGAGTCCTATAGCCCAGAGAACCCAGGGACCTTGTCAGGTGCAGTGGTTTTGAACATGATGCCAGTGGTCTCTGACTCCAGCTTTGTTAGCCCCAAAGTGCTTCAGTTTTTGCCGCACAGCAGTACCAGAAACCACTACACACTGATACCGAACTTTAATGCAAGTACTGTAAATAGTCAGGAGCATAGTTTTCATAATGTGCCACAACAGGGCGCCTTTTTGAATGTGCAAGCTCCATGTGTGTATCACTCTGTGCCGGTTGCACTCTACGTGAATGACATTCACCAGCCTGTTACTCCGAGTGTTCATCAGTGCAGTAATTTGAGCACGTCAGGTTCCACCAAGCTCATCAGTGACTCTGTGATGGACAATTTCACTGCAGATGTGGAGAACCAATTGCATAATAACCTGTCGAGCAACCGCTGTGACCACTTTGACCTCCCGCCACAACAACTGGTCCCATTTCGCTCCACGCCGGGTTTCCTGCTAACGGATGTTGTTTCCCCTCCAGCTACTATGAACACAGCCAGCATGTCTGCTTCCTCTCTACTGCCCTCATGACGCAGAGTTAATTCTGACTTTCCTACTCCTGTATCCGCGAGTGGCTGCCCACATTCTTCGACCACCTGTTCGTTGAATCTACCAATACTTCCGCCATTCCAACCTGCCCACCCAGAATTCAACCTTTTCGAGTAAACTTTCAGTGTCTGTGCACTACGCCCATTTCACATGCCTCATGAACCACCTCCACGACTGTGTCGACTTAATACATGACCTGGTTAAGTCACCTCCTCTGAACGAGAAGTACGCTATGGCTAAACAAGCAATACTGGAACGTATCTCCAAGACAAGAAGAGAAAACGTTCAACAGCTCATCTATGAAGAACGCCTCGGTGACAGATCTCCGTCCCAGCTGTGGCAATGCCTTGAAATTCTCATCTGTGAATGCAACATGCCAGACGCCATGTTCACCGAGATTTGGACGGAAAAGCTGCCTCGGCCTGTCCAAACGGCCATCTTCGCCTACAAAGATAGACCAAATAGCGAATGCTTGCGCACCTCTGACCGAGCTTACTCCGCTCTACTACATGAACGCCGTGCCCAGCAGTCCAGCAGCTATGCCAGTTTCCAACCACAACCAGGGCCCCAACGTGGATGCCCCACTAACGTAAGTCTGTCAAGCTTGCTGCACTACCGGCACCTTCACATCCGCACAACAACAGCACATCTGACTCCGCGGAAGACTCTGGGCCGCTGCCATCTGACCACTCACAGGAGCAGACGTCCACCCATAAATACTATTTCTTCCATGTAAAATTTGGGGAACAAGCACACAATTGTAAACCGCTGTGCTCCTATCCAAACTTCAACCGCAGGTTGGTGCCACCTCCTGCGATATAAACAACAGGTGCCATCCCACGCTCCATTCTGCGTCCAACATTAATGCTTTGAATGAACGAGTCTACATCCGTGACTTGAACTCTGGCACAAACTTACTCATCGGCACGGGCGCAGATGTTTCCCTACTTCCATCTCGTCTTGCTACCAAAAAGATCTGACTACACAAAACTGTACTACAGCTGTAAACTCATCTAGTTTGTCGTGCTTCGGTTCTACTTCATATGCAGTGTCCCTCTCGCCTGAGTGCAACCTGAAGTGGTCCTCCCTGGTGGCTGACATCAACAATCCCATTTTGGGCATTGACTTTCTACGACACCACAAACTGTGGCCTGACCTCATCAAGAATACAGTGTTCTACCATCCCACACAGGAACACATCCCGTGTGCTTCGTCAAGTGTCAATAGTACTGCTAAACAGGTCCACCTGGCTAGGAAGTGTAATAACCCCTCCTCTGAGCTCTTTTCATGGACAAATAAGTGGCTTATGGAGCGTGTCGAGTCTATACTCCTGCGCTTGAAACAACTTGAGCTACGCCGTCGCCTCAACGACTTAAGTAACGAGTTATCTTCAGCACGGCAGCAGCTTGCAGCAGACGACACCTCGGCAACACACAAGGTTAGTCGGTGCCACTACAGTGTTCTCGTGCCTGAATGCATTTGTAACCGTGTGCCGCATAAACTGTACAGTGTCCGTGTACCGCCAGCTCTAACTGTGCTAATTCGAGTGCACATTCATCCCCCTCCTCACTTGGGCAGCCAACTTCCCAGGCGCAGGTTAATGTTTTTGATTTACCGCCATCAGCAATTCATTCGTGCCTGCTACTGTCACCAAGCTCGAGAGCAGCACCTTCAGTTACTAATAAACAGTGTACCAACCTTGTTTCGCGTAGCTCACTTCTTTGTCACTCCCAGCCACCCAACAGTTGGCACTTATGCAAACTTTTGCCATCCGCGCCACAACCCAGCCTAGCGACCGCCACACACACTATACCACAGACAGTCGCCTCGTGTACCGCATCGCGCATTTCTGTGGTTACAGACGGCACCGCCCACAAACTTCGCTTGCAAGACGGACCACCTATCTCTTGCCGACCATGCCGTCTCAAGCCAGAACTCATGAAAGTGGCTTGTGAACAAATAAACAATCACTTAACAGCTGGCATCATCGAACCATCTGCCAGCTGCTGGGCCTCGCCTATCCACTTTGTCACAAAAAGCGATGGCACCTGGCATATGGTTGGCGACTATACTAAGTTGAACTCTCGTACTATCCTAGACAAGTACCCAGTTCCTAACGCCGTGGATTTTAACCATGCTCTTGCAGGTGCCAAATATTTCTCGGTAGTGGACTGTAGGAGGGCCTATTATCAAATTCCGATGGCACCAGAGGAGATTGAAAAGACAGCTGTTACAACACCTTTCGGCCTTTTCCAGTACTGGTTCATGCACTTTGGCCTCTGCAACGCTGCACAAACTTGGCAGAGATTCATAAACAAGGTATTGTTTCATCTGGATTTTTGTTTCGTTTACTTGGACGACATTCTTATTTTCAGTCCTACTTTGCAAAAGAACAAGGAACATTTGCACATTGTTAAAGACACTCTTACCGCTGCCAGTGTTGAACTGAATAATAATAAGCTCCAGTTGCACCAGACTTTGGTAAGATTTTTAGGCTACATCGTGTCAGTTAAGGGTCTCACTCCTCCCGAGGATAAAATCAAACCTGTTTTGGATTTGCCACACCCTCACTCGTTTAAGGAGCTGCACAGGTTCATTGGAACAGTTAACTATTATAGGAAGCACTTGCCTGCCACAGCCAAGGTTCAGGCTCCCCTAACAAACACCCTTGCTGGCAAAAATACGACCGGTATCCACCCGGTCCCCTAGACCCCTGCCATGGAACAAGCTTTTGACAAACTGAAGCACCTACTAGCAAACGCAGTAACTGTTGCCCACCCGCATCCAGATGCTACATTTTTTATTACCGCGGCTGCCAGTGATACCACAGCAGGTGCTGTCTTCAGCCAAACCGTCGGAGATACTACCTCTCCTTTGCAGTTCTTTTCTAAGAAGCTCAACGGCGCTCAAAAAAAGTACTCAGCCTTTGATAGGGAGCTCTTGGCAGTTTAAGAGGCTGTGAAATACTTTCGCGCTGCGGTTGAGGGTAGTGACCTCTACATTTTAACTGACCATAAACCTTTGGTTGCTGCTGTAAAGAACCCCCCGACTGACCCTCCACCTAGACACTTCCATCATTTGGACTTCATATTGCAATTTACCTCTGATATACGATACATCAAGGGTGCAGATAATGTGGTCACAGATTTTTTGTCTCGTGTTGGTGCTCTCACAACTCTGATAAGACCTCTATAACTTGCCTCAGCTGCAGTCTGCCAACACCGACACTATGGACCTTATTTCCGATCACAGCTCATCACTCAAACCTGTGCGATCCACCTTTCCCAGTGTCATAGGCGAGGTTTGGTGTGATGAATCAATTGGCACGCTGCGTCCCTTCATACTCAAACCTCTACAGAGACAAGTGTTCGACAAATTACACAACCTAACTCATTCAGGTGTGACAGCCTCTACCAGACTTATTTCAGAGCGCTTTGTCTGGCGCGACATGCGTCGTGACTGCCAAGCCTGGGCCCGTGTCTGCATTCCGTGCCAACAAAATAAAGTTTTGCGGCACACATCACCCTCACTAGGCAGCTTCACCACTCCTTCCAGTCCCTTCCACCACGTTCACATCGACTTGGTGGGCCCCCTCACCCCCTCTGAGGGTTACAGATACGTGCTATCTATTATAGACAGAACCTCTCGTTGGGTGGAAGCTGCCCCGCTACCCAATATTACATCTGAATCAGTGGCACAATCCTTCATAGACATTTGGATTTCACGCTTTGGCTGCCCTGTTTACTTGACGACCAACCTGTGAGGCATCAAGAAAATTCATTCAACAGCATACCACCCCCAAAGCAATGGCCTCGTGAAATGCTGGCATAGGTCGCTTAAGACGGCCCTCCGTTGCCATGGCCTCCTTTGGACGGAAGCCCTGCCATTCGTCTTACTTTGCGGACCACTTTCAAGAAAGACCTTAAAGGCTCAGTGGTCAAGTTTGTCTACGGCCAGTCCCTTACACTGCCAGGCGAACTTGTTGCTCCTACTCCAGTCGCCAAATCGTCTGAACTGCCGTCCTTGGTAGAACGGGTGAGGCTACACTGTAACAAGCTTCAACCCCCTTCCCCTTCCAGCCACACTCTGCCGCACACATATGTTCCCAAGGTGCTCGACACTTCCGAAAAAGGACTCAGTAACTACTGTCTCCCTCAACAGGGTTAAGCCTGCTCGCATCGCGTTTTCCCCTACCTCACCCACCGCTGAAGAGACCACGCTCTCTGGCCACCCCCGGCCTTCTTCCTCTGCTTATGATTCGAGTAAACTCATGCCTACACCGGCCCTGTCAACAAGCCCACACCCACACTCATTTCGGGGTTTTCCGTCTCCCGGCTCCCACAGCAGAGGCCCCAGCTCCCAGGCCTCTAATATAACAGTTCCATCTTCATGCGACAGCACACTGCACCACTCTTATAACTGGTGCAGCCCTCAGGTTCCTGCCACTCCCACTCAGACCTCACCATCTGACACTCTCCCCTCTACTCGCAGCACACCACCCTCACCGTGCTACGGTTTCCCCACCCCACCGGCTCAGCATACCTCTCCGTTAGCAGCCGCCACTTACAAGCTCTCTACCCATGTTCATCCTAATGACATAATGTGATTTATCTATCATCGTTAGTGGTGATACCGCATTAGTGTTGCTTGCGAATGACGATTTGTGTGACTCGTTAGGTGGTGTGTCACAACGTGTAGTGAAGCATTTCAAAATCTCTCAAAGTGCTACGTGTGGCAACCTACATGCTTACGTTAGGCCAAGTGGAAAGGTGATCATTAGGTTCCCTGCTGATGACACCCTTCCACACCAGCGCTCCCGCACCAGCCGACGACTACAACTGCTGATGTCGCTTCCAAGACTTCAGTATCAGCATTCCAGGATTTGCTCCATGCCCTCCTCCCACACGGCCCATGCCGTTAGACGTGGAGGAACTCACTGTAATCCACTTAAATTCTCGCCAACCTGCCCCACCTTTGGGTACGTACTCCATACTGCAGGGCGGGGGGGGGGGGGGGGGGGGGGGGCGGCTATGTGGCGTCGTGGCGTCGATCCATGGAACAATAGGCCAGAACATTGTATGTGTATTATGTCTTCTAGTTGATATTTGTTTTGTATGCTTCTGGGACCTCAGTTCCGGCCTAGTCTTCGACCTGTACGTTTGTCGCGTAGTAAAAGTATTGATGATTAGAAGAGAGAACCGTGGTCATTACCTTACCACCTTGATATCTCCTTCATACTTACTGTGAGAAGTTCTGGTAGAATGTAAATACTTTTGTATTAAAGGAGATCATTCCCCAAAAATCAGAAGTGTTGAGTCATAGAGAGGTAAACACAAAATGAAATAAAACTTGCTTAAAACTTGCTACCTTTCAGAGTAACCCTTTTTGAGCTAGAACAAAACAGACAACAGACACAGAAAAGATACTCTTGCATGCATGCACACACATGCCTATGCCCCTACTTGGTGCCAGCTGGATGGTATTCATGTACGTGTGTGTGTGTGTGTGTGTGTGTGTGTGTGTGTGTGTGTGTGTGTATGCGCGCACGATCATGTGTGTTCCACTTTATCTTGAGAAATGATTTCTCTGAAAGCTAGCAAGTTTTCTTTCTTTTTGATTAAGCCCATCAATGATTCAAAGCTTCTGGTTTTTAGTGAGTGGTCTTTAATTCAAAAGAACGTAAGTCCTTGTCATTTTCAATTTTTGTCAAGTGCATTTTCCTTTTAACAAAACTATTTCTTTTAAATTAATGTGACTGTGAGCCCTATTTTGATGGATTATATAAGTGCAAACTCCTCTAGTTCCACAAATATTGGTTACCTCGGTCTTTTACTTTCATATTGAATAACAACTGCACGAATTTTGAGCACTTCAACAGACTGCAAAATGAGGATGATTGCTGCTGTCCATATCTTAGTCTTCTGAGTTATTATCAACTAATTTCCAGATATTTTGTATTTGTTATGTATCTGGATTTTAAGCGGATGCCATATGGTGCAGTTGCTAATTGCCCATGCATGGAGCGAAGTACCACAATCTCTGGTACACACACACACACACACACTTAACTTCCAGGGCAGAATGACAAATGTGACAAATACTGCAGCGATTATTTGCATTATGCAATTCCTGTAGTGTGCATAGGCCCACACATAGGACGAACTTCATTTCCTGTGTGTTTTCTGATATTGTGAAAAAGATAAATCACTAGAAAATGATGTTACCTTTCAATGATTGCTTGATACCACTCCTTATCAGCCACATATCTCTCATTGATTATTTTCTGTGGGCCAGAACCTAAGTCAACGATTAGAACAGGATATCCATTTTCAACTTCCAGTGCGATAAAATCATCCTGTAAAGCCAAACATTAGAATTAGGTTTAGGTAGGTACAATGAAACACAATGATAAAGTACCAGTAGAACACCAACTTCGTATAACTGGATTTTAAAACTGACTGTGAAATACATTTTCTGTTTCATCAGAATTTAAACTAAAAAGATGTATTAATCTTTATTTGCTGCTGACCATTAAAATAATGGAATAGGCTTTATATCTTACACATAATACTGATATGTTTAGTTCTTAACATAACTACATACATTAACTGTACACTTTAGGTTTTAACTTGTGTTTTGTATATTTTATTACATGCTCAATCACAAATATTTATCAGGTTCCCCTCCATTAGGCATGCAGGTACACTCAGCAACTGTGATCTGATTTATAAATGATAGAGCGTGGCAATCAGCCGTCCTTTTTTTTGCAGGTTTCATTTGGCGAATCCAGATTACGGCTAGTGCCTAGCCATTATCAGTGCTACAAAATGCAAGAAGTACATGGTCAGGTGATACTATAAAAAATTACAACGTGTGGCATAACCAATATGGCTTATACATTAGATTACACACCACTATTTTCTAGTCTCAATGCTTGTCGGTTCCCTGTTGTTTGGGCGTCAGTCACAGTTCTTTGAATCCTACTGTATAATGAAGGTGGGCTGTGTGGAGAACACACTGATTGGCTGTATGGTGCCCTATATGTGGACAGTACTATTCAAAGAACTGTGACTGATGCTCGAACAAAACAGAACCGACATGCGTTGAAACTAGAAAATAGTGATGTACTCTAATGTATAAGCCATATATGTTATGCCATGCATTGCAATTTTTTATAGTATCGCCTGACCATGTTCTTCTTGTATTTTTCAGCATTGATAATGGCTAGGCACTAGCCAAAAATCTGGATTTGCAAAATAAAACCAGCAAAAAAGGACAACTTATTTCTGTGCTCTATCATTTATAAAACAAATATGTATACTTAATTATATACACAGTTACAAGTGTTTATACTGAATAACCTACACAACTACAAGCATCTAGCCATATATTTTAAATTTTAACATATGTTCACATTTTTTTCATAAAAAAATCTGTTACTTTTTAAAAAGGATTTTCAGCCAGCCAGCTGTACAGTTTTCTTTGAAATAGTTTAGAAGGTATGAACCATGCTGAGGGTGGTAATTTGTTGAAGATTATTAGGGAGATGGCTGTGGGTGAGTGGGCTGTTTTTACTAGTATGTGTCATGGAATATCCAATTTAATTTTTCCTTTGGTATTGTGTTGGTGCATATCTCCTCTTATATGAAATTCTTTGATATTTGTTTTAATGTATAGTGATGAGACGTATGTATACAGATTTACAATTAGAAGTATACTGAGTTTTCTAAACAGAGGTTGGAAGTGATCTGTTGGTCCAGTCCTACATATTTCTCTTACGACTTTTTCAGTATCAATATTATGAAAATGAAAGTTGCTACTTACCAGATAGAGGAGATGCTGTGTAGCAGATAGGCACAACAAAAAGATTCTCACAATTAAACCTTTCGGCCATTAAGGCCTTTGTCAACAATAGATGACAGACACACATACACTCACGCAAACACAACTCGCATACACGACTGCATGAGTGTGTGCATGTGCACGTATGTGTGTCTATCGTCTATTGTTGACGAAGGCCTTAACGGCCAAAAGCTTTATTGTGAGAGTCTTTTTGGTGTGCCTATCTGCGACTCAGCATCTCCGCTATATGGTGAGTAGCAACTTTCCTTTTCATAATATTGTTACATTCCATCCTGGATTTTCCATTGCTTGGCTTTTTTTGTATCTTCAATATATCAGCTATATGTGTGGAGTGGCCCCTTACTAGCAGTCCATAAGAAATGTGAGATCAGAGATCAGAAAAATCCAAAATATGTCAATCTTAAATAGGTAGGAATAGTTAAATCTCTCAGTTTCCACATTAGGTATGTTACTCTTGATATTCTTTCGCCATGTGACTCATGTGTTCTCCACAGCTCAATCTGGAGTCAATATAGAATCCTAAAAGTTTAACTGTTCTAGTTTTTATATTATTAGTCTTAACAGAAAATTCTGGGTATTGTCAGGATTACACAGCAATTTCTTAGAGGAGAACCATTTTACTGCAGCATTTAATTATTCCAGTGACATTTGTTGTAATGCTGATGTGTCTTGATGAGTTGCAATAATTGTTATGACATCCCCTTGGCAGACCACAGATTGAGGAACATGTGGCAAATCATTGATGGCAATAATGAATGTCCAAGCACTGATCCCTGTGGTATACCTGTCTCTAACATTTTCATTAGAGAATATCTGTTTCTCTCTGAAAGATATTGTTTCCTGTGTCTTAAGTATGAAGCAATTATTTTTAGTTCTGTAGTTTGTACTCCATAAAATTCAAGTTTCTCAATCAATATCTCATAAGGGATACACTCAATGGCCTTACTTAGGTCACATACAAACAAGTGAGGCTTTATCTATATTTTCAAAAGCAGAGATTATCTGGTTTACAATGTCAAGACCTGCTGAGGAGGTATTTTTTCCTCATAAGTAACCAAAGTGTTTGTTCGAAAGGAGATTATTTTCTTCAAAATAATCACTTAATTGGTTATATATGAGTTTCAAATATTTTGAAAATTAAAAGAACTATTGAACTGGGTAATAATTTTGGGGGAGATTTCTTGTCTCCTTTTCTAAAAATTGGTATAACTTTTGAAATTTTTAATGATGTAGGGAAAACTCCGAACAGAAGATATTTATTAAAAATATAGGCTAAAGGTTCACAGATAAAATAAATAGTTTTCTTGATAATGTAGTTGGATAACCAGTAATTACCCATAGTTTTAGAATTGGAGAATTTTTAACTGCTTTTGCTACATCTGTGGATATCATAATTATCCACTGAAAAAGACTGTTTCACTGGCAGCTGCTTACCAAGTAGTTCACTTGCACATGTGTTGCCTATGTTTATTCTGTTTCCAATTTCTTTCACAGAAGTCACAAAGAACTTGTTCAGCTGATCTGGTTCAAGTGATACTTCCTGAGTGTGGTTGGGGAACTGTTCTTGTGTGAAAATCTGCCATGCTGTTTTGCACTTGTTTGGTGGAGTTTCTATAAAATTTTCATATGCTAATTTTCCCTTATTAAGCAGCTTAGTTTTGTAAAAAAATTTTATACTTCAGATACTTCCCATAATCTATACCAACTTGTTTAGTGTCACCCTCACAGTTCTTTTTATATGCCTTTCACAATAACAACATTTGTTCCCTAATGTTTTAAGTCCTTTAGTATACCAATTTGCTAACTTTGTTTAGGCTTACATTTAAATTTAAGTTTTTCTTAGGGTGAACAGGTGTACCACACTTCAATATATTTGCTAAAGAATCTGTCAAACACAGTTTCAACATCAGTTTGTCCAGGCTGTGTTTCATACAAAAAGTCCTATTTTATATAACTTAGTCTATCAGCAAACAAGTTCCCAAATTCATCTTTCTGACCTCTTACCCAAGTCACCTCATTTTCACTGTGGGTTATATTACTGATATGACCTTACAGTTTGCAGTTAAGTGTGATGAGCAATGGTTGATGATCAGAGAAACATCTGTCTGCATGACTAACAGTAAAAATCTCACCAAAAAAGTTAACAATAGCATTATCTAAGCAGGATTCCTTATGAGTAGCATTTTTATTCGTACAGAATAAATTTAATGACCTTAAGACATTGAAAAAAGTTCTTGACACTTGCTTGTCACATTCTGACACTTCAATATTGAAGTCAATGCTGAATAAAAAATTCTGATCTATCCATCCAAATTTGATTTTATCCGATTTCGCCAAAATAAGTTAGGTGAATGGCTGGAACAATTCATTTTAAAATGATGCAACAGGTTGTCTCTGTTATTTTTGTGCTTTCTGCTCTTGTATTTAATCTCTAATAGCCTTGTGACCAACAGACATTACACTCTGATTTTCCTTCATGTTTTTCAAGATTATGAGTCAAAACTTCTTATTTTCTACACTATACAGAAGCTTTTCCTTTTATCCTTCCTGAACTAGTACCCCCCAAGACAAAGATAGTGTAATGGTGGAACATGGCTTGCTTAATGTGGCTCTTTTTTATGGTTCTGTACCTAAACTTGTAAAAATGGAACCCTTATAGTGTCACTTTATTGTCCATCTGTCTGTCTGTCTGTTCGGCTGCTCAAAACCCATTCTCTCAGGAATGGGTAGACATATCAAGCTGAAAATTGTGTCACATACTATGGTCTATGGTCCCTTGGTGGTGTAAAAAATGAATGTCCTAAGTTACTGCAATCAAAACATATGGTCATTTATGTCACATGGTTTACTTTGATTCTCACAAACTCAGCCACTGAAACCTATAGGGTACTTCTAGTTGACCTAGAATCATGATATTTGGCAAGAAGCAAGGTCTCACACTATAACCAAAGAAAAAAATCAGAACATTGTTAATTTGTAATTATATCACGAGGAAAAAAATTTCCATTTGTTACTAGACTGCCAGTCTGCCTGTCCGTCTGTTTGACGATTCCCATTTCTCAGGAACAGGTAGACACATCAAGTTGAAATGTATGTCACATATTGAGGTCAATGGTCACTTGTCGGCATAACAAATATTAGCTTCTAAGTTAATATAATATAAAGAAATGGCCATTTATCTCAAGTATTTTGATAGTTGCAAACTCAGTCATCAAAACCTGTAGGGTACTTCCCATTGTCCTAGAATAATCAAATTTGGCAAGAAGCAAGGTATCACATAAAAACAATTGGAAAAATCTGAAAATTGTTAATTTACAATCATATCACATGAAAACAAAATTTCTTCTCATTTGTTATTGATTGTCTGTCTGCCTGTCCATTTGTTAAAATACCTTCTTCTCAGAAAAGGTAGATATATCAACTTGGAATTTATGTCACATACTGATACCCTTGGTCCCTTGATGGTGTAATAAACATTAACTTCTAAGTCAACACAGTCACAAGATATGGCCATTACGTCACATATTTTGATACTCACAAACACATTCATTAAAACATATAGGTTACTTCCTGTGATCTAGAATCCTGAAGTTTAGCAAGAAGAAAGGCTTTCACAGTACAAATAAAGGAAAAAATCTGAAATTGTTAATCTACAATTACATCACACAAAAAACTATTTCATTTGTCATTTGTTATCTGACTTCAGAATTGAAATAAAAACATTCTCAAAAGTCTTGGAATCCCTGGGACTGATATCTTACCAGTATCAATTTCAATAACAGGCAAAAATCATCAAGACACTCAATTCTCATAATGGATAAACTATCTATATACATAATTAAATTTGTGCATAAATCTTAGTGCATGAGCCAGTTTTCTATTAACCGAGCCAGTTTTCTATTAACTGTCACATAGGGATTATGTATACATTATAATGAAACTATCTGACAGTTTAAAAATGTGATTCTGACACAAATCTTTGCCAGTTGAACGTTACACCAATTCAAACATGCAAGCACAAAATCAAAGCTTTAATGTGGCAGAAAATGTAATATTCCTTTGTAACCACCTATAGATATAATATTTCAACTACTCAGATTTTTATAATGATCTGGTTTCTGAGACTCAATACAAATTTTAAAAGGAACTATCAAGATAAAATTAAAACAATTTGTCACTTATATCTGAAAAATTCCACTCATGGCTTGTGAAACATGATTTGCACTGACTTTCCTACATATACTTGGTACATTTTTGAAATTTGTATTTTTATAAGCATGCAGTTTTCCTTCACACAGAAAAGAAAGAAAAAGTAAAACCACAATTGTACCACATTTCTTTTTCCTTTCTTAAATGTTACATAAGCCTGTGGATCTTGGAGGAAGAATGATATCAAAGAAACAAATTAAAATGCTTACTGTCTTTGCTCGCCTAATTCTTCGGCTTGTACCAAGTTCATTTCCCATGTAAAAAAGTAAACCATTTGGTTTGTCAGTATTGAAATACATTGAAACATGAGTGGATGTTCCTAGGTGAGGTAAACTCTCAGGGTTTTTTAGTTCCAGTATTGAATCATCTTGAAATGTTGCACCAACATCTATCCTGTAAGTAAATTATCAAAAATACATTAAATGAAGACACAAGAATAATTTTGATACCAAGTAATTACACTTAATTGGTTATTGATAATATGAAACAAAAGAAAAAGATAACAGAATTCACTTTTGCAAACAAAATTTTCTGCTTTTTGTATTTTACAGTTAAGAAACAAAACCTGTAGTATGTCTACCTGTTGACATGATCCCTTGCCAATGCCACCTGTCGTTTAAGTTCTTCTATCTTCCTTCCGATATCACTACTGGCCTTGGCTGTTAAGTTCTGTCTTTCTCCAACAGCAGCCATGAGACTTTTTATATTTGGCACTACAGTAGTTACCTGCTCCACTGTGGAGTACAAAAAATTCCCTTTTTCAACAAATGTAAGCAAATATTTTGATGAAAAGATAGCATATAAAATTAAGTAACAATAATTATCATGGAAACTCTGAAATTACTCTTTTTATAAGCAAATGTATCTCCAGTTGTCTCAATATACATATACAGCAAGAAACACAATATTCAAAATCTTCAACATGGGAGAAAAACATGTGTTACACATTTCTAGGAACCCTGATTGTGATAACATAACAACCTACAAGATGTCTTTCATGTAATTATTTGACATTTGTGGCAAATGGTATGGGTGGCTAAAAAAAGTATGGTTTATGTTAAAGTGAAAAAGACCCAACACAGCAATGTGACACAATTTCACTCCTTGTAACCCACTGTACAGTCCAATTCATCATTAAGATTGAAATTAGTATTCTAATCACAAACAAGTGCCAGTTATCATAAGACTACATGAATAATATAATTCTCAATACTAGACCCACCACACTGGTCATGTAGAAATCAGTAAGCTCCTTTCTGGAAAATATTTGGATAGTGGGTGGAACGGTGGGGGAAGGGGTCGGGAAGGGGGAAAGGGGTATATAATTATCAATTAATCCACTTAAAGCTAAGCTTCACTCTGAGTTACCTAAAATTGCCTATGACATCCCACATGTAGTAAATAGCATGTTATACACTCAGGAAATATGCTGGATGTATCTTTGTTGATTGTATTCTACCTGTAGTCTGACTGGACAGCAACAGGAAAGGGGTAGGGAGGAGGGTAATGTGCAATCTGCACTCACTTTGTTGAGAGATGCACTGAAGCACCGTTTCTGTCTATATACACTTGGCTACGTATATGAAGACCAGAACAATCTTCTTTCATATAAACTGCATACTATTTTTTGCCTCAAATCCACATGATGAAAGACATTCCCTTAATCTGATGAGAACCATCAAATGATATAAAAATTGGCACTTTTGCATAACTCCTCCAAAACATAGTATTTCACTCAAAAAAAGTCATTGATCATGATATATCTTAACAAATGATTGCAATTAAATTGGTGACTCATGTACCTTAACTGTATATTCCAATCATACTAAGTTTCATCCAGTGATAAGTCAAGTTGAAAATACCATGCTGTTCCAACTTCTCCAAAACAGTTATAAAAAGATCCAGAATCTAATGAAATGGTTCAGCGCAGTAGCATAAAATAACAAGGTCTTAAGTGGATTTCTGGGAAGAGATCTCATATTCTTGTCTAAGTTAAGTAAGAGTCTTGATAACTGCTAGCACACAATTCATCTAAAGGTGGACATCTCAACATATTCTCACAAATAATGAGAAGTTAGCTTGGAGTTCCATTAATGAAGTGCTAGGAATTCTTTCCCAAAGCTGTTGCACTGCTCAAGAATGAACGTACAGAACACTTCTGCTGAGAAATTTTGTACATAGAGGAAAGGTATTAGACCAAGTAGAGTGAAACGATGTTAGACAATTACTTCTGGACACTCATCAGAAAATCACCAATATAATTGTGCCTCCAGTGAAGTTCCTCTGATGGAAATGGATAAAGTAAATACAATAAACTGCATACATTTTTAAGGTCAATTATAACATATAGTGTAGCTACAACGAAAAGAGCTAAAATTGCATTTTCAGGTCCTGTGTTCTCATAAAATATTTTCCTTGCTACCTACCTTAATTCTTAATTGTCTATCAGGGCCCAAATTTTAATCTTATCAATTCTATCTTTATCACTATTTTTTGCACATTTGTTTTACTTCTTATTGGTTTCTTTAAAACTGTGACCTCTTGATGACCAAACACTGGAAAAGAAAATTTCTGAATGTACCAGAATTAGAATTAATTACTCCGTCATGGTCAGACACCGTCCGTGCCCACCCACAAGGAGTGTGGTTGGGGGGCTGCAAGAGGGTGCACTGAGCCCATCCCTTCCCTCTCTGAATTCTGGAGAGCTGAGTTTTTATTTTTATACAGAGTCAATAACCATCAATTCTCTGGCATATTATAAGTTTTAGTGTCGTCTAGAAAATTCAGTTCTTATGATGTGACGTGTCTCCAACCTGAACAACTCACTTATATCAAAAGTGGCAATTTTAGAATCTAGATTCCCCCTCCCTCCCTTGGAAAAATGTCTGTGGACTTACATGCAAATACCACTGTACTAACAATGTTAGCTTTCTTGACATTGGGGTAAGGTCAAAATATTAAATTAAAGTAAACAATACAGAAACAAATCTGATACTTCATTATGAAAAACATTTTATATCACTCTCACTGGTTATGATATATGGCTCTTTAAAATATAGACTAGCAACATCATTGCTCCTTTTATCAGTAAAGGGCAGTCTATGTGAATGATCCGCAGCATTCAATGCTGGTTTAATCTGGTTAGGACTATTGGGCAAGTGCAGCCTGTTTAATTACAGTGACACCAATAAACACTGAGAGGCATTCTTTCTCATGATCCACTGTAACATATGATCTAACGTAAAATTTTGGATAATAATACTTCGTACTTTAAGCAAATCATAGCAATAGACAAATAATTTTGCCCAAATCTACCAACTTACCATTGAGATTAGCTTGATTCACAGCCTTCATTGCAGAATCAGCATCTCTTGGAAGCTGTTGTGATACTGTCACATCTTCTGGTAGTTGATTTATAATTCTTGAGATGGTGCTCAAAGTATTCTGTGCTGTTGCATTAGCATCTTTTGCATTCTGTATGGCTTGTGATGCGTAACTCTCAACTGTTTCTTGGACTGGTATCCTGGTTAATTCACTAAAAGGGAAACAAATTAATTCAAATTTACAAATTAGAACAAATATACTAACTGTTATGCCAAAATATGAAAGCAGACCTATTGAATTAAAAAATACACAACTACCAAATTTCCATTATAGGAAAAAACGCAATTCACAATGCAATTTTAGGTTATGTTTTTACACTGCAAACAGACTGGATTGCTAGAAAGAAAAAATACCATATAAAACACACTATCATCTCATTTTGCATTATTTTCAGAAATATCAATCCCTGTCACATGTGTCTGTTAGAGCTCAGATACTTCATTACAAAATACTAATTACAGTGCATAAAATATGTCATGACCATTAACAGGCTTCTACTTAAGTAGGCTAAGGTGTGACGTACAAGAATCAATAATTTCCAGTCATTCCCAACTCGCAGTGTTTTCTGAACACTGTCTCAAGGTCTGTTGTTACGTTTTTCACTAATTAAATTTTTAGTCCAATCTGGATTTCAGAACAAAGATAATAGTTTCTAAACATTCACACCATTTCTTTAAAGATTTAATATCACAAACTATGATTTCCAGTGACATCTTGAGGACATATATGTATGTGGCAGAATCCTGAATGCTGTAGAAGGCAGAAAAGAAGATTGCAAGCTTTTGAGAGCTAGTGTTTGAGGAGAATACCGAAGATACCACAGACCAACAAGCACTCAAACGACAAAGTGCTGATGAGATCGTGATAGTCAGTCATCACTATGAGGAACAACACAGTTAGTCACCTACACAACCATGATTCATGTAATTATCAACTATGATTCATGTAATTATGGAAGGAAGAAGAGAGGGAGGATGATAGAGACAGAAGTTCAAGGATTAAATTGAAGTTAGCACAGGGTACGAGAGCATCAACAGACTAGCATCAAGAAGGGGGAAGTATGGTCAAGCCTACCAACTTTCAAGTTGAGGATGATAAGAAGAAGAGGAACAGAAATCATTAGCAAGGTAAACTGTTGCAAATTTTTGAAAGTATATAATGACGAGAAATTAAACTTGAAAATTTCACTAAGGTGACTGGGTTTGGCTACTTTTGCTATATAAGAATAATAGGCAAGTTTGAGCATAACTTGTAAGTATTTAGCATGTTTTTATTTATCAGTGACCTGTAAAATTATGTCTTATGAAAGATGGATGATTCTGTTTCCTCCCCACATATCCTTCAATCTGCTAAGTTCTTAATGATATGAAATGCAAGATAGTGAACTTCACAAAATAAAAATGCACAGTACCCTATGAAAATAATATCACTGAGCATCAGTTGGAATCGGTCAACTCACACAATCTGTAGGAATATGAAATAGGAAGATGACAAAGTCTTAGTCATAGGAAAAAGAGGTGGCAGAGTGCAGTTCACTGATTGAATACTGGAGAATTTCATACAGTCTACAAAGGAGGCTGCACACAAAACACTCATGTAACCCATCCTATAATATTTCTCGGTAGTATGTGATCCATACAAAATAGGATCAACAGAGGATATTGAATGAATATAAAGAAAGGCAACATGAATGGTCAAACAGTTGTTCAACCCATGGGAGAGTGTCACAAAGGTGCTGAAAGAACTGAGCAGGTACATGCTTGAAGTTAGATGCAAACTATCCCATGAAAACCTGCTCAGAAAGTTTCTAGAACCAACTTCAATTGATGTCTATAGGAATACATTACATTGCCCTATGTATTGCTCCCACAGAGACTGCAAAGATGAGGTTAGACTAATTACAGTGCACACAGAGGCATTTAAGCAATTATTCTTCATATATTTCACATATGAATAGAACGAGAAGAAGCCCTAATAACTGGTACAATTAAATGTATCCTACCCTCTGCCAAACACTTCACAGTGGTTTGCAGAATATAGGTATAAATGTAGATGTCATCACGAATAAAATAATAAAAGATTTATAATTCATCATAAATGACTAGCATTTCAGAATTTTTTAATGATAAATTTCATATTTTTGTACCAGCAACAAATTCCATATCACAATGCTCAGTGTGAATGCGTTTTATGGAAAACTAATTAATGTGTCAGCTGTCAGCTACCATGGTCAAAATGGGGAATATTACACCACTATTAAGTGTTTTACACAGTTTCATTGCTAATCTCATTTGCAGTTCATTTACACCATTGAAAATAATAAGATAATAACAATAATTTTTGCATTGAAATAAGATCTGTGTATCAACTTAATAGTTGTCGTGACTCGCTGATCATTCAAAGTGCCGCCGCGCAATTACACGCTTCCTCTACATGCAGCGCTGTCTCCCAGCCATGCAGCAGCTGCGCCACCTAAGTGGCCAGCTAGGCAGCGGCCGCTACACTTGGACTCAGTGCTCATTCGAATGTTACAGCGTTCACATGTCTTGCTTTGTCTACTTGCTCAGTGACTTATATGTGTTGTGTCGTTTTGAAATATATGTGTTCAACTTGACGTTATAACAATTCGCGACGATGAATTTTTCCTTTTCATCATTGACCCACAGGTTTCCATGGCTACTGTCGAGCAACTATTGCAAGGTCTCATTGAACAGCAAACGCTTCTAACATTGGCGATTCGCGATTTCGTCGCAGCGTCAAATGCGGGGTGTTTCTCGTCGTTGTCTATACCTCCTTTTCCTTCTTATGGCGAGACGGCGGAAGACTGGTCTGATTATGAAAAACGTCTTCGACAGCACTTCTTGGCATTTCATGTCACAGATGAACAAACATGTAAATTTCTGTTCCTTTCCTGGATTTCACCTCAAATGTATCAGTTGTTGTCGCAATTGGCTCCTTTGAAAGATTCTGCATCTTTGTCCTTTGCTGAAATGTGCTCACTTCTGTCTGTCTGTTTTCAAAAGCAAACACATGTGGTAGCCTCTCTTGTTGCCTTTTATTGTTGTCAAAAACAACTGCATCAATCCTATCGCGCTTGGGCTACTGAACTTCACGCCTCAGTCGAAAGTGTCAATTTGTTACTGAAGTTCACAAAGAATCCTATGCCGATTCCATGGTATGGGATCCTATTATCAGCGTCTGACAAAGAAGTTCGGCAACGTGCCCTTCAATAGGCAAATCCGACTCTAGATGAAGTCCTATCCATCGCGCAGTCTTTTTTAATTTCTCGCACCGCTGGGGCGCAAATAGAGGCATGGGGTGACGTCGGGGAAATACAAACTCTGTGTGCTGTTGACGACGCGTGCGGTGCATCCCCGCTGGCCGACGTGGCCACAGTACGCTCCCACGCGCAGCCTCGGCCTAACCATAAACAAACCTCTAAGAAACTGCAGCAAAACCCCCGGCAACTTCCTTCATGTCCGAGGTGTTTTACGAAACATTCACACGAGGATTGTCCCCAATGTTGAGCTGTGTGTCACACTTGCTAAAAGAAAGGTCATGTGTCTTCCGTTTGCAAATCCGACCGCATACATGATGTTCATGAACATGACAATAATTCTGATTCTGTGTTGTCTGTCAATTGCACTTCTTCCCTTTCAGGGAAGTTATTCCTCACTGTCCAAATCCTTGGTCGGGATGTTCGCATGCAGGTGGATACCGGTTCTGCTGCCACTATAATTAATTCTCAGACATATCTTCAGTTGGGTTCTCCACTCCTATCACCTGTCACTCGGCAATTACGGACATACAATAAACAGAAGATTTCTCTCTTGGGACAATTTAATGCTGAGGTATCTTACAAATCTGTCGTTCGCACTGTTCCCATATTTGTGGTCGACCAGAGTACCACAGAGAATCTTTTCGGTTTCGATGCCTTTCGCATTTTTGGGTTCTCCATAGACGACTCTGTCAATATCGTCTCTGATGCTATTCCTTATGCTCAATTGGATTCCTTGTCAATGACATTTTCTTCCCTTTTTTCTCCTGGGTTAGGCCATGCAAACGACTTTGAAGCTCATATCAGGCTCAAACCCACTGCTCGGCCTAAGTTTTTTCGGGCTCAGCCCATTCCTGTGGCCCTTCGTGATAGGGTAAAACGGGAGCTGGATCGCCTCACTACTTCAGGGGTCTTGCTTCCTGTCACTTCCAGTGAGTGGTCCTCTCCTGTCATTGTCGTTGCTAAGCCCAATGGTGACATTCGTCTCTGTGGCGATTTTAAAGCCACTGTAAATGCGCAATGCCTCATCAACACTTACCTTATGCCCTGGCCTGAAGAATTGTTCACTAAACTTGCAGGAGCCCAGTATTTTTCTAAAATTGACCTGTCAGAATCTTATCATCAACTTCCACTCGACGCGGCTTCTCGGCAGTTTCTGGTCCTTAACAAGCCTTTCGGCCTCTACCATTCGGGGTTGCCAGCACCCCTGCGCTCTTTCAGCGATTCTTGGAACAATTATTGCTCCCTTTCCCTGGGTGTATAAATTACGTGGACAACATTGATGTCACTGGCTCCACCACTGAAGAACATCTTCAGAACCTCCGCACACTTTTTCATGTCTTACAGACTGCCGGTCTTAAGTGTAATCTTCAGAAATCACAATTTTTTCAGGCATCTATCACGTACTTGGGGTTTCAACTGTCTCGGGATGGTATTCGTCCGCTTCAGCAAACTATCGCTGCGATCGATGCCCTTCCTCACCCTACATCTGTTAAGGAACTGCAGGCCTTCTTGGGGAAAATAGCATACTATCACAAGTTTTTACCGTCTGCTGCGTCAGTGGCTCAGCCGTTGCATTGCCTTTTCACTGGTCCGCGTCATGCGATGCAGCTTTCCAGAAATTGAAGACTATGCTGAAACTGGCCCTGTGCCTGGCTACTTATCAACCTGGCCAACATCTTGTTCTTGCCACGGATGCCTCTCAATACGGGGTTGGTGCAGTCCTTGCGCACCGTTTTTCAGATGGCTCTGAACAACCCATTGCTTATGCTTCCAAAATGCTCATGGACGCCCAACAAAAGTATTCTCAAATTGAAAAAGAAGCTTTGGCCATTATTTATGCTCTTCATAAGTTTGGTGTTTTTCTCTACGGATCCAAAGTTCATCTTGTTACGGATCACAAACCACTTGTTTCCTTGTTTCATCCATCATCGTCACTTCCCAACAAGGCTGCACCCCACCTCCAGCGTTGGGCTCTTTACTTGTCTCATTTCAATTATGAGATTCATTTCCAGCCGACGGCTCAACATGCGAATGCTGATGCACTGTCTCACCTTCCCATGGGTCCTGATCTGGCATTCGATAAGGACGAACTATTGTGTTTCCATCTGGATGTTGCCGAGCAGCGGGTTGTGGACGGATTCCCCATCACAGGGGACCGGCTGGCAGCGGCTACGGTTCTGATCCTACCCTCTCCCGGGTTTTACACTGTATTCAGAAGGGTTGGCCAGATCGTCCATAAGCTAAGACTTCTGACCTGTTGCGGAACTACTACGCTTTGTGCTACCGCCTCATGGCTAGGGATGGTGTTATCCTCCTTTCCACCGACAATGCTTCGCTGCATGTTGTGGTACCTGCATCTTGGCGTGCTTCGGTCTTGTGCCTCCTTCACCAAGGGCACTGGGGTGTGTCTCGTACAAAATCTCTGGCGCGCCGTCATGTGTACTGGCCTGGCATCGACTCTGAAGTAGCACACATGGTCGCTGCCTGTGGCCCTTGTGCATCACACCCCGAAGCCATCTTTGTCACTGTGGCCTTCACCTGAGACACCCTGGGAGCCCATTCATGCTGACTTCACAGGTCCTTTTTTAGGTACTTATTGGCTCCTCATAATTGACACCTACTCTAACTTTCCTTTCATTGTCTGTTGCACGTCACCTACCACCGCGGCAACCACAAGTGCTCTCGCCCCGCATTTTTTCTTTGGAAGGCCTTCCCTCTACTCTTGTTACTGATAATGGTCCGCAATTTGCCTCTTCCGAATTTGCGGATTTTTGTGCTCATCACGGCGTTATGTATGTCACAGCCCCGCCATTCCATCCACAAACGGTGAGGCTGAACGACTGGTCCGCACATTTAAGGCTCAGATGCGGAAACTCCTGACTTCTTCTGCTGCTGATGATGTGCTTCTCCAGTTACTGGCTTCTTACCGTTTCACCCCCATGGGCGACCACAGCCCGGCTGAGCTCTTAAATGGCCGACAGCCCCGCACGCTACTTCATCTTATGCGGCCTTCCACCTCACGGCCACGGGTGCCTTCACTTGTCCGGTTCACCACCGATGACCTTTTCTGGGTACGGGGATATGGCAGGCAGCCAAAATCGAGTCCGGGTCGCATCTTATGACACCGTGGCCGACGCCTGTATGAAATCGAGATGGACACGGGTGTTGCAGTGCGTCATTCAGACCAGCTTCGGCCTCGTGTGCTGGCAACGCCTGTTCCGAAGATCGCTACACCACCTTCAGCTCTACCGGATGCTCGGGCCCTTGGCGTCTCTCATTACTCACAACGCAGCCCTCTCACCATCATCTCGGTGCCAGTACAAGAACGGACGCCACCAGGAGACGTGCCCATGCAGGAACCGGATGACCATCATCTGTCAGAGCCAATCTTGCCTCCTTCTCCTACGGACGCTGACACATCGCCCATGTCTCCTGTTATATCAACTGGACTTGCCGCAACGGGCAGATTGGCGCAAGGGGCCCTAGCAGATTCGACCCCTACGTCTCCTGTCATCTCGACCCGTTATCATCGAGGACACTTCCGTCCGTACGGGAAGCCTCCTCCTCGAGACTTTACGGCCAGTCACACAACGCCTATGGACTTTAGCAATCTACAGGCCACCTCCATCAAGACCACTGAAAAAATTTCAAAGGGGGGAAAAGTGTTGTGACTCGCCGATCATTCAAAGTGCCGCCGTGTAATTACGCGCATCCTCTACATGCAGCGCTGTCTGCCAGCCATGCAGCAGCTGTGCTACCTAAGTGGCCAGCCAGCCAGCGGCCGCTAGACTTGGACTCAGTGCTCATTTGAATGTTACAGTGTTCACATGTCTTGCTTTGTCTACTTGCTCAGTGACTTATATGTGTTGTGTTGTTTTGAAATATATGTGTTCAACTTGTCGTTATAACAATAGTCATGAAACAGAGTACAATGTTCTTCTCCGATGCCACCTGCAAGACAAGTTGTCAATAATAAATACTAACTTGTAATCTTGGAAGCATGTTTAACAATTCAGTCTCTGTGTTTGCTGCACCTACATTAGTCACTACTCATTTTTCATTGTATCTGATTTGCTGAAATTTATTGTTACTTGCGGTTATTTATCCTCATAAATTAGTTAATGGTGGTAGAAAGCTTTTTGAACTTATAAAGTAAGTTAACATCTGCTGACAGTTTGTCACTACCAGACACAGAATAGGAAAGGTTTTAAGGGAATTTTCTGATGGTGGCAGTGGTTTTCAACCAACTTTAAGTGAGAATTCAGGCACACGTGATGGCAACTGCAGTGAAGATGATGAGCATATTGATCCAATAGGAGGCAATATGAACAGCAGTGACACATGTAGCGAAATTCTTCAACATCCACTAGTGGTGAGTTGATATGACTGAAATCTGATAACCTTGGTGTCAACAAACTTGTTCATTTTTAGAATGAGATTTTCACTCTGCAGCGGAGTGTGCACTGATATGAAACTTCCTGACAGATTAAAACTGTGTGCCCGACCGAGACTCAAACTCGGGACCTTTGCCATTCGCGGGCAAGTGCTCTACCATCTGAGCTACCGAAGCACAACTCACGCCCGATACTCACAGCTTTACTTCTGCCAGTATCTCGTCTCCTACCTTCCAAACTTTACTTTTGTTCATTTTTGTGTCCCCCACCAAAATACTTTTGGATCTTAGCAATATGAGCAATAATTAAAATTTCAGACAAAATCCTTTCCATGGACAAATGAATCAATCAAATTTTATTGTCATTCAGCTCATAAAGCAATAGATAACGTCAAGATAACTTACATTTTTAACATTAATTACTAAATACAATTTAGTTTGGATTACATAAGGGCATCCGCTAGATACAGTGTTGAAAGACAGTATTTTCAGTTTCAAAAAATTCGTCTACTGTGTAGAAAGGATTATTTACTACTATTTTGTACAACTTAGCTTTGAAGATATTGACAGGTAACTCTTTTAAATCTATACTTAACTTATTGTACAACGTAAGTCCAAGAACTAAATATGAATTCTGTGACTTGGATAGTCTTTGATATGGTACATCTAAACATGATTTGTTCCTGGTGTTATGGCTATGTACATCCCTTCTTAATGATATATTTGAAATATTGTTCCTAACATACAATAGAACATTATAGATGTACAAGTTTATCACCGTCAGGCATTGCAATTTAACAAACAAGGTTTTACAGTGTTCTAACTTATCTGAGTCAGTTATTATTCTTACTAATTTTTTTTTTTGTAAAAGTAGAATGGCCTTTACGTGACTGCTATTGCCCCACAATAAGATTCCATATGACATGATACTTTGGAAGAAAGCAAAATATGCTGAACTTATATAACTATTAGGGACATGTCTTTTTAAGTTTCTAATTAAATAGATAACTCTTGAAAGTCTGGCAGATAAATGTTTGACGTGTGGTTCCCATATCAACTTTTGTGACACAGTTATCTGTTTATCAAGAATTACAAAATAGCATGTATGGTGAGAATATTTATATCTATGGGAATCTAATGATGTATTTCTCAATATAAGAATCTATAGCACCAAGTTATAGGAAAAGCTAAACATGGGCTATGTACCTGATATTATTTTACATCTGATGAGAGCATAAAAGAAACAGACATATAATATTTGAACACTGACAGCTTGCAAGTTTCCTTTCATTGAGATGGAAACTAGGAAACTACGTATATCACATTGTCATATGTCATATCCCCAGTGAAAAGAAAGCATCACTACCTAAACCATAGAGAGACTGAACAGAAGAGATGTCATGAACTTTTGTATGAATTTTTATGGTGCTTCATTCTCAATATCAAACAGAAATTCTGTCTGATCACACAAACATAATTTTTTACACTTGTCTCTAACACTCAAGAGTTACAAATTGCACATATTTGGGGTGCACACCAACTCTTATCATCCTATTACAAGCCTTTTAAGGGTTAGATGAACTGACAACCGCAACACAAGAGGTTAAAATAATTTACATATAGAGTGCTGTAGTGTCACAAATTAGTGCTGCTGACATCCATACTTTTTAATATTTTAAAGTGTTTATGAAACTTATTTCTGCAAATGTGTTTTTTCTTTGTTACTGGAGATGTTATGGGAAAATTATGACACCACAGTTTCATCTTTTACATCTGAGGTGGACTTTCACAGTGACAGATGATGCGATCTCTTAGCTGTTGGACAGCAACTGGAAGAATATGACAGACACTTTGCCAAGACATCCTATGTTCTCTGGTATATTAATGGAACAGTTAAAACCACAGAGCACATCAAGAAGGAGAACTTGCACATATGTGGAACAAATCAAAGTATGCCTTAATAAAACACAAAGAAATTATGTAAGCTTAATCTGTATACTGTATTAATAATGAAATTTCACTGTACTGGTTAGTGCTACTCTCACTTACACTATTAAATTTAATAGAGTAAATCAGTAAGAAAGCTACTACCTTGAAACAAAAAAAAGCTGCCTTCTCAGTTTTATTATATAGCTGTTGTTTATCTGCTGTTGGTAGCAAGATACTTACTAGATTATAATGGTATTTTAAAGAAAATATTTTCTTACACCTGTAAATACTAAATCCTAGATACAGTACATTACTACTGTACTTGTCATGTAGCTTTATTTGTTTGTTTGTTTGTTTTATTTGGCCTTCAGAGTCATGTAGCTTTGTAACAAACACTTCTGTTTGCTATGTAGCTAACAGAATTTCTACTATCCCTGGATTTAGATATCCAGATGACTTGTAATAAGAGAAGCTTATGAGACATGTTTTTAATTTTCTTTCAAACTGGTAGGGATTCCCAGTTATCTGCTTTATGTTTGATTGGAGCTTTTTAACAGTTTTCATACCACAGTACCTAGTACCATTTGTAACTCTAGACAAGGAAGCATAGTCTACATGAAAATATGTACAGCTGCATGTTGTGCCAGATGGTGGTCTACCTTGCTCTTGAGCATAGTTTGGCAGTGGCCATTCAACCTGATGGATGGCTGGTTGGTAGTCATACCAACACCAAAAGCAGTGCAATGATTGCAGCAAAGCTGGTATATAATATGGCTGCTTTCACGGGCCTGTGATGTAGTAGGATAAGCTGTGACAGGACGGAATAGAAGTGCTGCCTGTGTGGATTTGGCAGATCTTGCACCTGGGGGTTCTAAGGGGATATGATTCTTGTGGCAAGGTGTTGGGATTGCGAGTGGCATAAGGATGGACTAAGATGTTGTGGAGGTTGACTGGGCGATGGAACACTACTTTAGGAGGGGTGGAAAGGATCTTGCATAGGATGCCTCTCATTTCAGGGTATAATGCTAGGTAATCAAAGCCCTGGTGAAAGATGTGTTTCACAGTGACTGAAAGGTTGTGTTGTGGGGTGATCACTCTGTTGCAGAAATAATTCAAAAGCCAAGATCGCTTTAAACACTGTTTACTAGACGACCGGTTTCAAAACACTAAAGGTGCCATAATCGGGTCTGAATGTAGCTTAACATGTATAAATCATTTGGATATTGTTGCAGAAATAAAAATTAAAAAACAGCTGCTCTCATGGCCATTCTATTTCATCAGATATATAAAACTGAAGTCACAAGATAAAACTATTTGACACATGACTGCAGTGCAAAACTAACAACGGTCGGCCGACCGTTGTAAGTCGAGGGTAATGAAAAACCTTTTTTTGATGTGTGTATATTGTATTGAGGCCTACAGTCCCTCAAAGATGTAAAAAAGTGAAGCTTGTAATTCAATGAAATCAAAATTTGTGCTATCTATGTCAAATCTTTTTATACTTGCAAACCCATTCATTAAAACCTAAAGGGTACTTCCACTTGACATAGAATCATGAAATTTTGCACAAACAAAGGTTTTGCAGCACAAGTACAGAAAAAATCAGAAAATTGTTAATTTGTGATTATAGCATATGAAAAGAATATTAGGGTGATATATAATTAAGTTCATATGAAACCCTCAGTGCATGAGTCCTACTCGTACAGGCCAATTGTTTTTTTTAGCTATGAAGCTGTATTATAAAATGTGCAGCAATACAAAACTTACAATTTCCTGCTGTCTCAGTTCCTGCAACTAATAAATGTTTGTGTGAAAGTGATGCTTTAAATTCACAATGATTCACTCATTTTCTCACTCACTTCCTCATTCACCAGTTTAGTAGATCCCATCACGAAGGAGGGCCTTCATGGATGTAGAACATGTGAAGGTATACAAGAAGGACTCAAAGTGTACACTATAAATCCAGCAAAGAACACAAAGAAAACTTACTTGTTGACATTGCTCAGCACTGATTCTATATGTTTGTTGAGGCCATCAATTACATCCAGGCGCTCTTTGGCATCTTCAAGTTGTGGTTCGAGTTCTCCCTGAGCCTTATCGAGTGTCTGCCTGGCTTCTTCAAGCAATTCCGTGGAACGAGTTTGTGACAGAGCTGTTCGTTCACCAAGACCATTTGACTGAAATTACATTACTCAAATGAGTACAATATAATTATGCACTTAAAGTGAGAACAACAATTTCACTTAACTATTTCTCTTGACTCTCGCATTCCTATGTTGGCAGGTATAAATGGTGAAAAATATAAAATTCTAATTTACATATACAACTGCTCTCTCCATTGTCTCCTAAATGCTTTCTCTCACTCATGGAGTGAGTACAGTCCCATTTCTCTTGGTGAGGCTGCCTTGAGAGGTCTCACAATAATCCTGACAAACTAGCACTGGCTGTCCAGCTCAGGCTGAGGTAGAAGCTACTCAAACAGAAGACAATGTTACATTGGCTTTTATTAGTTTTAGTGCAAAAATATTTGGCCCTGTTGTGATGTTTCCCATCATACTGAAAAACTTATTTTTCCGTAGATTTGCCTACAAGATCACTGTGCTTTAGCAGCACAGCGAAGAGCATTCTAAGATATGTTGGCATCAGCAGTACGCAACACATTTTATATCTTTCTGCAGCCATTCACTAGTTATCCACCACAGAACATAGTAGCAATTTTCAATGTTGTTCTTATTCTTCCTTTTTACATTTTGCCTATTTAAAGAGAGTGTTTGAACCTTTCAGTATTCCGATGACTTTTTTTTATTATTTTAGAGCCATTTAACTATGATATTGCTTGAACTTATAATGCTGAATAGCATTTCAGTTTCTTGATATCCATTCTGTAAATGTGTCTGTAGAATTTCAAGCATCTTTTGTCCACTGTATTAGTTGCCTTTCATTAGGGTGTAAAAGCCTGCACTGATGCAGTGTCAGCATGGTTATTAATGGATTTGGTATGGTTAATTTAAGGGGCAGAAGAATTCCCTTCTGTCAACACCACATTACTGCCTCCCTTCCCCCAGCACAAATGTGTGTACCCAACAGTAAGCAAATCTGCCAAGTAGATTTGATCCATGACCACCGCACCTCCCTGACCTGGAAAATACTTCAATAGGCATGGCTATCCAGGTGGGTGTATGAAAATCAATTATAATAACATCAAAATGATATACAATGAACACATTATAACAATGAAACCTTAGAGCTTTTGTACATAAGGCACTAGAAGACAATAACTGGATGGCAGAAAAAGAGATACACAGATGAATAAATTTGACTGGAGCACTTATGGTAAACTAAATATGGCTTTATACATGTTTCTGATGTGTCTGAAAAGAAACAATTACAATGAGTGTGTATTAACAGTTTTGATTTATGGTAGTGAGGCATCTACATCTATACTCCACATGTCTCTTTATGGTATGTAGCAGATGATATTTCTAGTAGCACTATATTTTTCCCACATTCCTATTCCATACATGATTCACAAGGGAAAGAAAGATTGTTGGTAAACCTCCATATTAGCTCTGATTTTTCTGATTTTATCATTGTGGTCATTTTGAAAACCATATGTGAAAGTAAGTAATATGTCAGCCTACTTCTCCTGGAGCATACTTTCAGAATTTCAATAATAAAAGTCTCTGTGATGCATAATGCTTATCTTGTAGCAACTGAAACTGGGGTTTGTTGAGCATCTCCGTAACACTCTTCCACCTCTAATGACCTCACTGTTGACAACAAGTAATGCTCTCATGCAGGATAAATTATCATGTATCTACACTATCTCCACTATTAATCCACTTTGTGAGGATTCCAGAATAATGAGCAATATTCTAAAATTGGCTGGACAAGTGTTTTGTAAGCCACTGCTTTCATGGATGGATTACAGTTCTCTAATATTATGCAACAATAATGAGTTTAAATTCTTCCAATGGATCTTAGTCTGAAATTGCTTTTCTACAAATTGTTTCATGTGATCATCCCACTTTCGGTTACTATTTTTCAGTAGTTCTGTTTCAAATGATTTGCCATCAATAGTGTAATCAAACAGTAGTGGATTTTTCACCCATATATACTCAATACATTACATTTAGTTGCATTCACGTTCAACTGAAATTCCCTGCACCAATAACCAATCCTCTGGAAGTCTTTGTGCAATTCACTACAATTTTGTACAATAGAAGATTGCAAAGTAACACACAATAATGTTTTCCTTCCCTAGTATTGCAGCTGGAATGTTGAAATTTCATAACGATATAGTTTGAAGCTTGAGCTACAGAGGATATTTTGTTTTCATGTGCAGCTCTAGAGAGAGAAGCCTGAACTATGAAACAAACAGGACGCACATGTTATTGTCCTTAACTTGTGAAGAGCAGTGAAGTGTAATTTGATATTTGTGGGCCAAAGGGAATAAATTGAGTGAAATTCACAGGGGCATTTATGGCCTGCATGGGGACAACTTTATGGGCTGTAGCAATGTCTTCAGGTGGTGTGCATACTTCCAAGAGGGCCCTGTAAACATCAATGATTTGCCACACTCCGGGCAGCTAGTAACAACTGCAACCCTGCAGAGCATTGGAGCCACTGAGGCAGAAGTTTTGAAGAACCAGCCTGTGCAACTGCAAATCTTGTTGCAGTAGTTCAACATTTCCTGTGGTGCAATGTACAATATTGTTTATGACATATTGAAATTTCGTGAAGTTAGTGCGCACTGGGTGCCTAAGAACCTGACAGACATCCACAGGGGCCAGCAAATGATGACAGGCTTAGATCACTTAATTCATTATGCCACTGACTGGCATGACTTCCTGAAAGGAATCATCACTGGTGATGGGTCATGGGCATACCACCACGTGCCTAAAACCAAGCACACCTCCGTGGAGTGGAAACATGCTGGTTTCCCAGTACGAAAAAAATTCAAAGTGACTCAATCCGCTAGGGAATTCTTTTGGCAGTGTTCCAGGACATGCATGGTGTGTTTCTGGTGGTCTTTGCTGTGAATGCTGCAGCCTGCATTAAAAACTTGGGTTAAGTTGCATGGTGCCTTCATGACAAATGCCACAACATTAATGCTGTCAAAGTTGAACATCTTCATGAGAATGTTCACCTCCATGCTCCTGATCTCATTTGTGAGGAAATTGTTGAATTTGAGTGGGAGGTGCTCCAGCGTCCACCTTACATATTGGACCTTGCACCATTGGACTTTCATCTGTTTGGTCCCATGAAGAAATTACTAGCCAGCAAATGCTTTCCAACTGATGCAAAAGTGAAATCAGCAGTCCACAGATGTCTTTATTCCAACCAAACAGACTTCTACAAACAGGGCATATTGAATCTGGGACCAAAATGTGAGAAATGTGTTGAGAACGTTGGTGACCATTTTGCAAATAGATAAAATATGTAAGTTAATTTGTAACTTTATTGTTTTGTCATCTATTACAAATTTTGGCAATAAAATTATTGTACATCACTTTCCGATCTTCCCTCATATTATCCCTACCTCCCTAAATGCAAATGCCTCATCTGTGGATTGTCTCATGGAGCTTCCAACATTATCCAGTAAATCATATTGAAGTAAGTCTTTATGTTCTTCAATTTTGTTCCACTAAAAATGAAATGCTGAATTATGTCTGCAAGGAAGTCCTGAATTCATTCATAAATCCAGTCCAATACTCAGTAACCCTGTACCGAGCAAGGTGGTGCAATGGTTAGCATGCTGGACTTGCATTTGGGAGGACAATGGTTCAAATACTTGTCTGGTCATACTTTCTGTCATCACTATTTTAAAATTTGTAATCTATCAAAGAACTGAGGTAAATATGAAACAATGGAAAATTCAGGTACAAATATCTCAAAAATAAAGGAAAAGATAGGTTGTTACTTACCATAAAGAAGACACGTTTAAGTTGCTGGCAGGTAGAGTTAAACGACACTTACATAAACTTTCGGCCACAGCCTTCATCATCAAAACAGAAACAAACACCATTAACACACACGAGCAAACACACCTCATGCACACATGACTGCCAACTCCAGCAGCTCAGGCTGGAATGCAACTATCATGTGGGATGCAAGCAGCAGTCTGGAGGGGGAGGGGCAGGGGAAAGGGAAGGGGAAGGGGAAGGGAAAACGGAAGGGGAAGGGGAAGAGATAGTAGGAGCGGGGAGGAGAGACAAACACTGTCTGGTGAAGCGCGCAGGGGCTAGAATGCCAACAGACACAGCATCAGGAGGTTGTGGGGCAGGTGGAGAAAAAAGGAGCTAAAAAGGAGAGGAGTGAAAAAGGAGAGGAGCAGGGAAAGATGGGAGCGCACATAGGCAAACGGCAGCAAAGAAATGATGTGGAAGATGAGAATCGGGAAGATATGATAGGACAGAAAGTGTGGAAACTGATGGATGTAGGATGTGGGGACAATATGTTATTGTGGTTGAGGCCAGGATAGTTATAGGAGCGGAGATTGTGTTGGAAGGATAATTCCCATCTATCCAGTGTTGTTGGGGAGGGTACAGATGGCTCGAGTAGCAAAGCAGCCATTGAATTCAAGCATAATATGTACAGCTGCATGTTGTGCCACACACTGGTCTACTTTGCTCTTAGCCACAGTTTGGCAGTGGCCATTCATTTGAGTGGACAGCTGGTTAGTAGTCATACCACTGTAAAAAGCTGTACAATGATTGTAGCGGAGTTGGTATATGACATGGCTGCTTTCACAGGTCCCTGGTGGGGTAGGATGCTCCTGCAAAAGGACTGGAATAGGACATGCTAGGTGGGTGGATTGGGGGGATCTTGCACCTGGGCCTTCCACAAGGATACAATCCTTGTGGCAAGGGGTTGGGATTGGAGTGGCACAGGGATAGGCTAGGATATTGTGGAGGTTGGCTGGGTGATGGAACATCACTTTAGGAGGGGCGGAAAGGACCTTGGGTAGGATGTCCCTCATTTCAGGGCATGATAATAGGTGGTCAAAGGAAGGATGTGTTTCAGTTGTTCCTGTGGTCTTGAGTGATGAAGGGAGCACTCCTTTGTGGCTGGTTCTTGGGAGTTGTGGGAGGATTAGGGGTGTGAGGGGAAATGGCATCGGAGATCTGTTTGTGGACTACGTCTAGGTGAAGTGCCTGTCTGTGAAGCGTTTGGTCAGATCCTCAGGATACTGAGCATTGCTGATACACCATCTGTGGGTGGCCAAGTTGTATATGAGGGATTTTGTGGTGTGAAAGAGATGACAGCTGTTGAACTGCAGGTACTGTTGGTGATTGACAGGTTTAAAGTGGACAGACTTACGGATGGAGCCATCAGAGAGGAGGGGGTCAATGTCTATGAAGGTGGCACACTGGGTTGAGGAGGACTAGGTGAAGTGGATGGGAGGTAGGTTTTGAGGTTTTGAGGTTGAGGTTGAGAACATGAAGATATCATCAATTGACTTGAACCAGACTAGGGGTTGGGCATTTCGGTTGATAGGAAGGTCTCCTCTAGATGGCCCATAAACATGATGGTACAGGAAGGTGCCATGTGGGTGCCCAGGGCTGTACCATGGATTTGTTTGTACTCCTTCCCTTCAAAGGAGAAATAGTTGTGCATTAGGATAAAGTTTGTAAGGTGTATGAGGAATGGGTAGTGGGTTTGTAATCTGCAGGACAGTGTTGAATAGTAGTAAGACCTTGGGCATAAGGGATGCTGGTGTATAGGGAGATGGTGTCAACAGCGATGAGTAGGGATCCAGGAAATAAAGGGCTAGGGATGGGGATTTTAGCATGTAGAAGGTGGGTGTCGAGGGAAATGGATTCAGGGGAGAGGTTCTGGGAAGGGCCTTAAGCTTTAAGCAGGGATTGGAGGTTGTGTTGGACATCTGGGATGGGATATTTCTGGCAGAGTTTATAAATGGAAGAGTCACATAATTGGTGGAGGCCTTCTGCCAGGTAGTCACTGTGATTCATAACAACAATGGTGGAACCTTTGTCTGCAGGTAGGATGATTAGATCAGGATTTGCTTTGAGGTTGTGAATCACTATTCTTTCTTCTACTGAAAGGTTGGTGTTCTGAGGAAGGGACCTGGGGAAGGATGGTGAAGCTAAGTTGAAGGTATGGAATTCCTGGAAGGTGACCAGTGGGTGGTTAGATTGGGGGGGGGGGGGGATCGTGATTGGACTGTGCAACTGTAAGAGCCATGGTTCAGTGGTGGAATTAGGGTGGGTTTTGTTGGAGGGATTAACAGCAAAGAAGTGCTTTCACTGCAAGGATCGACAGAAAGCAAGTAGGTCTTTGAAAAGTCCAGCATGGTGAGATTTGGGTGTAGGGCTAAAGGTGAGGTCTTTGGGTAGGACTGAAACTTCTGTAGGGCTGAGGGTTTTTGGTGGAAAGGTTAACAACAGTGTTATGGGAATGTTTTGGCTCTGGATTTGATGGAGAGTTACTAGGGAATTTTGGGGGATGTGGCAAGTTGAAAAGGTCAGCTAGGCAAGGTTTAGGAGCTAGGAGTGGTGTACACTGAGGAACACTGTGGCTAGGATAGGGGTTGAAGGTGAGGTCTTTGGGTAGGACTGAAACTTCTGTAGGGCTGAGGGTTTTTGGTGGAAAGGTTAACAACAGTGTTATGGGAATGTTTTGGCTCTGGATTTGATGGAGAGTTACTAGGGAATTTTGGGGGATGTGGCAAGTTGAAAAGGTCAGCTAGGCAAGGTTTAGGAGCTAGGAGTGGTGTACACTGAAGAACACTGTGGCTAGGATAGGGGTTGAAGGTGAGGTCTTTGGGTAGGACTGAAACTTCTGTAGGGCTGAGGGTTTTTGGTGGAAAGGTTAACAACAGTGTTATGGGAATGTTTTGGCTCTGGATTTGATGGAGAGTTACTAGGGAATTTTGGAGGATGTGGCAAGTTGAAAAGGTCAGCTAGGCAAGGTTTAGGAGCTAGGAGCAGTGTACACTGAGGAACACTGTGGCTAGGATAGGGGTTGAATAGTAGCCCCCGAGGCAGCAGTACAATGTCAGCAGGTTGGATAATTTATGGAGGTGGTGTCTGGAATGCTCCTCCAGGTGCTGAAGAGCAAAGGATTTAATTTCAGAGTTGTGATGTATGAAGCAGGGATTGCACAGTAGTAGTATCTTGTGGAGGAGGCAGGAGTGGTTCCGAGATGCCTGTGTCATGGAGATATGTTTTTGCAGTACCTGGTATGTAAGATCCAGGGATTGGCAGAATCTGAAAAGGTGAAGGTCACTATGAAAGGAGGGGTGGGATCCAGAGAAAGAAATCTTTATGGTTATCCTGTTCGGGGGGATTATGTGGTTTAGGCAGCTTTTGAAAACTAGGAAGTGGGACTCAGTTTTAGCCAGGGAAAGGGACACTTTTCTGAACTGGTACAGAAAGATGGATCAGGGGTCCAGTGTGGCAAGAATGGTGTAAAGGAAATGAAAATGATGCAGACTTGGGCAAAATAGTTGTAGATGGTTGTACGAGCTGGATAAGAGAAAAGACACGTGAAAATACATAAAGACAAACAGAAACATGCACAGATATGCAAAAATATGTACAGATATGTAAAAATATGCACAGATACCTTAAAATATGAAAAAATGTGTGAAACCACACAAAAATATGCTCAAATATGCTAAGAATGAACAGAAACTTGGGAGAAAATGAATGATGAGGTATAGAAATGTTCATCTGTGTTGCAATAAGGGAAGAGAGGGGAAGGGAAGATGGGTAATACCAAGGATCACAAGTTCGTGTGGCAGGGGCAGATGTGAAAATAAAATGCTTAAGTACGTCATGATGAGGGATGAAGTGGGATCAATAGGAATAAATGCAATTATAACCATCAGATGAAATAATTTAGGGCACCAGGTTCTGCACAACTAACTGCACTGTCACTACGCCTGTGTTGTATGTGGACAATTGTTGATACAGTGTGGCATCGAAGTAGATGTGGATTGGATGGTGGCGAATAAACACAGGAAAGTAGGGAAAGAACAGATAATGAGAAGAGTAATGCCATAAAGAAAAGTAACAAAGAAACACATCATAGTGTTGTAGGATGGAAGAAAAGCTGTTTGGCAAAATCAAACAATGGAAACTCCACGTAGGAATATCAACAATGTAGGAAAGGATAGATTGCCACTTACCATAAAAAAAAGTTAAGCTACAGACAGGCACAATTAAAAGACACTTATATAAAGCTCTCGGCCACAGCCTTCATCATCAAAACAGAAACAAACACCATTCACACACACGAGCAAACACACCTCATGCACACATGACTGCCAACTCCAGCAGCTCAGGCTGGAATGCAGCTATCATGTGGGATGCAAGCAGCAATCTGGAGGGGGAGGGGCAGGGGAAAGGGAAGGGGAAGGGGAAGGGAAAACGGAAGGGGAAGGGGAAGAGATAGTAGGAGCGGGGAGGAGAGACAAACACTGTCTGGTGAAGCGCGCAGGGGCTAGAATGCCAACAGATACAGCGTCAGGAGGTGGCCATTCACCCTGATGGACAGTTGGTTGGTAGTCATACCAATATAAAAAGCTGTGCAATGATTGCAGCAGAGCTGGTAAATGAAATGGCTGCTTTCACCGGTGCCCCAGCCCCTGATGAGGTAGGATAAACCTGTGACAGGACTGGAATGGGTAAATGCTGGGTAGGTGTATTGGCAGGACTTGCAGCTGGGTCTTCCATTGGGATATTAGCCTCGTAGCAAGAGGTTGGGAATGGGAGTGGCAGAGGGATGAACTAGGATAATGTGGAGGCCGTGTGGGCAACGGAACACCACTTTAAGAGGGGTGGGAAGGAACTTGGGTAAGATATCCCTCATTTCAGGACATGCTGATAGGTCATCAAAGCCCTGGCAAAGGGTCCAGGGATTGTTGACACAGCATCTGATGCCCCAGATATTTTCCTCTGGTAGTTATAATTATATTTATTCCTACTGATCCTGCTTCTTCCCTCATCCTGACATAAACTAGCACTTTATTTTTCACACCTCGCCATGACACATGAGCTTGTGATCCTCAACCTAACCCATCCTTCTCTTTCACACACACACATACACACACACACACACACACACACACACACACACAGACTTCCACATCTCATCATTCCTCTTCTTCCATGTTCCTGTATGTTTTTACGTATTTGTGTGTATTTTCACGTGGTTTCATGCATTTTTGGGTATTTTTGTGTATCTGTGCATATTTTTGCATATCTGTGCATGTTTCTGAGTGTCTTTACGTATTGTTTTACACAACTTTCCTCTTCTGCAGTTCCTCTCACAACCATCAACACCTATTTTGCAAATTTCTGCATCATTTCTGATCCTTCACCCCCCTCCTAGCACCTAACCCTGCCTACCTGAAATTTCAACTTGCTGCAACCCCCAAAACTCCCTTGCAACTCTCCACCAAATCCAGAGCCAAACATTTCCATAACACTGTTGCTAACCTTTCCACCAAAACCCTCAGATCTACAGAAGTTTCAGTCCTATCCAAAGGCCTCATGTTTAGCTCTACACCCAAATTTAACCACGCTGGACTTGTCAAAGACCTACTCTCCTTCTCCCATTCCCTGCCATGGAAGCTTTTCTTTGCCATCAATCCCCCAACCAAATCAAACCTAATCCCAACAGTGAATCCTGTCTCTTCCAGTTCATGCCACCATCCAACTCTGATCTTCAACCTCCCCCCCCTCCCCCTGCTTAAGACACCCACTGGTCACATTTCAGGAATTACTTACCTCCAACAAAGATTAGCCATCCTCCTCAGGTCCCTTTCCAGAACACAAACCTTTCAGTAGAAGAAAGAATAGCCATACACAATCTGAAAATAAATCCTGACATAATCATCCTACCTGCAGACAACAATTCCATCACTGTTATTATGAATACCTCCAATCCCTTTTATAGCCTTAGGCCCTTCGCAGGATCTCTCCCCTGAATCCATTTCCCTCTCCACCCCTACACACCCTGCACACCCAACTGTTACATGCTCCCCAAAATCCACAAACCCAGCAATCTTGGATGCCCCATTGTGGCTGGTTATTGTGCACAAAGACACCAACCACTACCTTCACCAAATTACCATCATCCACACCCCTTTACCTCGTGGATCCCTACTAACAACTGCTGACATCACCTCCCTATACCAACAAGCCTCATGCACATGTGTTACCACTACTGAATACAATGTTTCCCAATGTCCTGCATTTCGACAGCTGTCATACTTTTACACCACAAAATCCCTCCCATACAACCTGGCCACCCAGGGACAACATACCTGCATTGACAAGAACTCCCTTGCTCAGTATGCTGAGAGTCTCACCAAAGCCACACGCACTATCCCCCAGACCAAGTACACAAACTGATCTCTCGTATCATTTCACATCACACACCCACTCCTCCCACTACCCCCAAGACCCAGCCATAAAGAAGTGCCCCGAACCTCACCCAGTACCATCACAGACTAGAACAAGTGAACCACATCCTTTGTCAGGACTTTGATAACCTATCATCATACCCTAAAATGAGAGATATCTTACCAGAGGTCCTTCCCACCCCTTCTAAAGTGGTGTTCCATCATTCACCAAACCTCCAAATCCCACTCCAAATCCCAACCCCTTGCCACAAGGATCATATCCCTGTTGAAGACCCAGGTGCAAGACCTGCCCAACCCACCCACCCAGCACTTCCTATTACAGTCCTGTCACAGGTTTATGCTACCCCATCAGGGGCAGGGAGACCTGGGAGACCTGTGAAAGCAGCCATGTCATTTACCAGCTCTGCTGCAATCATTGCAAAGCTTTTTATATTGGTACGTCTATCACCTGCTGTTCACCAGGATGAGGGGCCACTGCCAAACTGTGGCCAAGAGCAAAGTAGACCACCCTTTGGCACAACATGCCAGTGAATACAGCATGTTTGATTTCAATGACTTCTTCACTAACTGAGCCATCTGGATCCACCCCTCCACCATCAGCTCCTCTGAACTGTGCAGATGTGCGTTATCCTTACAACAAATGCTCCACTTCCGTAATTATTGCTGCCTCAACCATACTAACATACTATCCCCACACCCCACAACCAGTAGTTTCCTTGCCCTTTGCCCTATCATTCCTCCCCATTCTTGTCTTCCACACTCTTTGTTCGCCACCCTCTGCCAACATGCCTGCCCATCTGTCCCCAGTCCTCTCCTTTTTCGATCCTTTTCTCTCCACCTTCCTTCCCCATGACCTCCTGACGCTTGGTCTGTTGGCACTCTAGTCCCTGCACACTCCACCAGACAGCATTCCCCTCTGCCATCCACACATACACTACTATTACTTTCCATTTCCATTTCCCTTCTCCTCCCCTTTCCCCACCCCCTCCTCATTGCTGCTTGTGTCCCATGTGATAGCTGATTTCTGGGCCGATCTGCCAGAAATGGCGGTCATGTGTGCATGAGGAGTGTTTGCTTGTGTGTATGAATGATGTGTGTTTCTCTTTCGCTGATGAAGGCTGTGGCCAAAAGCTTTATGTAAGTGTCTTTTAATTGTGCCTATTTGAAGTGAAGGCAGCAGAAGATCAAGTAGGTAAAAAAACAAGGGCTAGTAGAAATCCTTGGGTAACAGAAGAAATATTGAATTTAATTGATGAAAGGAGAAAATATAAAAACACAGTAAATGAAGCAGACAAAAAGAAATACAAACGTCTCAAAAATGAGATCGATAGGAAGTGCAAAATGGCTAAGCAGGGAAAGCTAGAGGACAAAAGTAAGGATGTAGAGGCTTATCTCACTAGGGGTAAGATAGATACTGCCTACAGGAAAATTAAAGAGACCTTTGGAGAAAAGAGAACCACTTGTATGAATATCAAGAGCTCAGATGGATACCCAGTTCTAAGCAAAGAAGGGAAAGTAGAAAGGTGAAAGGAGTATATAGAGGGTCTATACAAGGGCAATGTACTTGAGGACAATATTATGGAAATGGAAGAGGATGTAGATGAAGATGAAATGGGAGATATGATACTGCGTGAAGAGTTTGACAGAGCACTGAAAGACCTGAGTCGAAACAAGGCCCCGGGAGTAGACAACATTCCATTAGAACTACTGATGGCCTTGGGAGAGCCAGTCCTGATAAGTCTACCATCTGGTGAGCAAGATGTATGAGACAGGCGAAATACCCTCAGACTTCAAGAAGAATATAATAATTCCAATCCTAAAGAAAGCAAGTGTTGACAGATGTGAAAATTACCGAACTATCAGTTTAATAAGTCACAGCTGCAAAATATTAATGCGAATTCTTTACAGACGAATGGAAAAACTGGTAGAAGCCGACCACGGGGAAGATCAGTTTGGATTCCACAGAAATGTTGGAACACGTGAGGCAATACTGACCCTACGACTTATCTTAGAAAACAAAGTAAGGAAAGGCAAACCTACATTTCTAGCATTTGTAGACTTAGAGAAAGCTTTCAACAATGTTGACTGGAATACTCTCTTTCAAATTCTAAATGTGGCAGGGGTAAAATACAGGGAGCAAAAGGCTATTTACAATTTGTACAGAAATCAGATGGCAGTTATAAGAGTCGAGGGGCACGAAAGGGAAGCAGCGGTTGGGAAGGGAGTGAGACAGGGTTGTAGCCTATCCCCGATGTTATTCAATCTGTATATTGAGCAAGCAGTAAAGGAAACAAAAGAAAAGTTCAGAGTAGGTATTAAAATCCATGGAGAAGAAATAAAAACGTTGAGGTTCGCCAATGACATTGTAATTCTGTCAGAGACAGCAAAGGACTTGGAAGAGCAGTTGAACGGAATGGACAGTGTCTTGAAAGGAGGATATACGATGAACATCAACAAAAGCAAAACGAGAATAATGGAATGTAGTCGAATTAAGCCGGGTGATGCTGAGGGAATTAGATTAGGAAATGAGACACTTAAAGTGGTAAAGGAGTTTTGCTATTAGGGGAGCAAAATAACTGATGATGGTTGAAGTAGAGAGGATATCAAATGTAGACTGGCAATGGCAAGGAAAGCGTTTCTGAAGAAGAGAAATTGGTTAACATCGAGTATAGATTTAAGTGTCAGGAAGTCGTTTCTGAGAGTATTTATATGGAGTGTAGCCATGTATAGAAGTGAAACATGGACGATAAATAGTTTGGACAAGAAGAGAATAGAAGCTTTTGAAATGTGGCGCTACAGAAGAATGCTGAAGATTAGATGGGTAGATCACATAACTAATGAGGAGGTTTTGAATAGAATTGGGGAGAAGAGGAGTTTGTGGCACAACTTGACAAGAAGAAGGGACCGGTTGGTAGAGCATGTTCTGAGGCATGAAGGGATCACAAATTTAGCATTGGAGGGCAGCGTGGAGGGTAAAAATCATAGAGGGAGACCAAGAGATGAATACACTAAGCAGATTCAGAAGCATGTAGGTTGCAGTAAGTACTGGGAGATGAAGAAGCTTGCACAGGATAGAGTAGCATGGAGAGCTGCATCAAACCAGTCTCAGAACTGAAGACAACAACAACAACAACAACAATTGAAGTCGCTGGTCTCAAAAATATTAATGTCCCCAAATAACTCCTCTTTTACTTGTTCAGTTTGATCTACTACAATGATAGCAATCAAAGCCACTAAATGAATATATTACACCCACAACTAATCTTCCTTAAATTCTAATAAATTACTTCAGGTTATGCTTGATACCATATTATCTCTTTCTCATACAACTCTTTTTTGGTTGAAATCTAGTAATATTTTACAATCAGTTACGCTATCCAAGTCTTGTAGTACACCTAGGTTTAAATTATGTACCACTAACAAAGTCTGATAAACAGTCCACGTGTTAATTATAACAGACAGATCAGCTTTTTCTTTAATCTTTTTTTTCCCTTCTGACCAGTAATTCCAACAACAATCTGGTGGTATGGGAAAAGAATGTGTTGCCTCCTCCCCCCAATTACTGATAGCAATTCCTGTGAGATTAATAATTCACTCCCAGAATGTAAGTAAATATAGACTTTCTTCCCAAAAATGTCACCCACTACAATTCGTTTTTCTCGTTTCTAATCAGATTATATTTCTTCTTCTTTGAGTAGCCACTATGAGCAGATATGAACGCTACTATCTCTTCTTTATGAGGAAATATTGTTCCATTCTTGTTATGAAGCCTGACCTCTGTTCCAGAGCACTTTTGTTTTCCAATGATTGGAGCAAAAATGACCAGTCAGTCAGCAAATTTGTGCACATATTGTTTATTTTATTAGAATCAAATGTCTGAGTCTTATTATGCCCTCAATTATGTTTCTTTCACCTTTTCTCTGAAACCATGGTGGATTACAATTCCCCTCATTACTATCTGATGAGCTGTTTTCTCCTTGGGTGTAGTCTCCTCATTTTTGTTTAATGTATCAAGACCTTTGATAAATATTAACAGATCATCCTGATGGTCTGGATTCAGGACAAAGACAACCTATCCACATTCCTACACAACCTCAACACCTTCCCTTCCATCTGCTTCATCTGGTCGTCCTCTATCCAACAAGCCACCTTCCTGGACGATGACCACCTCTCTTTTGGCTCCGTGTGCACCTCTGCCAGCATTAAACCTACAGACGATCAACAATACCTGAATTTCAGCAGCTGCCTTCCTTTCCACACCAAAGTCTCTTCCATATAGCCTAGCCACCTGTGGATGATGTATTTGCAGTGGAAAGAACTCTCTTGCCCAGTGTATGCTGAAGGCCTTACGAAGACCTTCATAAATAGGAAATACCCCCCAAATCTAGCCCTCAAACAGTTTTCCTGTGCCATATCCTCACATATACCTAATCTTCCCAACACCCCCAAGAATTAGCTACAAATAAGCGCCTCCCCCCACCCCCTTGCCCCATTGCTCAGTATCACTAGAACAACTGTAGAAAATCCTTTACCACCATTTTGATTATCTCTCATACTGCCCTAAAATGAGGGACATTCTAACCAAAATCCTTTCCACTAAAGCAGTGTTCTGTTGCCCACTCAATCTCCACAGCATCCTAGTCCACCCCTTTGCAACTCTAATGCCCAACCACTTGTCACAGGGTCATTTCCTTGTGACAGGCCAAGATGGAAGACCTACCCAATCCACCCACCCAGCACCTCCTACTCCAAATCCTGTCATAGGCTTATTCTACCCCACCAGATGCCAAGCCAGAGGGCTAAGAAGCCATGTCATATAACAACTTACTGCAAACACTGCACAGCTTTTATTGTCGCTATGACTACTGTCCACCTGTCCACTAGGATGAATGGCCACTGCCAAACTGTTGCCAAGAACAAAGTTGGCCACTCAGTCGTACAAGATGCAGCCAAGCACAACGTGCTCTTTCTACAGTTGCTTCATAACCCAGGCCTTCTGTAGCTTCTCTGAACTACACAAGTACGCAGATGGGAGTTATCCTTACCACATGCAGCTGGGAGTTATCCTTACAACACATCATTCACTCCCTGGCCTCAGTCTCAGGTAAACCATTGGCCCCTGCACCCTTCACTGAACATTTTCCCCTTTCTCTGCCCTTTCACCCTCTCCAAGATCATGTCCCCTCACCTTCGGTGCATGCCAATCCCCAATGGTCCCTACAATCGTGTATTTCAGACCTAGACCATATACCTGCCTCCCCTCCCTCCCACATTCCAAGCCAGCAAACCAACTGCCTCTTTCTGAGCTGCTAACACCTACCCCGGTCTATCTCCCTACCAACTACCTCCCCTTCTGCCTTCTTCACCCAACACTACTCCTACCACAACGAGCCCACCTGTCGAAATACAGCATTGGCCCTGTTAGTGCAGCTGGCACCGTGTAGGGGATAGGCGTGCATGTGTGTGTGTGTGTGTTTGTGTGTGTGTGTGTGTGTGTGTGTGTGTGTGTGTGTGTTTTATACTCCAGCTCATCAAAGGTAACTCCAAAAGCTATCAAGTTTCTTTCTTTTGCATGTGCCTATCGACAACTCAACACTTCTGTTTTTCGATGTCTGGTCTCCTTTAGTCCAAAAGCATTTATACTCTACAAGAATGAATAAGTAAGTAAAGTTCTATTTAAAGTAACTTGGCAAAATAACTGTATCTTACATCATATTATTAGCTGATATAACTATGTTAAATCTGCGGAGCAGTTCTATTACTACAGGAAATACTGGAAGGAAAGTAATATGATAAAATCAACAATTATCTCAAATAGAGAAAGTAGGTAAAATGAAAATAGAAGTGATTCTATTTTTGTACTGAGAGAATGGTGAGCCTAGAAGTGGATGTATTTAAAATATGGTTAACTTGCCATTGCAGTTGCAGTTTCTGCTGGTTCCTGTGCATCATGTGCTGCTTGCATGGCTTCTTCTATTGCATTTGCAATGTTTTTATATGCATTTGCAGCTCCAACTGCATGTTCTGCTGAGTAACGTGAGCCTGAGAAAAGGCCTTCTAGTTCTTCAGCCTGGAAAGAGAGCATACAAACAAGATTATTAAATTTTTTTAAGTGCAACAAAAAGTAGTAATGCACACAAAACTGTCAGAATTCTTGAACACATCTGCATACTTTACTTCAGGGTAAAATGTAAGACAAATTTCAAATAAGAAACAGAAAAAAGTAAACCTTTCAATATAACACTTGACAGCATGAAAGTACAAAAGTTGCTCGTGATAATAATGCTCAAATATGGTAATAAAGATATGCTGCTTGATTCAGTCACACTGATTGAATATCTAGGCATAACACTGCAAAAGGAGAGGAAATGGAATGAGCAAACAGGGAAGGTGAATTGACAAGTACCATTTTTCGAGAATCTTATGGGAAAAGTATTGTGGTCCTAAATAGGGGTCTGTATACAGAACACTTACATGACCCAATCTTGAACACTGTTCTAGTGTTTGGTATTTCCAGTAGCTTAAATTAAAGAAATACATTGAAACAATTCAGAGGCATGCTGCTAGACTTGTCACTTATCAGTCTGATCAGTACAAGAGTGTCAGGAAATGCATAGTGAGCTTGGATGAGAAATGGAAGAAGGTGATATTTTCAGGAAATGCTATTGAAGAGTATTTTTTCCATGAGGTACACTCATGTAATGCAAGGGGTAGCATGCTACTTGTGAATGGAAGGAATCTGAAATTGCATCCCGTTCTGAAACAGTTTCAGTCTGCTACTTAATCAATACAGAAAATACTCTGCATAATTAAAAAAAATTAATTTTAACAATGCTCACAGCAGTTATCGTAGACCTATAGTATCATGAGACAACCTTTGCAAAATTTGGGAGAAAAAAGGGACCAATGCTGTGACTTGTGAAAACTCTCATTCAGTCTGTAAGGCATGTTCAGATAGTGCAAATAGTATTGCATTGCCAGTGAAAGGTAGGAAACTGGATTTGAACCCTGTTCAGCCACACACAGTTTTAAGTTCACACATACAATCAATACAGTGTCCAATTCAGCACAGAATAAGAGAATTCAGTTTAAATATTAGCCAGGATAATGTAGCCATATGTATGTATTTGTTTTCTGTATGTATTAGTTAGCTTGGATGAATGGCATTATCAAAGCTTTACAATATTTTCAGTCTCATTATAAGCTTATCAATCACTCAAAACCTAAAGTGTATAGTGAGCTGCTGTCTTTACCCTTTGCTGATTAACCAAATACCCACAAAATGCATTCCTCAAGTGGTACTAGACCCTCAGCATTGTGGGAGATACTGTGGGTAATTTGAAAAAGAATGGTGTGACATCATAAAAAGTTAGAGCTTTGAGTCAGTCTGCACATGCTTGAATAGTGCACAGTTCTTGAAAGGCACGTATCCAGGTTCAGTTGCTTGTCCAGAACACACTTGTATCTTATCACGCAAAATAATTGTAGTGCGTACACTGCATGGAGTAATACAATATATCTCAAATCATATATGTATTGAAAAAATGCCTTTACAACTGTCAGTTTCACATTTGGGAACACAATGATGTACAATGCATTCGTTATGTTAAATCTCACACCTCTAAACAATGTTCTGTCTTACAGACACACACACACACACAGAGAGAGAGAGAGAGAGAGAGAGAGAGAGAGAGAGAGAGAGAGAGAGGAGTATTATTATCTTATGGAGCATTTGTGACAAGTTATATCATTTGCTGACCAGCTACATACCTTTAACTGTAGTTCTTCTGAATGTCTCCTTGATTGTTCTGCCAATTCATCAAGTTCTTCAAACTGTTTCTCCTTATCATCAATATTCTGTAACAGTGTTTCTTGTTTTGCTACAATCTCTGTCTGTAAGTCACCTGTTGGAAATGAATACCCCAATCTTTAAAAGTCCATTATATAAGGTAGGAAAACATGTGAAAAGGGGCAGGACACTGGTGGATTATTTCAGGTGATTAAACAAAAGCTATATATACTGGACTTACTTGTGCAACATATCACTGAAGATTAATAGGGTTAAAGCTCTACAACTTACTGAAATTTAAAAATTAACATGAATATAATAAACCATAATTCAATAGTTGCAACAAGAAAAATCTACACAATTTAACAGAGAAAGTGATATGACCACAAAGCTATTTATAAGTTATAAATGAAATTCAACCTATTTCTACAGTGGTAGAAACAAATGAACTGGAAGATGAGGTAATGGTGCAATAAGTGAGTCAAAATTTGGTCATGTATTTTCATAACTCAAAACTGCCAAAACAAAATTGGTTTTACATACATAAGCAACACAAATATTTAAACAAATTAATGACACTTAATATTCTACTGCCTGCTTTATTTCGGTAGATCAATAACAAAATTTATCATGCATTATGTTTTTACACTTAAAGTGTTTCTGTGAAAACTACAAAATCAAAATGTAACGAAATAAATGCAACACAAAACAGGACAGAATATGCAAATGAATAAAAGTGAAGACAAGAGATGTACATTTCATATTGACTCCACTGGTTCGCACAACCAAAAGTACCTTACAAAGTTGTCAGGCCCTCTGGTCTGCAAAATCTTGTATATACATCATCATCTCTTTAGTTGTCTTTCACAACATCATGAAAACGACAGGTTGCTGCTCACAGTATAGATGACACACTAAGTTGCAGAGAGGCAGAACAAAAAGACTATTTCACATCTGAGCTTTTGGCCAAAGACTTCTTCAGAATGGAAAACACACACACATTCACACAAGCAAGGCCTCCTCACACAAATATGACTGCTCTGGGCAGAACGCAACTGCGTCATGTCAACCCAAAGCAGCAATCCAGAGTAGAGTAGGAAATGGAGAGGGCTAACCGGGTACAGGTGGCAAAAGAGACACCAGCACTGCCTTGTGGAGCATGCAGGGACTAGATGATGGCAGGACAAGGCTGCCAGATCAGTGTCAGGAGGCTGCGGGTGAGGGAGGGTTGGGGGAACAAGGAGTAGAAAAGGAGAGAAGCAAAGGGGAATAGATCAGTGGGTGCACTGGCAGAGAGCAGTGCACAATGAGGGTGAGCGGACATGAACTGGGAGAAGATGATAGGACAACGGGGGTGGAAATAGTTGGCTGGGGAGTGTGGGGGCAGTAGGTTACCATAGATTGAGGCCAGGATGATTTCAGAACCGGAGAATTAGCTGTATTGGGTGGAGGGTGCGGGGGTAGTTGGTTACCACATATCGTGGCCAGGATAATTTTGGAAGTGGGGAGTGAGTTGTAAGGAAAACTTCTATCCACACAGATCGGAGGGAAGGATCCAGATGGTTCAGGTTGTGAAGCAGCAATTTAAATCAAGAATGTCGTTTTCATCTGCATGTCGTGCCACAGGGTGGTCCACCATGCTCTTGGCCACAGAGCACACACCTAAATTTCAACCTACAATCAGATCAGCCAGTCACATGCCGCCACCAGTCACTGAAGTAGCCTATCCAGATGGCAATATGCCATTGCACTTATTAGCACAAGTCCCGATTTCACTCTTCTCTCTATGTAGTTGGTTGTGCCATTTACCAAGTAACTATCAGCTCCACATACTAATTGAGCTACAGTTCTCTGCTCACAGCATTCAATGAGGTTACTTCACACTGCCTCCAAGCAATAAAATGCTCAAGAGTCTTGGACCAGTGACCATTTATACCTCAGTGCTACAGAAATGGTTTGGTGGAAAGACAACCCTTACATCATATTTTCAGGAAATTCTTATGTTAACCTAATTTTCGGTTTAGTTATCTAGGGGAAAAAGAGAGATACATCAGCTAAACAATAAGTTTCAAAGAAGGAAAAAAACAGTAAATATTAGACAGCTGCTTGATGATGGCTTAAAAAGTAGACGATACGGAAATCTTACTCCAAATGTTGTGTCAATACAAAAACTGTTGCAGCTGTTCCTTACTACATGTAAAGTGGTCTAGCACTGATGAAATGGTGGAAGTTATTTGAGCAGGCAGCTTAACGAGTAAGTATGGGTAAAAACCTATCTTTGTAAATTCTTATTATATTACATGAAGATGCCAAATTGATGAAATATTCAAGAGTACACATATATGAGGTAGATTAAGCAACAAAAACTTATTTAACAGCAAACAAAGAGTGATTAATCCAATAAATTTTGAGAATGCAACCACACAAGCTCTGTTTTTTCTTCTTCGGATATTTCAGATGTTTGGCAAACTAAAAAAATACAGCATTTTCAACCAAGACAAATCATGGAATCCAGCACTTTCTTTAATAAACTTGCAAAGATACTATTACAGTGCAGATAATAATGACACACTGATATCCCAGCATGTATCGACCATGTAGCCACACTTGTAAGAGTGACTGGTTTATTTTTAAGAATAAGAATGCTGAATCTCAAATGCTTTCACTAATTTAATTGTACTGGTTCTTATCTTGTAGTTTAATTGTGTGCTGAAAAAGAATCATCAGGGTTGCCACAAGTTTCCCCAAGTGAAATTCCCTGATATTTCCCTGATTTCCAGACAAGTTCTAGTATTTTTCTCTGACAAATTTTGAGATCTCAAGGGTAAGTCAAGATCTAAGTTGATAATCTGTCTTTTCAGCTATGGTACAAGAAACAATAGTGCAAACGAGGAAATATCTAATACAAACTTGCAAGCAGATGGCGTTTCCTGATATGAGCAAAAATCTTAAGTACTTACATCAACATCTTTTGCAATGAAGTGTTTTTAGATGGAGAAAGTAAGCGAAATGGTATATGTGCTTCATGAAGACCACTGCTGTTATTTTATTTCAATAAAACAAAACACACTTTATGACGAAAATTTGTATTTCCTTGGAGCCGCAAGACAGATTTAAAATTAAAATATCTTCACTGCTTTCAGAAATAACCTAAGAAAAAAGTAGGCCTCTGGAAGGAAGCGTAGAAGGAGGGGAAGAATTATGTAAACCATCACTGTAGGTGAATGCCAATAAAATGTTGGTTCTACTATGTTCATTATTGTTGATTATTACCCACTGTGTTATATCTATTATTTTACAGATTTTTGTGATTTTTCTTTCAAGAAATACATGAGTACACAGTGCACAAACTGCCAGTGACTCACACAATTTTCTTCTTTTTATCTTCCACACTTTCTAACATGTAAACTACTTTTGAAGTACCAAAATTTACCGGAAGAAATAAAATGTCTATAAAATGCCACCCTGTACAATGTACTTGCTGTGGGACAGTCGCAATTCCTGAAATCCATTACCCATAGGCTCTGGCCTGCTGAGGAGCACCGCAAACCTAGGTACATGGTTAACCATGCTGCATTATGCCACACACAAACAGATCCAGCCTGCGGGCAGATCAGTGAGACTAGATCTGACGAGCAGGGCCAGGGAACCAAATGGCTTCAGATCAGCACGCCAGATCCGTTACAGACACCCCCAGAAATGGTCTGAGGTTTTGGCCCATCATGGAAATCCACTCATGTGGCCAGCTATTCATGAACCACAGACAACATGTTCATGAAATGAGACCATGGTGATCAATCCATCAACACATAACTTGTTCAAATACTCTGAGAATCAATAATAAGGAGGATAGGTAGCAACTCACCATAAAGATGATTGCTGAGGCACAGACAGACATAAACAAAAGACAATCACACTCTCATAACCAAATTTTCAGCCATAGCTTTTGTCAGAAAACAAGAGCACACACCCATTCACACAATCACTCAGACACATTCATTCACACATCACTGCTGTCTCTGGCTGCTGTGTCTACAGTCTCTGAGGATCATATCCAAACAAACCAATCCTCAAGCCTGCCTGCCTCTCATTGGCATCTGCTAGGCTAGTGACAAGAAGTGGCGGCAGCAATGACTGCAAGCTGAGGGGGATGGTAGGAAGGAGACAGGCAGCAGTAATGAGGGAGTAGGGAAGCAGCACATGTACTCAGCAGCACCCAGCCAGCAACGATGCATGACACCTCAGTAAACAAACCATTTCATCTACTGAGACAAAAATGAGATTTTGCCAGTGCATTTTTCCAAATTTCACTGATACTTCCTTGATTTCCGTGACTTGTTTGAAATTCCATGATATTTCTTGATTTCCCTTACTTCCAGAACCTGTGGAAACCCTGATCATCTTTGTCTGATAGTAACATAATGATTTCAATTTTAGCAAGCAGTTATAATACTAATTAACAAGTGTTAATAATAATTAAACACAGATGTAAATCACAATGTTGCTATGAAAGGAATGACATCATATTATATTCATGAAAACATTAGTAACCCCTGAAAACATTTTCAGCATTTCAAAATGGTTTGACATTGAAAACTAAATCTGAATTTAAACATACTTATTTTTGGAGTCTGTTGTCCAGCTTCATCTAACATTGACTGAGCTTCATCCAATAGTTTGCCAGATTTATCTAATTTTTGTTCTGTTTCATCTATTATTTCATCAGCAGCATGAACCTTGTTCATAACTTTGGCGTTCCTGTAATATATATTAAAAGTAAGTTATTTTACATTAAAAATCATTGAAAAGCAAAGCTAGTGTACTATCCATAACAAATCACGATTTATTAATAAATCAGCATTCATAACAGTTTGTGGTCTCTGCTGACAACATGTCTCATCAACCCCCTTGTCAGTGTAATTTCTTGACATTTCACATGCACGAGCCATCTCTCATCTAAATACAAGTAGCTTTCTCTTTATCATTTTTGTTTGTACTACTTTTAGGACACACTATTCTTTCCAAACTTTTGTACTGCTCTAGTTACGTTGGCTCTCAAGTCTCACACTTCTGTCCTTTCTTCTCACCCAAAATGAAATCAAAATGGGCCAAAGGCATTACCTCATATGCAGCTGATTATGGTGTAGTAAATAAAACATCTAGCAACACAGGCACATTGGTAGCTTTCAAGTAGCAGCTCTATTGTTAGTTTAATTACACACTCTAAAAGACACAACTACACAGACATCCTAACACACCAATCCATAGCTGCAATGACACTGACTGTTGTAAAGCTACAAATACCTAGAAATGACTTTCATAAACAAGGTAGACTAGCTGCCATCTCAGATACTTTAAGTAAAGCTATTGACCAGTAAGGCCGTAGTGAACAATAAATAAAACACACACACACACACACACGCACAACTGCAGTCTCAGACAACTGAAAGCACACTGCGAGCAGCAGCACCAGTGCATGATGGGAGTGGCGACTGGGTGGGGAAGGGAGAGGCTGGGGTGGAGAGGGGGAGAGATAGTATGGTAGATGTGGAGGACAGTGAAGTGCTGCTGGTTACACAGAGGGCAGAGGAGAGGTGGGGAGGGGGGGAGGGGGGGAGGCGAGGGAAATAGTGGAAAAGGAGAGAACTGAACAGACTAGCTGTGATGGTGAAATGACAACTGCGTAGTGATGGAATGGGAACAGGGAAGGGGCTGCATGGGTGAGGACAGTGACTAACAAAGATTGAGGTCAGGAGGGTTACGGGAACACAGGATGTACTGCAGGGAAAGTTCCCACCTGCACTATTCAGAAAAGCTGGTCGTGGTGGGAAGGGTCCATATGGCACCAGCTGTGAAGCAGTCACTGAAATTAAAGGATGTCATGTTTGGCAGCATACTTAGCAACAGGGTGATCCACTTGTTTCTTGGCCAGAGTTTGTCGGTGGCGATTCATACAGACAGACAGCTTGTTGGTGGTCATGCCCACATAGAATGCTGCTAAGTGGTTGCAGCTTACCTTATAGATCACATGACTGGTTTCACTGGTAGCCCTGCCTTTGATGGGATTAGTGATCTTTGTGACCTGGGTGGAGTAGGTGGTGGTGGGAGCATGTATGGGACAGGTCTTGCACCTAGAAAATGAGCCATGAAGTAGGGGGTTGGAAACAAGGATTTTGTAAGGATGGACAAGTATATTGTGTAGGCTCAGTGGATGACAGAATACCACTGTGGGAGGGGTGGGAAGGATAGTGGGCACGACAAGCGATAGTTGAAACCCTGGCGGAGAATGTAATTCAGTTGCTCCAGTTCTGGATGGTACTGAGTTACGAGGGGAATGCTCCTCCGTGGCTGGTGGACAGTGGGACTTTTGGAAGTGGTGGGAAACTGGAAAGATAAAGCATGGGAGATTTGTTTTTGTACAAGGTTGGGAGGATAATTAAAGTCTGTGAAGGCCTCAGTGAGAGACTCAGTATATTTCGAGAGGGATCGCCCGCCACTGCAGAGGTGACAATCACGGGTGCCAAGGATATAAGGAAGGGACTTCTTGGTACGGAATGTGTGGCAGATGTCGAAGTGTAGGTATTGCTGGTATTAGTAGGTTTGATATGGATGGGGGTACTGGTGTAGCCATCTTTGCTGTGGAGGTCAACATCTAGAAAGGTGGCTTGTTGCATTGAGTAGGATCAGGTGAAGCCAACGGGGAAGAAGTTGTTGAAGTTCTGGAGGAATGTGGACAGAGTATCCTCCCCCTATTCCAGATCCCTATTCCTATTCCAGATCGCAAAAATGTCATCAATGAATCTGAACAAGGTGAGCGGTTTACGAGTCTGGGTTTTTAAGGATTCCTCTAGATGGCCCATAAGTAGTTTGGCATAGGAAGGTACCATGTGGGTGCCCATAGCCATACCCTGGATTTGTCTGTAGGTAATGCCTTCAAAAACAGAGGTAATTGTGGGTGAGGATAGAGTTAGTCATGATGACTAGGAAAGAAGTTGTTGGTGTGAAATCCGTCAGGTGTTGGGAAAGGTAGCGATCAACAGCAGTAAGGCTGTGGGGCATTAGGAATGTTAGTGTAAAGGGAGGTGGCATCAATAGTGATGGGCATGGTGCCATGTGGTAATGGGACAGGAACTGTGGAGAGCCACTGAAGGAAATTGTTGTTATATTATATATAGGAGGGTAGGTTCCGGGAAATAGGTTGAAGGTGTTGGTCTACAAGAACAGAGATTCTCTCAGTGGGGACACAGGAAGCATGTAGAAGGTAGGGGTGCGGGGAGTGGTAGAGGTGAGTTGAGAGATGGCCTCTGGGGAGTGGCTCTGGAAGTCCACACCACACAGCCCCTGGTACCTGTGTAGCTGCCTCCTGCATGTAGTGGACTCCTGGTCTATTCAGCAGAACCCAAAACCCAACCCAATGGAGCAAGTCAAGGAATCTGCAGCCTACACACTCACAGAACCGTCTGACTGTCAGATTCAGACTATCTACTTTGCTCTGTATCAGAGGTCTGCAATCAGTCCTGTTGACTGTGCTGCAAATAGTGAGCTCAGCTTCCATCTCACAAACAAGACTGTAAGTCTTTAACACTTCTGTTAGCTGCTTGAAACCAGAGAGAATACCTTCAGATCCAAAGTGACACACATCACTGGTACTGATGCAAGCCACTTCCTGCAGTTGGCTGCACCCTGTGCTCTTCATGGCATATGGAAGGACTCATTCCACATCTGGAATGTCTCAGACCAGTATGCACACAGGGCACACATTGGCTTTCTTCTCCGCCTTGGTAGCCATTTCCCTAAGGGGCCCCATAATGTGCCTAACAGCTCTCAACTACCAATAATCCCACCCTCTGTGATCACCTGGATCTTGCAAGGTGAGAGATTTCCTCTGAAACAGGACAAGCGACTGCATCTGGCTGAGAGACAGAGTCAGGCACAGACAGCACCTAGAACCTTTTTGTCAGACTAACCAGGAGGCCTTACATGCGGCCCCCTGGGAAGTCTTTCACCACCTGCCATGCTCTGAGGTGACCTCCTGCTCGACCATTGGTGAGAGGTCAACCTCAGTGCGAGTGGTAACTGGGCTGGCCACCATTGCGGTGGACTCGGACATGCTGGATGTCCATTGGATCCCCACAGACAGCCCACAACAGTGATGCCCATCCACTGCAGCTTCAAGCTGTGTAACTGAAGACATCACAGCTTGGAGCTGAGAGCGAAGTGTCACCAACTGGGCTTCCATCCGCACATCGCAGTCATAGTCCCTATCCACACAGCCAGCAGTGGTGGCCGAGGGGTTCTAGGCACTACAGTCCAAAACTGCGCGACCGCTACGGTCGCAGGTTCGAATCCTGTCTCGGGCATGGATGTGTGTGATGTCCTTAGGTTAGTTAGGTTTAAGTAGTTCGAAGTTCTAGGGGACTGATGACCTCAGAAGTTAAGTCCCATAGTGGTCAGAGCCACTTGAACCATTTTGAACCCTATCCACTTTGAAGACCATGGGAAACTACACTATGCAGACAAACAAATGACAGTCAACAGGCGCTATGGAACTCTACTGTAGACATGGAGGACAACACAATAATTGTGTCTAATAAATTAGATTAATATGCAGAGATTCAAAAACTGAACTACCAAAACACTCAGGGGTGAGACTGAACAACTTGCTCCTGATTACGAACTTGTAATATGTCACAAAATCAGTTTCTATTAAATATCAAATTAGCACACAGAAACTCAAGAAACTAAACTACCAAAACACACAGATGAAACTACGCAATTCGCTCGTGGTTAGGAACTCATAAAATATCACAAAATTGGTTACTTCCCTGTTGCTGGTAATGAAAGACTTTATGTGTCCCTGCACTATAAAAATACCTTGTCTCCCAAATTTGGGATCCATTCAGACCATTAGCTATTAAGTATCCTCTTTATGTCCTATGATTTTTTTAAGAGCTATTACAAACATCACATACAATATCAATATTTCAGTTAACATAAAAACAGGCAAATACAAACCTATTTCTGTCATTCATCTCATCTGTTTTAGCTGCTTGATCCTTGGTAACCAAACTGTAATTTCTTAAATCTTCAAGTTTCCCATCAAAGTGGTTCACTTGATGTTTCAATGCTTCATAATATTCTGTTTGGTTGTGTACTGGTATAGCAAATTCTTGCATTTTCTCAAGAAGTTCAATGGCTTTATAAAGTTCTTGCTGGGCAGCATTCTGCCTATCTGTGAAATTCCTACTGTGAATTTGTGCCAAAAGGTCTTCAGCTTCTCGCAGTGCCTGATCAATCTGTGGGCCTGAAACAATCAGCATCAAAAATATAAACTGTATCTTTTTCATCAAGTCAGTTCTAAATTTGTAACTAGGTCAAATGATGGATTAGCAATTCAAAATGGTTTCGGAAAATGCCTAAAATGTAAATCAGTATAACTGATAAAAAAGTTAGCTAATTATCAGTGCTGGAAAATCCAAAGGATTTTTAGTCGAAGATTCTGTCACACTTTTTATTCCACAGATACTTGCATGAAATATAAGTACTATTACAACTGCTTCATCATAAATATCTCTGTCTCTGTCTCTGTCTCTCTCTCTCTCTCTCTCTCACACACACACACACACACACACACACTGAGTACACTGCAGATTATGAATTCCGTAGAAAAGCAGAATCTTAAATTAAATATATGGAATAAGTAGGGAAACAAAGATAAGACAAAACTTATCTAGCAGTATCACATCATACAGCAGTATACACAAACACTGTTCACTGAATATCATGTAAATTGATGTCTCAGAAAGGCAAACATTCAACCATTAGTGATGATTTAGTTGTCACTTAAAGTGCACGACAAAATGCACATTGAAGCAAATGGAAAGAATCACATTTGCTTAGACATGTTATAAAGCACATGTCAATAGACCCTACTATATATAAAGAGAGAAAGCTCTCATGGCCTTGAGTGATAAAACGAAATCAATAATTCTTGCTTTTTATATGGCCCCTGCATAACATCCACAGCTGTGAACAACACAAAAAGACAAAAATGTTTGTTATAGGTGAAAAACTGGATGAGCAGGTGGGAGGAGAGGTAAATTAACTGATGATGAGCAAGGATAATTATCAATTCCTACTGGACTACTTGCAACAGAAAGTATCATAGCAGAACAATGTGACGAGAAAAGCTATAACTTTTATGAATGCAGAGGTTTTTTGTTTGTTTTTTTTTCTTTAATTTCCTCCACTGTTGCCTGTGGTTTATACTCTTTTAACATACAACATATTTCATTTAAAGCTGTATCACATATGTTCATGCTTCTGATGTCAAAAAAACATGGCTTCAGTTGATATTCATGTTCTTTGCCATATTCTACCTTCAAGCTTCTTGAAATCACTTTGTCAGCATGCTGTGGAAGCTGTGAAGTAAAAAGCTGCAGGCATTTTCTGCACTTGAAAATACATTTATGAGTGAACACTTTTGCTTCTATAGACAACATTTATGTATCATCTTATATGCTTTCCATGGTTTCTACTAATTTTTAGAGGCTCAAATTCATAATTTTCTCATCAGTTTTCCAAAACGTTTTTACTTGAATGCAAGACCTCTCAAAAATGTGCATGGTAAAACAACAAAAACATTTTTTTAATGAATCTGAAAGCCAACTGAAATGAAAGCTGAATGTAAGAATTCTTACATTACTTACACTGTATGTCAAAACGAATGATGTAACTGTGTATGACTTGTAATATGCCATTCCTCAAATGCTATAAAAACATTCACTTCTCACCTATGATGAGATATGGTTCTTTTCAGGTATAGTTGTGAATACGTTAGTTAAAAAACATGTTGTTTTAACATAGTAATGTAGTGAAAACTTACAATTTTCCTTAAGACAATATAACAATTATGGAAGAACAAAATTTATTTTAAATGTTAAATTTCACAGTAAAAGATAAAGGTTTAGGTTACTTAGTTACACCTAAAATTTCAACATCCAACACTTTAGCATCTTCCTTCCCCTCTTCTACAATCACTCTCCTTCTTATCGTCGAGCTTTTTTAATTCTTCAATTTTCCCCTTTTAAGATTGCCCACTACATTTTCATCAGATTTCCTCTTTTTTAAGGCTTATACTATTTTTGATGAAGCATTCTTCACAGCTATAACAATAATGGAAATTGCTGGATGGAGCAATATGTAAAATAAGGGAAAGGCAACTACTTTCCTATAGCAGACTAATGTGTGCTACATAGAAACACATGAAAGAAAACTAACTTTTGAACTCTTGCTCTTTTTCTAGTAAAAGTATGCACTAGAGCATTGCATCCACACTGTAAAACCGTGTGAGTAGTGCTCACTACATATCACTCACTTCACATGTGCACACAGAAGTTCACATGGCTTCACAAGGTGCTCACTTATTGAATGTGGGGCAACAGGCATGTGCCCCTGTCATATGGATGCAAAACACTGACTCTATACAGCTTTGTCACAATGTAGTGGTTCTAAAGGGCCCAGCAAGCATTGGACTGTATTTATAAGATGTCAATTTTCCATGTTTTCTATGGAGAAAACAAATGCTGTATACCTGAGATTCATTAATTATTTCCAAGCAGCTGGGCATGATTATGTATAACACAGCATAAAGTGACAATCAAATACTGAATGCTGTTGACGGTCACTGATTCTGCTGTGGAACTCTAAATTGTTTTCTTGGCTCAGTGCAGCTTCTATTTGATAAATACCATATTAATGGTTTGTCCAGAAATGTGACTCACTGGCTCATTGGGTAGAATTCCAGACTACAAAACTAAAGGTTTGGGTTTTGATCCCCCATTGGTCCTATGACTTTCTCTGTTACTTACCAGTTCTTTCACGTATAATAATCACAAAAATTACAAGACAAGTTGCACTGTTTTTGAGAGAACATGTTGGAATGTAAGTCACCTCTAAATGGGTGCATAAACCAGCTCAGAAGTGTGAGGAAGTCAAGGGCACAACACCATGCCTAGTAAAGCACATCAGTGTTCAAATCAACCTTTAAATTGAGCACAGCTTTACTTGCTTTACAGTGTAACAAATGAAATTTAAAAAATACTTATAGACAGATGGCCATTAGCAGTTTCACTACCAGCATGGTACCATTCAATAGTCTTCGCACCTGCCAGTACTCCCTACCCTCCCTCCCCCTGCTAACATGCCCAAGTACTCTACGTAAGTAACCAAATATGAGAATACAGCCAACAAAAACTCTTAATCTTCAACACTTTCCTTCGATTGTTAACACAGCTGGATATGGGTGTCTCCTTGATGCACTGTAATTATGCAATTTGCTCTTTTTGTAGTGCTAAAAAATGAGTGAACCAAGTAAAAACTCAATAGTTCTAAGGACTGACATCAACAGACTTTTAATCTAGACTCTCCTAAAATGTTTGTAGACTGCTGCTGAATGTTCGAAGCATTCAAAAATGTTTAGGGTTAACTCTGAATAAGCTTTCCATAACATGATGGAATAAATTTTTTGATGTAACATGCATCTACATATATAAAACAGAGCTTAAAATTGAAAAATTCCAGAAGAAACACTGGGTTTAGGTACATAAAAGAGTTCATAACATTGTAGCACAATGGTAACACTTTTATCAAGAAAGTGCCAAGAGATGACTGGAAGACATTTTCTGCCTGTCAGTCCTAACTGCACTTGTTGCAGCAATGTCTTACCTTCAACCTACAAACAAAGAGTTCACCTGCATTGTTGCCCATGACCAAGAAAGCCTTACAATTAACTACGGACACATACTAGCCAAAGAAACGTCAAAGAAATCAGGTCATGAGTTTCAAATGATCTTATGTCATAAATAGAATATTTCACTGCAAACATAATTTGAGGGGTGAAGGTAACATAAAATAACACCGAATTATTTGAGGAGGGAAAAAAAACCTCCAGTGGAATTGATGATTTTTCAATTTTTGCTAAAGATGACTATGGTCTGAAAGTCTTGTTTTCTTATAGACAAATACAGATGATTTCAGGAGACATACCATATTTACATAGATCTAGTGTGTATTTTTTTTACCATACGAAGTACTCAAAATTGGGGTGTGCATAAGATTTGATGGTGCATTAGATTCAAGTACAAACTTGGATCGTTCACTGGTATTTCTTACCCTATGTGATCTGAAGTAGCAAAACATTTATTAAGCTCTAGCAAGAAAATATAGGTATGGTATGTGTGCATTAAAGAAAGAAGGATGTAAATCAGGTAATCTCGTTTCGTTATTGCTGGCCTACTACAGCACTTCGCATTGTGTTTGCATTAGGTAATCACAAAATCAAAAGCAAGCAGAGAAGAATATCATATGAAGCTACTGTCAGGTGCAGAGTAATTCTTTATGCTGAAAAATATGGTAACAGAAGGGCAGGAAGAGAGTTCAATGTAGCTGAGAGTAACGTTCGCTTATGAAAGAAACAGAAATTGCAATTATTTGAGACTACTGCCACTAGAAATAAATTCACTGGACCTTGCAAAGGAAGACATTCTGACGTTGAAGTAAATGTTTTGTAACTCTTCTGAGAAAGGAGGAAGAATGGGCAGCCTGTGACCAGACACCATAATAAAAAAAGCAAAAGAGTTGTATGCAGCTCTTAATAGACTGAAGCAAGAGTTTAAGGCTAGCAGGGTATCAGTTGATCGCTTTAGGAAATGAGTGATCTTATCTCTGCACCACCATACAACAATATGCCAAAAGCTTCCACAGGATTTTGAGAAGATACTTCAAGAATTTCAGCAGTATGTTATCACACTTCGGAAAGAGAAAAATTTTTTGATGGCCAAATAGGAAACACTGATGAGACTCCAATTTGGTTGGATATGCTGCGCAATTACACAATTGAGAGAAGAGTACAAAAGAAGTTATCATCAAAACATCTGGGTGTGAAAAATAGTGTGTAACAGTAATGCTGCTGATCACAGCAGATGGGAACAAATTTTCCCCTTTTTTAATCTTAAAGCGGAAAACAAGCCACAAGACTCTAAAGAATGAAAAATTATTTCCTGTTGATATCACTGCTCAGAATCAAGAGAAGGGATGGATGACCATAACTTTGATGCTTGACTGGCTCCGAAACTTATGGGAACTCCATCCTGGCAGGCTTTCCTAGAAACCTTGATGCATTTCGTGTTCATCTCACTGATGACATAAAAAAGAAGATCCACAGTCTACACAATGACCTTGTTATTATTCCTGGAGAAATGGAGGAATGACTTCTGTATTACAATCCCTAGACGTTAGTATAAATAAACATTTCAAAGGTTACATTCAGGAACAGTACGAAAAATGGTTTTGCAAACAGAGTCATGTACTGACTCCGACAGAAAAAATTAAATGTGCTGGATCCTACATTATTTTACACAGGGTTTTAGCTGCCTGTAAATGCATCAAAGCACCAATGATCATAAAATCATTCATGAAATGCTGCATTTCAAATACTCTGGATGGCAGTGAAGATGATGTGCTCTGGAACAACACTGAGAATGGCAGGGAAGGAGGGAATGAATCTATTTCTGATGTAGACTCTTCCAAGGATTGCAGTAATGATGCCATTAGTCAATAATGATGAGTAACACCTGCAATTTACAATATGTTTCTTTGTATGTCGTGTAGGCAATCAAGTTAGGCATTCTTTTTTAATAATGAAAATGTCACTTATTGTGTAATGAGTAACTTTGAAATAAATTATTGTTGTTTTTTATAGTTCATGTATACATTCACTACAGTTTAAAATAAAGTTAGCATTGTATAACAAATTTCAACAATACAAAGATATCCTACCACCGATGTACCAAAATTGCTTTCTTTTATTAATGTAATTTTTGCAACTGAGGTATGCATTACTTTCAATGGCACATTAAATTCACATAAATACGGTGATGCTCTGATATCCTCTTTACATATATAGAACATATTTTGTTTAGCATGTAACAAAGGCATATCTTCAAAAATCAAACAAATTTCTGATGAGCTTGTAACAAAGCAAGCTGGGATCTTTTTACTTCCTCTCTTGTTTTGGCATCTGCCTCCTTAAATTCATTTTTTCATTTTTGACTAATTGCTATTAACATACATGAGTATAAATTGAATTTTCATAAAAGAGAAGGTTGGCCTGCAGTTTAAAAAATATAGCACCAGATCTAATTTTGAGCTTAGTTTTATGTATGTAATCAAATTTCTAATTTATTCAACTATTCCTAGTTAATAATTTTTTTATAGAATGAAATCAATAATTGTTTCATAACTGAAATTCTATTGCTGACATATAAACAAATATCAATTCTATAATAACTATACTCATTTGGAGGAAGAACTAATAGCATTAGTTAAATATTTATTTGGCTCTATTTGAAAACATGTCAGCAAAGCCAGCCCTTAATTAATTCCAAAGTAATGACCAATTTTATCAAAATTACTGTTTGTATAATTACATCTGTTAATTTCATCATTTAAACAAATAACTCAGCTTAACCCTTGTAGTAGTAGAAACTGTTAAAAAGAAAGAATTTTTCCATGTATTCAGTTAATTGAATGAGGTGTGCTCTAATTGTAATTTCTCTAACAACGTATAGTTTCAGTGCTTATTATTGTGAGGATGTATATATAAAGGCCCCATTTTTGGATTTGAAACAGTCAGTCCATGGCCGATTTTCAGACAAGAAACCCATGCTGGTTAGGTCAACAACAATGCATTAACTAAACAGTGGAATAAGTGTAACACAATTAGGCCATGTGTTAAAACAATGACAGTGTCTGCTTAATAGTACCATATTACTCTGCAAGAACTGTGAACTGTGTGGTTATGTTGTTACTGCTCATAGATATTCAACAGTAAACTATTGTAGCACTGTAGCAGTAAGCTGGTGTTTGCCTGCAACCTATTAATGAGGCTTGTCAAAATTTTCCACTAGTTAAATGGCCATATTAACTGTGTACAACTGTGCAACTGTCAGCTATGTCATTTACAGTAATCAGTATGTTGTACCTCCACCCCTCCCACCCCCCACCCCCAATTTTGCGTTGTTATACTGGCAACACAGATGACTTTAACAGTTGTTTTGCTACTACCATTTGGATACTTGCTTCCAGCATTACTTTTTCTTAACAATGCTGGTGGGAATTGTCTATACAGCACATCCTGTGCTCTTGCAATCTCCTTGGCCTGAACCTCTGCTAACCTATCCCCACTGCCTCACTATATCTTTTTCCGTCTGTCTTCTGTCCACAGATTATGTACTGCCTTCTTCCACCACTTTTCCTCCACCTCAACTGGGCATTCTCTCTCTCTCTCTCTCTCTCTCTCTCTCTCTCTCTCTCTCTCTCTCTCTCATCTCTCCTCATCACCCTCCCTCTCCTCCCACCACTCCCCCACCTATCTCCCCGCCCCCCTCTCACCCCATTTTTTCCACTCTCTCACTTTTTCTCTCTCCTCCCTGTCTCCCTCATCTCCAACTTCCACTCCACTTCGTCCCCCCACCCTTCCCCTTTCTCCCTCTTTCTTTTCTTTCCCTCTCCAAATAATTCAGTGTGATTGCAGGTTACTTTTACTTCCCAAATCATGTTCAAAAAAAAAAAAAAAAAAAAAAAAAACTTCTTTTTAAATCATCAGATCATTTGAAACCCGTGATTTGATTTCTTTAACATTTCTTGTGGTGTAATGTCAACTGTCATAAGACCAACCTCTTTCCTGCTGCCCCCTTTTTGCATCCTTCCCTACCCCCTCCTCAGCTCCATTAGCTTAGGCAATTTCTTCCAGTTATCGATAATCAATAATCAGTGTCGCAGCAGTCTTGGGCATGTGAGTTTTGATGCCTATGTGGTTGTGAGTATGATTGTGTGTACTGTAGAGATGTGCAAATTTCAACCCCCCCCCTCTCCTCCCCCTCCCCCCTCCCCCTAGAGATCAGATCAGAACTGGCTACTCACTGGAATGAACTAGCTCTTTTCCATGACAGCACTCACCATTCACTCACAAAAATAAGTAAAAGGAAGGTACATTGCCTTTTTAATTCAGGTCACTAAACCTGTATTTTTATCTGATTTGGTCCTATTTTGAGAGAACATATAAAGAGCAATAATAATTTTGTGTTATGTCCTTAGTAATTTTCAGATAAAAAAGTTTTAAATTTTGTCTGTAACAAAAATTATAAATACTACAACAAAAGCTTAAATTTTTTATCAAGTAGAAATATTTTAAGAATGAAGACTGATTATTTTTATTTTTTGATACTTTTATTGAGAAAAAAATATAAAAATTATAAGAACTGTAATTGAAGTGTATCTGCAGTAGTCGTTTACAGTCAGTACTACCATGTATGTTCCAATAAAGGAAAAATTAATCAGTGTTGTGATCTATAAATCAAATGTGACCCATTTTAGTCAATGTGAGTCTCTTTCTCTTCTTAGTGCACATTTGTCCTGCTTATGAAAATATTTGTTCACAGGCTACTGATGTTGCTGTGATACATAATATTTCTAGAACCAATTGATACAGCACTGGCCACAGCAATTTTCTTGTTGTACACCAGTTTAATGGATTGCTGTTTCTAAGCAAATATCCCTCTACTAAATATCTGTCCAGTTTGACAACTGCCACATTTGCTGGGTCGTGACTTGCTTGAAGCTGACTAGTAGTTTCATATAACTCCTCCCAGACTGAGAACATCACATGTGTCATGGTGATAGCTGGTTAAGAAATGAGTTCTGTTTATTGTTGTTGAACAACTAACACTTCCATTTCTGCAATAGCCTTCATGTAACAGTCCATAAATGTTTTGTCTCCTGAAAATCATTGCCTTTGAATCAGGGGTCCAGTAACATTGCTTGACTAATCAGTTCATTACTGGAAGTAACCCTAAACTACTCCGATAACCCTTTAAGGGGACTGGTCTGTGAATACCAGGGGAAATCTTGAAAAAATTGTCAGTTTTCTAAACAGTGTAACTCAAAAAATAAGATTTGTAAGCCCATATAATGCTTACCATCTTTTAAGACATCTTTTGGGAACATTTTTATGTATGAATCACAGTATCTCTGAATATCGACTATTTCTCCTGAGACAATGTTTATACATGGACTATAATGTATGTTAAAATAATTATGTGCTATACATATTGTTATATTTAGTATCCTATCCACCTGAAGTAATTAAAACCTGTGTAAAGGCTACCAACACACCAACAACAGCAACTATAAGCACAGCGTGCTAAGCAACTGGGAGGTCATGTTTGTGGTTTGCCACAGTTTGGCTTGAGCCATTCATATAAGTAGACAGTTGGTTACTTGTCACATAGAATGCCATACAGTAACTGCAGTACAGTTGACATAGACTACAGTTGCTTTCACATAAGGCCCTGCCTTTTATTGCATAGGGAATGCCTGTGACTGGACTGCAGTAGGAGATGGTGGTGGGTAGGTGTATGGGACGAGTATCATGCCTGGACAGATTACAGGGGAATGAGGTGCAGGATAGGGAGCAAGACTGGAGTAGGGATGGACATAGATATTCTGTAGGTTGTGTGGCCAGTGGAAAAATACTTTAGGCGATGTGGTAAGACACTTCAGGTGATGTGGGTAAGATATCTCTGATCTCAGAGCACAACGAGAGGTAGTGGAAGCCCTGGTGGAGGAAGTGGTTGAGCTTTTCACGGCCAGGGTGATACTAGGTGAACAGAGGAGGACTGGTCAGTGACTGGTTAATAGGTTTACTGGTGTCAGAGGAGCAGATGACATGTGAGATCTGTTTATGGGTGAGCTGAATAGAATAATGTCCACTAGTAAAGGTCCTGTTAAGGTTAATGGCACTTTTTCAAGAAAATATATTTTCCACTGCAGATGTGGCATCCAAGGTGGTGAAGTTGTTGTAAGGAAGAGTCTTTTTAACATAGAATGGGTGAAAGATGTTAAAGTGAAGGTACTTTTGTTGGCTGGTATCCCTGATATGGACAGATATAGCCATCTGAGAGGTGGAGATTGACATCTAGGGCGGCACCTCATTGAACTGAGAAGGACCAGTTGAAGCATATTTTGAAAAGGTGATGAGATTATGGAGGAAAGAGCAAATGCTGACCTTGCCATTAGTCCAGATCATGAAAATGTCATCACTGCATCTGAATCAGAAAAGGAGTATTAGATATTGACTGGATAGGAAGGACTCCTCCAGATGGCCCATAAATAAGTTGGCATAGATTGGTACCATGCGAGTACCCACAGCACTGCCACAGATTTGTTTATAGTTTTGGCCTATGAGAGTGAAATAATTGTGGGTCAGGATGTGGCTGGTTGGGAGGATTAGGAAAGAGGCTGTGAGTTTGGTATCAAGAGGACACTGGAAAATGAAGTGTTCCACTCACAGTGACCATGGTGGAAAGAGAACAGTAACTGTAGAGAGGCAGTGAAGGCAATGAGCAGCATCTTGAATGTGCGATAGGAGGTTACAGAAAATTGGAGGTGTTGGCCAAGAAAGGTAGAGATTCATACTGTGGGAGCATTGTATCCACACTGGGATGAACATCAGAGGCACCTGTGAGGTCAGGTTTGTGAAGTTTTGGAAGTCGATAAATAATTGGAGTGGGGGGGCATTGCTGGTGTGAGGAAGGAGCATAGTTGTAAGATTTGTATGCAGAGGTGTCAGAAAGTTTAAGGAGACTTTCGGCAATTTAGTTAATATGATGCATGACCATTGTGATGGAGCCTTTGTCTGCAAGAAGGATAATAAGGCTTCAGCCACTTTGACAATATGATCCATGACCATTGTGATGGAGCCTTTGTCTGCAAGAAGGATAATAAGGTCTGGATTGTTACGCATAGCAGGGTGTCCCATAAGAGTGATGGTGGACTGATTGAGGGGAAACTCAGGAAAGGAAGGTGAGGTCAGATCAGAAGTGAGGAATTCCTGAAAGATTACAAGGGGTTGACTAGGTGAAAGGGCAGGAGTAACATGGTTGGAGGGAGATTGGAACTGTATTTAAACACAGTGTGGGGTCTTGGTTGACTGTTGTCAGTGGGATGTGTGTTGAAGAAATGTTTCCACTGCACAGAAGAAACATATACAGCATGGTTGAAATTAGGTTTGGGGCTGAAGGTGAGGCCTTTAGAAAAGTAATGAGACTTAAACATTGCAATGTCAAACGGCAAGAGTTTCTATTGCAGTGGTGACACTCAAGATGTTGATACCACAAAGTAAAAGGATTTTGCGAAAGTGTTAGAGGCCATCAAGTATGGTTTGAGCTTGGATTGTGTGATCATGAAGTGGAAAAGGTGAAGGTTCTTGCGGTACAATGGGTGAGAGCACGAGATTCCAGTTTTAATGATAATTCCATTAGTTGAGATACCATATACCAGACAAGATTTCAGAAAGAGGATGAAGTGTGACTGGAGTTTCTGAACTGGAAAAGGTAGAATGAGTAGGGATTCATGGTTGGATAATTGAGAGACAAAAGGTTGAAAATAAGAAGTTGAAAACTTATGGTCAAAGTGTGATAACAGAAATAAATAGCAGGAGTGAAGTTAGAAGGATGGTCAGAAAGAGCAGGAAGTAGTAGGTGTGCTCATAAATAAATAAGTTTGATCACAAACTGACACACACCACAATAAGAAACAGGTGCAATTATTAATAAAGACGAGCGATCATACAATGAAATCATAAATGAGCAAGCATAATCAGCTAAAAGTCAAGATTACAGCACAAGTTACTAGAGGAGAATATGTTGAAAAAAGCACTGGAATTAGATGTTCAAAAAGGGACTGTCTCTGTGAGAGCAGGGAGTTTTTGTACAACACTATGTAGCGCAGTGGGCCATTACTGTTGTAATGTTACAGTGGGTGTTCAAATTGCACAAGAGGGTGGTGAGAGTGTGTTTAAAAGGCAGGTACTGCAGAGGAGACGAAATTATTGACATATTAGGGAATTAAGAGTGTACAATGTGATGTATGTAAGCTAAGAATGACAGCAAAAAAGGTAAAAGTGTATTGGAAGGAAGAGAGCCCATTAAGCTTGGTAAAGGAAACCACTCACTTTTAGCGGACTGATGAATGGAACACAAGAGACACACAACAGGAAACAGTATTCACAATATCTTTTGTGTTATTCCTCTTTTTCTAGCAAAAGTACACACATTCACATGCACAACACACAGACACCCACATGCACACTCCCGTGGCCGTAGTGAGACTGGTTATTGATTATCAATTCTTGAAAGCAGTTGCTTGAGCTAATAGATGTGGGAATAGGGTATGGAAGATGCAATGTGAATGTTGCTGTAGTACGATGCCTTTCACTGTTGCTGAAGTGTCTACCATTGAAGCAATGAGAGCCTGAGCAACTGAGTTCGCTAACATCATAGCTTCAGCAATGGTGGTTCTCACTTTTGTGAAAGCTGCTGCAGTCTCAATGGTCATCAAGATTTCATCCTTTGATTTCGGAGCACTTCTCAACAAGTCGTTTAATGGAGGTGTCAGCGATGCATGCCTACACATGTAATGGTGGTAGAAATTTATAGCACCAAGAAACTGTCACAATTCTTGGACTGTGAGCAGCCATGTATATTTGAGTGTGGCTTCACTTTCTATTGCGGTGGCTGGATACCTTGGGCATCAGTACTGTAACCAAGGAATTGCACTTCTGTTGCTCTAAATATGCACTGCAAAGGGTTTATAATCAGTCCCTGTGAATGAAGGTGATTGAAGATTTGGCACAAATGCTACACTTAATCTGATTCAGAAACAGATCTCACTAAAATATCATAAATAGACATGTAACAGAAATCAAGCTCAAGTGTTATTTTGCCCATGAGACTTTGGAATGTTTGTGCAGTCTAAATGGCATTCCTGTAAACTCAAAGAGGCCAAATGAAATAGTAATGGCAATTTTGTCTGTATCTTCAGGAGTAATGGGTATTTGATGATACATGTGAACTAAATCAGTGTTAGGAAAGATCCATTTGCCATGTATACTATGTGTGAAATCCTCAGTGTGTGGCAACGAATTCCTACTGGGATTGTTCTCGTCACATTGAGTTGTTGGTAATCACTGCACGGGCACCAGCTGTTGTTTTTCTTTGGTATGGCATGTAATGATGTGGACCAGCTAATGCTTATGGGTCAACAAAATCCTTGTGCCAACATGGACGAAAACTCTTGCTTCACTACCATTAACTTCTCAGGTGCTAATCGATGAGGCCACGCAGGGATCAAGGTAAGTGAGTATATTGTGTGACATAGTATGTTGTATAGGTGTTAGCATAGGTGTACGTTGGGTAAGTTCTGGTAACTACTTGAGAAGCTCTACGTACGGCAATTCATGTGTTGTAGTATGTACAGTAGTATGAATGACACAGCATAATCTCGCATGGCTGGTTAAACTGGTAGTATTGTTGAGGATACAGTGATGCCAGAGGTCTTGTAAAAGATTACAAAACGACAAGAAATCAGCACCAGGAATGGGGTGTCCCATATCTGTCACTATGAAGTGCCGCTCCAACTTTTGTCGTGTATCTACACTACTGGCCATAAAAATTGCTACACTAAGAAGAAATGCAGATGATAAACGGGTATTCATTGGACAAATATATTATTCTAGAACTGACATGTAATTACATTTTCACGCAATTTGGGTGCATAGATCCTGAGAAATCAGTACCCAGAACAACCAACTCTGGCCGTAATAACGGCCTTGATACGCCTGGGCATTGAGTCAAACAGAACTTGGATGGCGTGTACAGGTACAGCTGCCCATGCAGCTTCAACACAATACCACAGTTCATCAGGAGTATTGACTGGCATATTGTGACAAGCCAGTTGCTCGGCCACCATTGACCTGACGTTTTCAATTGGTGAGAGATCTGGAGAATGTGCTGGCCAGGGCAGCAGTCAAACATTTTCTGTATCCAGAAAGGCCCGTACAGGACCTGCAACATGCAGTCATGCGTTATCCTGCTGAAATGTAGGGTTTTGCAGGGATCGAATGAAGGGTAGAGCCATAGGTCGTAACACATCTGAAATGTAACGTGCACTGTTCAAAGTGCCATCAATGCGAACAAGAGGTGACCGAGATGTGTAACCAATGGCACCCCATACCATCACACCGGGTGATACGCCAGTATGGCGATGACGAATACACGTTTTCAATGTGCATTCACCGCAATGTCGTCAAACACAGATGTGACCATCATGATAAACATAACCTGGATTCATACAAATAAATGAGGTTTTGCCATTCGTGCACCCAGGTTCATCGTTGAGTACACCATCGCAGGCGCTCCTGTCTGTGATGCAGCATCAAGGGTAACCGCAGCCATGGTCTCTGAGCTGATAGTCCATGCTGCTGCAAATGTCATCGAACTGTTCGTGCAGATGGTTGTTGTCTTGCAAATGTCCCCATCTGCTGACTCAGGGATCGAGACGTGACTGCACGATCTGTTACAGCCATGCAGATAAGATGCCTGTCATCTCAACTGATAGTGATACGAGGCCATTGGGATCCAGCGCGATGTTCCATATTACCCTCCTGAACCCACTGATTCCATATTCTGCTAACAGTCATTGGATCTCGACCAACGCGAGCAGGAACGTCACGTTACGATAAACCGCAATCGCGATAGGCTACAATCTGACCTTTATCAAAGTCGGAAATGTGATGGTTCACATTTCTCCACTTTACATGAGGCATCACAACAACGTTTCACCATGCAACGCTGGCCAACTGCTGTTTGTTTATGAGAAATCGGTTGGAAACATTACTCATGTCAGCACGTTGTAGGTGCCGCCACCGGTGCCAACCTTGTGTGAACGCTCTGAAAAGCTAATCATTTGCATATCACAGCATCTTTCTTCCTGTCAGTTAGCATGTCATCTTTGTGGTGTAGCAATTTTAATAGCCATTAGTGCAGATTCAGAAACAGTGTCACCAAACCATACATGTGAGTCGAAGATCTGTTCGTGGTGGAAAGGTGTTGTTCATCATGGATCAAGTATGCAGTCAAGTAGCTCCTATGTCCAGCAAAAACTGCAGCTTCTTGTACCATTAAATTTCAAGTAAGTGATGGCTTCTGTTGGGATAGCCAATTGCTGCTGTCATTGACTCCCTACCCTGTTTCCCACCTCACATGTGAGGTTGCATTTTTGTGCTTCCAAACCAAACTTCTTATGGTACAAACATATTTTTGCTGCTGATATTGCTCAACTGCAACTCCTCACTGAGAAATGGTGTTGTGTATGTCGACAAGGGCGCAACTTGTATTGTAAGTTCGACGATTTATGCTTTTATAGATGTGCGGGTTGTTACAAGGGTGCTGTCCATGTGTGGGACCACAGCTGAGATGCTTGTGGTAGGATACATCTCCGAAATGCAGTCTACAGTCTGAGTGAATGTGTCTTAATCCTTGGCACACAGTGTTAGTATTTTCTGCACATCAAGTGGTAGGTGCTACAGCCAGATGTTCTGTAGTATATCATCATTGATGGCTTTGCTCACAAACATCCACAGGCAATGAAGCAACAGCAAGGGAATGTGATCTCCCAACTTCTCTTTATGCAACAATTTCTCAAGCATTTTTGTCTTGGATTGCAACAGGTGAGTGATTAGAGCAGTCTAATCAGTGCTCGGTGGCAGAGCCAGAATGTCTTCATCTACATCTAAATCATACTCTGCAAGCCACCTAATGGTGTGTGGCGGAGGATACTTTCGGTACCACTATCTGAGCCCTCCAACCCTGTTCCACGCGCGAATAGTGTGTGGGAAGAATGATTGTCGGTAAACCTCTGCATTGACTCTAATTTCTCAAATTTTCTCCTCAAGGTCAATACGTGAGATGTTTATGAGGGAAGTAATATGTTGTCTGGCTCCTCCTGAGAAGTGCTGTGCCGAAATTTCAATAGTCAATCTATCCAATGAAGCACAATGGTCCTCCTGTAACATCTGCCAGTGGAGTTTGTTTAGCATCTCTGTAACACTCTCTCACCAGCTAAATTATTCCGTGACAAAACGCGCCACTCTTCGTGGGGGTCTTCTCTATCTCCTCTATCAGTCCTACCTGAAAGGGATCCCAGATAGTTGGACAATACTCAAGAATTGGGTAAACAAACATCTTATAATCCACTTCTTTTGTGGATGAGTTACATTTCCTTAAGATTCTTCTGATGAATCTGAATCTGGTGTCTGCTTTTCCCACTATCCGTTTTTTATGGTCATTCCACTTAAGATCACTCTGGATAGTTATGCCTAGATATTTTATGGTAAATGCTGTCTCCGGCTATTTGTCATCAGTTGTGTAGCTGTACAGTTGTGGACTTCTTTTCCTATGTATGCGCAATATGTTACATTTATTTACGTTCAGGGTCAACTGCCAGAGTCTGCACCATTCATCAATTCTCTGCAGGTTGTTCTGCAAATTCTTACTTTCTTATGGTGTTGCTACTTTGGTATAAACAACTGCGTCATCTGCAAATAGCCTTAGAGAGCATCTGACGCTTTCTACTACATCATTTATATGTATTGTAAACAGCAACAGTCCTATCACACTTCCCTGTGGTACTCCAGATATTACTTTTACATCTGTTGATTTAGCTCCGTTAAGATCGACCTGTTGAGCTCTATCTGCAAGAAAGTCTTGAATCCAATCGCAGGCCTGTTCCAATATTCTGTAAGCTCATTTTTTTTTTTTCTTTAAATGGCAGTGCGGGATGGTGTCAAATGCCTTACTGAAATCAAGGAAGATGGCGTCAACCTCAGTGCCGTTGTCCACTGCACTTGTGGATCTCATGGAGAAACTGAGTGAGCTGAGTTTTGCAGGATCTCTGTTGGCAAATCCATGTTGATTTGTATAGAGAAGATGTTCATTTTCCAAGAAAGTCACAATTCTTGAGCATAAAATGTGTTCCATAATTCTACAACAGATTAATGTCAACAATATAGGTCTATAACTGTGTGGATCTGTCTTACGGCCTTTCTTAAAAATAGGAATGACCTGCACTTTTTTCCAGTCATTAGGTACGGTACCTTTCGTTGCTCAAGTGATCTACGATAAATTACTGCTAGAAGGGGAGCAAGTTCTCTCGCATAATCTTTAAAGAATCTTACAGGTATCTCATCTGGTCCTGAAGCCTTTCCACTACTAAGCGATTGCAGCTGCTTTTCAATGGTGCGATGGTTATCTCAACACCTGCCATTTCGATGTTTGCACGCCGATTGAAAGGAGGGACAGTGTTACGATCTTCCGCGCTGAAACAACTTCGGAAGACTGAATTCAGTATTTCGGCCTTCTCTCTGTTATCTTTCATTTTCGGTGCTGGTGTGGTTGCTGAGAGAATGAGTAGATGATTTTGACCGACTTACTGATTTTACATATGACCAAAATCTCTTAGTGTTTTTACTCAGGTCAGTTGACAACGTCTTACCTTCAAAATCATTGAACGCTTCTCTCATTGCTCTCCTTACACTCATTTTCACTTCGTTCAGCTTTTGTTTGTCAGCTACGTTTTTACTTCTCTTGAATCTGAGATGAAGTCCTCTTTGTTTATCTAGCACTCTTCTAACACGGCTGTTAAACCATGGTGGATCTTTCCCATCCCTTAAAACCTTACTCGGGACTTATTTGTGTAGGGCATATTGAAAGATGCCTTCGAATTTTTTCCACTTGTTCTCCACATCTTCGTCCTCATCACCGAATATTTTATGCTGACTGCTGAGATATTCTGAAATTTGTATCCTGTCACCCTTGCTGAGCAAATATATCTTCCTACCTTTCTTAATGTTCCTTGTAGGACCCGTTGTCATAGATGCTGTCACAGCCTTATGATCACTGATACCTTCCTCTATGTTAACAGATTTCGATAAGTTCAGGTCTGTTTGTTGCCAGGAGGTCTAAGATATTACCCTCACGAGTTGGTTCTCGAACTATCTGCTCAAGGTAATTTTCGGATATCCAGAACAATGCCACACAATACCCTGCCTCTGGCACCAGTTTTGATAGCATAATTCTCCCAGTCTATACCGGGAAAAGTTCTAATGATATTCTGCAAGTTCTGTCTGAAGCGCTCTACAACTACAGATGCTGACCCAGGTGGTCTATAAACGCATCTGATCACCATTTTTGACCATTCTCTTATATCTCCATAGCCATGTCCTTGTTCAGTGCTGGGATAATGTACCTGTACTTAGTCTCATCTGCTGTCACTGTGCCAACACAAACTGACTTCCTAAATGTTTGAACCATAGAACAGGGTTTTTCTGCCAGAACAGTGGGGTTTAATGGAATCTCTGCAGATTATTTTGCCTATAGACAGCTTGATCGCAGGTGCTGTGTTCGAGAAGGGGATATTACAACAGGACCTGAAAGACATGAGCAGCACAACACAACTGGCTTGGTTGTTTTACATATGTCAAGTTGTTGAAACAGTGCAGTTGCTTCTGATCACATTACATCTTCTAACCATGTTGGGGTCAACAGTAATGTTGGATATTTGTGCTATATTAGGTCAGTAGTGCTCATAAAGTGACATACCCAGCTGGCATACATTGTTTGTTATTTAAGACCAAGGAGTGACTAACGAATACAAACTCAATGAGTAAACATATACCACCAAACTTATCAATGACCATAAATACTTCAAACATTGTGCGCTAACACTACAATCATCACTGCAATGCCCAATGACTGCATCATTAATCACATTTTGTTGATACACATACCTGAATATTTATGTAACTTCAATTTAATTGTATGAGTAAGATAAAATATTTTCAGTGGTCTTTTACAAAGAAATAAAACAGCCAAACTAAACTTAATGCAAAGGAATATTTTGAGAAATTCAAATTGTAATGCATAAAGAAGAGCTTAAATAATAGAAAACAAAATACAAATGAATGAGCCAATAAACATGTAAAAACGACATTTGAATCTCTAGCTATTATAATTTCAAAAGTTCCTTCACGGTGAGAATGGGATAAATAAGTAACAGGAAGTAGGTAAACAGCTTTCAGTGGGAACGAAGAGTAATTCTAAACTCTGTAGGCTTAGAAAGCAAACTGGAATTGAAACTGATCAAGTAGTGTGAAGTCTCCCTTGAGTTCCATCAAAATATTTTGGAAAATAACTAATCGTAGATTGCTGAGCAATCTATTGCTGGACAGAACTTAGCCCCTACTTCTCAGTTGGGCTTCTATAGATGATTCTAAAAACTTTAAAAAATTCCATTTGATTAAAGTCTCATGTAAATACTGTAATTGCATATCTTCAACAGACCTCTGCAATCTCTTAGAATTCCCACTCAATTTTTTGTACATTGTGCATTTGTGTTGTAATAACTTTTTATGTTTGTTCAAAAACTGTAGGGCCTCTCTTATTCCAATGACCTGCTACTGGTGAATGATACTGCATGTTTTTACAGGAAAGTATTGTGCTAGTTATCTGACAATTCTGCTAAAACGAACATTGAGAACAAGGCACATCTTGTCAGCCACAGATGAAACATTTTTGCATTTACTGTGAAATTATTGTAACTCAACATGTACAACAAGGCCATAGACTAGAAAAACGACAGTTGAGCAGCAGAAATCTATAAATGCTCATTTCCATATTCCATTTAGCACACTGCAGGAGTCTGCAGAGTTGCACAGTGTCTGATCTCGTTATTGCCACTCTGCTACAAGATGTTGAGCAAACTGAAGGAAAGTCCATGTCTGTGTGTGAAAGCCAGAGTGTCTATCGGTCATGAAATTCATAAAAGTAATGAAAATGAACAGATGGTAATGAAAGTAATGAAGTGGACTGAGTGGTCATGAATTTTGTTTTGTGTGTCAGTCAGATGTGATTGTAGAAGGCAGTAGCAAGTCCACATCTTCATCTCACCTTCTTCTGCTTCTGCCCCCTCCCTTCCCCCGCTCCCTCTTTCTAGATCTCTTTTTGCTCCACTCTCTGTACTCCTTTTGTCTCCTGCAGATGTAGAGTCATCTCTCCTATGACCTGCCTCTTTCCTGCATACAGATATATTGTGATGATTTAATGGCAAAGATGCAACTGTTTATTCCCCTGCAGTTTCGACATCGAGCCATGGCATTATTGCCGAGCTTGGTGTATCCGGGGATCAGCGGCACAGTGACTATTGTGAAGCATGCTTTTATGTGGCTGTGTATGAACAAGAACTGCAAGCTATTCATATCACAGTGCATTGCTTGCCAGAGGAATAAAATCACTTGACATGTCAAAGCACCACTTCGTACATTAGTCCCACCTAATCAGTGATTTAGGCACGTCCATTTAGACATAATCGGACCATTACCACCACTGAAGGTTTGACCTATTGTTTCATGGCCATCAAAAACTTTTCATGTTAGCAAGAAGCCTTCTGTATGATTAATATAACCACTGAAACAGAGGCACCCACTTTCTTTCAAGGATGGTTGGCCCATTTCGGCATGCCTCTTCATGTCACCACAGATCACAGCTGCTAATTTGAGTCATATTTGTTTAAAGTACTTACCACTCTGTTAGGCACAAACCTTATCCACACTATAGCTTACCACACTGCAGCTAATGGACTTGTGGAACAACTGCACCAGCAACTGAAAGCAGCATTAAGATGTCCAACTCATGGATGGAAGTATTAACCATCATGCTTTTTGGTCCTTATGCATCCCTTAAATAAGACCTCAAGACTACAATAGCTGATCTCATATATGACCAAACAATATTGTAGCATCTGTCCCATCTGCCTGCGACATCGGCATCCCACATGGCAGAACAGAGATTTGGGTTGCCTTCATCACAGCAAGTGAAACAAAAACAGACATTTAAGGTACAATCAAGGCCGCTGCTGGAGACAAAAACACAGTATCATGTCTCAGCCAATGGCCGCCAGGGCACCACAGATCGATAGCAGCACCAGAGGCTGCAATCAACAAGTGGACTATTTTCCTGTCTCACTCATGTGATTGCAAATAGTCCCAGAAGATCCATCTGCCAACTGGCCTTATAAGCCATCACACTGCCAGCCAGGAGGCTGTTCGACATGCTGCCTGGACTTGTAGGGATCTACCATCCTGGCTGCAACATCCATGCATCTCATCTGCTGGTAGTCCCGGATTCCAGGAGTGGTAGTTTCGGACTGTGACTCAAGAGTGTTGTGTAATGGTGGTCCGGTCTCCCTGGACAGCTTTGTCATAATGCTGCGCCAACCACTCTTCCGTAGCTTTGGCTCCGTCTTTTCTTTGGTGGGCTTTCTCGAGTGAGTGACTCATGGGGAAAATATTTTATTTTGTTAAGCTTCTGTTATAAGATCTGAAGTGTTTCTTACTAAAATGATGTTTTGTTTGACTACTTCGTCGACATCAGTGATGTTTTTGTTTATTAGTTCCCCCTCCACACACAAAAAGGGAGGGGGGGGGGGGGGGGGGAGACCAGATTGAGGAAAATCATTCACCTCTGCTACCACAGACACAGTAAATACGAGTACCTGGCAAATTCAAATTCTTCAAGAACACACCTAGTGACCATGTTGATGCATTGGGCTTTATCTCCCAGCTACAGGTATAAATCCGGTAACTCACCCTGTAGTATTGCAAGGCCAACTTCACTATCAGCTTTTCATTTCCAAGGACCTAGCAACACGTGACCAAATCTTTGGGATTGATTTTATGGGTATGCCAATTACAATTGCCACGGATCACCTGAAGCCTACATTTTGCGGCTCACTCATTGGCACAGGCAACGCAGATAATCTGCCTACTCAGAATACCTCACCCTCAGCTACAAACCAATGACAAACTTTTGAATACTGCAGAAGGCATGTCTCCACCACAACATGCAACAAACATGAGTTCATGAAATACTGTACCAGGCCCACAAAGCAAGTGATCATGCGAGCAGGACACCCCATTCACATCAAAACCAAATATCGTTGACATCAGTAGGGAAGTATGTAGTGATCTGGCATTGCAGTGATGATTATAGTGACAGCACACACACACACACACACACACACACACACACACACACACACACACACACACACTCGTATGTGTGAGAATTGGCATTTGTGTGTGTGTGTGTGTGTGTGTGTGTGTGTGTGTGTGTGTGTATTGTCTATTTTTGACGAAGGCGTTGTTGGCCAGAAGCTCATTTTCTGACAGTCTTTTTGTTGTGCCTATCGGCGACTCAGCATCTGCACTATATGGTGAGTAGCAACTATCCTTTTCATAGCAGTGGTAAGTTCAATGTTTACTCTTTGGTTTTGCAGTAGTTAGTTATTCCTTGGTGTTAAGCAATTAATGTTGTATCCTATCTGGATATGTCACTTTATCAGTACTACTGTCCTAGCAAGTATGCAACAACAGAAGTTAAATTCCCACCTACTAATCCAATATCGCATAACCAGAAAAAATTATTAAATTCTCATTCCATAAACACAACGCACAGATTTAGGAATGGACCAGTCTAGTTTTAACCAAATGATCTGCTTAATTTGTTTCAAACTGCCTTTCACCGTTGCCTCATAGGTGATAAAAAAAAGTTCTTTATCTACATTTAAATACTATAGGTCTACAAAGGTGAGAGTGGATGCATGTTTGGGTGAAGTGGTATTCCAATCCTTATCTGATCATCCTAATTTAGATTTCCTGTGAGCCCACCAAATCACTTCAAATGAATGTTATGATGATTTCTTTAATAATATCATGGTAAATTGGCTCCCAAACTCTTGTGCTGGCTAGTTCACTTTCTCTGATGACCTTAATATTGGTGTACAATTAGACATTAAACTCAGTCTTTCCTTCAGACAAAACAAGTAATACAACTGCACTTGATGAAGCAGCTAAATAATCAATGGGTTTTTATACTTGCTGCAGTATCAAACATTAATACAAAAAGTCACTGAAATATGTTACTATAATGTTGGTCTTACCAGTTCCAGAGTCCAAACTCAATGCAAGCTCACTGACTTCACTTAATATTGTCTCTGCTTCATCAACAACAAGTTGAATTATGTGATCCACTTCAACTGCTTCTTGTTGCACTTTCAGTGCATCAGGCTCACATTGTTCTGCATTCTCAACAGCATATTCAGTCTGAAATTGAAGTCATACATAGGTGACCACATTTTTAAATATGTTAAGAACACAACCATTCATCTCTTTGGGGTACACTACACAAATATTTTAAGATGAGAAAAACACTGACATATTTTAAGAAATGCAAAATTTGTTGAACAATGTAAGTCAGTCCTCACTGGATTAACACAGATTATGGATAGGTCTGTCAGAGCAGTTAAGATCACAGTATAACATAAAATAAGACAGTGGACAATGCTATGGAAAAAACAGTGAAACATGCAGATACACATAGAGTTTACCGAATAATATCAATATTTATTGCTAAACTGTAAGATCGGCATAAAAAGCAATGTGACCAACAGATCTTCCAGAGACAAAACTGTACTAGAACATGTAAATCAATGACTGAGTGAGAGAACAGGGACATTCCCTTCTTGTCTAAAAATTGCCAAATTAAATCCAATGTACAAAAGAATGGAAACACAAAAGACTTTGGCAATTACAAGCAAACTGCCCTGTTGCCTGTCTCAAAAATTCTAGAGAAAGTTTTTCATTAAAGCCTTACATGTTTTATGCAAAAATACCAAATTCTGTCCTGAATACAACAGAGGTTTAAAAAGAACAACTCTACCAGCACTGCTATCTATGAATTCCCGAGTAAAATTTACCACAAAGTGGAGAATAGTGAACATATTACTGGTGTAGGCCTTGACTTATTGATGTTATTCAATATCACAGATCATGAGACACAACTACAGAAATTAAATCAAATAGGCATGAGAGACACACCTGCTGACTGGGTCAGGTCATACACTGGCAGACATAAACAGTGGCAATACGAAACACTGAATGCAACAAAATTACAAACCATTACTCAGATTACCAAGTGATGAAATATTATTCCCCAAGGATCAGAACTGGAACCAGTGCTTTTCCTGCTTATATGTTTGTAAATGACCTACAAACAAACATGCATTGTAAAAATACTTATCGCTTTGCTGATGACATAAGATTTCTCATCAGTGCAAAAGCATAAAACTTACTACTAGAAAACATAACAAAGGCAATAGATAGTATAGTAGATTGGTTCACACACAATAACCTACTCATAAATGAAGGAAATACTGTGCACACAACTTAGATAGTGTCAAGGAAAAGGTTCCACAAACTATAAGCATCCAGTTGTCAAATAAAGCTGAGAATGGAGCTTGACCTTACAATGTTTTTCGGGCTCCAGATCCAGGATAATGTCAGGTGGGGAAGTAATATTGACAACCTCATCAAAAAATTGAGCACATTCTGCTATATGATAAGGATCCTTGAAAACTGCTGCAGCAAAGACTGCTTAGAAAGTGTTACTATGCAAATGTTCAGTCATGTCTGAAGAACAGTCACTTTCTGCAGAGCTTCTCCAAACAGCGTTAAGCTATTCAGAATACACAAAAGAATCATAAGGGTCATAGGAGGTACCACACCCAGAAAATTTGCAAGCCACATACCTTTTTTTTCATTTTTATAAGAAAAGTGAAAGTGAGCAAACTTTTTTCTTCAGTTACTATTCTTTCATATAAATGGACATACATATGAATATTATTCTAAGGATAAATGTAAATTTCGCCCTGTTGTCGCAAAAGTAAAGAGAAAGCAGCCAATATCATGTGTCTTAACCCAATAAGCCACCTTCCTTGATGTTGACCACCATCTAAAAGATGGCTAATTAGTACTCCATCCATATCAAATCTACCAACCATCAGCAATACCTACTCTTCAATAGCTGCCACATATTCCATATCAAGAAGTCTTTTCCATACAGCCTAGCCACCTGTGGGTCTCACATCTGTACTGATGAGCAGTTCATCTCTAAATATTGCACTGCAATGTCAAACAACTCAACAGCATGTATTGCATGTAGCTGGTAACACTGTCATTACGCACTTACATTCAGCATGAAACAATGTTTTGTTAAGAAGAATATTTATTTTGTGGCATACAAGCAGTCACTGAAGTATTTTTAATAAAATGTTTAGTTCAACAAAGGTATCCCATATGATACAGTGTTCTCCCTGAGGCCTTCACAGATCGAAATTACTGTCGCAATCTTGTACAGAAACAGATCTCCCATTCCCTGTCTCTCCAGTCACCTACCACCTGCAACAAACCCACTGTCTGGTCACAAAGGACCACTCCCCTTGTTACTTAGTACCAGCCATGACTGGAGCAACTAATCCCATTCTCTGCTGGGGTTTCGACTACTTCTCATCATGCCCTGCAATGAGGAATCCCACCCAGTATCCTTCCTACTCCTACCACAGTGGTATTCTGCCACCCATCGAACCTACACAATATCCTTGTCCAACCCTACTCTACTCATGCTTCCAGTCCCTTGCCTCATAGCTCATATCCCTGCAACAGACCTAGACGTAAGACATGTCCCCTGTTCCATACATCCACCCACGACCACCTACTCCAGTTCGACCACAGGTATCAACTATCCCATCAATAGCAGGGCTATCTGCGTGCATGACAACTGACAAGCTGTCTACCTGCATGAATGGTCACTTACAAACTGTGGTCAAGAGATAGTTGGATCACAGAGTTGCTGAACATGCTGCCCAACAAACAAGTTACACTTCAATGACTGCTCCACAGCCTGTACCATCTGGATCCTTCCTACCAACACCATCTTTTCTGAATTGTGGGGGTAGGAATTCTCCCTGTAATATATCCTGTTTCCTTCCCTGCTCCCACTCCAGCACTATACAGCCTTCTATTCCACCAGCGCACCCACTAGTCCTCTACTTCTATGTTCCCCACACCCCACAAATCATCTGACTGCAAGCTAGCAGCCTTACCTTTTTCCCACCACATCCTCCCACAAGCAGCACTACACCCTACCCCAACCCTACCCTGTTATTCCTCCCCCTCCTCCTTACCCTCACGAGACACAGATTGCTTTTCCCATCAGGCAAAACTGCTTGCAGTCCTGCCTCTTTGGGCAAAGACAGTGATAATGTGTATGTGAATGCTCAAACACATTACAGTCTTTTTGTTGTGTTTGTCTGCAACTTAATATCTCTATATAGCTGAGTCATTATCCATTCTTTTCATAATATTGTCAAGTTACAGAAATTGAAGCTTACAAAAGTTCCATTCCTGTAATGGATAAGATAATGTTAAAAGAAGATATTGAGAACAGTAATAGTATGGAAGATAGTAGTAGAGCTTATTGGGAACAAGAATGATATTAACAAGAATTGGGAACACAAATAATTGTACTTTTTGTCCTGATGCCCATACTAATATCTGTAAATCCTTTCCTCACAAAATATTATGATATTTCTCCCAGAAAAATCTACAGTTGACAGTTGCCTACAGTGTGACAGATAAAATTGCTCCTCATGACCAATCTTACATTTGTGTTCTTGGGTGTCATTGTCATACAACTTTTTGATTAATAGTAAAATTAAATATAATGTTACTTAAATTCTTGAAATACTTTCATGGGTACATGTAGAATAGACTGTAAGCCAATACTATAAATATAAACAACAAGACTCCTGTACATTGTAAAAATAAGTTACTTACTCTTCTGTTAAGATTTCTTACATCCTGCTCCAAACTCTCAACCTCATGAGTGTGTGGTGTAAGATCAACTTGACCAGGATCAAGCAGACTGACATTAGGTGCAAGTTGGCTAGCAGTACTGTTAATATAAACAAGTCTCTGTGTTGTGAAGAAACTTGCTGCAGCTGACTGTAACATACAAATTAAAATAATATTTCAATGTTCTTTCATTCACATATAGCATCTTCTATTAATCATACAAATGGCAGATACAAGACATTAAAGTTTAATTTTTTCACGTTTTGCTATGAAAATTATTTTGACACATCGTATTACAACATAATGAGTTTAAATAGTAACATTTTTCCCAAGATAGTATTTTACTGCACACCACACAAACACAATCACACATGAAAACTTTTTAGCCTGCAATAAGTTCCACTTTACACCCTCTTTAGGTAATGTTAATGGAAGCAGGTCCAAAACTCTCTCACAGTAGATCACAACTTTACATTGATTTATATATCATAGGTGCATGGCAAAGAGACATGGGACCTCATCTTGTTAATGTTTCCTGAAGATACTGTAATGAGAAACTGATCAGTCAAAAAAGTTAATGCAACTATGACCATCAAGTGTGCAGTTTGAATGTACATATTTTCCACAATAACAATATATTCAACACATCGTATAAATGAAGTACAGTATCAGTAAGATGTTAGTGTACAGAATCTGTAAACTGTCATAAAGCAAGAAGACACATGCTGACAGTGTAAGATGAATTGTCAGGTATATATTAATTACAGAGGATATATGGGTGAAGTTTTGAAGATGAATACAAAGAGACAGACAAACTGCAGATTGCTAGCAAATTTTATCACTGAAGGTAGGAATGTAGCAAACTATGATTCAAATTGTGATTACATATGAGGCATCAATGACTATAGCAAAAATATACAATTATTATGAATCAGGTGCACCTAATAATCAAATTCATATAGGAAATATAGAGCAGACACAAAGGAAATATTAATGGACCATGGTGGACAAAGCATACATCTCAAGAATGGCTAAGCCTCAATTGCAGATGAGATAAAATTTTATTATAAGTAACTAAAAATCAATGCAGATGTGACATCCAGAAAAGATAGAAAAATTTGAAGTGGTAGAATGCAAATGAAACAAGGAATTTCCTCTTAAAACTCAAACTATAGAGTCTGAACCAGAACAATGACAAAGAAAGTCTAACGCTAATATTAACAACACTTTGTACGGTGAAAAAGCTTTTCAGTGATGCAAAATCATATTCTGACTAATCTCTCAAGATCAAATGATTCTTTCTTAAAAGTGAAAGCTTATAAAAAATACATTAGTTGGAAAAGGCATCGATGAACACACATTATAACTGAACATCACTCACAGTTTAAGATTTGTGATGATATATTGTGAACCTCTAGAATTTTACATACTCTTCTTATTAACAATTTGTGTAACTTTTGTAAGACTAACCTCAAATTCAATAACATATGGCTCTATAACTTCAGTCAGGTGGTCTGTTACATCTAGTAGATTATGGATGCAGCTGTCACACTCAAAGCACCCTTGATTTTCAATAAGGACCCAGCGATATCGGCACTGGTCACACTTTTCTCCTATTACACCAGGTAAACACTGGCACTGTCCTGTCAGTGGATCACATCCAAAACCAACAGAATATTCAGTGTTGCATCCACATGCTGCAAAGTAAGGCATCTGATATTAGCATTTCCAAAACCACATATTTTCAATCTAAATTAGTTAAAATGTGGAAACAGCTTGTACTGTGACATAAAAATGAAGGCAAAATACCAAAATTTTGAAGACTTCATTTATCAGGAAAGATACAGAGCAAGAAAAAAGGTGGAAACAGTGAAAAAGTTAAAGTTAGAAAAACTGAAAAACTGAAGGTTATAGAACCCACAGTTAAGGAAAATGTATCAGCCAAACAAGAAGGCTGCAGAGACTTTCCTACTCAGAATACCTCTGTTTAATGTTTAGTCTGAATGACTTTTCTATTAGAACTTCCACATTTTTCTTTTTTCCTTTTTTCATCCTTCTGTATCCCCTAAACATAATAAACTCAGAAACTTGAATTACTGTTATTATATTTTTCTGTAGTTTCTCCATTTACCCCTTCCTTCATCACTCCAATCTGTTTTCTTATTGGTTATACACAGCCTAAAATGACTTCCTAGACCTGTGTCATCCTCTTCATCTCAGACTAGCAATTAAACCCACTTCCTCAATCAATTTCCAGAGAGACTTAGTGAACAGAGTTCTCACCTTAAAATGGTGGTCCACTGATATATAGTGTCAAGACAACTATTTTAAATGACTGAAGATCCAATAAGAATATAATAAAGATGTATTATCAGTGAGAAGTGTTAACTTGAATAGGTATATCACACTTCTGTATGAATAGTAAGTAGTCAAAAACCAAAGGTTGATCACCAATTGGTTTTTTGTGAAATGCAAAAGCAGGAGGGACACCCTCACATCCAGTAGTTTGTTTTCATCCATTTTGCAGGAATATCAGGGCCTTTGTGTAAACACTTTTGGCCCAGAAATGTATTGCTGCAAACATTGCCACACAACAGTGTCCAGCAATGTTGCTGATCATGTGATTGCAATTCATGACACCAGCAACACTGCTAGGCAATACTGTTGCCAATATGTAATTTCTACAGGCTCTCAAGTTGTTCACCATTCTACTTGCCCTTATTGGTTTCACCAAAGATGTATTTTACCCAAAAAGAATACAAGTGATGTTTCCAATAAAAAGTGCCTAAACAGTAGGTCTGAAACATCTTGTACATAAACATGCCTCTGTCAAGTTAAGTAATTGTCTTTTCCCCACTAAGTGCTGAAATATGACCTCAGAATAATATAACACACAGACAAATTGATTACACATCTAAGCTTATGAAATTAAAACTCCATTCCTGGAGTATGGGAAATATGACTAACAAAATAAATAGCAATGTACCCTTAATCAATTATTTTACTATTTTTAAAACTGCATTCCAAAACTGTAAGTGTTTATTTTATTGCTACAAAGTGAATACTGGATGATGAGTAGATAAGAAATTATATAAATCTGTACACAGTCTATGGATAAATAAATGCTACTGACCAATAAACAGCAGGTTTATAAACAGTCTTTAAAGTTTTTTTCTGGATCATTTTAGTTTTACATTTTGATATGACTGAAATAAAGGTAACATTCAGCTTACAAATGCATCCAGATGCTGAATAGTTCCAGAAACCAGGGGTGCAGCGGTCACATGTTCTTCCACTGACTCCGGGACTGCAACGGCAGGCACCAGATACATCATCACACTGAGTACTCTCTGATGCTTCTTGACAGTCACATGCTCTGCAACCCTTGAACAGACAAATTTAAAATTAATGATGGGCTCTTAAAATAGCATGGTAAAAACTAAACCTAAAGGAGACTATGCAATATTTCACTTTTCAACAAAATGTCAGAGTTGGCAAAAAATCAAAAAAAGAAATAAAGCATCTCTGAATTCCACAATATACTTCTACAGTACAATCCATTTTATTGGAAAATAGTAGGGCCAAGATTTGTAATAGAAAATGCTAACCTCCTTTTTCATTGTCCTGAGGTCAGCATCGCCACCATAATGGAGGCATGTTGGCTCAGACAAATGAGAATGGCCAATGAATGTAGTGAGAGGCAAAGTCATCATAATGCTCCTCATGTTAGCCAAAAGAATGTGTGTGTAGAGTGTGCAATGAGTGCACCATGTGCAGTGACTTGCAATGAAATGCGAATAAATAGTGGAAGAATAGTTTTGGAATTAAATGACCTCTAAGTAATTATATGGCTGGATATTTGTTAACTTTTATTTATGTTTTATTGTTGTATTATGCTGATATGTCTAATATAACTTTAAAATTCAGTAGACAAATAAATAGCTAAATGACTGGCAGTATTATGACAAGCAACAGGATAACAAAATGGCACCAAATAAGGAGAACACCACACCAAATACTGGATCAGAAAACACACAGTATGCAGGAAAAGATTAGGCATTTATAATGAATTTATAGTCTACATCCAAGTGTGGAGACATTATGACTGCGATGTATATTTTACAATTAATCTTGCTTCTGACAGCTGAGTAATTTTTTCGCTTGTATCATTACAAACACTTATTGTTACAAGATACAGTACTTTTATAAGGGTTTTTGTGATGTTTGTTGTGAATGAAGTTTACACAGAAGAAGCACTACAGATTACAAGTTATTTCTGCAAAACAGAGCACACTGAACTTCTACAAATACTTCTTCCACTCACCTTCCCTATGATGCATACAATTTACAAACTTATTAAATTACACAACTGTGAGATCAAGTCCAGTGATCACACAATGCAGCTTCATTCTCTTCTTAAAGTGCTGCTAGATGGCAGTGCTCAAGAAGCAGTTGATGAGTACACTATACTGCTGGCCATTAGTACTGAAGATCAAATACAGATCTTTCATGTGACAGCTTAGCAACTGATTGCTCAGTTGTAGAGACACACTATATAATCTGCAAGCTATCCATATTTCAGGAATCCTTGTCACATAGCTCTCTGTTTCTGATTGCCATATTACCACCAGAAGAGTTGCCAAATTTCTGCATGTACTGATTGTTTATTCTGATTGCTCACAAAAAATTTCTTTCTCATTTTATCTACTTTGATTTCATATAACACATATCCCATAGCAGACAAATGAATTGTAAATTTTCTTTGCCATCATGCACTTTACAACATGGTTAAAGGATTCCAGCAACTATTAAAACAATTATCTTTATCTTCCACTCAAATGCCCAAAAAATGCCCTTACCTGATGAAAGAATTTCATTTCCAGTTCAAAGATAAACCAGCAAGACAGTCTGCAAGACACCTATAATTATAACTCTTCTTTACTGTTGCATCTCCCCCCCCCCCCCCCCCCCCCTCAAAATTCATCAGACTGGTGTTTATATTATTTCAGTTCCTGTATGACTAGATCTATCTCCATTACTTAACAAAATCAACAGTCAATCAGTATCAAATTCTCTATCATTCTTTATCCAAACAAATTGTACTTCATGAAGATGATTTCAGCAATGATCACTCCAAGGAGACATTGAAACATTTTTTTTTAAAAAATTGCTTTTATGTTGATAGGTTTTACACACTAAACTATGTTTCCTCATAGATCTGTCTTCAATAATCATCCATCTGTGCCTAAATTAATTGCACCTGCATTTTTTCTGTGACTTCCTCAGTTTGTTTATCAAAAAACTATAATCCTGCCTCGATTGCGAAAAAAGCACCTAGTGTTAAGTGTTAGCCCAGGTTTCGGCATAGATAACTACACCTTCTTCAGAACAACAATAAAACCCACAAGTGCCTAAGAAGACCGTTGTCAGTGATTAAAAGAACACCATAGCTATACATTTATAAACGAAAAAGAAAAGGAAAACACAAACAGTACCTATGTACAAAGTCAAAACCACTACTTAACTTAATGGTGTACGCTCCACCTCACACTGGCCTATGTTCGATGGGCCATGACCCGCCATAAACTGCAGCTACAAACGGTCACTCACTTACAAGCCTGACCCGCTATGTATGCACATGTGCAAGACAAGGGAAGTTACTTGAATGCGCATGTGCATATGAATACGAGAAAGTTTATCCATTGGTCGGGGCTAAATAGCCCATATATTCCCAACTGTGGATCAATGTACATCAAAAAATGAAATGGATAGAACAAGAGACGAGCTAAATAGTCAAACCACTACTTAACTTAATGGTGTACACTCCGCCTCACACTGCCATGACCCCCCCACCCCCCAGGCTAACTACTGGCTTTAGGTATAGTTTTTAAGCGTTCCTCCTGTTGTCATAGGTAGCTTCATATATAAGTTTCTTTACTAGCAAAAGCAACCGCGTGCTGTTATTTTTAGGTTTCATCTCCTATTTAGCTCGTCTCTTGTTCTATCCATTTCATTTTTTGATATACATTGATCCACAGTTGGGAATATATGGGCTATTTAGCCCCGACCAATGGATAAACTTTCTCGTATTCACATGCACATGCGCATTCAAGTAACTTCCCTTGTCTTGCACATGTGCATACATAGCGGGTCAGGCTTGTAAGTGAGTGACCGTTTGTAGCTGCAGTTTATGGCGGGTCATGGCCCATCGAACATAGGCCAGTGTGAGGTGGAGCGTACACCATTAAGTTAAGTAGTGGTTTTGACTTTGTACATAGGTACTGTTTGTGTTTTCCTTTTCTTTTTCGTTTATAAATGTATTGCTATGGTGTTCTTTTAATCATTGACAAAGGTCTTCTTAGGCACTTGTGGGTTTTATTGTTGTTCTGAAGAAGGTGTAGTTATCTACGCTGAAACCTGGGTTAACACTTAACACTAGGTGCTTTTTTTGCAATCGAGGCAGGTTTTTAGTTTTTTAACATATTAACCAATGATTGCTGACAAGCTGCGATGTTGAAGATTCTTCCTCGGTTTGCCTAAATTCACCATATCCATTATTGGGTTTCTGCATCCTGTCATATAACTTTCTCAGTTGCTATCAAAAAAGAAAAACAATTTAACTAGAATTTTCCTGTGCAATGCATGAGTCTGCCCCTACAATGGTGCACTTCTCACACATATTTGCTGTTAACAACATGTGCTGCACAATTTCATGGGGTGAACTTCAATTAAGTAACAAAAGATAATTTGTAACTAAACATTATTCTGCGTATCCACAGTAAATAAAACAGACAACAACATAGCATACCTCACAAGTTGAAAAACCAAAATGATCAGCAGCACAACTCTCACACTTTTCTCCTATTACATTTTCATGGCATACACATTTCCCAGTAAAACTGTCACACTCCTTTGTTCCACATTTATCACAGTCACAACCTGTGGAAAAAATATCCAATCTTTAAAGGCTTTATAAATTGTCATTCATATGACACACACGAATACTTCAACATCTACAGCAGACTTCATCTAGTGATAAAGATATCTCCATTGCAGCATTGTGAATGACATTTTTTAAGAATTTGTTGCTGAAGATAATGTAAACTGTTCTAAAAATCTGAAAATATTAGCATAACCTGTAACTTATTTTATTAGACGACATTTTCACCATCTTTCATTATTTCTTTTGCTCTTTTGCAGAAGTGCATCTAAATGCTGTGATTACTCATATGCAATATTACTAATATCTTACATGTTTTTATCATACACATTTTTATAAAATGTACATTCTAGGAGGACAACAATAAACAGAAATGTGCAGTGAAGCAATTTTATAGCTGAAGCTGATTGACATATGGCACACAGAAACATTATTTTGTGCCATTATCAGCTTCCACTTCCCACACATCAATCAGCTACAAGGGAGTGGCTGCTTTTCCATACAAATAATCTGTTTATTTCTGTGACTCTGGCATTTCCTTCTCAAGTGGTTGCAGTAATTTTCATCATTTAAGTTGCGCCGTCTAGAATTTACAGATAAGTATATTTCAGCCATTCTGCCCTAAAATGATTGTTCTGAACTTCTCTCAGTCTGAATTAACAAGAACATTTGCCTCCACTTCACATTTTCCTCATATATTTCTCTTGTATTTACATTTCAGTTATTTTATTCGTACCCATCTTGCTAATATTCCTTTCCTTTTTGTCAGTCTCTTTTACCAGTCCCTGAAATTTTTTTTGCCTTCTTTTTTACTGCCTTTCAGACCTTCCAATTTCTTGCACATAACTGTTAGTTTTACTGTTCTAGTTTGCCTTTGTGGTAACTGTTTTCTCGTATTTCACTGAAATAAGTCTTGAAGTTATAGTTGCACTACTCTATATCACTAGCAATAGGGTAAAAATTTTCTATCATATATTTTAACGTAAAAACTGAGAGGGTGTTGAGAGTAAGGGTATTTCTTCTCCAACACATATAACTGCTTGCTCATACGGTAGTTTCAACAGGCAGGATATAATAGGAAAACATTAGGTCAGAACCTCAGTAATAAACTTTTGTGTACAAAGATGTGTGTGGTGCTGAGGAAGAAAGAATGTATGTCAGTAGAGAACTTTATCATATTTTACAAATGGAGAATAAAATAAATAAAAATGACAAGACAGTTCGAATGGGTGTAAAGCAAAGAATTCTCCTCCATCATCAAACATAGAATAATTCATATGTTGCTTGTTGGGGATAACTAATAAATAACAGTGTGTGTGTTTTCTAATTTAGAAGAAGCCATTTTGTTGTGCTAGCTTGAGTATCTTGATCTGTAGCTGATCATGTACAATGGCTAATAAAAAATAATTCTGCTAATAAAAGGTACTTTTGTTTTGAAAGAAAGTTATACATGACCAGATGGTTATCTGATGAGGTCAGGGATATGATTACTGATTCACAAGTAGAAAGCAGGAGTTAATTGGAAAGCAAGAAAATATATAATCAATCAACAATTTGTAAATGTTACAGGAGAGCAACATTTATTACACCAACAAAGTGAAGATACTGCATCAGGAACAAATAACAGTGGATACATAATTAGCTTCAGAATAAGAAAGTTTAGGAATATGGAATAAGAACAAAGCTTCATCACTAACATAACAAATTTGTTTCATTACTTCAACTTGTGAGGGTCTCAGCTGTTGTGCTGGATGGTGTTGCTGTAACTGCACAATACTTCGATTAGGCTGCTTGTAATCTTCAGGTGCAACTGTGGGGATCTGTAGCACCTCACCAGATTATGCACTCATTTGATAGAAAATTGCAGGCATCAGGAGGGTGGTGCTATAACATCATTGCAACGGTACACTGACATCCAGTCCCCTGCCAGAAAAATGAGCCACAGATAACATGTGTACAGGTGGGAATGGCTATCCACAATCTACAAAACCCAGAAAATGCATATGGGAAAGCTATTGGTACCCGAACTAGCTGCCGTGGCTTTGAACTTCCATCATTTTGATCTTGTTGAATTTGTTTCCGTCTATGGCCAATAATGCCTTAGTGCTGCCAAAACTGGTTCCCACACATTGCTAAGCTCAAATTTTATGCATGTCCTGAGTGGGCCATTTGATACACACATTTCAACTCCTTCTTTATTGATGGATTGCATCAGGTAAAGGCAGACTAGAAGATCTTTGTCTCTTTGAAGCTCTTGCCTTGTCCCATATCTATACAGCAATCAGCAACAGCAGATTTTTTGGTCTCAACTAGTCTGGTATGACATCTTGTGTTCATCAGATCTGTCTTTAAGTGTGCAACATGTCTCATTAATGTACGATTTTTCACAACAGCACAGAATCTTGTGTATTTCTGGTGTTCTTAGACTGAAGTTGTCTTTTGTAGACACTAACATCATTTGCACTCATGCCTTCTTCTGTTCCACAGTTCCTGAAGAGCCGCTACAGATGACTGCATTTTGTGATGTCCATGTAAAATGCACATCCTTCATCATCTTCATAGTGAAAAACTGTGTTACAATCACGTATTAGTGGGAACACATTTAAGTGAAGAAAGATATACCTTACTTAAGTGTGTTGTCTCTCAATTCTCCTCCAGTTTTTCTTGTTTTTCTGTTGGGGCAGCTGGTAAGTAGACAGTACTGCTGTAGCCATATATTATCTATTTAGTAGTAAGATAAAATTCTAAGTAACTGTTATTCTGGTCACCATTAGTAAATTACAGAATGATTTTATTTCTGAATTTAGAGATAGGAGGGTAATATATTCCTGATCATCATTCACCCCCTAAATCATTTTATGTAGATTGGTAGTCTCTTAGTCCTTTATTGAGAGAGTAAGGGTATATAACATCAGTTCTCAGTCTTGTCCTCAATGCAACAATATTAACACTGAACAGTAATTAATATGTAATCAACATCTCAACATCAATTTTCTCAGATACACCACACTTGAGGTAATGGTATTAAGCTAGGAAAGAACAGTATAATTAAATGCAGCCTATAACATTTGAAATAAAATCACAAATTTTGCAATACTTATGCCATAGCTGACAATGGGTAAATAAAATCGAAACCACTTGTTAATTAAAAGTCCTGAATGTATAATTCTAGTGGATACTGAATTTCATCTACATTCCGGATCAAAATGTAGAAATGCCATATCCAGCCAAATAAAACACTCACTTCGACAGTCTTTTAGATCTACTGCATCCCCAAAGAATCCTGGTGCACACAAGTTACAAGCTTCTCCATAAGTATTATTGAGGCAACGAAGACATTTCCCTGTAATAGAATCACATGCACCAGGGTCATCTGGGTTGATGTTACCACTGCATGAACAAGGCTGGCAGGTTTCACCTACAGGAAGTAAGAAAAAGAATTGTGATACATTGTTCATTGGAGTAAACAGTAGCAAAGACAATTCCGTGTTATAAAATTTTAAATAAAAGTTCCACTTGCCCCTTTCTTGTGGTCTTCCAAAATAACCTGCAGCACAGTATTCACATCTGGCTCCATAATAACCAGGAATGCAGTCACAACTAATTTCTTCACCATCAGCACTTACTTCACATCCTGTTGCAAAGCTGCAACAAAGAAAGAAGTAGAACATATTACCCTGATATATGATACAATACTTCAAATTTGTGCAATGGTGAAGTAATTTAGTACACAAACCCTATTTCAGAATTAGTCAAACCACTTTTGTCATAACGGCCAATCAAAACAATCAGAGTGACACCCTTACCTTGCAGGACTAGCTGGGTTTCTGAATACTACACACCACTCTTGTGCCCATACGAGATACAAAAGAGAGGGTGTTCAAAGAGTTATGGATTTCACACAGTTTTGTTTAGCCAGCAGGAGAGTGTCATTGAGATACTCAGTTAATTCACATAGCAAGCCCTATGAGACAGATGTTGTAGATCATAGAGGCGCTTACTCTTAAAACTGAGTCCACATATTCTATGAAGGGTCAACTTAATTACTACTTCCTCCCAAAAATATATCATGAAGTGATCATTAAGGTAAGATAAGAAAAAATGGAGCTTTAAATGTAGAGGTAGGTGAAAAAACATTTTTAATTTGCACCTGCTCATTATCATACATGTGATTTTCTGTAATGTGATCATTCTACGTGAAATATTGTTAATGCTCATTAATTATGAGTTTAATATTATATATCATAAAATTAACTGCTAGCTGCAAGTCTGATAAATTATTGAGATGTTATCTGTCAAAGACACCACACACACACATTTTAAATCACTGCAGACCCTTCAATTTTTCCATGGCTTCTTTTTACTGGATAGTTGAGCTGCTTAACCACTCAGGATATGAAGGCTGTACTGATTGGTCATCTTGCACAAATTTGTTACTCTAAATTTGTAGGCATGATCAAACCAGATGTTGTTTGACATATTTATGTCTGAAGAAAATATAACAAGGACACTTCAAAAGGAAATACTTTATTATTTAACTGAAGATACCACACTTAATATCACTGTTTCTTTTGTTCACATTGGAGACTTTTGCTTCAGATTAAAAGGTATGGCCATCACTTGTTCAATTGACAACCTGTAGTTCGAATCTGCAATCTTCAGAATCAGATGCCACTTAAGATAATATCACTTCTTATTACAACATTAAAAATTATCACTTTCCTTGCTAACCATCAGTTGGACATGCAAATTTATATGTCAGTGCATCACACACAGTGGGATACACCACCAGCTACAAGCAAAAGGTAAAAGGCCAACAGAGAAGCTAATATATTTGAAGTGAACTGTGTATATCATTTACAAGAGCAAAATGAGGAAACCCACTAATTCACTTGTAGATGATTGCTGAGTCATGCATAGACACAAGTGACGCATCAGAAAAATCACACTGGCTTCTGAAGTTACTTTCTATCTCTCTCTCTCTCTCTCTCTCTCTCTCTCTCTCTCTCTCTCTCTCACTCACAAACACACACACACACACACACACACACACACACACACACACACACACACAAAACACAAGTTTATTGACGAAACGAATATACTAATAAGGAGTCCAAACCCATCCATACCCAACACCGAATAGGCTTACAACTGGTTCACAGTAATCAGCTTAACCATGATCTTACAAAAACTTATATTGTGCAATTTTCAACAAACAAGAATGACTTATATGTACCAGAAGTAAAGATCAATGGCATATACTGTGTGAGGCACCAGGTGTGAAGTATATAAACATCCAGATGGATAACAAACAACGATGGCACCAGCATACAATTAAATTAAAAAAAAAATTATTCTGCAAATTTTGCACTTCAATTAATCTCTGATTATGTTGACCTATAGATAGGATTGCTTGGACTGAATGGCTAATCTAATGAGACAATTCAGCTACAGTCAAAAATTTATTTAGTCTAGAAAAATGTGAAATGAGAGTAAGATGTAAAGTTAAGAAATAAACATTTTGCAGAAGAAACTTCACAGGCTTTAGAATCCCTAAATTCATAAGTCAATACTTTCTTCCCTCACTGCATTATGGAGTATTATTATATATTAAGGACAAACTGTGAAATTCACAACCATAACAGCGGAATTGAAGATAATTTGGATGTAAGTATGCATCACCATGTAGTTTTCAGAATGATGTTTTATATTCCATCATAAAAGTCTTTAAGAGGTTGCGAACATATTGTCACACAGAACAACTTAATAACCCACAAACACTGACAAATCGAAACATTATGACCATTTGGCACCATGAGATTTAATTAAGCCTGGTGGCATTGTGGGCACACAACAAAGTAAGGAAAGTATACAAGCAGAGCTAAGTCAAATGAGGAATCATTCTAGTGGTCTTGGTCACAAATTGTGAAATCCAGTGACATGTGCGACCTTGACAAAGAGCAGGATATCATGGACCCCTACCTGGTAAAGGGAATCTAAGAAACGGTGAAACTAGTTGGCTATTCATGTGCTACTGTTGTGAGAGTCTATGGAAAGACACTGAAGGGCAGTTACAACCTGACTAGGCAACAAGGCATTGGATGTCCAAGCTCCATCACAGAACATGGAGATTTGCTGCTCTGTAAAGCAGTAAAAGTGCTACTGATGCAGTCTGGTGAGGGCAATGTCATGCAAGGAGGGAACATTCATGGCAGCTGTGGACTACATTAGCGTCATTGTCGACCACTTGAACCCTTTCATGCCTGATGTTTTCCTCAACAGGATAATTTTCCATCACATGAGGCCATAATTGAAGAGCATGATAGTGAATTCACATTGATGTCCTAACCACCACATTCACATGATCTGAACCAGATGGAATACATATGGGATGATTTTGGGTGCCAGCTCCACACCCAACAACCATTGGCCCATAATTGACATGCACTGCATGAGCTGTCCATGGACATATAATGTAACATTTCTGCAAACCTACCAAAGACTTGTCAAATACATGTCATACGAAATTGTGTTCTAAAGCTGTGTTCCAAAGGATGTTATTAAGTATGCAGTCAGAATTTTTTGGCTCATCAATGTACACACAGAACTAGAGTACAAGAATGACTGATTAACAACTTCTATGATTTATCGACATTTTTGACACAGGAATGTAAATTACAGTATATTCTGTTGTTCTCTAAAACTAGTTTCAACTTTACCACTATATAAGGTGTCCCAGAAGGAATGGTCAATATTCAGGGATATGACAGAAACACTAATTTAAAGCAAAAAACTTCATGTTGACTATGTTCTATTCTGAGTGGTTTCACATTTAATTACATTGTTATTATTTTCTGTATTATTCAATATAATGTCAAAATAAGAAAAGATAGTTGCTACTCACCATATAGCAGAGATGCTGACTCACAGACAGGCACAACAAAAAGACTGTCAGAGAGTGATCTTTCTGCCAACAAGGCCTTTGTCGGAAATAGACAACACAACACAACACACACACACACACACACACACACACACACACACACACAGGCAAACTCAACTCACACACACATGACCACAGTCTCCAGCTGCTGAGGCCAAACTGTGAGCAGCAGTGCATGGTGGGAAAAGCAACTGTGTGGTGGAGGTAAGGAGGAGGCTGGGAGAGGGGGGGGGGGGGGGGGGGGGGAATAGCAGGGTAGAGGGTGGAGGACAGTAAAGTGCTGCTTATGGGAGCATTTAAGGACAAGGTGGAGAGAGGGTAGCACAGTAAGCACATTCGGGAGATTAGGCAGAAGGCAGGGGGGGGGGAGGTAACAGAAAATGAGAGAAGTGAAAAGGCTGTGGTTTATTCATGGAATAGAGGACTATGTAGTGCTGGAATGGGAACAGGGAAGGGGCTAGATGGGTAGTACAATGACTAACAAAGGCTGAGGCTATGAGGAAAATTCAGGGTGTATACGTGAACAAGGAAAAAAAATTCCCGAATTTCCCGTTTAAAAATACACTTCTTCCATGGCGAAAATACACTTTCTCCATAATAAGTGACAGTATACTTTCCCTCGAGACAGTAAAACTTATCAACCCTATGAATGGTTAAAGTTTTATACACCAGAATAAAGCATTCCAGCACTTTAGAAAACATAACACAGAAAAAAAAGTATAAATTTGAATTCCACTGAACAAAGCACATTAGTTTCCGAAGCATTGAAATCGAGATTGTGATATGTCATTGTACACCAATCATAGCTCATATCACGTGATCTCACCAGCAGATGAAAGCAGATATTCAGAGCTTAGGGTACGTGGTGTAGTCAGTCAATAGTAACATCACTGTTACATATTGCGAACACACAAGTAGGAAAAGTTAATGGTTTGAAATAATATACATACTGTACATAAAGGATACATATAACATTGGTCAGTTTTAGCGTTTGTTACACTTTAAGATACATCACACAAATGTGCCAGTAAAATTTTAAATCATGAATAAATGACTGGTCTTTTGGGCTTGAAATTCTTCTAAGCAGCTGGTCCTAAAAGTGTTAAGTTTTAAATGAGAGTCAAACAATCTGTAATTCAAGAAATTCATCCAACATTCTTGCACATAACATAATTCATCTTGTGCAAAAGGAAATTTACTTTGAAACTAATGCTTCTCAAACCACCATTTGTAATATTTTCCTGTGAGCTGTTAGAAATAGGTTCATTCCAGCAGCTGCCAGAGAGCATCAGAAAACAGCCATTACTGTGTGTGTGCAACTACAACGATGCAGGAAGCCCATTGGTCCATATGTATAAATTGACTGCTTCTGTGTTAAAGATTAATGAAAGCCAATTTTTTTTAGCAAACTGACAAAAATAATTTCATTTTTCTGCAAAGCACTTAATGCTTGACAGCAAAAAACTGGAAATAAAATCAAATCAGAAAACAAATTAATAACATAATTTAGTGTTCCATAATTATGTGCATGTATCTGAATTCACTTGATAGCTCCAGGCCACAGAAATACTTTTTGTTTTCATTTGACATGAAGAGGAAACAGAAAAATCACTACCAGCCACACTTAAATAGCCAGAAGGGGGAGAAGGTACTGCTCATACGTGACTCAACTATGCATGCGCGTGAGCCTGCTGGAAAGTGCTCAACAGAACCTAACCCAAACAATTGTGACGTCATGATCATCGGAAGCAGTTTGTTGTTATGAAGTATTGTGAAGTCCTCATCCTAAAGCCTTTGATACATTTTGCTGTTGACTATCAGTTCTTATCAGCCAAAACTACAAAATTTTAACTGAAAACTAAAACACTGATAAATTCCCAGAGTTCTAAAAAATTCCTGGCTTTTTCTCAGATGAAAAAATTCTCAGGATTTTCCCGATTGTCCCGGGGCGTATACACCCTGAAAATTACATAGCCGTATCACATTCACTTCCAAGTACTATAAAACACGCTATATTAGGGATTCAGCTGAGTCACAAAATACAACATGTGAGGTGACATGATGTGCTTGACAGACATGTACTATTATTTCAACAGCACAGACAAGCATTAACTCAAGAACAACAAAGACAAGCTCATCAGCTGGGACAAATTCCATGCCAGATTGAAGAAAACAGTTCGTGACAGCAGCAAGTCTGCTTAAGTGGAAGAGCAACTGAGGAACATAGCCCAATGTCCTTTAGGAGGAATGTCTCTTCACTGTGCGTGCTTCAAAAGTTTGTGTGTGTCACACTTGGGTTAAGAATATTACTTGTTTCTACACATTTATCACTGTCTGCATGAAAACATTTAGTTATAATTTGTTTCAGAAATTAGATTTTTTTCACCAGCAGGCACATGATATTGTTAACTGTATATTTTAGAAGTTAAACATGTAATTACTTTCAATGTAACACATGACAAGTTGACAGTCTTAGGTGCAGTTCATTGCTTTTAGGTTTTGACTGTCATCATCTCTTTCTTTTCATAAAATGTTCTGTTATGAGTGTTTTTACATTTAAATAAATACTTTATTTCACTCAAGATTGCCCTGTTTAGTAACTGTTACTTACTTGTTTGATGGTATAGGAAGAGGACAGGCACATATCATGCAGTCAACTTGTGTTCCTATGGTTGCATTGCCATAGTATCCCTCAACACAGCGTTCACAGTGGTCACCTTCAGTATTGTTCTTACAGTCCTGAAAAATGGATTTACAGTATGATGTATAAGGTTTAGTGAGGCTTATGCTAACATCAGTTCGCAAACCTGGACACTAAGGAAATTCGATGAAAAGCAATTTAGCATATTTGAAAGAAAAATCTTGAGAAAAATTTTTGGATCAGTGGTTCCTGGAGGAGGAGATATAACAGTGAATTATACAATCTGTAGAATGGTTCTGGTTGTATGTAAATACTTCAGGAGTAAAGGTGACCCCTCACAGAAAAGCAGAAGCATTGAGTCATTCACAGGTATGCAAAAAAAAAAACACCCCTTGTTCAAACAATGGAAAATCCAGGATGGAATGTAACAATATTGTGAAAAGGAAAGTTGCTACTCACCATATAACGAAGCTGAGTCACAAATAGGCACAATAAAAAGACTGTCACAAATACAGCTTTCAGCCAGAAGGCCTTCGTCAGAATTAGATGACAAACACATACATACACACTCACGGAAATGCAACTCACACACACATGACTGCAGTCTCAGGCAGCTGAGGCCACACTCAACTTGCTAGTTTTCAAAGTAATCTTTTTTCACACTGTTGAGCCTGTAGACGACAACACTTCTTCTTTTCAGTGAGTGGTCTCCTTTACTCCTTAGGAATGACAGAATCTGTATGATGAACCAGACATCATCATTTATTAAGATAAAAATGTTGAATGTGCAGGACATGTACCGAGAGCCAATGGCAGAATGATTAAGGAAATGTTCAAGGCAGTGCCTGGAGGAACCAGGAGGGTTTGAACACCAAACGTGTCAGAGGGGACATAAAAAAAAATGAAATTAGATTTGTAGGAGTTTGGCACTAAACAGAAAAAAATGAAATAATCTTGTACAGAAAACCAAAGTTCACAAAGCATTATTGAACCAATGATGATGATTATGATGATGAAGAAGTGCAGATATATAAACCTGCAACTGCAGTATTTTCTAAATATACCATCTAAGCACCCCAACATACATGATAGTACTTTCATACATAAAACAAATGGAATATTTTACTTTACCAATAATAAAATTTGCATTTTTTTTCATTTGTAACTGTAATATTGCAAATTACCTGTGCAACTGCTGCGAAATAAGCCATGTGAAACAATCATGAGTAGATAAAACAAAGTTACAGTGTCACACTCCATGACTAACACAACATCAAACTGCCTCGGATTCACTGTATATCAATATAATAATAATAAGTATAGCCTAAAAAAAAACTTACAAAACATATGCCAGTCACTGGATCACAGGTATTAGAATGTCCATGACAGTTACAAGGTACACAGAAACCACCATATGGACCAGTCTGAGCACGATAATATCCAGGAGCGCAGTCTTCACAAGAAAGACCCTGGTAGTTTGGTGGACACTGACACTGTTCCACAGCGAGAGCAATGCTGCTGTTAGGGTTATAGCCTTCAGTAGCAATATCAAGTGTCACATCAGTTAATCTGCAATCAGAATACAAATTTCATAAGTAAAATATCTACACTATAATTGAAATAATCGATTTTTGAAAATATAATACAACGGGTAAATAAAAAAAAATCTACTCACCAAGCAGTGTCAGGGAAAGTTATGGAAATCTGCAAGCTTTCCGAGCCAGTGGCTCCATCTTCTGGCAGAAGGGCTGAAGGGAAGGGAAGAAGGATGAAAAACAAGGACTGGCGAAGTTTAAGAAATGGTGTGTCTCCCCTGAAGAGAGGTTTTCCCCATTTCCTAAACCTCATCAGTCATTTTTGTTCACCCCTTTTCCTTTCCCTTCAACCTTTCTGCTAGAAGAAGGAGCCAGTGGCTCTAAACGATTGTACTTTTCCATAACTTCTATAAGTGTTTTATCCTGGCACCACTTGATAAGTTTATTTTTTTATCCATCCAGTTATATCATAAATTATAACTGAACAACAGTAAATCAGTTTTTAGTCATGTTTAGCATTGGAGGTGATAGATGGAAAATATTTTAATATGTCTCCTGGAATTCCTAATGTTGCAGCACCTTCTAATTCTATCGACCTCACCAATCCGAGTGTGAACTGTGAGCATTGACAGTGATGTAAATCTCTGGGCACTTCACTATCAGCTTAAGCCATGAAATCACGTTTAAAATCTTCCTATAGCTGTACATCTGGGTAACAACAAGACAACTCACCTGTTGCGATCGGAGCTGATCTTTCTGAAAGTCTGTGTGTAACATCAGGTTGGTAAAGCAATGTGTTACCCATTGCCTATCTCATCAACAAATAATGGTCACCACAATTGAAAGTTTTTTTTTCTTTTTTTAAATCAGTTAACTAGTTTAAAATCACAAACTGTTTGGAAGATTTTGTTACTATTTCCGTATGTCAACTGGGAGAGGTGGATTCCACGTGTCCTCAGTGTGGGAAAACAACTGCAGTTTACTGCAAATTGCTGTACCTGCTGCCTCAACATTTATTCCGTGCTGCAGCATCCTGGCTTGGAGAAGCAGGGCACGCCACCAAATAATGGGCATGCTGTGACAATGGTGCTGACATCGCAGAAAACACGTGACACTTGCTACTCAATTTGGATAAAAATGTCACTCATTCCTGTCAGACAGAATTCAAGTAATGTCATACTCAATGTACGAAGACTAATTGTACATGAGGTGTTGCCTTATATGAAGCACCTGTAACAGAAGGTGCTAATAACTGTATTCAAAAGAAGTTGTTTCTGCTATTTAGTAGGAGCTTCCAGATTCTAGCACGCAACTGCAACAACAAAGAAGTCCACATTAATCATTAATGCAAACTACAGGGTTTTAACTGAATATTTATTTAATATTCATTTCAGAATATGCAGTTCAGAATATGAGGGCAGTAAAGCTCACAATCTGAATACATAAATTTTTCAAACTACCAAGTCTCATTTCAAGATACAGACATGGTCATTGAGAATTCCAACAGATACAAATCATGTCTCATGTTGGCACAACGGACACTTTCCACTTAGGTTCTAAGGCCATCCTTCATTCCTATAGCAAATAACCTATGTTACACTTCACTGGCTGCCTGAAACTACATGTTACAAGCAGTGAAACTCTAAATTCCAATTGGAATGTATATCATAAAGATATGCTGGATGCCAGTGGTAGTGACATGTTTTTAGCCAAAGATAATATGATAATATCTGGTGAGGTCAGTACAGAATCTGAATATGAAGTAATTTGGGTGAAGACAAGGGCCAGAATATATATTTCAGTATTTTACTGTATTCTGTTCAATAAAGGATTAGCAATTTTATTACTTTAAATATATCATGAATATGCTAAATAATGCATGTGTTTGTTTCATGCACTACAAGGAGCCTTGATGACAGTGCAACGGCCTTTTGACACTGTTTTTCTGATGAGGTGGTGCCAGACCAGCTTGCAGCCAAGTGAACAGCCATGTAGGGTGGTAAGACACTTCCAACTATGCCAAGACACCATCGTATTATAATTAAAAAATGAATATGTATTATGCTGCAAAACAAATGTATAAGTTCTTCTTGAGACTTATATTACTCAAGTTCTGAATAATCCTTGCTTAGTTTCGATGTATGTTCAGTAAAGTGAAGTTTTATTATGTGGCAATTACTTGCATATTGCAATATCTAATAAATTTGATGGAAGTCCAGAAAATATAAAAGTTTGTTTGTGCAGTGCATTTTATTGATGATGTTCTCCTTGAAATTTTTGCATTATGTCTACAGGAGGATTAAATCAAAAGGCACTAACAATCCAAATTCTAATAAAAAAAGGCAAATGTGATTCACAACTTGACATTTTTTGCACTATGTCTACAGGAGGATTAAATCAAAAGGCATTAATAATCCAGAATTAGTAATGAAAAGACAAAGTATTTCATTGACCTCTGTTTTTGAAATACCATGACAAAGTGAATTTATGACAAATTACTTGATAATTTCTGAAAGGAAAGGAGTTTTAAGTTGTCTATCAGTGAAAATAGCTTTACTGTATGATTAAATGATGATGGCGTCCTCTTGGGTAAAATATTCCGGAGGTAAAATAGTCCCCCATTCGGATCTCCGGGCGGGGACTACTCAGGAGGACGTCGTTATCAGGAGAAAGAAAACTGGTGTTCTACGGATCGGAGCGTGGAATGTCCGATCCCTTAATCGGGCAGGTAGGTTAGAAAATTTAAAAAGGGAAATGGATAGGTTAAAGTTTGATATAGTGGGAATTAGTGAAGTTCGGTGGAGGAATAACAAGACTTTTGGTCAGGTGATTACAGGGTTATAAATACAAAATCAAATAGGGGTAATGCAGGAGTAGGTTTAATAATGAATAAAAAAATAGGAGTGTGGGTTAGCTACTACAAACAGCATAGTGAACGCATTATTGCGGCCAAGATAGACACAAAGCCCATGCCTACTACAGTAGTACAAGTTTATATGCCATCTAGCTCTGCAGACGATGAAGAAATAGATGAAATGTATGACGAGATAAAAGAAATTATTCAGATAGTGAAGGGAGACGAAAATTTAATAGTCATGGGTGACTGGAATTCGTCAGTAGGAAAAGGGAGAGAAGGAAACATAGTAGGTGAATATGGATTGGGGGGAAGGAATGAAAGAGGAAGCCGCCTTGTAGAATTTTGCACAGAGCATAACTTAATCATAGCTAACACTTGGTTCAAGAATCATAAAAGAAGGTTGTATACCTGGAAGAATCCTGGAGATACTAAAAGGTATCAGATAGATTATATAATGGTAAGACAGAGATTTAGGAACCAGGTTTTAAACTGTAAGACATTTCCTGGGGCAGATGTCGATTCTGACCACAATCTATTGGTTATGAACTGTAGATTGAAACTGAAGAAACTGCAAAAAGGTGGGAATTTAAGGAGATGGGACCTAGATAAACTGAAAGAACCAGAGGTTGTACAGAGTTTCAGGGAGAGCATAAGGGAACAATTGACACGAATGGGGGAAAGAAATACAGTAGAAGAAGAATGGGTAGCTCTGAGGGATGAAGTAGCGAAGGCAGCAGACGATCAAGTAGGTAAAAAGACGAGGGCTAAAAGAAATCCTTGGGTAACAGAAGAAATATTGAATTTAATTGATGAAAGGAGAAAATATAAAAATGCAGTAAATGAAGTAGGCAAAAAGGAATACAAACGTCTCAAAAATTATATCGACAGGAAGTGCAAAATGGCTAAGCAGGGATGGCTAGAGGACAAATGTAAGGATGTAGAGGCTTGTCTCACTAGGGGTAAGATAGATACTGCCTACAGGAAAATTAAAGAGACCTTTGGAGAAAAGAGAACCACTTGTATGAATATCAAGAGCTCAGATGGATACCCAGTTCTAAGCAAAGAAGGGAAGGCAGAAAGGTGGAAGGAATATATAGAGGGTCTATACAAGGGCGATGTACTTGAGGACAATATTATGGATATGGAAGAGGATGTAGATGAAGACGAAATGGGAGATAAGATACTGCGTGAAGAGTTTGACGGAGCACTGAAAGACTTGAGTCGAAACAAAGCCCTGGGAGTAGACAACATTCCATTAGAACTACTGATGGCCTCGGGAGAGCCAGTCATGACAAAACTCTACCATCTGGTGAGCACGATGTATGAGACAGGCAAAATACCCTCAGACTTCAAGAAGAATATAATAATTCCAATCCCAAAGAAAGCAGGTGTTGACAGATGTGAAAATTACCGAACTATCAGTTTAATAAGTCACAGCTGCAAAATATTAACGCGAATTCTTTACAGACGAATGGAAAAACTGGTAGAAGCGGACCTCAGGGAAGATCAGTTTGGATTCCATAGAAATGTTGGAACACGTGAGGCAATACTAACCTTACGACTTATCTTAGAAGAAAGATTAAGAAAAGGCAAACCTACGTTTCTAGCATTTGTAGACTTAGAGAAAGCTTTTGACAATGTTAACTGGAATACTCTCTTTCATATTCTGAAGGTGGCAGGGGTAAAATACAGGGAGAGAAAGGCTATTTACAATTTGTTCAGAAACCAGATGGCAGTTATAAGAGTCGAGGGGCACGAAAGGGAAGCAGTGGTTGGGAAAGGAGTGAGACAGGGTTGTAGCCTCTCCCCGATGTTATTCAATCTGTATATTGAGCAAGCAGTAAAGGAAACAAAAGAAAAATTTGGAGTAGGTATTAAAATTAATGGAGAAGAAGTAAAAACTTTGAGGTTCGCTGATGACATTGTAATTCTGTGAGAGACAGCAAAGGACTTGGAAGAGCAGTTGAACGGAATGGACAGTGTCTTGAAAGGAGGATATAAGATGAACATCAACAAAAGCAAAACGAGGATAATGGAATGTAGTCAAATTAAGTCGGGTGATGCTGAGGGAATTAAAGTAGTAAAGGAGTTTTGCTATTTAGGGAGTAAAATAACTGATGATGGTCGAAGTAGAGAGGATATAAAATGTAGACTGGCAATGGAAAGGAAAGCATTTCTCAAAAAGAGAAATCTGTTAACATCGAGTATAGATTTAAGTGTCAGGAAGTCATTTCTGAAAGTATTTGTATGGAGTGTAGCCATGTATGGAAGTGAAACATTGACGATAACTAGTTTGGACAAGAAGAGAATAGAAGCTTTCGAAATGTGGTGCTACAGAAGAATGCTGAAGATAAGGTGGGTAGATCACGTAACTAATGAGGAGGTATTGAGTAGGATTGGGGAGAAGAGAAGTTTGTGGCACAACTTGACAAAAAGAAGGGATCGGTTGGTAGGACATGTTTTGAGGCATCAAGGGATCACAAATTTAGCATTGGAGGGCACCGTGGAGGGTAAAAATCGTAGAGGGAGACCAAGAGATGAATACACTAAGCAGATTCAGAAGGATGTAGGTTACAGTAGGTACTGGGAGATGAAGAAGCTTGCACAGGATAGAGTAGCATGGAGAGCTGCATCAAACCAGTCTCAGGACTGAAGACCACAACAACAACAACAACATCAGTGAAAAGTATATTAATTAATCACCCAAAAAGTGATCATAGTAAGCACAAAATTTAACAACAATTTGAACTTAAGTGGAAATATCTATTTTGTCTCAGAGATTACTGCACATTGCAACACAGTGCTAACAATCATCTCTGAACACCATAGCAATGGAATAAACTGCACTATTAACACACAGAATTCTAATGGACAATTTTGAACTTCATTAAAACAAAAAAGAAAAAAGTTTTTGTGTCTGGTAAATTACTCCTGTCTTGTGGTCACCAATATTTCTTTTTATTTTTACTCCTTATGATGTGTTTTACCCTCAGCATCATCAGATGTGTGTAAAAAGAAATATTAACCAACACAAGCGTAATTTATTAGTGGCAAACATGATCGCAGATCCCCTACAGAACTTCAAGTCTAAAGTAATGAGATCTGTGCCCATAGTTTAATCACATGAGCAATAAAAGAATCTACTCAAATACAATTAAACTCTGTCAATTGCAGTGAAGTATGGTTATCAATGGAGTAACAATTTTGATCATAAAATGAGATTATGTATAACATGCCAGATAGAAAAACTCATTACACTACTCTCACTAGCAAGAACGGTCATGCCACTGCACTCTATAGACCTCCTGCATCGGGAAAAGTAGTGGCAGAACACTTCAGGCAAAAGAAAATTTTCTGGTTGTGTTATAGTATGAATGGGAGATTTCAGCTTACCAGACTAGAAGATTCAAGGGATTGGGGTGGGTAGTATGGACAGGGAATCATGTGAAATTGTTTGAAGTGCCCTCTCAAAAATTGCCTTGAGCACTTAATCAGAGAACTGATTAATGAGTGTAACATTTACGATCTATTGGCTGGAAACAGACTCCAATTTTTGTATTCAGTTACTACAGGGCAGGGAATCAGTGATCATACGCCAATTACAGTGTAGTGACATGCTACACAGCATGCACAGTTGATACTCATCTGCTTCAGCAGATGACAACAGCAGATTAAGCTGACTCGCCATGAGGAAAGCGGACTGGGATAGTGGAATCTCTCTTCACTATGGCTACCTTGCAGCAGCCCCAGGGTTTTTTCTGGAGAGAAGCATGTAACAAAAAGAGCTCCCTGACCACCATTTCCCACATGGATGCCTAATGACGATATGCATGACCAAGCGAGTTAGTGTTATATAGTGAGTGTCTTTCATGCTGTGTGGTCGTGAAGATGGAACTTGACAGGATGTTGCAGTGATGGTGTTTTGGACATGTATGATTCCAGAGAAGATGATGCTGATGAGACGGTATAGCACTGTGCAGCTGAGCAATGTTTGCGAACATCTGCAAAAAACCTTGCTGAGCACCAATGACTGAACATTAGAATTTTGTTCATATGAGCAATTTTAGTCTGATGTTTTCACGCTATCCCCAGCCATTTCACAGGAATGGTAGGCTACTCCCGCATCACGGAATTTTCAGTAATTATTGTATCACAGCAGATAGTGTGCTGTATGTTACCTGATTGCCATAGTCTACCATGTGCATGCTCGCAAGTTTCCTTTTCTTCTATCTGCTAGGTATGGAACAGATGGATATAATTTTCAACATTTATAAATTATTACTTGCCACTCACTGAAATATTCAGTACTTTGAGGCTACTGTGTGTTATAGTAATTATTCTCAGTGTGATCATTTATCGCTATGTGATTTTATGGTGTTACCATTCCATGTCAATTTTATGTAATTGTGTCCTGTTCCAATAAAAGAACAAAAAAATCAAGTGTACTTTCACATCAAGTTCACTTTATTTTTCACCAACTCCCATTGGTACTAGTGTACCACAGAGCCCTGTGCACATGGTTAGGGAGAAAGAAATTTCCCACAACAGCATCACTGACTGCAGGTGCCAATAGGAATGTAATGTGAGGTGGGAAAGTATTTCTGCTTAATAAAAGCGACAACAAACAAATTTCAGATCATTTGAACAGTCAACAATCATCTCAGACACTGAAAATGATGAGTATAAATGGACAAAGTTCAAGACTACTGTGCAGTATTTCCTAGATAAGTATGTACTGAGTAAAGTTGTGAAGGATGGGAAAGCCCCACCAAAGGCCAGCCTCATAGAAAAACTAAAACTGATTTGACCCAAAATTAGTAGAAGAAAGATCATGTGCGAAGCTTTAAATGAATTCAGAACTAAGAATATTTATACTGTTCTGACAGTAAATCCCCAAAAGTTTTGGCCTTAGTTAAATCAGTGAATGGACCAAAATCATCTGTCCACACACGCAGTGACCATACTGGCATCAAAAGTGTGAATGACAGAGTAAAGGTGGAAATTCTAAATTTATTTTCTTGAAATTGTTTCAATTAGGAAGCTCAAACTACAGATCCCCTTCTAAATCATTACGCAAACATCAAAATGACAGATACCAAAATGAAAGCCTGTAACAAAGAAAATCAACTGAAATTATTCAGCAGATGGATTGGGATAGCTACTACATTTACCTTGCTAAAAGACAACATCTCCCCCTTTTCTTTTAAAGAGGTTGCTTGGGAAATTTTTATTTTTAACAAATTATGGGTAATTAAAACTGCAAACTGTTTGGCTGATATAAAGTATCAGACTAAAAAAATTAACATCAAGCTTACTCTAAACTTACACCATTTTGATAATATAATTCAAAATAAAATAAACAAAAAAAGATCTTTTACATTACTTTTTATCTTCACTTTTTTACTGTCTAAGATAGCTGTATGTGGTAAAACTAGTTTTAATCATGATTATCATCATCACTGGTACCATCATCTTCATTTGTAAGCCAACTGGCTTTTCTTCCTTTTCAACACTCCTACAATAGCACATCATATTCTGAACCATCCATAACACTGGATTTGCAGCACTCTTTTAAACCTTCCATAATAGATTCACTTGAAATTCCTCCTCAGTTGCAAAGGATCCACTGGCCCAGCTCGGATGTCGAGTGTTTCTTTAACTTCCCTCATGGAATGAGGGAATGGTCTCCTTGGTGAAGTCACTCACTGTAAAGCTGTCAAAGGCAAACCTTAAAAGGTCTATTTTCATGACTCAAAGTTGTGAGGTCATGCTGCAATGAATTATTACCAGGTTGTATTGTTCTTTGCTATTAGATTCTTAACTTCTAGAGTGAGATATCCCCTGATAGAATCCATTACCAATATTTTCCTTCTGTTAAGCAAAGAGCCAAAATTTCTGTTCCAAGCAATCTTCAACCAATCAGGTCCTTTGTCATCCATCCATTTTCTTGGCGTCTAAAGATGAATCAAATATGGGGAGAGTTTTCTTTCATCTGATAGTACAATCAGTTTTGCTGTTATTCTGGCCTCATTACTGGGACTTATTACAGGAACATTCTTAATGCTCTCCACATCGATAGCAACATTTGACAACATATCAAATTAACAGGTGTCTGATCAACATTTCTCATATTACCTACCAACCAGTCATCCTGTTTCATTAGATTGATTATATGATGCTGATAGATACATTGTTTTTTGTCATACAATGCACGGAGTCCCTGAGTTTGCTTTATTCTGTGTCACAACAAAACCCCACCCTCTTCATCATCCTCATACATCAGCCAGTACTTGCTTTGAATTATGTGACATATGCAGTTGGAAAACTCCTCTTTATCTCTAATGCCATCATTCAGGCAATTTCTCAAGTAACTGGAAAGATTTCATTGTGTTTCTCTTGCACTTACTTAAAAACCTGGTGCTCCAATTCACAAAACATTACCTGCTTTCAACCCCTGAAATTTCAGCACATAGGAATGGCATCATTTAATTTATTCCTTATCTGACATCATCTGCCAACATTTGCTTGTCACCAAATTTTCTTCCAAGTGCACAGTTGTTTGTTGCCTTTGCCCCATGAATCACTTAAAATTGGAATTGTATTGTCTGCATGGACCAATAGTGAGCCGCAAACATTTTTCTCAACAGAGTCACAACTGTAATTTGCATCCATTATCAACTGCTACAGTTTACAGTTCTTACAGCACGAACAATATAAGCAAACTGAAAGAAACAGCATGTTGTCCTCTCAGCTCCCTTCAGCTGAATCAGCACAAATCATACCATTTTGTGTTAACATTGTAGTCAAACTAGAAAACTATCAGTGATGTAATACAGAAGCAGCTTTAGCATTAATTTGCCTCCTGTAGTAATGTATGCTGCTGCTGAGTATTTGTCCTATTTTAAAGAAATTTCAATTATGATAACAAATGAATTCACACTAGCTGCAGTTTAAATGTGGTACACATTCATCAAAATTCAAAGTACACATTTACATTCCTACAGTTGGTAGCATGACAAAATCAGCTTCCTGCTTACTGCTTCCTTCCTCTCCTAGTGGTTGGCCAAATCGGTGTCACAGTTATTCCTCCAGCACTTCTGAATTCTTCAAATTAAATCTGTGTGCGACCTCAATTGCCAAAACTTTATCTATAAATGTAAGATAACCCATATATCAGTCTATTACACAACATTGAAGTGTTGCCCTGCTGACAGGTGTGGATATTACCAAACTACCCATTTAATAGGGCATGTTTGCAAAATATTGACACTAATTATTTACAGGTGATTTGAAAAACTGGTACCAGCTTACCTTAGGGAAGAGCACTTTGGGTTCTGGAGAAATGAAGGATCCAGCAAAGCCACATTGACCCATGACTTATCTTCAAAGATAGACTGAAGAAAGGCAAACCTACATTAATAGCATTTACATGTTTAAAGAAAGCTTTCGGCGTTACTGACTGACTCTTCGAGTATTTGAAATTCTGAAGGTAACGGGGATAAAATACAGGTAGTGAAAAATTACCAAAAACTTGTCCATCCATCAGACTGCAGTTATAAGAGTTAAAGGACATGAAAGTGGTAGACATGAGAAAGGAATGAGACAGGGTTATATCAAATCCTTGATGTACATAGAGCAAGCACCGAGAGAAGTTGTGTCTTTAGCAACTTACAGCAGTTCCTACAACTAAAGAATATTCAGTTAATTTCAGATGACTTAACAGCAGTGAGTCAAGGCCTAAGTCAGTCCTTCACTGTGAAGGTGTTTGGCATCTCGCAAAAGCTTGCGAGTGTCTGTGCCCAGCTTCAGAAAAAAGAGGGACAATGAAGAACAATTCATGAAGTGATTGCCAATCAATGGCAGAACTCAAAACATCAGCCTGGAAAATATGTGATGATGTATAGGTAAAATGCGGGGTGAAGGTCCATGTTTCGACAGCCAAATGTTGCTACACAGCAATAGATCTGAATGGCAATCAACCTTCACAAAAATCTGTGATAAGTGTGAAAAATAGGAAAGCCAGACTACAGTTTGATAAGAATTATGCATCATGGACCACTGAAGACTGGTTACAAATTCTATGGAGTGATAAAGCAAGTTTAATCTCTCCTTCTTAGACAGTATACGGCATGTTTGATGGTCAAAAAACAAGAGGAATGACAGAAAGTACCAAGTACCCACCATGATGTACAGTGGAGGTAATACCATGGTGTGGGACTGTTTCTCACAAAGTGGTATAGGTCTTCTCATTAAAATTCTTGGGGCGATCAATACTGCGAAGTATGGTGAAATATTAATGGATCATATGATACCTCACGGAAGACTAAATATGCCTCATAATTGGCAATTCCAGCATGACAATTATCTGAAGCACACTTCTAGCCATGTGAAGACAGTTCTGAAGCACCACAAAGTAAAAGTATTTAAATGCCGAAGTATAGATTTGAAACATCACAAATTATCTTCTGAACATACTGGATAGATGTGTTCACCAACAAAACTGCACCAACAAGGAGGCTTTCTACAAAGAATTATATGAGCAATAGAAGAAAACTCCTCAGGTGTGACTGGTCAAATTCATGCATTCTATGATATCCAGATGTGCTGCAGTAATGCATGCAAAGGGATATGCAGCCAAGTATTACACCAAGAACATCATGGATCAAGACTTCTTATTGCTTTTCATTTCTTTCATTTTAACCAAATACATTTGAGACTATGTAATTTGTACATCTGTGTTTTATTATTTATGCAAAGACTAAAATTGTGTAATATGTATAAGAAAATACAGTACAATTATGGAGATTTGCCAATTAAGTCTTTCATTTAAATTTTCTCCTAAATAGTTTGTTTCCTGAATTTATTTTCTCTACGAAATCCTCTTGAGCATACTGTGCACCTATACTCTGCAAACCACTGCAAAAAGGATGGCAGAGGGCATGCCCAATTATACCAGTTATTAGAGCTTTCACTAATTCATGTATGGATCACGGGAAGGAAGATTACTTAAATACTTTGTGTATGCTGTAGCCAGTCTAATCTTGTCTTTGCAGTCCATAAGGGAGTCATAGGACGTTTTAAGATATTCCTAGAGTCATCTGTTAAAATAAGGTCAAGAAATTTTCTAAGTAGATTTTCATGGGATAGTTTGTATCTATCTTTAAGCATATATCAGTTCAGTTCTTTCAGCATTTTCGTGACATGAGCCACGTGCTGCCCTTCTTTGCAGGAAGTATCCGTTCAATATCCCCTTTAGTCCTCTTTGGTATGCATCCCACACTGCTGAGCAATATTCTAAGTTGGGTTACAGAAACATTTTGTGTGCAGCATTCTTTGTAGATGGATTGCGCTTGCTCAGATTCTACCAATGAATCGCAGTCTGCCACATGCTTTGCCTACAACTGAAACTATGTGATCATTCTATTTCATATCCCTAGACAATATGGGTTGACCAATTCTGACTGTGACTCACTGATATTAAATCACATAATGCTATTTTTTTTTTTTTTTTCATTTTGTGAAGAGTACAATTTTAGATTTCTGAATATTTAAAGCAAGATGCCAATCTTTGCACCACTTTGAAATCTTATCAAGTTCTGACTCAATATTTGTGCAGCTTCTTTCAGATAGTACTTCATTACAAATAACTGCATCTGCAAAAACTCTGAAGGTACTATTAATATTGTCCTCAAGGTTCAAGGTCAATAATATAAACATGAAAAGCAAGTGTACCAACACACTTCCCTGGGACACACTCAAAGTTACTTCATCTGTTGATGATTCTCTATCCAAGGTAGCTACCTGCATCCTCTCTATCAAAAAATCCTCAATCCAGTCACAAATTACAAATTTCACTTTTGTGTGTGTGTGTGTGTGTGTGTGTGTGTGTGTGTGATAGAGAGAGAGAGAGAGAGAGAGGTAGGAGAAGGGATAATATTATATTTACTACATTAGAGGATGCTGTGATGCAGCAACAAGATATACTTGCAGGTGTAACTATGCCTATGCGCCTAGAGATGACAACATTTTCAGTGCATAAGAAAAGTGTATAAAAATATTAAGAATGTTTAGAGGACATAAAAAGAAACACTTCCTTTATGTGGCAAAAATGATACAGCTACACCATTTCCCCGTTAGGGATCCATTGAAGTTTTAACACTAGTTAAGTTCAGAGACTGTGTTCAAACTGTCGTGAGATGTTCATGAAAATATCATTCATTTACATTAATGCATAGCTGGCTTCTGTGTGTGACTGACTGACTAACTTCTTCAAAACAACCAGGAGGTTCACAAATAATGGCTGCAGCTTCAGTCAAACAGGCAACTAGCTCTTCAGGAGTGTCTATCAGCGACTTGTACACCAAATGCTTCCTCTCCTCTCACAAAAAGAAATCCATATTATAGCAATAGCTCTAAAACAATACTCATTTCACAGAATTTTGAATGCTGCCTCTAAAAAGCACTAGTGTCAAAACATTCATGGAGACCTAGTGGGGAAGCAGTGCACACCTGTGACATTTTTGTCACATAAAAGAAGTGCTTTGTTTGTCTCCTATAAACACTAAAATTTCATATATATCATTTTTTATACCCATGCCTACTATAATATTTTATATTTAATAATATTTAATTACTAAAAGAATTTAAAATCCTAACACTGCTATTCAACAATCTCTGCAAATGTATCTGCATCCTGGTGTCACACCAGGATTTTTCAGTACCAACTAATGATATTCACATTTGCGAGAAAAGAAATGAGGATGTTATCTGGAATGAGAACCCTGATTAAGAAAGTGCACTTCACCAATCGCTATTTTTATCAGTGCTCTGCTTCCAAAGAATAAAGTATTATGTCAACATCAATCTTCCAAAATGGAATCTACAGTACATAACAATTATTGGCTTCTCCTACGGCACTGATGAAAAAGTGACTTGTCACTAATCAGAAGTTATAAAACTCTAAGCTCAAAATGTTTTTATGTGTAACTTACATTCCAGCATTAACATGATATTATTTGAATCTTACTTATCCATTTAATGAGATATTTACTAATCTAGTTCTATTTCTCTGAACACATCATCCCATTATTAACAACACAGTATTACTCATTCAGTAAGGCAGCAAGAAATAGTCTCAGATACTTGTATTAGGTCCTGAAAACAAGAGCATCTCTCCAAAAATTTGACTTCAAAGGACATCTGTTAATAATTTGTAGCAATTTGTATCTATGCCACGTAACTACACCCCATGTGTTGTTCATATTCTGTAAATTAAATTTGTACATTCCTCTCATCCATTGTATGTGTGTATTATTCATTGTTATTTTCAAGCTACCATTACTTTAAATAGAATAATGGCTACAGATTTCTTTGTGTAGTGACTGACTGCTTTCATTCTCTGTGTGTAATGCTCGATAAAGCCTTTTATCTATTACAGTGTAATTTAATTTCAGACTACAAGTTTCTATACCTGGATCTGAATAACAAAGTGTTTGACAGTTAGGCATGGAAGAGGGCATACTGTCAGTTTGCTTTTGCCCCCACAAACAAAATGGCTGAGGCAGCAACACTTACGTGGTTTTGTAAGAGATACGTTCACAAGTTCTGTATTAATACTACCGGTTTTGCCTTGCAGGAAAGTCATAGCCTTAGTGTTATTCTGCTCACTGCTGCTTCCAACTTGAGATATTCTGTTGCATAAAATAATTTTAGCACAGAGATAAAAATCACACAATGAAAGTCCATAACAAAAATTACATTAGCAACCACAATTCTCATCTGACTGTGGTAACCATGATTTATGGAAGCAGAATGATATGACAACAGTTAATAGAACAAAAGATGCAGTCAAACTCATTGAATAGTTGAGTGTTGCTACAGAAGCTGTCCTGCAAACAATTAGCTGTTAGTCATTTTGTTACTCTGATCAGTGTAAAGACCATCAAAGACTAACTAAAAAGATTAAAAATATAACAAAAGCAATTTTTATATGATATGTAAATGAATAAATGAGGTATTGTTGAGTGTAATACACATTTTCTCAAGCTGTAATGAACTACATACTAGGAAGAGAGAAACTCTCATTCTTGTTTCTAAACCCAATGTAATCTACAGTGAATCTGCTCTTTCCTTATGTCAGACAGTGGCTGAAAGCTTTAACTGACAACTATCAAGGTAATGTTACACTAAATATTTTTTTTGATTACCTGCTAGTCACACTTTCTTTCCAATAAGTGGCTCTGATATAAACTCCTTGCAGATTCTGCAAAACCTGCATGATTTGCTCTCTTGTTGCAGAAAGTCCACTTGGAAGCAAAAAGTTGCTCTCCAAAATATCAACTGAGCCCTTAAAAGTAATGGTTGCAGCTGGCTGCTCCAAAGAATAAAACAGTAAGTAAGTATCACCACTGTGCAGAATCACATCAGCACCACTCTCAGCACTTCCTAGTAAAGTAAACAGAACACATCCATAAGTCCAGAGGTGGTTAGAAAATTAGCACAGCCTATAAAAACCCACAGAATTACAAGTAAATATTTTAATCTACTATATCTAGATCTAAATCTACAACTACACTCTGCACACAACTGTGAGGTGCATGGCAAAGGGCACATTCCATTGTACCAGTTATTAGGGATTTTTCACATTCCATGCACATTTGGAGCATGAGAGGGACAGTTGTTTAAATCCCTCTGTGCACCCTGTAATTAATCTTATCTTGTCCTCACGATTTCTATGGGAGCAATACATAGTGGGTTGTGGTATTATCCTGAAGTTAACATTTAAAGCTGATTCTTGAAACTTTGTAAGTAGGCATTCACAGGTTAGTTTACTTCTACTTTTAGGAATATGCCAGTTCAGTTTCTTCAGCATCTCTGTGACACTCACTCATGGGTCAGACAAATCTGTGACCATTCATGCTGCCCTTCTCTGTATACCTTCAGTATCCCCTGTTAGTCCTATGTGGTAAGCATCCCACACACTTGAGCAATATTCTAGGAGGGGTTGCACACACACTGCTGAAAAGTTCATTCTAAAAGCAACCACTAGACTGTAGCAATGCCATTTCTGTATGACACTCTTTTTCCAGAAGTTCTGGTACAACAAGAAATGCTGGATGGCTTCTATGAAGTCTGGAAAGTACAAGAGAGGCACTGGGAGAAGTGAAGTTGTGAGGACATGTGAGCGATGTCTTGACAATTCAGTCGGTAAGAGCAAGTCTGGGTGCTTGTACAACATACAATTTTCGTCTTACAGGTAATTTCACAATCAAAATTAATGTTATGCGTCTAAGTCACTTTGAAACTAGTAAAATTGGCAAAATGTAGCCAGTACCAATGTATTAATTTCTTGACTGTTTGATAATTTATGACCTAGAAACAGACATAGAAATCAAGATCCAAATAGGATGGCCTGATATTCAGTAAAATAAGAAAATTGTTGTATAATACATCCTCAAATTTAATATTTCACAAGTTAATGATGACAAATAATTACCTCATTGCACAATAAAAAAGAATATATGAATTGTACAAAAATAGATCAATTCAGTTTTGAAATTGGAAGCCAACAAAATGGATCCAGATGCCTTAACAACAGCCTGATTATACGTTTCAATGACATAAAATTAATGGAAATGACCTTAGTGATACTGTACAGGAGCACCAGTGTTATAGTTCTGTCAAAATGCACCATTACCACATCTGCATACTAGTATGTGTTTGATCTCAACAAAGCCAAGTTTTATATTGCTTCTGATCTTCCTGAAATCTTTAAAATGAATATTTACTCCTGTTTCTATTACCCCACATGCACTTTGTGTTCTCAGTTTGTCACTGTTGTCTATCAGTTTTATAGAATTTACATTGTATTTATAAGTAAAATGAAACTTCTTTAATGAGAAGTTCCTTTGTTTTCACTCACTCAGATGATTCTCAATGACATTGAATTTCTGCCAACACATGAATACATGTGCCGGTAGTACACAATAACTGAATTACTGCTGGGTATACAAGCTGCATGGATGACATACTCCTCACCCAGTTTATATTTTCAAAAGAGTTAATATGCAACCCATACTGACAGCGATCTCAAGATAACTTTGTTCAAAATATAGAAATTTATTGCAACCTTTTCTATTTTAATTTTCCTCACAACAATTGAGTTCTTTACTTTTTAACATATTTTTCTTATCTGTCTCTTTCTTTACATGTGGCAATCCAACAGCTAGTTTGATGGACACAGTATTGTGAAGAGTTATTCACAGGCTGAGCTCATCAGCTCCATCCAATAAGGAAGGAACATTAGGGTTTAACATCTCATCAATGATCAGATCATTAAAGATGAAGAACAAGATCAGATAGGGGACGGAAATCAGCTATGTTCATTTCAAAAGAATCATAATGACACCTGCCTTAAAGAATTCTGAGAAATCATAGAAAACCTAATACAGCATGGCCAGGTAGATATTTCAGTACCCATCCCAAATACCAGTAACATCTTTAACAATGTTCCATCTTGTTAAGTGCCATCCAAGGGAAAGAGAGTATGTGTTTCTTTTCCTTGTCTTGTTGGGCACGCTATGTTGGGAAGGTCATTTATTACTGATAGGTCATACATGTGTATGTTTGCATCATAATTTCTTTACCACACCAACACAATTAGACAAAGAAGTCGCTTTTGCTCACATTTTGCTTGCCAGTACTTACCTTTAGGAGATGAAATGTTAGTACTACAGGTAGACGCATATAAAAATAAAAGTGACACACTATCCTAGCTTTTGGAAGTTATGTTCCTTCCTCAAGGAGGAGAAGGGATATGTTGGGGAAGGTTAAAAAGGAAAGGCAGGTCACTCAAGAGCCCCGGATGAGAGGGGCCCACCTGAAGTACTTTTACGTGTGTCTTTGAGCAGTACTAAACATTTCACCTCCTGAAGTTAAATTGTGGCCAGCAATTCTGTTTCATAATTTACTAGTTTCTCCTCTGAATTTTCCTTTAGGACAGTTAATATTTCTACTACTCCACCACAAAAAACAGTCCAACTTAGTGTGAGAAACACGATTTACTTTTATGATTTAGGCTGTTACATAATTCATCAATTTTTTTTACTTTTTGCAATATAGGGCTCACCATTAGCACATCCTATACTAAAAATATTTACTTTGAGAGAACAATGTTATGCAACAAGAGTCAATTTTATTGGAAGACTCATGAGGTTAACACACCCCAGAAGGAAAGAAAGCAAGATTAAGTTTTAATGTACTGTCAATGATGAGGTCATGGCTGAAAAGTTATCCTGTTGTATCAAAGTCCCTCTAAAATATTAGAGACTGTAGCCAATAAGTGAAAAATTCATAGTTTGTTTTATGTGATGTGTGAAAAATGTATTGCTAAAATGTGATCTTAAATTTGTAACCAAATATTACAAATTATTAAAGACTTTATTCCCCATGAGTTGCAGTAATAACTGGATGTTACAAAATTTTCAGCAGGTGAAGTTTAACCATCATCCATAAAGTGCTATTGTGCAAATTACAAGCACTCACCTTATACTACTCAGTTTTCCCACATCAAAATATTTCCATAATTAAATGGCTAACAAATACAAATCCCATAAGTGGCACACTGGAAGCTGACAGAAAATTAACAATGATATATCATTGTTTAATCTGCATTTTAAAGCTCTTTTAGTTTGTTATTGACAGATATCACATAGACGATAAACACTGAAAAGCCAAAGCTTACCTGACAGTCCTGTTGTATAATATATAGAGTAGTTGAGAGCTCCCCCATAGGCTGTCAACTTATTGCCCAAATAGCGTTCAGGAGCTACAAAATACACAACTTTTCCATGTGTTTCTTCCAGTGTGAGATCAGCACCAATCCCTGCACCTAGGTGTGCAGGCTCTGCAGCAAGTAGATCAATGAGAACAGTTTTCTCAATATCAATTACTGCTAACCGCCAATCATCCATTGTGGAAACCTTTGAAAAGTATCAGTTTACATATAACAATAGTAAACAATATCCATTAGAAAGAATAATTGCATAAAACTTGTGGTATATTCATTCATGGTATGAGAATCTGTACATTTGTGTGTGCTACATACAAAAGTAAATGTACCTAAATTTATTATTTTTTTCCTATAACTTTTATTAAATAAATAGTATTATATAGTCCTTACATAAAGAGAACTAGATTTCCTGCTATTTAAAGACAGTATTTTCCAGGCTTAATAGATGGTATCATTGAAAGTTTAAAAGAAACATATTCTAAGAATTTATTCAGTTTATTGTAGAAAAAAATAAAATCTAGAAACACATTCTCCGAAACAGACAGATGGAATATGAGCAAGATTACTTTCACAAATTTTCAAAAACAGTTATGAAACAGTTATGCTTGGTTTCTAATATAAACTAGAGTTAAGCCGTTAACCTCTATAGTCTATTGCAACAGATACAATAATACAGTTATTTTTCAGTAGGAACAAATGCGATAGAAATGTTAACTCTAAAAGAACATTAATTGTCATGGTGATACAAAATTGTCAGTGAAGATAATTTCCTGATAAAATTAAAATTAAAACTCAAATTGAAAAAAAGTGCATGATTACAGAGGACAGGAGAAACAATGACTTCTATTTAATTTCTTTATACACTATCATTTTACAACCTTTGGAAGATATAAAAATGAACACTGCTTTCCAAGCTAATAAGACTTCAGCTTGACAACATCACTGACGACGAGTAAGGTAAGTCGTCTCCTTTATAATTACAAGTATTTTTGTAATGCTCTTCTTTTGTCGTTGCTGTAGTGACCACCCTAAACATATGCATAACGCCTGCCACCCGAGTCACATGATCGACTTACAATCATATGTTCAATACATATCGTTTGGACCCCGCAACTTCAATAGGCAATCAGTATTGGAAATTACAGGCAGAACTGTGAAGGCTGTGCCCCCTTCTCCTCCCATGAACCTATCCTTCTGAAAGCTTTTTATGACAATATCATCAAATTTAGGAAATTGTATAATTTTTGTGATTAGGTGTAATAAAAATGAAGCATTACTGAAAAATATTAGTTTAATGAACTATATTGAAGATGCACATTTCACACAACAAATTAAATGTATCACTGTAGTAAATAAATTAAAAATTTTATAAAATGTATTTAAAAACTGAGAGTGAAACAAAATGTATATCTTATTGTTCATGACCTGACAATGAAACTAACAGACTACTTCACTTGGATACAAGCACATGAATGACATGTTCTTATGGGCATGACTGCCAGGCACTATGAATCAAATGTCCAGCGAGATCTGATGCAAGAACTACATGGGTTAAATGTAATTAGTAAATAAATGTAAAATTTTTGTTGCTTTGGCATATGATTAGAGTTTGATTTTTGTCAGAATGAGAACAAAACATTTCATACATAACAATGGTCTACAATGGTTCTATGACACCAGGAGCTTGGGCAATCCAACTGATGGTCAATTGGTCAATGACAGAGCATATATCTGTATACATGAGTGTTTGACTTAAGGGAATATAGTATATCTACCTTTAGGCATAAAGACTGCCAACTCTTGTAATATCATCAATGAGCTACAGAAGTCTTATTCTATAATTCTTTCTTATTTACACACTAGACTGTACCAATTGAAACACTTACTTTTTTCTTCCACCACCCCCACCCCCTCCACCATTGCCCCTCACTCCAGTTCTTAGTTAGCAGAATTCAGCAAAAATGACAAACTGCATACCTGCTTCAGCATTCATTCACTGCTTTTTCAGGTCCTGCAATATCATAATGATGTAGCAGCAAGAATTCCACTGCTGAACATGAAAGAGCTGTGTAGACAGCAGCTGTCTCTGAACCAAGTGCACTGTTGGCACATGAATCATTTTAGCCAGAGATGTGTGTTCACTTGAAGCCATTTCTTTATGATTATATTTGAACAAAAAGATAGTGCTGTACAAACGACACAACAAAAACAGCATGTGTTTACATTCAAAAGCCAGGGGAAACGTTTGTTCATGTAGGTAGATGATGGGACCACAATGTGAAGAACAACTCAAGATACCTCTCCTGATTAATTCTTAAACTATTTTTCTTACTGTATTTTGACAGCTTTTTGCAGCCTCTGTGACTGCACTCAGCACAGGCTTATCTATCACCCACACAGGACAATCATGTATTCAGATAAAGTTAAGCTAGAGACCAAATCTTGCTTAAACTGTTGAACTCCTTATTAATTTATATTGAAAATCAGATTACTCATTGCATCATTGTACTAATTCTAAGCATGTACATCACAAAACTGAAACCTATAATATACAAGGATACAGAAAATCATACCTGGCTTCTGTACAGATATGAGCTTGTACAACGAGTGGTTTTCCCAGAACAAAAGCACTTGGTGCAACCATCAGGGTTCTTTGCTTCAATGTTGAAGGTTCCTTCCTTGCATAGATCACAAGCCTGTCCATAAACATTGTTCTTGCAAAAGCACTCTGCTGTGTTCTGCCAAGAAAATTAACAAATAATCCAGGTAATGACAGTATTGTAAAACAGAAGAAGAGAACAAAAATAAAGATTACTTATTTATTAAACTCATAAGCTGGAAAAATCCAGTAAACAGTCAGATGTTTTAGTGAATAGAGGCAAACAAACAGCAAAAATTGATGCCACTGTGCAACGGGTTCTCTTTTCTCCTTGTTCTGCACAAAATGAAACCTATTCCACCTGTTCTTTACTTATTTTCTTAGCATAGTACAAGTCAATAATGACCTCATACAGCTGGTTTATTTATGCCAAAGCCAATGAAATACAAACAGAGAAACTGAAAGTTTGTAGTAAATTTTCTTCTTCTTCTTCTTCTTCTTCTTCTCTCCTCCTCCTCCTCCTTCTTCTTCTTATAATAATAATAATAATACTAATTATTATTATTATTATTATTGTTATTATTACTCTTCCTCTTTCTGCACATCTCAGGCTTTCGCCTGTTATGCCCTCTTGACTCAAATTATTGATCTTTCCACCTTCCCCTCGGTCTTCCTAAAGATCTATTGTGCACTAGATAATAATTCATAGTTAATTTGGTATTCTGTCATTTTCCATTCTTGTCAGACAGTCCTTCCAGTTATTTCTGCGTTCCTTAATCTGCTCATTTAAGCTTTTCACTCCCAGGTCTTCTCTGATGCCAGCTTCTTCCTCCTGTCATATAGTGTGCACCCTGCTACTCTTATCATGTATCGCATCTCTAATACTTGTATTCTTTGTTCATTTCTTCCTGTTACAGTCCATGGTTCACTTCCCTATGTCACAGTTGGTCCCCCGTATCATTTTGTAAAACTTAAGCAGTGTTTCCTGCCTTAATTTAGTTCTGAGAGTTCTATAGTTTGTTACCTTAATGTAATTAAATCTTTCTACTTTCTTTTGTATGTCTATTTCTCTCATGAATGAGACAATATTTCCTAAAGATTTTGAACAAGTTTACTCTTTCTACTTTCTGATCTTTTAATATTACCTGGTTGGAAGTTGTCTCCTGGCCACAGAAAGCCATAACTTTTGTTTTCTTTTAAGATACTAACAGATTATATAATTTAGCTGTTATGGATAAAACTTATTACATGATAAAAGCTAAACCACTCACATGACTGTTTATATGGATCAGATCATGGCACACTATTATCATGGTTCAAATTAGCCTATAGTCTTAATTACAATTACAAAAATCAAAACCAGAAAGGTGGAGACTGATTCAAATTGCTGTCTACATGAACAGGTAATGATTCACTTCTACTGCAATGTAGCTGAAGTGCAATATTAACTTCAGTGCACTCTCATTTCTACTGATGTGATGTTCCAAAAATAAATTAATTTTTATTGTGAAATCAAGTATTTCTTCAAATATCAAGAAATCTAGCTCATTTGACAGACAATTACTAGTTCCATTATGTTTATGCAGTAGACCACAGAAGAAATCTTGTGAGAAAAGAACAAAGAAGTGGAACAAATTAAGTAGATGTAGATGCAGAAGTAGTCATTGTGGGCTGACATACCAAAATACACCGAATATCCCTGAAGAGTCATCATATAACTTTTCTCTGACAGTTTTGAATATATTTCCAGTTTTCTTTTTGTGATTTATATGTGGAGTCATTTCAGGCAAAAACTGCTCACATTGTATTTTATGTTAGTACCCAGTGTTAATGTTGGTCCTCATTGTAGACAAAATGATGTGTGATGGAACTGTAAAGTCAGAAACATGATCCATGGTAGCCACAGCCACTTGCTGCTGGGATCACTGATTATTCTTGCTGTTTCTGTCAATAAATATCCCTGAACTGGAATACAACACCAAACTAATTTGGCATGAAACTGACTGTTCACTTTAGCAAGATCTGTGATATGACACAGACGGGCATGACTGGTTTCAGGCTTTAGAGGCTACTTTCAGATTATGAAATATAAAAATTACAGCTCTATAGAAAGAGTCTAGGTCCTACTGCATAATTCAAAATATACAGAAATTATACCTCGACTGGTTGGTTACAATGCAACCATTTTCACTTATTAGCAACAGTCACATCCCTTGATGACACTAGGTCTGCCCTTACTGGATTAATCCAAGACAGATCAATAGCAAAAACAAAACTGCAATTTGGACGCTATTTTGTCAATAATAAGAGTCAAAATGGCTTTTTATATTGACGCTTGACATTTCATAAAACAGGCCATTAACAGTTCCTGTTAGGGATGACTTTACACATACACAGGAACACAACTGAAATTATCTTCAAAAAAATCAGAGAAAAGAAACCTGATGACTTTTAAGAAAGACACATAGGACATGTTTCTCTGATGAAAGAGAAATCCATTGATGAGCATTTGAGTTAGAGACTGTACTAGAGAGAGAGTGTCCCTGGAAATCAGATCTTGTACAGCTCCTAGCAAGACCGTCACAGAAGACAGCTTCTCTGTGGCACAGAACAACTAGGCACCACTGTTGCTTGCCCTTATGAGCCAATGATGTACCCTACAAACAGCTTACAGCCAGAATGAAATTTTCATTCAGCAGCAGAGTGTGCACCAATATAAAACTTCCTGGCAGGTTAAAACTGTGTGCCAGACCAAGCCTCAAACTTGGCACCTTTGCCTTTCATTGGCAAGTGCTCTATAAACTGAGCTACCCAAGAATGACTAACAGCTTTACTTCTGCCAGTATCTCATCTCCTACCTTCTAAACTTCACAGAAGTTCTCTGCTTACAGCTAGACATTCTCAATGTGGCATTAAAGAATGAAGTGTCACACATTATCACAGCATGCATGTGCACAGTGCTATCATCTAACCTTGATGTATGACAATAGGCATTGATCAAATGCAATTCTGGTAATAAGATACGCACATCTGCAACATCAACTGGGTATGGCATAGACCACAGCTGGAAGCTGAGGACACTGGCGTAGCCAAGAGTGTGTGCTGGACGCCATGCTAGTGGCCACTCCTCCTAACACGACCAACCCACTTGATCATTCCAAACAGCTGTCACCATACATAAAAAAGAACCATTTTTTGAGTAAATGGATGATGGTCAAGAACACTGAAACCAAGAGGATGGTGAACAGGATGTAATGGGAGATAAAATCTGCCATGGAACATCATTGGAACCAGAAATGGGCAAACTGGATTACCATCTTCCATATTAATGACAGAACCAAAAGGCCACAGACATCTTTCTCAAGCATCATCATAGGATACCATTACTCCAGGTCAGGCAAGCCAAGGTCAGTGAATGGGATGCTAAAGCCAAAAAACTGTCTGATCTGTTCAAAGTGAATGTTACTCCAGTCCAAGCCTTAACAGACCCAGCACACATTAAAGTCATTGATCAACTACTTTCAGCATGCCTGGCTGATAATGAGGAAATTGATCTGGCTGACAAAGTCCATGCAGAAGTGATTGCCAACCAACTCCTCCACCTCATCAACTGGAAGTCATATGACCTCAAACTGGTCACAAATGAACTTATTCTGCCAGATGCCACCAGCCACAGTAGTTTTCAACCATATTTTCCACAGTGGGAGGTTCCCAGAGGTGCAGAAGCATGCAGAAATCATCATCCAAAAGACTGGGAAAAACCCAAGGCAGCCAGTGAGTTATCAACTGACAAGTTTGCTCCTGGCACTAAGCATAGTCTTCGAGTGACTAGCTCAAATCACTTTGCAACACATACAGTCAGAACAGCTGCTTCCAACAAACAACTCAGATGCTGAAAAGGACACATGATCACATGATGATACATCAACTCCTTTGCATCGTGGAGGATTCACTTGACAGTATCAAGTGGAAGGAGTACTTTTGGGAAGTATTCCTATACATTTCAAGAGTGTTTCTCTCTGTGTGGAATAATGGGCTCCACTACACACTCCTGGTAATAGGGTTGCTTTTGCCGCACATGTGCATCCCCTAAACATATATGGAAGGAAAGAGTTTCCATTCAGGGCAGAAGAAACCTTGACAAATTGTCACATCTGAGCAGGAGTATCTCAGGGTTCTATAAACAGCCCAATTCTATATATCTTATAACCTCTGGACATGTTGAAGACAACAGCGGACATGCCGAGGACAGACAGTGAGCATTTGGCTCTCTATGCTCATGTTACAGCCTCTTCTCCAGTAGACTGAACAGTGTTCATCTATAACAATGTTGAAAGTAACCATTGACAGTTGGCTTACTTGGATATAGCATGTGGCTGACATTGACAGAAAAGCAATGAAAAGACTTTGACTACTTTAGTCGTTACTCAAACCATGGACAACACTGCCGCATCTCAGAGTAACATTACAATCCACACTGCTGCATGCTATCTCTGAGTATGTCATATGGGTGTGGCACAATGCAGTGGAGACACATATACGAAACCTGCTATCTTGCAAAACAGGGTCCTCCATCTCATGAAGCAACTGCCATAAGACTTTTCGTCAGATGAATGTCACCCAAGTGCCTCCCATCAATGATAGGTTTTGTCAGGCTGTGCAACTCTCTACAACCAGACAAATTCATGTGCTTGGGAGAAGGACTGAACCAGAGACTTCAAAGGTTCTGTGGCAAGCTAGGCTGTGGCTTCCTGGAGTTGCACCATAGAGTTGAGAACTGTAGGGTCCCCCTAAATGGGTCACATACGCACTAACATGTCAGAGACTGCTAGTCAGGTAGCTGTGTGATGGATGTGCATAAGGGTCTTTTAGGTTACGAGACTCCCAATCCAAACCAGATAATGACAGCTGTAGGAAACCATGAAGTATCAGACTGAAGACTGAAAGAAATGCCTCCCACAGGTGACGGTATTAAAATCCTAACGGTAAACTGCTGAAGCATTCACATCAAAGTGCCAGAGTTTGAAGTGCTCCTGAAGAGCAATGAAGCTCACATAATACTGGGTACAGAACCATGGTTGAAACCTCAAACTGATAGCAGTGAGATTTTTGGGGAAAATTTGAGTGTATATAGAAATGACAGGCAAATGGTAAATGGAGGTGATGTATTTGTCGCAGCAGACAAGAAACTCAAATCCACTGAGATAGAAATCAGAATTACAGATTTGTTAGAGGTGAGTGTGATAAGACATACTGTGAAACTTTACTAAATGCCTTCTCTGAAAACTACCTAGAACAGATATTTAGGAACCCCACTCATGATGAAATATCCTGGAGCTAATGGCAACAAATAATCCTGACCTCTTTGAGAATGTCCACATCAAAACTGGTATCAGTGACCATGGCACAGCTGTGGAAACAATGATTACCAAAGTACAAAGGACAACTGAAACAAGCAGAAAGATTTATATGTTTCGCAAACTAGAAACTTGAAACTTTCAGCAAAGGGCAGAAGCATGTAGAGCAACTATGGACCAAGTTTAATGGAACAGCTGACCATGCTCTGGATAGATATGTACCCAGCAGAACAGTTCATAATGGTAGGTAATCTCCAAAGTACACAGTCACTGTAAAGAAACTTCTAGAGAAACAGAGATTGCTGCATAATAGGTGTAAAATATAGGACAACAGACAGAGAGATGCTGAATGAAATGTGTTGGTCTGTCAAGAGAGTAATGGGTGATGCCTTCAGTGACTCCCATAGCAGAATATTGTCAGATGATATTTCACAAAACTCAAAGAAATTCTGGTCATATGTAAAGGCTGTTAGTGGCACCAAAGTTCATGTCCAGTCCTTAGCAAATGTGACAGGAACTGAAATTGAGGGTAGCAAAGCAAAAGATGAAACGCTTAACTCTGTTTTTAAATGTCCCTTTACAAAGAAAAACCTGGGAGAATTGCCCCAATTTAATCCTCCTACCACTGAAATATTAATGATAAATATTAGAGTCAGTGGTGTAGAAAAACAGCTGAAATTGTTAACATTGAACGAAGCTCCAGGGCCCGATGGAATCCCTGTCAGGTTCTACACTGAATGTGCAGCTGAGGTAGCCCCTCTTCTAACTATAACCTATCATAGATCCCTTGAACAAAAGACTGTGCCCCATTCTTGGAAAAAGTGCAGGTTATGCCCATCTTCAAGAAGGACAGTAGAAGTGACCCACAAAACTACTGTCCAATATCCTTGATATTGATTTGTTGCAGAATCTAAGAACATATTCTGAGCTCAAACATAATGAGGTATCTTGAACAGAATGACCTCCTCCATGCCAACCAGCATGGATTCCAAAAACACCAATCATATGAAACCCAGCTTGCACTTTTCTTGCATGATTTACTGAAAGTTTTGGAACAAGGCAGTCAGGTAAATGCAGTATTTCTTGATTTCCAAAAAGCATTTGACTAAGTACCACACCTACGCTTATTGTCAAAAGTATGATCATATCAGGTATCAAGTGAAATTTGTGACTGGATTGACAACTTTTTGCTAGGGAGGACGCAACATGTTATCTTGAATGGAGAGTCATCATCAGATGTAGAAGTAACTTCACGTGTACCCTAGGGAAGTGTGTTGGGACCTTTGTTGTTCATGTCATATATTAATGACCTTGCAGACAATATTAATAGTAACCTCAGTTATCTATGATGAAGTACTGTCTAAAAGAAGACGCTTAGATATTCAGTCAGATCTTGATAAGAGTGCAAACTGGTTCAAAGATTGGCAACTTTCTTTAAATATTCAGAAACGTAAAATTGTGCATTTCACAATATGAAAAAATGTAGTATCCTATGACTATAAAATCAATGGGTCAGTGTTGGAATCTGCCAACTTATACAAAAACCTGGATTCCAACCCAAGATGATGGAGTCAGCGGTCAAGTGTGCGCAAGGTACTTGCTTGTATGTGTGTGTGTATGTGAATGTTGTGTGTGTGTGTGTGTGTGTGTGTGTGTGTGTGTGTGTGTGTGTGTGCCTCTCTTTGCTGACGAAGGCTGTGGCCAATAGCTATATGTGAGTGTCTTTAAATCATGGCTGTCTGCAACTTGAGGTGTCTTCTTTATGGTAAGTAACAATCTATCTTTTCTTACATTGTTGGACGTAACACTTTGTAGGCATATGAAATGGAATGATCACACAGGCTCAGCTGTGGGTAGTGCAGTTGGTAGACTTCAGTTTATTGGCAGAGTACTGGGGAAATGCAACCAGTCTGCAAAGGAAATTGCTTTCAAATCACTCATGCAACTGGTTCTAGAATATTGCTCAAGTGTGTGAGACCAGTACCAAATAGGACTCAAAGGGGACTTAGAACATATACACAGAATGACAGCATGAATGGTCTCTGGTTTGTTTGATCTGTGGGAGAGTGTCAAGAGATGCTGAAGACTCTTGAAGATAGACATACCATATTTACTCGAATCTAAGCCGCACTCGAGTCTAAGCCGCACCTGAAAAATGAGACTCGAAATAAAGCAAAAAAAAATTTCCCGAATCTAAACCGCACCTGAAATTTGTGACTCGAAATTCAAGGGGAGAGAAAAGTTTTAGGCCGCACCTCCATATCGAAACAAAGTTGGTCCACTGTAATATGAGACACAATTTACGTCGAATGAATGACGATACAGTGACAGTAGTTTGGTTCGAGTCATAAGCTTAGCAGTTAAGCTTTACCAGGTAGCCATTGCTATGCCTCAGGCGCTCCATCCATATTTATACGAGTACCCTTCCTTTTTCACATGCTCCGTCTGGTTTGAATCGACTGCTTATTTTGCTTTGATCTGATAAGTGCTGTTTTCTTTGTTATAGGTGTTCACGTCACTCTAAGCTGAAAATGCATTACTGTACTGTTTCATGCATTGTTTGTCGCATTCTGAGAGTGCGCGTTTACGGCCTGTTGCCGCTTGCGGCACTGCTTGCTTTAGTGCAACCTACCGCCGCTTACAATAAAAAAATAAAAAATAAAAAAAAATTAAAAAAAAAAGGAGAGAGAGAGAGAGAGGAATCGTCTCATTAGCGAAACAATGGCAAGAGACTGATATTTGTTGTTACTTACACTGCTGCTTTCTTTGATAATGATCAACAAGAACCAAATAATAGACTGCGTATGATAGAACATCTTCTGAACGAGAGTTACGCGAAAATTTTTCTCCGTTTGAAAATCTTTGCGGCCGCTTCTTTAGTACATCAAATTCTGCACAGAAATTAGAGTCATCTTAGATTTAAAAATCTAGTCAGTTGCCGTGCTTCATTTCTGACTGTATCACTATTAGGCATAAGAATAATATGAATATAAACATGACACGATATGTATATTCTTCCGCGTTTGCTGTTGTCTCACTCTAGTTTCGTAATTTATTAGGCAGACAGGATTTAAATGAGATAGCAGCAAACGTGAAAGAATACATGGCAAAATGTTTATATTTGTATTATTCTTATGGTGAAGAGAATACTGCATGTGATTCACATTTCATCAGGTTCCTATTAGCAACCATCTCTTCTCACAGGTAGGAAAAAAATCAGAACGTAGAGTTGGTCATATTGACAAACATCCTAAACAGTCTTGCTAGTCGGATTTTCATAGTACATTGAAATTCTGCTACATTCGAAGATGAACAATATGGAATTTGTATTTACTTCGTTGGATAATGTATGAAAATGCAGTGGTCGAAACTCGGGGCAGAGAAAAAAAGCTCATCTTCCACCTTTCTTTTTTTTTTATTTATTTACTGACGCAGAGGTTTTGGCGCCAGTATTTATCTTTGTGCCTATAAAGCATGCCTGTGTAGTGCTACATATATTCTGTGGTGTCACCGCCGGACACCACACTTGCTAGGTGGTAGCTTTAAATCGGCAGCGGTCCATTAGTACATGTCGGACCCACGTGTCGCCACTGTGTGATCGCAGACCGAGCGCCACCACAAGGCAGGTCTCGAGATACGGGATAGCACTCGCCCCAGTTGTACGGACGACGTAGCTAGCGACTACACTGACGAAGCCTCGCTCCTTTGCCGAGCAGATAGTTAGAATAGCCTTCAGCTAAGTCCATGGCTACGACCTAGCAAGGTGCCATTAGTAACATTGCATGTATCTAAAGAGTCTCACTTGTATCGCCACAATCTCCAGATGTACCAAAAGGATGGATTAAAGTTAAGTATTCCAGAAGCTACGTACTTTTCTTTATAGCATTCATTACGTAACCTGTTTCAGACCTCACGCCATCCTGCTTTAGCTTAGCGCGTGCCTTTCGGCTTCCTCTCATTGTGTCTAGGCTGTCTTGTCTAGATACAACATATTCGACAGCAGAAGTTAGTTGTAGTGGCACCTACCAACATTTTTCAGAACTTCCGCTTGCTTTGCACTTGATTCTAAGCCACAGGCAGTTTTTTGGATTACAAAAACCGGAAAAAAAGTGTGGCTTAGATTCGAGTAAATACGGTAAGCTACCCCAAGAAAACCTATTAACAAAGTTTCAAGAACTGGCTTTAAATGATGACTCTACGAATATACAACAACCCCATAAATATCGCTCACAGAAGGATCATGAGGGTAAGATCAGAATAATTACTGAATGCACAGAGGCATTCAAACAATCATTCTTCTCACACTCCATACATGAATGGAGCAGGAAGAAACCCTAATAAATGGTATAATGAGGGTATTTGCTGCCATGCAACTCACAATGGTTTGCAGAGTATAGATGTAGATGTAGAGGGTGCAGCAACTAAACTCCACCAAGGGCCACACTTTGTGTGCAACTAAGAACTTTCCACATAGCAAGGAAACACACAATACAACAGAAACTGAAGGACAGCCAATGGAAAGGACAGGAAATAAGCAACAAGGAGCTTGGAAGCATAACTTTAAAGTTTGTACTCTACCAACAATCAGGGAGCCCTTTACCTGGTCATCTGCACCAGTAATAGTAGGGGAGTCCATTTCTGAGGCTGTGCAGACATTGAGCTTTCCATATGCCATTGTTGGGAAGGGTGTTTTATGAGTACATTAACTAATAAAAAAAAATTACCACTGTCAGAGTCAACTGGCATGGGCAACAATGTGCTGATGATAAAGGTTGCAACCACCTATCATGGATTGTGCCAGAGGATAGAGAGGCCACAGCACACAAAGACACTTGCCAATACAAGCATTGGCTGGCCAGCAGCAACAGTCAATGAGCAGCCATAGCATCCAGAAACATCTCTTCATTATGTGACACAGAAGTCATCACTTCATGTGTGTATCTCTGCTCACTGCATGCGATAGTGTGCATGAATTAGAAAGGATTCATGTATATGACCATAGGATGATCAAAACATGTGGATTTATGTGCTGCAGTATGTTAGTACACACTGTCAGCAGAATACGAGTACAGCAAAAGCAGACAAATCTAGGTGTAATGAAGAGTTAAAAGATGTTATGCAAATAAGTCAAGATATCAAAACTGATGTAAAACATAAAGTTTGTTGTGTGTTAACCCACAGATCATTTTACAATGAATTACAAAGTCTGCACAATACAGAAACAACAAAAGTTAATCAAAATTGGCAATTACATATACACAGTAATTCACACTCTCTTCAGTTATACATATATTATTATTTGGTACACGTGTCGATGGATGTGGATGCAATAATAGACTAACAGAAAAAAAATTAGTACCCTGGAAAGATAATGTTGATTTTGATTTGATGATGGCATATGCCCCCTGGGGGATAGTAGGTGTACAGATAATGATTTCGACATTGCTCACCAACAGATAGTGTAGTGGCATAGCTACCATGGTGCCATCAGTGTCTATCCTTTAACAGGGATTGCTCTGAGCCAGAAGGCTCAGTGTGGTGCAACCATATGAAGAAGCATGCAACCACGCATAGAGATGCACTCATGCTTTCTGCAGCCAATTGAGCGAGTTTGAAAGCAGTCAAGTAGTGGCCTTCTGAGTGGCAGGATGGTCCTTTTGGAAAACTACCACACCAGTTGGATCTGCTGCATCAATTGTGCAATGATCCTGATATCAGTAGTCATGTGAACATTGCCAACGCATAGATGAGTTTCTGGCTATCAGCACAGAGATTAACCAGGATCGTTGTATTGTAAGGGTAGAGTTCCAGATCATACAGCTACCACAGTGCAGGTAAGAGGGCTTGTAGACCCAGACATGACAACACAAACTGTCACGAGCCAGTTATTACCAGTGGGACTATGGGCACGCGCACCTCTAGCCTGTCTTCCATTCACGTCACAGCCTCAAGATGCATGACTCAGCTGGTGTCTTCAGAGGATCACTTGGAAGATGGAATGGTGCACTGTGGCCTAAAAGATGCACAATTTTTTTTTCCAGCAGTGTAATAATAGTATGGATGTATTTGCCAAGAAAGATGCATGGGTAAATATTGTTAAAAATTCCACAGAGTTGCATTTTAAATCTGTCAAATTTATTAGTATCAACTGTAAAAGAGTTATTGAACTGCACTAATAGTGGCACAGTTTGATGAGGTTATGACACAAATTTTATGCTACGATGTCAACATAGTTATCTACAGTACACTGATTAGATGGTACTTTAAAACCCAAACATGACTGAGGCAAATTCACAGTAATACAAACACACAACACAAAAGGGTATTACAACTAATAGCAGAAAGATACAAATTGCATTTCTTAATTCCATACAAACAATAATAATAAATAGGGGGAAAAGAGAGAGAAAGGAGTGGTGGGATAAATGCTTGCACAGTTTAAAAATAAACAACTTGATGGGGCCCAAATTTCTTGCCCATCAGTCTTGTTAAATACTCACCACACAGCAGAGATGCTGAGATGCAGACAGGCAAAACAAAAAAAGACTGTCACAAAATAAGCTTTCAGCCAACAAGGCCTTTGTCAAAAATAGATAACAGACAACTTTCAATTGGCCATTTTTGATTGTTAATCAGAGACACTTTATATAACTTGTTTGACAACAATGTCGTAAAAATGGTGAAAAAGACAATGAAAAGGTTGTTACAAGAAAAATTAATAAAAAGTATGGCAGAAAGATGGAGTATGTGAATAGGAGGATAAAAAGGGACTAAACAGGACATTGACAGGTAAGACTGAAAAAATTGAAAAATCTAGGATAGAGACCATGGAAACAAAAACAACTCAATCACTGAGAAAATGTGAAGCACATGAGAAAGGAAGTAAAAAACATATTAATGAAAACATGGACATTCAGTCCATGGACTGAGATTACATCTACAAACTTCTAAAACACAAACGACAGAAAGGGCATGTGTGACTGATATAAAGCACAATTATGAAGCTCCAGAAAAGGTTATAATACAATAACATGTTACCTGGCAAATAGCAATCCACACCTCCTCGCCAGCTCTGTGGGAATGTGCTGACCTGTGAAAAAGCGTCTGTTATGGTTCGCAGTTCGAGTCTCACTGACTGCAACATTTCCCCCCCATGAACCATGGACCTTGCCATTGGTGGGGAGGCTTGCGTGCCTCAGCGATACAGATAGCTGTACCGTAGGTGCAACCACAACGGAGGGGTATCTGTTGAGAGGCCAGACAAACGTGTGGTTCCTGAAGAGGGGCAGCAGCCTTTTCAGTAGTTGCAAGGGCAACAGTCTGGATGATTGACTGATCTGGCCTTGTAACACTAACCAAAACGGCCTTGCTGTGCTGGTACTGCGAACGGCTGAAAGCAAGGGGAAACTACGGCCGTAATTTTTCCCGAGGGCATGCAGCTTTACTGTATGATTAAATGATGATGGCGTCCTCTTGGGTAAAATATTCCGGAGGTAAAATGGTCCCCCATTCGGATCTCCGGGTGAGGACTACTCAAGAGGATGTCGTTATCAGGAAAAAGAAAACTGGCATTCTACGGATCGAAGCGTGGAATGTCAGATCACTTAATAGGGCAGGTAGGTTAGAAAATTTAAAAAGGGAAATGGATAGGTTAAAGTTAGATATAGTGGGAATTAGTGAAGTTCGGTGGCAGGAGGAACAAGACTTTTGGTCAGGCGAATACAGGGTTATAAATACAAAATCAAATAGGTGTAATGCAGGAGTAGGTTTAATAAAGAATAAAAAAAATAGGAGTGCGGGTAAGCTACTACAAACAGCACAGTGAACGCATTTTTGTGGCCAAGACAGACACGAAGCCCTCACCTATTACAGTAGTACAAGTTTATATGCCAACTAGCTCTGCAGATGACGAAGAAATTGAAGAAATGTATGATGAAATAAAAGAAATTATTCACATAGAGAAGGGAGATGAGAATTCAATAGTCATGGGTGACTGGAATTCGGTAGTAGGAAAAGGGAGAGAAGGAAACATAGTAGGTGAATATGGATTGGGGCTAAGAAATGAAAGAGGAAGCCGCATGGTAGAATTTTGCACAGAGCACAACTTAATCATAGCTAACACTTGGTTTAAGAATCATGAAAGAAGGGTGTATACATGGAAGAACCCTGGAGATACTAAAAGGTATCAGATAGATTATATAATGGTAAGACAGAGATTTAGGAACCAGGTTTTAAATTATAAGACATTTCCAGGGGCACATGTGGCCTCTGACCACAATCTATTGGTTATGACCTGTAGATTAAAATTGAAGAAACTGCAAAAAGGTGGGAACTTACGGAGATGGGACCTGGATAAACTGAAAGAACCAGAGGTTGTACAGAGATTCGGGGAGAGCATAAGGGAACAATTGACAGGAATGGGGAAAGAAATACAGTAGAAGAAGAATGGGTAGCTTTGAGGGATGAAGTAGTGAAGGCAGCAGAGGATCAAGTAGGTAAAAAGACCAGGGCTACTAGAAATCCTTGGGTAACAGAAGAAATATTGAATTTAATTGATGAAAGGAGAAAATATAAAAATGCAGTAAATGAAGTAGGCAAAAAGGAATACAAACGTCTCAAAAATGAGATCAACAGGAAGTGCAAAATGGCTAAGCAGGGATGGCTAGAGGACAAATGTAAGGATGTAGAGGCTTATCTCACTAGGGGTAAGATAGATACTGCCTACAGGAAAATTAGAGAGACCTTTGGAGATAAGAGAACCACTTGTATGAACATCAAGAGCTCAGATGGAAACCCAGTTCTAAGCAAAGTAGGGAAAGCAGAAAGGTGGAAAGAGTATATAGAGGGTCTATACGAGGGCGATGTACTTGAGGACAATATTATGGAAATGGAAGAGGATGTAGATGAAGATGAAATGGGAGATACGATACTGCGTGAAGGGTTTGACAGAGCACTGAAAGACCTGAGTTGAAACAAGGCCCCAGGAGTAGACAACATTCCATTGGAACTACTGACGGCCTTGGGAGAGCCAGTCCTGACAATACTCTACCATCTGGTGAGCAAGATGTATGAAACAGGCGAAATACACTCAGACTTCAAGAAGAATATAATAATTCCAATCCCAAAGAAAGCGGGTGTTAACAGATGTGAAAATTACCGAACAATCAGTTTAATAAGCCACAGCTGCAAAATACTAACACGAATTCTTTACAGATGAATGGAAAAACTAGTAGAAGCCGATCTCGGGGAAGATCAGTTTGGATTCTGTAGAAATACTGGAACACGTGAGGCAATACTGACCTGACGACTTATCTTAGAAGAAAGATTAATGAAAGGCAAACCTACATTTCTAGCATTTGTAGACTTAGAGAAAGCTTTTGACAATGTTGACTGGAATACTCTCTTTCAAATTCTAAAGGTGGCAGGGGTAAAATACAGGGAGCGAAAGGCTATTTACAATTTGTACAGAAACCAGATGGCAGTTATAAGAGTCGAGGGACATGAAAGGGAAGCAGTTGTTGGGAAGGGAGTGAGACAGGGTTGTAGCCTCTCCCCGATGTTATTCAATCTGTATATTGAGCAAGCAGTAAAGGAAACAAAAGAAAAATTCGGAGTAGGTATTAAAATACATGGAGAAGAAATAAAAACTTTGAGGTTCGCCGATGACATTGTAATTCTGTCAGAGACAGCAAAGGACTTGGAAGAGCAGTTGAATGGAATGGATAGCGTCTTGAAAGGAGGATATAAGATGAACATCAACAAAAGCAAAACGAGGATAATGGAATGTAGTCAAATTAAGTCGGGTGATGCTGAGGGAATTAGATTAGGAAATGAGACACTTAAAGTAGTAAAGGAGTTTTGCTATTTGGGGAGCAAAATAACTGATGATGGTCGAAGTAGAGAGGATATAAAATGTAGACTGGCAATGGCAAGGAAAGCATTTTTCAAGAAGAGAAATTTGTTAACATTGAGTATAGATTTAAGTGTCAGGAAGTCGTTTCTGAAAGTATTTGTATGGAGTGTAGCCATGTATGGAAGTGAAACATGGACGATAAATAGTTTGGACAAGAAGAGAATAGAAGCTTTCGAAATGTGGTGCTACAGAAGAATGCTGAAGATTAGATGGGTAGATCACATAACTAATGAGGAAGTATTGAATTGGATTGGGGAGAAGAGAAGTTTGTGGCACAACTTGACCAGAAGAAGGGATCTGTTGGTAGGACATGTTCTGAGGCATCAAGGGATCACCAGTTTAGTATTGGAGGGCAACGTGGAGGGTAAAAATAGTAGAGGGAGACCAAGAGATGAATACACTAAGCAGATTCAGAAGGATGTAGGCTGCAGTAGCTACTGGGAGATGAAGAAGCTTGCACAGGATAGAGTAGCATGGAGAGCTGCATCAAACCAGTCTCAGGACTGAAGACCACAACAACAACAACCCTTAGTGTTAGGAGGTTTCCAGTAATCCTTAGAATTAAAAACAGTTGAGAAATATAGATGTGAATTAAAACAATGGAAAACCCAGGGCAGAATAATGACAATTTTACAAAAAGCGTGTGTGTGTGTGTTGTCTATTTAAGAAGACCTTCCAGCTGAAAGCTTACATGTTTAGAGTCTTTTTGTTGTACCTGTCTGCGACTCAGCATCTCCACTATATGATGCATAGCAGTCTGTCCTTTTTGTAATATGTGAATTAAAACATACCATACACAAGGGAAAAGGAAACTTTGCTACAATTAGAAATATTTGAAGAAAAAAAGAAGGTTCAGAGATAGTAGAGAATAACCTTAAAATGAAACTTTAAGGAATTGACAGCAACAAGTCCATAAATTTTAGATATCACCCTATGTTCTGTCATAAGTCACACTGGTTAGAATACAATGACTGCAATCAGAGAGGACAAGTAACAAACCACTATCAAAACAAATGAGAAAAGCTTATTATTTAACCTTCTGAGAATTATTATTTTGTTTCAAAATTATTATTTTGTTTCAAAACCTGCACGGGAAAGCAGTTCAGAGAGTGACAACAGTGAGATCACTAGAGAATTCTGAGAGGGAGAATTCCAAGAGGGAGAGGGAGAATGAAATGGTTTCAGAAAGTCTACACTTAATTTCATGAAAATTCAAGACTACTACGTGATTACAATCTGAAAGCATCCATTTGCTGCAAATATCAGACTAGAGAGGAAATGCATATGAGATACATGGATGGATGACTGGAAAGATAACACTTCTATATAATACTCTAAATGCTCTATGATGTAGATGAGTCTGCCAATTCATTTTGTTGTGTGTACAATATGTGATCAAAAGTATGTGGACACCTCGCTGAAAATAACTAACAAGTTTGCGGCGCCCTCCATCCTGAATGCTGGAACTCAATATGGTGACGGCCCACCCTTAGCCCTTATGACAGCTTCCATTCTCACAGGCATATGTTCAATCAGTTGCTGGAAGGTTTCTTGGGGCATGGCAGCCCATTCTACATGGAGTGCTGCACTGAGGAGAGGTATCAATGTCAGTTGGTGAGGCCTGGCACAAAATTAGCGTTCCAAAACATCCCAAAAGTATTCTATAGGATTAAGGTCAGGACTCTGTGTAGGCCAGTCCATTACAGGGATGTTATTGTTGTGTAACTACTCTTCCACAGACCGTGCATTATGAACAGGTGCTCGATTGTGCTAAAAAGTGCAATCACCATCCCCGAATTGCTCTTCAACAGTCGGAAGCAAGAAGGTGCTTAAAACATCAATGTAGGTCTGTATTGTGATAGTGCCACACATAATAACAACAGGTGCAAGCCCCCACCATGAAAAACATTACCACACCATAACACCACTGCCTCCGAATTTTACTGTTGGCACTAAACATGCTGGCAGATGATGTTCGCTGGGCATTCATCACACCCAAACCCTGCCATCGGATTGCCACATTGTGTACTGTGATTGGTCACTCCACACAACCTTTTTCCACTGTTCAGTCATCCAATGTTTATGCTCCTTATGTCAAGTGAGGCATCGTTTGGCATTTACCGGCGTAATGTGTGGCTTATAGGAGCCGCTCTACCATGAAATCCATATTTCCTCACCTCCCGCCTAACTGTCATAGTACTTGCAGTGGATCCTGATGCAGTTTTGAATTCCTGTGTGATGGTTTGGATAGATGTCTGCCTATTACACATTACGGCCCTCTTCAACTGTCAGCAGTCTCTGTCAGCCATCAGACGAGGTCACCTGTATGCTTCTGTGCTGCACGTATCCCTTCACATTTCCACTTCACTATCACATCAGAAACAGTGGACCTAGGGATGGTTAGGAGTGTGGAAATCTCGTGTACAGACATATGACACAAGTGACACCCAATCACCTGACCACGTTCAAAGTCTGTGAGTTCTGCAGGGTGCCCCATTCTGTTCTCTCACAATGTCTAATGACTACTGAGGTCGCTGATATGGAGTACCTGGCAGTAGGTGGCAGCACAATGCACCTAATACAAAAAACATGTTTTTGGGGTGTCCGGATACTTCTGATCACATAGTGTATGCTGTAGTGACGCCATTTTACAGCAGAAAGCTACAGTAGTAGGTGATGTGGGACTATGCAAAGCAAAGAAATAATATTGGAGCATATTCTTTGCCTCAGTCAGTGCATTCCACATTGACACCCAATTTAAATTCCTAAAAGAAGTGATTGTATTTATTTTAAAATTCAGTCTTTTACTTGTTATAATGAGTTATTTAAACTTTGTCGTTTTGCTGCAAAGAGCTGTCCCAAGTTTACTCATGCAGCTGACTTAAGAGTTTTTCCTTAGCTCTGCAGATTAACTTTTCTATAGTTAGTTCTATCTGTGCATCTGAAGTTTGCATGTATTTGCATAAGTTTCTTTGCAATTCGAGGTTCCGTTGTTACATGGCAACTCAATATGTTATGCAGAATTCATTTCAACTTGATTTCACTTTTACAGAAAACAATTTATTTCATACACTTGAACTGACAACCTGCAAATTGTTTTAAGTTTGACAGAAATGAGCCTGCTGCAATACCAGTTTTCAGCATATTTCCACTGCAAGGAGGTGTGTATCATCTCTCCAGGTTCAGATATAACATGATGATTTAAGTTTTCAGTCAGTTACTTTCCATAAACCCTTAAATTCAACCACACCACACATGCAAATATGCAAGAGAAACAGGCATAAAACATTAAGAAAGAAGCATAATGTTACACAAAAGATTATAATGTTCCATTGTGTGTGATAACTTGTTTTGGGAAATACCACATAGTATAACACCTGTAATGTACATAATAGAGAAGATCAACAGTGCACCTGAAATAGTGGTATCTTGCTTGGATTCTGAGGTATATCAGGATAATGTACCCTACAGTTTCCTTCGGAATTTTTCAAAAATATTATGACAAATCAAGCAATTCACATTGCAATTGAACTGTATGTTAGAAATATGTAGGCAGCTTGTAAAAAGGAACCATTAGTTTTTAACACTTTCTCAAGACTCAGACATTTGGTGCTTAAGAGGTTAGTGAACTTATAGAACCAATATACCTGGTCACAAATGTCTGTGGTTGTACCTCGACGATCACAGTCACACATATCACAGTATGGGAAATGATGATGTCCTGGTTTGCAGTGATCACATGTGCGACCCACTACGTTAGGCTTGCATCTGAAACCAAGTAATTACTAAAATACAAAAAATTCTTTAAATTGCATAATTGTGCAAAAGACTTATCCATTTATTTCAACAACTAGTTGTCCTCCCCAATTAAATGATGTTTCTGCATTCAGTGCCAGGAACAGGACAAGACAGGAAATATTGAATACAAGGACAGATTTCAGCCATTTAAGTGATTTTCGCATAAAACACTGTGGGCCATATACCGTACAGGTATAGAAACATTTGCTACAATCAATTGTTCTTACCAAAAGATTATCCTGATACGTGGAATAGAGTTCACAATTTATTCGGCTATGCTCATTTACAACTTTCCATTCAGATAATGATTTTTCAAACACAGTTTTGAGGCAGATAATGGATTCAATTTCTATTGAAACTGACATTAAAATTGTATGTCACATTGGGACCAAAACTCAGAACCCACATTTCACAAGTAATGCTCTTACTGACAGAGCTATCCAGGCAAGATTTAAAACATTCATTGTCAGTCACTTCATACAGAAACAGATTTTGTTGTGCTTTATGACTTTTGCTGTTTCTAGTGGGATATATTGACACTACAGTGTTCATCTTAGGCATGCTAGTGAAAGTCAGCAAGTAAAAAATCCAAAATATGCTTTTAATATTGACTGAATCAAAACCCGTGCATGTGGTGTGACATGTTATGTTATTTTTGAATACTACATAAATATATTTCAAACTGCAACATCGTCTGCTAACTACATTAGTGTTTTATACAGTTTTGGCAGTAGTATCCTTGAGCCACACAGCTGTTCTGCCTATTGTCATAATTTTCATCTACATGAATAAAGGTACTTTTTGAGGATGTGGAAGGTGCATGAGTGCTGTGCATAGCATATTTCATAGTGAATTCATGGATTCTTGTTACTGTAGTGCATTCTGTATATTCTAGCAACAATATTTGGTTTGAAATACCAAAAACATTTCTCCTTAATCACAGTATTGGTTTTTACATAATTACATAATTAGTGCAATATTTTCAGACTGTTTATTAACCAATTTGTTCCACGCAAGTGTTTGAGAGTGTATAATGATTATGTAAATAATTGCGCATATTTTTATGCGAGTTAGTTAGTGCAGAAAATTATGAAAACAAAAGTTTGAGATTCGAACTTCCAAGTAACTTCAGGAAACCAGTAAATTTTATCCCATCTTTTCTCTTGTTACAACAGAAGTCATTTTGTCTAGTATAAATTGCATTAGTTCCTGAAGGGAGCTTCTATTTCTTATACAATTACAGATCCAAAAATTAAAAGAGAATCGAATAAGTTAATTTAAAGTTATTCATTTACTGTTCTGTATAACAATGCACTTGCCACAATGTAGCCCCACTGTGTGAAATCAGTTTTAGGGTATGGCATAAGATAGTTGCTGTTCATAAGCAGCTGAAAATTGCCCCAACTGCTGTCAAGCAATTGGATGTTGCTGTAAATGGGTTTGTTGTGAGGGTTACCACACCAAGAGACATGTATCAGAGATACCAAACGTACAAGTACTATCCTCTCCCATGGGCACTGTGTCCTCTACAGGATCTACGAGAGGCTCTATCATTACTAGTACACTTGACTGTCAGTGGCATATCAGTAGTAGACCCTGGGGCCAAGTACAAGGGAGGCAGGAACTGAGGAGAACTCAAGCTATTCTACTCCTCCTCTTAACCAATATGGTTGAAGTGCTGTAACCCACTGAAATGAAAATGAGCCAGTAAGACACCTGCAGTGTCCTGTGTCAAGAGGAAGCAAGTGCAAAACTGTCAGCAGTTTCAGCCTTCAGTGAATAATAGTACTTCTTCAGGAAACGTTAGCAAGGGACAGAAAAGATCATCCTGTACAATGCATGTATATAATTGAAGGCCTCATTGAAGTTGTTGAAGATGTTGCTCCAGCAGTCACTGAGAGATCAAAGTGCAAATAACTGCAGATTTCAGTGCACACTGGAACAAACACTGTCAGTCATCTGGACTCTGGGATCATACTTGGATCATTCCAACAACTGGAAGAGCAGTTTGGGAAGACCAGCCTTGCTCAAATAACTTTTACAAAGGTCACTATCTACAGAATTTTCTCCAGAACTTAAACTGCCTCCCAGGCTCTTGATTCTGAGTTGACTGAAAGGCTTGAACCAGGGACTTGGAAGATTCTGTGACAATATGGGTTATGATTTCCTTGAGTTGCACCACATAGCTGAGAACTGAACATTCTCTCTAAATTAATGAATAGTGCACTACACATAACAGGCTGATAACCAGGTAGCTGACTGTGTACAGAGTGCACACAAATGTCTTCCTTTCTTACTAGAGACCAAATGTCAAAGTGCTCCTAAAAAGTAGTAGAGCTCATACAATACTAGGAATACAAAATTGACTAAAACACAAAATTAGCAGCAGCAAGATTTTTATAATGAACGCATAGACTACGTCTAGCCTCAGCAGCCAGAGACAGTGGTAATGTGTGTGTGAGCTGTGTTTGTGTGAATGTGTGTGTGCAAGTAGTCTATTTCAGAAGAAGGCCCTGTGGTCAAAAGCTTACCTCTTTCTGTTGTGCCTGTCTGTGACTCAATATCTCCGCTTTATGGTGATTAGCAATCTATCCTTTTCATAATACTGTCATTAATTGAATCCTTCTGTAGACCACCAGTCTCCCCCCCCCAAACATAACCAAAAAAGATATAGAAAATCTTAGCTCGCTAGTACACATGTTCCCAGATCATACTGTCATCATTGGAGGATACTTTAACTATGCCACAATGAAGTATAATTATTATAGTTTTGTAAGCAGTACCAATGACAAAACATCCATTGAAATAATGCCAAATGTTAGCTCTGAAATCAACTTAAAACGGATAGCTCAATAACGCAGTCACAATGAAAATACATTACATCTAATGGTAGGAAATTCACCTAACCTCTTTGAGGATACCCATTTCAAAATTGGTTGTATCATCATTGATTACCAAGTATAAAACTCAGATAAAATGAGCAGATTGATTTACATGCCCCCTAAACTAGATAAAGAGTATGAAGTGTCATATCCTGACTTGAAATATTTAGCTTGGTCAGGAGTATGTAGAGAAAATATGCTGAAGATGTATAGTTGGCCAAATGTTGGATAGATACATGTCTAGAAGAAAAGTTCATGATGAGAGGGACTTTCTATTGCACACAATTTCTGTAAGGAAACTTCTAAAGAAACAGAAACTACTACTCGATACGCGTAAAACATAGCATAGGATATACACTGCTTGACAAAAGAAGTGAAGCACCCAGAAGACACGGTCCAAAGTCAACGTAACATTGTACACATGCACACCATCGGCTGGTATGTATGAAGACTGTTTAAAAAATTCCAGAACATTCGTAATTTTGCACCAATAAGGTGTTAGAGCAAAATGCGGTTGGCATCTTTGCACTTGCCTGTGTTTAATGTGTAACTCCTAGTAGTTTCATTGTTTTATGTCTGTTAGTTATTTTTCAGTGCTGTATTAAGTATAACATTGAGTTACACAGTGCACAAATTTCGAGATGGCAGAATTAAAGGAGCAACGCGTCTGCATGAAGTTTCGCATGAAACTTAAGAAAACCCTTACAGAGAAAGAACAAATGATGCAGGAATCTACAGTGATGAGTGCTTAAGCCATGCTTGGTGTTAGGAGTGGTTCACACAGATCAAAAATAGCGGAACGGAAGTTAAATATGCATTCAGGATGCCATTCGATGTCTACTGATGACGCTCGTGTCAAGAATGTCAACAAAACTGTGCGTGCCAATCGGGAACTAACTGTCCAAGAGATTGCAGAAGAACGTAACATGTCAGCTGGATCATGTGAGAAGGAAATGGCCTGAAATGTGGTGAGACAATTTATGGCTCTTGCACCATGATAACTCACCTGCACATTCATTGCTGTTGGTGCTTGACTACTGCACAAAAAACGAAATCATTGTGCTGTCACATCCTCCGTACTCTACGGACCTGGCCGCTGCAGACTTTTTTTATTTCCAAAGTTGAAAACCACATTGAAAGGACGAAGATCTGCAATGACAGATAAGTTAAAAGAAAACTCACAGATGGTGCTTCACGCAATCCAGCAAGGGGTGTACCAAGACTGCTTGCTACAGTGGAAATAGCACTGGGAGCCTGTTATAGCCACGAGCAACTGGCGAGTGGTGCATGGCAGATAATAGAGATGCAAAGCCGCCAGGTGGGGGAGCCACTGGAGGTATCACTAACAATGAACAAACAGGACAGATGAACAAGTAGGGGATGACAGACACTACGACCAATCACGACACAACACGAGGCGAGCAAGCAAGAACTGAGGTGATGAACAAGGCGAGACAACAACAATGCAGGAACACTCCAAACAATGACAGTATGTATCTCAACACAATAAAATGGAACGCAGTATGGCCAAGATACACACGTGAACTATAGCGAGTACCAGACTGCCGCGGCAGAAATGCATAGCCGCCTAAATACATAACCATGAGCAATGTGACTGGCCGCGGACTTCATGTGGTACAGACAGTGGCACACTCGCACGGCAAGGCTTGTGGCACATGTGTGCCCCAGAGCACAGAGATCCCTAGTGGGTATCCTGGTCCATACCCTCTGGCGCGCATTCAACTTCCACACCTTCCGACACTGGAGGAGCAGTGTATCAATTGCGAAGGGGAATATTTGCAAGAGGACCATGCACAATAAATGAAAGGTAAGTGTAGAAAAATTTTGTGGACAAAGTTCCAAATTTTTTGAACAGACCTCAATTCTCTGCGACAGGTAGGACAGCCACCTGAGATCATTATTGTTGTTTGTGTTTAGAGTAGTTACCAGGCCTGGTAGGATATACAAGGGGCATGAACAGTGTCACATGTTAAGTGATCACTGTGAAGGACATGGAGATACCAAATAAGGGGTCTCAGGGGAGGGGGGGGGGGCGCTCCATTTGGCTGGCTGGTCAAATTGAGCAATATTCAGATTTGGGGATTTAGATGTGACAGTGGCTCAATGTTGGACAGCATGGGAATGTTAATGAAAGCATACTCGCGGTCAAAGTTTTGGTCGACCTTGTCTGACAACCACAAGTGAGGATCGCCACAATATGCACCAAGCACATCATTACCACTTCTCATCTGTGCCTGCCATCTGGAAACAAGCAATAAACTCCCTGCAACATTCTGTGTCATCTCCCAACATTACTCGGAGCCTAGCAGTGCCCAGGCTAGGGAGTTAACATCTCATGTGTAGGGTATTGCTAACTCCACAACACAAACATCCACATGCATAGTGGTGCCATGGCAAGGAAGCATGGATACTGACAAATGGCATCACATTGTGTTGAGTCATGAATCTCAGTGCTCCACTACCCCAGATGAAAATAGTCAGTGAGAATGGCAGTGGTCTTGGGAGAGGCCCCCTTCTTCCAATGTTTTGGAGAGGCATAGCAGTGCTATGCCTGGCATCATGGTGTGGTGTCATGACTGGTAGTGGTTCAGGGTGCTCTGATAACACAAAGGTACACCATGAACATCCTGCATCCTCATGTATTATCTGTCAAGTAACAGTGTGTGGTGCCATTTACAACAGGTCAATGATCAACAACATCAGCATGTGTCTCTATGAACTGTCTGCATAATTTTAACATATTCCTGTGGCCAGAAAGATGCCCACATCTGTCCCTGGTAGAACACATGGGGTTTAGTCAGACATCATCTCCATCCCAGTGCACATATTCAGGATATCAAGGAACAGTTACTACAATTGTGAGCCAGTTTGTCTCAGGGGAAGATACAAGAGCTTTATCTCACCCTTCCCAACTGGATCAGTGTATGCATCCAGGCCAGATGAGCACCAATATCATTATCGTAAATGGGCTCATTCTGCCAAGTTATTTTTAAATTTGGCTCTAGATAGAGAGATGTCAAATGGAACACCTTCAGCTGCTGAAAGCCTAACAACTACTGCAGCAGAATCTTATCGAAAAACATCACACAAAATGCAAATAAATCCTGCTCAAATGTAAAGGCTGTCAGTGGCACCGAAGTTAGTGTCCAGACACTCATTAATGACACATAAATGGAAGTTGAGGGTAGTAAAGCAAAAGCAGAAGTGCTGTCCTCTGTTTTCAAATGTTCCTCTATAAAGAAAAATCCACAAGAACTGCCCCAGTTTAATTCTCACACCAAGGTAATGATGAGTGGTTGTAAGAAAAATCTGAAACCTCTAAAACTGAACAAAACTGCAGACTCTTCTGGAATTGCTGTGAGAGTCTCTACATAATTTGTGACTGAGTTAGCTGTTCTTCTAATCTTAATATGCTATAGAACACTGAAACAAAAACTGTGCCCTGTGGTTAGAAAAAAGTACAGTTTATACCTGTCTACATGAAATGTAGCAAATGTGATTCATGAAATTGCAATCCAATATATTTGACATTCATCCATTGTAGTAGCTTAGAGCATCTTCTGAGCATAGTCTAAAAAAAATGACTTTCTCCATGCCAAGCAGCATGAATTCTGAAAATGCTGGTCACATAAAATCCACCTCTTGTTTTTCTTATAAGACATAATGAAAACCAGGGATCAATGGAGCTAAGTAGATGCAGTATTTCCAAACTTTTGAAATGCATTTGATTTATTACACCACCAACATGATTTACCAGTACAGAGGATGCAGCATGGTATCTTGCCAGGAGAATCATTGACAAATGTCTAAGTAACTTTAAGAGTGCTTTAAGGAAGTTTGTTGTGTATTAGTGAGCTGGAAATAATAATAACATCAGACTTTCATAGATGATGTAGTTACCATAATGAAGCACTATAAAATAAAGCAGCATATATGTTCAGTCAGATTTCTGCATGTACGAGATTTGTCCAGAAAATACGTCTAAAAGTTGGATAATAACTTTATTTTACCATTATTCAGGTATTACAATATGGTCTCCTTCAAAGTACTCGCCCTGAGACACGATTGCTGAAAGTCTTCAGTTGTGATGTTGTTCAGTTGCCGTGTCGTTTCCGCCTTGATGGCTTCCACATCTCCCAAGTGCCGCCCCCGAAGCACCATTTTGCATTTTGGGAACATGAAGAAGTCAAACAGGGCTAAATCGGGTGAATATGGCAGGTGGTCTGTCACGGTGATTGAGCTTCAGGCCGAGAACTCGCTCACAACGAGCGACGTGAGAGCGGGCGCATTGTCGTGATGAAGGATCCACCTGCCCCCTTTTGCCAACTCCAGTCGAACTCGGGCCACACGAGCTCTGAGACATGTCAGAACTTCAATGTAAAAATTTTCGTTCACTCTCTGGATGGGAGGGACAAATTCCTTGTGAACAATGCCCCTAGAATCAAAGAAAACAATCAACATTGTCTTCACATTGGACCTTGATTTTCGCAACTTTTTTGTTCTCGGTTCTCCTGCTAGTTTCCATTCCTTGCTTTGAGATTTGAGCTCCACATTGAATTCGTAAAACTAGGACTCGTCTCCAGTGATGACTCGGTCGGGAAAGTCCCCTCGTTCCTCTGCTTCCAACCAATTCTCACAGCACTCAACCCTCTATGTTTTCTGTTCTGGCATCAAGAGCTTCGGTACAATTTTCGCACACAATTTCTTCATTTCAAGTTTTTATGTCAGGATTTCATGAACAATTGTTTTGGGGATTGACAGCTCGTCAGCAATCATTCTGACTGTCAATCTACGGTCTTTAAGAACACAAGCCCAAATTCGTTCAACATTTGCATTGGAACTCGATGTCGATGGGCATCCCGGGCAAGGGTCATCGTTCACTTCTTCTCGGCCATCCCGGAACCTTTTTAACCACTTGTTCATGGTTGGTTCCTTCAGAGAAATGTCTCCGTAAACCTGTTTCAAACACTCAAAAATCTCACGGCCATTCTTGCCTAGCTTTGCAAGAAACTTGATGTTGATGCTCTGTTCCTCAATCAGAGAGAGCTCCATGCCGACAGCAGGTGAAAAAAGGTACCTGTCAACAAGCTGCCACACACTCCCACCTTCACGCAGAGTAATCTGACACGAACTGAGCGTTGATGGGATTGATTACAGCAGTAGTTCCACCTGGCGGTGACTGCAACTGGTAACATAAAGACATTATTCAACTTTCATACGTATTTTCTGGACAAACCTTATATGTTCAGTCAGATCTTGATTTGTGCAAAATTGGGAATTTTCTTCAAAAATGTACTGAAATATGAAACTGCAGACTTCACAAAACATAGTATCCTACGACAACAATGTTAATGCGATGTAGAACCTGACCTCTCAGGTTTACTTCCACCAGTACCTCTCCCCTACTTTCAACGTTTCACACAAGTACTTCTGCATACACTGCTGGATGAGCATTCCTGGAAGAAAGCTGCAGCAAATAGTGTGCTGTTTTGAAGCTTCCTAGTATATTAAAACTGTATGATAGACCTAGACTGAGACCTGCAACCTTGCCTATCTTATGACTGAACTATCCAGACATGACTCACAACAAGTTTGTACTTACTTTACAATTAACAAAATGTAGGAAGAATCCTTTATCCTCACTAGTTAAATACTGAATAGGCTTATTAATAAATACTGGTATGTTCCCATTATGCTCCTGCTAAGCTATTTGACCGCATAAATAGAAAAGTTGATAAGACTGTAAATAGTCAACGTATTGCATTACTGGTATTCCATGTTACTGTCAGAGTCTTCCATGTTACTGTCAGAGTCTCTGGCCAATTTAACAGTCATGACAAAACAAAGACTAGAAGAAAGGCCTAATAGAACATATCTTCACTAATAACTTACTCTTCATCTTCCTGGCTTACATAAATTACCTGCCAAAATTTTGAAACTGCAGGACAAAAAGCATAAAGCCTGCATAAAAAGCATAACGAATCACGAACTCTGTTCATCTCTCACATCAATGCTGCATCACATTCTGATATTACAGCCTCTGACTTCTTTAGACTACTCTCTGAATAAAGTATTCAGTTTTGATGGCAACTCAGAACTCGATGTAGACTTTGCTATCTTTCTTAGGTCATATATTAACCTAATCATTGATGGATTATCTAAGACGGGGCTTGCTCAGAGTAATGTGTAATGTCTGTGTCTTTGTGCATTTTCAATAATTACTGTGTGCTCCTGCACACAAGTAGTGAATAAACCTATTTTACATAAGGAGATAAAATATATTAAATACTTGTTAAATTTAAACTATATATGGGAGTGTCATGAAATGAAATTTTTAGCCTCACCTATGACATGAGGTTCACACACAGGAATAAAGAACATATTACATTTGCCATGTTTCATTAATCAGTACACAACAAAGAAAAAAATGCCTCCTTAAAATGAGGATATTTAAAAAAAATAGATAGAATCTGTTACACTCACTGGCAGCTTCCATTAAGAAGATCACACTGTTGATTTCCCTCAATAACTCCAAGAACATCACAACTGCAGTCTTCACATCCAATAATTGGATCAAATCCATATGTGTATGGGATGCACTGATCACATTTTTCTCCAGTAACTCTAGGTGGACATATACACTCACCTGAAAAGTTCATTAGTTTGGTTAAGGCATTTACAACAGAAATTTGCCAAGAATCACAAGTAACAAGATACAAAAATATTGATGGAGATGAATATGAGCTGAAAAAAAGTCTGCAAAGATTATTTGAACTGAATAGTGAGCTCAATAACCATGCATACTGTCTTATTTAACAGAACTATTGTAACATGTTATTTTATACAGTCACAGCATAGCAATTAATTGTAAATATAAAAACCAGCTAGAGAAAAAAGCACCTGTAATAAAGAAAAAAACGGACTAGACTTGAATAATTAGTCAACAGAAGTATATATGAAATAATGTAAACACTTGAATATGTTTTTATTATTTGTCTCCATCCTAAATAGTTATGAAACTTGTAACTATGGTAGCCTAAAAAACTCCATACAAAAGGGTGAAAAATAAAAGTCCCTTGTTCCACTGTTGCTGCTGGCATGAATGACCCTACTGCTGATAACATACATTTGTCAAGAAGAAGAGCCACTAGCCCTCACGTAATTAAAACTCAACATTTTACATCATCTTAAGCTTCATACAACTCTCAACAAGAACACAGAGTCACAAAAATCTACAAAAATTGCAACAGCTATGAAATTTAGAATACAAACCTAGGTATACAGGGCGGTCCATTGAACATGACCGGGCCAAATATCTCACGAAATAAGCATCAAAAGAAAAAACTACAAAGAACGAAACTTGTCTAGCTTAAAGGGGGAAACCAGATGGAGCTATGGTTGGCCCGCTAGATGGCGCTGCCATAGGTCAAACGGATATCAACTCCATTTTTTAAAATAGGAACCCCCAATTTTATTGCATATTCGTGTCGTACGTAAATAAATATGAATGTTTTAGTTGGACCACTTTTTTTGCTTTGTGATACATAGTGCTGTAATAGTCACAAACATATGGCTCACAATTTTAGACGAACAGTTGGTAACAGGTAGGTTTTTTAAATTAAAATACAGAGCGTGGGTATGTTTGAACATTTTATTTCAGTTGTTCCAATGTGATACATGTATCTTTGTGAACTTTTTGTTTCTGAGAACGCATGCTGTTACAGCATGATTACCTGTAAATACCATATTAATGCAATAAATGCTCAAAATGATGTCCGTCAACCTCAATGCATTTGGCAGTACATGTAATGACATTCCTCTCAACAGTGAGTAGTTCACCTTCCGTAATGTTTGCACATGTATTGACAATGCGCTGATGCATGTTGTCAGGCGTTGTCAGTGGATCACGATAGTAAATATCCTTCAACTTTCCCCACAGAAAGAAATCCAGGGACGTCAGATCTGATAAGCGTGCGGGCCATAGTATGGGGCATTGACGACCAATCCACCTGTCATGAAATGTGCTATTCAATATCGCTTCAACTGCACGCGAGCTATGTGCAAACCATCCTTCATGTTGGAAGTACATCGCCATTCTGTCATGCAGTGAAACATCTTGTAGTAACATTGGTAGAACATTACGAAGGAAATCAGCATACATTGCACCATTTAGATTGCCGTCGATAAAATGGGGGCCAATTATCCTTCCTCCCATAATGCCACACCATACATTAACCCGCCAAGATCACTGATGTTCCACTTGTCGCAGCCATCATGGATTTTCCGTTGCCCAATAGTGCATATTATGCCGGTTTACGTTACTGCTGTTGGTGAATGACGCTTCGTAGCTAAATAGAACGCATGCAAAAAATCTGTCATCGTCCTGTAATTTCTCTTGTGCCCAGTGGCAGAACTGTACATGACATTCAAAGTCGTTGCCATGCAAATTCTGGTACATAGGAATATGGTACGGGTGCAATCGATGTTGATGTAGCATTCTCAACGCCGATGTTTTTGAGATTCCCGATTCCTGCACAATTTGTCTGCTACTGATGCACGTATTAGCCATGACAGCAGCTGAAACACCTACTTGGGCATCATCATTTGTTGCAGGTCGTGGTTGACATTTCACATGTGGCTGAACGCTTCCTGTTTCGTTAAATAACGTAACTATCCAGCGAACGGTCCAGACTCTTGGATGATGTCATCCAGGATACCAAACAGCATACATAGCACAGGCCCACTAGGCAGTTTGATCACAATAGCCATACATCAACACGATATCTACCTTTTCCGCAATTGGTAAACGGTTCATTTTAACATGGGTAATGTATCATGAAGCAAATACCGTCTGCACTGGCGGAACGTTACGTGATACCACGTACTTATACATTTGTGACTGTTACAGCGCTATCTATCACAAAGCGAAAAAAGTGGTCCAACTAAAACATTCATATTTCTTTACGTACTACACGAATATGCAATAAAAACCGGAGGTTCCTAATTAAAAAAATGCAGCTGATATCCGTTTGACCTATGGCAGCACCATCTAGCGGGCCAACCATAGCGCCATCTGGTTTCCCCTTCAAGCTAGAGGAGTTTTGATCCTTGTAGTTTTTTTGTTTGATGCTTATTTTGTGAGATATTTGGCCCAGTCACCATCTATGGACTACCCTGTATATAAAAAACAGTACCAACAAAAAGTAATTTGATTAGAGAGAAATGGCTTATGTGCACCACTGGCAATGCTGTCTCTTATGTTACCTGGAAGATCTGTGTTACACCAACACTGCTGTGACTGTGATATGTGTGTGATCTTTGGATAGGCGTTCATCATACCCAGCATCAAGTGGGTACCAGACCAAACAATGTGCCCACAACGTGGAATGACTGCTGTCATACTTACCAGGCCCTAACAAAATGCATAGCTCCAACTAGATTATTGACTCAAAAGTGTGGCACATAAAAGAGCATGGGCCTGTCGCTATTGATAGTTCAGTGCTGTTAACTGTAGACCAGAATGGTGGCACGCTAACCACTGAATTGCTTTAATTGTCCAGAAACTACAAATTCATCAAGTATGTGAATAGTACTACTGGAATACCGTTTGGCAACATCCAATACTTTGAATAAGTCTCATTTTAATCCACCAAACCACAGTCGCATTGAGTTGCTATTGAGTTAACACCAATCTGTAAGTTTCACTTTTGAGCAGTTTAATGGACATATACCAACTGCAGTTACTAGGGGACCAATGAATACTGTAAGAAACCTCAACTTTTACATCTTGGGCAAGCAATTTGATCAAGATGATGTCAGAGCTCAGACAAACCCAACAGAACTACAAATTAAGGCAGTCCACTTCATGTATGATAAATCATGCAACTGACCTTTACTACATTTAGCTTAATATAAAATAGTTAAAACAAACCTGGGAGTTCAATTATTTAATCCACTTCCTTAAAAAACAAAACTATCTTGTTGAAGACTTTCAGAAATATGATTCACAACATTAAAAAGCCAGTTTATACAACTGAAAAATTATTTACTTACAGTGATGATTTTGATTTGTCATATACAAATCAATGTTGTTTACTGTCTTTACTACTGTGTTTTGCTTTTACCTTGCTTGTATTGTTTGAACTACACTAAGTTACTTTGCTCAACCTATGGTAATACAATGCTTAAAGATTGATGAGTAAATTAACATTATCCTCCCACTTCCCTAGTTTGTTCATCTTTAAAGTAATTCCCCTATTTATTCCCTCTCTTGCACTTCCAATGAATGAGGTGTCTATAATTTTATGGATATTATCCAGGGAGCATCCCTTTCACTTTTTCTTATTACTAACTCTCAACTGATGACAAATTGCTGCCCTCTGATTAATTATCTCCTAAATAGAAAGTAACTATCATGCACTTGTTCTAAAAGAAGATAAACAAATGAAACTATATGATTCCAGAAACCTTTCCAAGTCTGAAACATCTATGACATATGTATGCAGGTTGAAGAAAAAAATGAAGATTAGTTCCAAGGCTAGGATTTGAACCCAGGTCTCGTTGCTTACTTGGCAGCTGTACTAACCACTATGCCGTCCTGGCACAGGATCCCCCATTTCGTTCGATGCTGAGGTTCTATTCCAATACAGCTGGAGAGCCTCTGCAATGCTGTTCGAGTTTATGGGAAAACAAAACGGGCTGAGATGTGAATGGGAATTTGGACCGAGGAGGGAGGCGTGCTAGTGGAGTCTATGCAACTGTGCAGAGCCACTGTGCAAAGCAGGTGCATTGTTTAGCTCATCTGCCTAGTGAGCAGGTAACCTGGGTTTGAATCCTGCCCTTGGTGCAAATTTTCACTTGCACTTCAGTCAACATATATACATCAAGGAAGATAAAGTTGTAGTCATATGAAGTCACCATGAAAAAAAATCTAACAATGATATTACAAATCAACAATCCCCTCTTTTACAAAGTACGGTATTACTATATTTTTATGATATTCCGGATGATTCCAGTTTTTTCATTCTAATCCTTGCTTGTAATGAAACAATCTTCCTGTTTACATGTTCTGTCATTTTTCTTCTTTCACATCCAAAAGCTCATTAAGCACAATTTACACTTAAATTGTTTTATCAACAATCTAAGACCACAATTTCAAGACTAGTTTTCTTCCCTGTACTTATACTTGTGGTCTTTCTTTTCCAGACTGCAAACCTACTTGAAGAATTTCAGAAGCTTACCTGTAAATGTTTCACATAAAGCAGTAGAAGGGCAGTCACATGGTCTGCAGTCTGGGAAACCAAAAAATCCAGTCTTACACAAATCACAATTTCTGCCAATCACATTAGGTTTGCACGTGCACTGCCCACCAAATTTTTCACACTCAAAACTGAGTGATCCTTCAACATTACAGGAACATGGCAGAGCACCATTGTTGTACTCAGTTGTGATTGAAAACACAGCATCACGACAGAAACCTGTAAACAGAAACATGAAAGTTTGAGAAACTTCTGAGGAATATTTGTTTGGCAGAAAAAAATTAATTCTCTTTATTATAATAAAGATAGTTGTAGAAATAACTCCATATTTTGAAGCCCAACATACACCAATAAAATATGTTCCATATAAAATTACTTCATTCATGAAAAGCACACATGGTACATTTTTATCCAAACATCTTTTAAAGATAACAACACGTATTTCTCACCTTTATCAGTGACATATTTTTGAAGACATTTATACACTTACGGGAAATAATAACACAAAATAAAGACAGAACACTGCAAAACAAATGTGCAAATTACATATGGATAGTTGATTCTTGTTTGTGAACTGTAATAGGAATATTTTACAACAGCTGCTGATAAACATACTACATTATAGCTTTTGCAGTTATCTAATCTCATTCCCCATCACCACATCAATCCATATCACATTTGACATCACTTCACCTCACGCAATCCATAAAACCACTATGTTTTCTACAATAAGAGCTGAGCACCAATTAAGTAAAACATATTAGATATACTATGGCAACTCCACATTCCATTCTTGTTCTTTAATTTTTCAAACAATGGAAAATCCAGGATGGAATACTAACATTATGGAAAAAATCAAACAACGGAAAATCCAGGATGGAATGTAACAATATTATTGAAAGGAATGTGGTTTTAGTTACCTGAGACTGCAGTCATGTGTGTGAGTTGCGTTTGTGTGTGTGTGTGTGTGTGTGTGTGTTTGTGTGTGTGTGATCTATTGTTGACGTAGGCCTTAATGGCTGAAAGCTTTATTTGTGACAGTATTTTTGTTGTGCCTATCTGCGACTCAGTATCTCTGCTATATGGTGAGTAGCAACTTTCGTTTTCATAATATTGTAACAATATGGAAAGGATACATTGCTACTCACCACATAGAGGAGGTGTTGAGTCACAGACAGATACAACAAAATAGAATGCTAGAAATATTTCAGCTTTCAGGCACTCCTTCTTCAGAAATAGAAAACTCACATGTGGACAACTCACATACACATTGACACTGTCTCTGGGCCGTAAGGCCTGACTGTGACTGTATCTGATGTGTGCAGCAGTTTAGCTGGGAAGGGTAGTGAGTGGGTGGGGGGGTGAAGAAGAGCCATGGGGTGGGGAGAGGGGGGACAACAGGGTACTGCTGACAGAACACACTAGTGCTGCCTGTGGGAGAGTGCAGCATTGTGGTGGGAACAGGATAGGGCTGTTTGGCCAAGCAACAGGAGGCTGTTCCAGGGATGGGAGTGGGGGATGGAAGACATGGGTAGGGCTAGAGTGGGAGTGGAGATGGGGTTAGGCAAGTGAAGGACATGGAGTAGCGAAAGTGTTAATTAGCTGATTGCTTAAGTAACACTAATTTGTTAATTATAATATTAACATTTAATTTATTTATTCATAATTTTTTAATTATTTGATAGTTCCAAGTTGGCATAAATAGACTTTATGTTTCAAACATCTTCAGGGAAAACAAACTATCATTGATTCACAAAGGTTCACTAATTGCTCCAAACAAAGCAGTCAGATGTATGGCAGATATTTATAAAGGCAATAGAAAGAAAGAGGGTATAAGAAAAAGTACATTTCCTTTTCTTGCAAGTTTGCAGTTAGAGACAAGCTACTAAAACTTCATAACTCTTGAGCTGTACCTTCTGTATTGGTATCCATGTAGAAATGATTATGTCCACATTGCTTGATAAATGCGCCAGTGTGATCTATAGGTTCTTCTTCAAGAATTTCCTCTGTGAACTGGTCAACTGGTACCAAAAGTACATAATCCAGCCACACACTTTTCTTATCAGTCGTGTGTGAGTTGCATTTGTGTGTGTGTGTGTGTGTGTGTGTGTGTGTGTGTGTGTGATCTATTGTTAACGAAGGCCTTAATGGCTGAAAGCTTTATTTGTGACAGTCTTTTTGTTGTGCCTATCTGCGACTCAGCTTCTCTGCTATATGGTGAGTAGCAACTTTCGTTTTCATAATATTGTAACAATATGGAAAGGATACATTGCTACTCACCACATAGAGGAGGCATTGAGTCACAAACAAATACAACAAAAAAGAATGCTAGAAATATTTCAGCTTTCAGGCACTCTTTCTTCAGAAATAGAAAACTCACATGTGGACAACTTACATACACATTGACAGTGACAGTGTCTCTGGGCACTAAGGCCTGATTGTGACTGTATCTGATGTGAGCAGTAGTTTAGCTGGGAAGGGTAGTGGGGGGGGGGGAGGGGGGGGGTTGAAGAAGAGCCATGGTGTGAGGAGAGGGGGGGGGGGGGGAGGACAACAAGGTAGTGCTGACAGAACACACTAGTGCTGCCAGTGGGAGAGTGCAGCAATGGGGTGGGAACAGGATAGGGCTGTTTGGCCAAGCATCAGGAGGCTGTTCCATGTATGGGAGTGGGGGATGGAAGACATGTGTAGAGCTGGAGTGGGAATGGAGATGGAGATAGGCAGGTGAAGGACATGGAGTAGTGAATGAGTTAATTAGCTGATTGCTTAATTAACACTAATTTATTAATTATAACATTAATATTAAATTTATTTATTCATAATTTTTTTAATTATTTGATAGTTCCAAGTTGGCATAAATAGACCCTACGTTTCAAACATCTTCAGGGAAAACAAACTACCATTGATTCACAAAGGTTCACTAATTGCACCAAACAAAGTGATCAGATGTACGGCAGATATTTATAAAGGCAATAGAAAGAAAGAGGGTATAAGAAAAAGTACTTTTGCTTTTCTTGCATGTTTGCAGTTAGAGACAAGCTACTAAAACTTCAGAGCTCTTGGGTTGTACCTTCTGTATTGGTATCCATGTAGAAATGATTATGGCCACATTGCTTGATAAATGCACCAGTGTGATCTATAGGTTCTTCCTCAAGAATTTCCTCTGTGAACTGGTCAGCTGGTACCAAAAGTACATAATCCAGCCATACACTTTTCTTATCAGGAGCCTGAAACATAAATATCATTGAGTTGTATGTTAACAATTGTTCCAAAACAAGGTTTTGTAAATCTGTATCAAAATATTTCAGATGGCTGTTTATGGCAATAAAAATTATTTGTAATAAAATCCAGGTTCAGGACGGCATCAACATAAAATAGTGTTAGCTTAATTCTTAATGTCACAGACCAAAGCAAACTTTCAGAGGTGAAGATGGAAAAAAGAACGGATGAGGAAATAGAAGTCAGAGTTTAAAAAAGAGCACCCTCATGCTGATATATGATGGGTGAGGAAAACTGTACCATTACTAAGCAACTGAAGTAAAGTCACCAACATAATGAGTGCTAAAAAAGTTGTGCTGTTAGGTATCAGACAGTAACGGTACAAATATACAGATATGGTAATACACACTTCGGTCACCAATACTTTCTGAGTGAGTATAAAATCTGTCCAGGGTTTACAGTGATCTATACTTGGTTCCTTTATCTGATCTTTTATTTATCTTCTATCTAAATGCTTTTTTCTGCCAAAATGAGGGTGGGGAGGGGAAAGGCTCATAGTGGAGTTCTGGAAGCTTGAAAATATGTCATTTGTCTCATTCTAAACACAAATCTGATTTGTTGTGGAATACGTGCAAGAATAATGTAACATGGGGCCCACAAGTGATGTCAGAACATGCTACAAATTTCCTGGTGTAGTACTAATACTTTCAATTAAAAAGAAAATGACTGATCTGCAAACAAGGTAACTGATAAATGCTATTGAAACTTTTTATACAGTTTCCAGATGTGTAACACAAATGTAGTCAAGAAGTTAAATGTGTAGGATATGAACATATGAACTCAGTCTTGCACAATGACTAAGTCTTTTATTTACTTTTCAAATTTTCTGCCATAATTTGGGGTAATAGGATTTAATTTTGCTATTATTTACTTAAGAGTAAGAAGACAAAAGACATTTGATCTCCCTGGGGCTTTACTGCCAATTTATATTCATACGGTGCTGAAAGTGTGAAATGAATAATTCCAAGATTAGGAATATGGTTGTTTGTATTGTTTATTCTAATACTAAGACCGAAAAAAAATAATTACAGAATACAACCTATTTCTTAAAAAAGGATAATGGATCTATTAATACATCATCATCTGCTGAAGGCAAAACTTCACTGTTATAACCATCCACCCCCATCTCTTACCAATTGTACCATTGGACTGTAGCTTCTGGTCCATTAATGACACTTTGAAGTATGGATCTCATCGGACTTCCTCATGGCTCTCTTTCTGAATGTTCAAGGGTGTTCATTATGAAATTACTATGTGAAATTAAGGCTCACATTATTTTACTCATTTTATGTATGGTAATGATCAATTTATTATTTTTTCATTTGCTTAATATCTTTTATTTATATCCAGGATGTTTTTTGTAACTCTTCGCCATATCCATGACTCAACTTTTTGTAACTGTTTCCTTCCCTGTTTCTGAAGTATCACAATTCACAACCACAGCTTAAAATACTCCACATAAAGTCTTGATATTATTATTATTATTATTATTATTATTATTATTTCCATAATACCAAAGTTTATTGATAACAAATTAAAAATTTTTCTTAAGACATTTCTTCTTATTCCTATATTATCACAGTTTGTTGGTAACAAATTAAATATCTTTCTGAAGTGGAATGTAAGTAATGGAAGGAGCAAAGGAAACAAATCACAATACAGCTGAATTATTGAATAGCCAACAATAAATTATGTTGAAATATTGCTATGTTTGTCTCTATGTTCTTCAAACGAAACTAATATAGAGTACACATACACACACATATGCAACCACACTCATGGCTACAGTAACCCACACAAGCACATGCATGGCTACATTATCCCAGCCAACTGCAGATTATGCTGCAGTGCTGGTGCAATGCAATCAGATGGGATAATTGAGCCATGCAGGTGCATTTATGCGTATGTGTATTTTGTAATAGTATTTCTGAAAAAGGACATCGTCTGAAAGCCTTGCAATATTTTCAGTCTTGTTTATATGCCTATTGAACATTCAACACCTTAACTGTACTATGAGTCGTTATGTTTATGTTTTACATTATTTAGACTTTTTATATAATCAGTTATTGTACTACTCAAGTAGAAAAGATCAGTTACTAAAAACAAAACAAAAATGATGACATCAGAGAAAATTCTTAACAGGCAGTCTCCAAATTTTCTTACATTTAGAATACTCAAGTCATTCAAAACAGAAACTATAATTACATACTAACCTTAAAAGTGAGAATATAGTTCTCAGTTAACTGAAAATTGGTGTTCTGATCTGACTGTCTAATTACAGAACGACACCCTGAGTTGGATGGGCAGTGCTGAACAGGCAGCTTAGCTTCATAAAACTGACCATTGTGTACCACAACATCTAAATCAAATGCTGAAAACGAAAATTTACATAAAAGCAATAACGTTGAGGCACATACTTCATCAATGTACAACCTCAAAACTTCCTAAATGTATTACAACTAATTACCTGGGTGATCTGGTTGATAGTATCTCACAACAAAAACATATGAACCAGGGCTTGGCACCTTATGCATCACATCAATCATTGGATCTGAATGATCTAAATAGATAAGCTGTGTACTGTTGTCAAATAGACGTGGCACTTCCTTGGCAACACGTTGTTCGTTGCCTGTCTCAAATTCAACCTATAAAATACACTGTTAATGTAGTTAACACTTAAATACAAAAGAGTAGAAATTAGGGAAAAGAAATACTGCCTTACACTACATAATCTAAAACACAGTAAGAAAAGAATGTGAGTACCTTCTTTGAGTTTGGTGGTCTGTGAAACAATGCTTGAACACAATTTCCATCTTTTCTGACACATGCTGGCTTAGGCTGCTGATAATCCACAGACCATTCCTCAAAAGGTATAGCAACAACAGAGTCTAGTGCAATATTTGTGTCATTCCTGCCCTGGAAATTAAAAAAAGAAAAAACAAAAATTACTTCTATTCTAAAAAATATGATGACAGAATTAACTGTTATACATAAAATGAAATGCTCTGTAGAAATATGAGAAACTAGTGTGGGTTTTCAAAGGAAGACATGGAAAATTGTTCAGATAACAGACAAACTATCCAGTAAAACTATATGTAGTCTTAGTAGAAACTATTTATACTTTTCCTTTGAAATAAATACTAAGAACTGGCCTCAGTGATAATTGACATCCTTCACTTTTATCAAAGCTCTAATCACAGCAGCAAGATTTCTTATTATTTGTCATGAAAAGTGGATTCATTTATTTCTTGAGGGAGGCTGAAAGAGTGATCATTCTGGGGACCATTCCCACATAGGTTTAATTCTGTGTTCTTATTCACTCTTAAGGTGTTTAAGGAATTAATATAAAAGCTTTTCTGCAATGTTGTTTCTCATAAACCTTACTTTGGAGAAGGCTGCAGTGATGTGTTGAAAAAAGTAGTTGGCATCACTATAGTGAATTTTAGACAGTGGGCATCATGCAGGCATTGAACTTTAAAATCAAATGCACTTATATTAAATTGCACTATGAATACTACATGTACCAATTCATTGGGTAACTGGTAAACACTTCCCAGTTTAGTGCAGGACTCTAACCAATTGCTTGAGAGATACTCAAACAGTGAAACACTGCCCTGTTGATATACCACTGTCAGCGGCTGTGACTTTGACAGTACACTTTCTACACAGCTACAAGAAGGTAATCAAAGCACTTACTTGTCATGAGACAGCAGAAAACATCTGCTAGGAAGTCCCAGCCACTGGTTTGTAGAGATGTAAGTATGTCGGTACAGGGTGCATGCGGCTTAAGAAGGGGTTATTTAAGTTAATATGAGCCTGGTTTTATTAAAGTAAATGGACAAAAAAGATGATGTCCAAGACTGTAATATTATTATGGGCAGATAAATGTTATTACTGTTATTAAAGCAATCTGATGACTTGTAACCACTGTTGAACAGTGCCACATGATCCAAGAAAATGGGTCTGATCAAACAGCTGCATATAACTTAAATATGGTCTTCCTCTTAGTAAAGTATCCTCATACTTTAAACTTGCTACAAACCACTGCCTGGGATGTTCTGCTGTTATCCCACTTCCTAGAGTTATTTAATGCATTATTTTGCTGTTTAAAGTGGTATATCATGCACCCAACATGTTATATGCCTTGCCCTACAAGCCATGAACCATGCTGAAAGGGGATGGCTTGTGTGCCACAACAACACAGACAACTGTAACATAGGGGCAATCACAATGGAAGGATACCTGTGGTAAGGCCAGACAAACCCTTGGTTTCTGAAGAGAGGGCAGAAATCTCTTCAATAGTTACAGGGCCAATGGTCTGGATTATTGATTGATCTGATCTTATAACATTAGCTGAAATGGCATCGCTGTGCTAGTACTGCAAACGACTGGAAGCAAGGAGAAACTACACCCAATACTTTTCTTCCTCTGAAGATAAGCAGCTCTACTGGATGACATGATGATGTCATCCTCTTGGGCAAAATATTCTGGAGGCAGAATAGTCCCCCTTTCGGATCTCCGGAAGGGCTACTCAGGAGGATGTGATCAGGAAAAATGAAACTGGCATTCCATGGGTCAGACTGAAGAATGTTGGATCACTTAATCAGGTAGAAAGGTTAGAGAACTTAGAAATGGAAATTGATAGTCTGAAGGTAGACACAGCGAGACTTAGTAAAGTGAGGTGGCAGGAAGAACAGGACTTCTAACCAGGTCAGTACATAGTTATCAACACAAAATCAAATAGTCAAATAGGGGCAGTACAGGATAGGCCTACTAATGAATAAGAAAATAGGGATACAGAATTATGAAGAGCATTGTGAACACATTACTATACGCACACAAAGGCAACATTCATCACAATACTACCTCCACAGATAATAAAGAGATTGAAAGAACATATGATTAGATAAAAGAAATTATTCAGGTAGTTAGGGAAATGGAAATTTTCTTGTGACGGATGACTGGAATTCAACAGTAGGGATAGGAAGAGAAGAAAGAACAATAGGTGAACATGGACTGAGGGAAAGGAATGAGAGAGGGAGTCATCTTGTAGAATTCTGCACAGAGTTTAATTTAATCATCACTAACCCTAGCTTTATGGGTCATGAAAGAAGGGTGTATACATGGAAGAGATCTGATAACACTGGAAGGTTAGAGATTGATTACATAATGGGAAGATAAGAGATTCTGAAGCCATATTTTAAACTATAAGTCAGTGAACTCATGACCTTAATTTATTTGTTATGAACTGCAGACAAGTCTGAAGACATTTCAAAAATGAAGGAAATGAAGGAGAAGTGAACTGAATAAATTAGAGGGACCAAAAATTATTGGAAGTTTCAGAGGGAGTATTATGGAACATTGAACTGAAACAGAGGAAAGGAAGACAATAGAAGATGAATGGGTACTTCTGAGAGATGAAATAGGAAATCAGCAGAGAATCACATAAGCCTAGTAGCAATTCCTGGGTAATAAGAAGATAGTGAATTTAACTAATGAAAGGGTAAAAGACAAAAATGCAGCAAATGAAGCAGACAAAAGGGAATACAGGTGTCTAAAAAATGAGACTGACACAAAATGCAAAAACGGCTAAGCAAAAGGACCTTTGCAGAAAACTAAAGCAACTTTCTTGAATATCAATAGCTCAGATGACAAGCTAGTATTGAGCAAAATAGGGAAAGGCATGCATTTGTTTTGTGCTGGACTGGTAGCAATAGAGTTATCTCTAGCCAAATGGTAAAGTTGGAATTGGAAGGGCTCATCCCGGACTAGACTGTTATTTGCATTCTATTACATTATATATTTTAGGATCGGATGTTCCAGTAAAAGTTGAGACCTTTGAACAGTCAGTGTGGTGGCACTGAGCTATAAGCAACACAATAGCAGAAGTAGTTGCAGTGTAATTATTACTGTTGTGCATAGGTGGACTTTTGACAGAGACTACAGTATAAATGATACCACAGGGTAAATGCTGCTTTCATACTGTCAAGTCTGGGCTACGATGTTTTTGTGTGATTTGCAAGAACTGCTGTGTTATGTGTTCACACTGTTGCCAATAACTGCCACAGTCATAACAGACCACTGCTGACCACATCGCTGCCCAGCAGTGTTGCTGTTTTTTCACAGTGCCAAGGCAATCAAGTGCCATGTCACTATAGGAGTGTTTCTGTCTGTTCAATGTGTGGCCACCTGTAAGTGCCACAGCCAAGCCATGCTGCAGTACCCAACAGTTTACTGTTCCATAGCATCAAGCAACATATTTGAGATAAGTAACAGCAACAGTTGCTCAGTTCCTATTTCTGTTTTGAATCATGAGCCATGGCCAACGAAATTGACAAGGCGCAAAGCGATTGTGGGTCAGAAGCACGAACGATTCAAGTAATTGTAAAATAAGAGAAGAAACAGGTTGGGTGCCAGGTAGTCAACTCTCTATACTGTTTGATAAATTGAGTAAGAAGTTAGAAATGATGGATTCCATGACATGGAACATAGATTCAAAAATTGAGAGAATAAAATCTGAGATAGTGGGAGAGGTGGATTCCAAAATAGGGACTATGTAATATGTGTTAGTTAGGGAGTTGGAATCAAAACTTAGTGATTAAATTTGGAAATATTATCAATACAAAATTTGAGGAATTAAAAACAGAGCTTGGGGATAAAATAATTGTTTTGAGTAGGATATGGGATGTGTTATCAAAATCTGATGTACTAAAGGGGAATAATTGTTGTCATAAAACTGTGGATAGTGATCTTCATTATGATAAATCAGAACACACTGAGGAAAAAGTAAATGAAATTGAAATCAGTCATGGGGAATCGGAATCGAAAATTTATGAAGAAGCAGCTGTAGTCTGTGACCAACCAGATTACACTGAGGATAGAGTAATTAAAATTAAAGTTAACATTGAGGATGAAATTAAAATTTACAAAGAGGAGTTACTCTGAAATAATAAATATAGAAGAGGGGATGATGATTAATGTGAAAACTGTGGTTAGTGATTTTGGGCTTACTGAGCACAAGTGCAGGGCAGTGTAAAATATAAATGGCAAACAGAGGCAGAATTAAATTGTATGGATGTAAATGGGTGTAAGAAGGACATTAAATATAACAATTCAAGATTAAAAAAGAATGTAGGCATTACTGAAAGAGAAAGATTCGGTTTAAGAAAAGTAGTGTTTGATGAAGTAGATGAGGAAATAATTTCATCTGTGGAACTTGCCAAGGGACATGGGAGGTATAATTGTATTGAGTTGTTTAATGATGGGAAAATGCTGGATTTAAGAAAAGATATGTTAAGTATAGGGGCTGAGCAAGGAAATTTGTTAACAGAATCTGCCAGGGGGCATGGAATGTGTGTATGTGATGAGTTATGCAGGGGAGAGAGCAAATTTGATGCTGTAAGTTTCTTGACAGTTGGCTGGAAGAATTTTAAATAATACAGATGCTTTGGCAATGCTGAAGAAGAAAAGAGGGAGATTTGTATATGACAGAAGAAGTCCATTACAGGGAAAGGAGAAACTGTGGAAAAACAGGGATGTGTCTGAGGAATGGGAGTCTATACAATGTACATAGTGGCTGTACAAAAATTAATGCAATTTGTTTTTATTCCATTAAACTGTATAGTACATGTAATTAGGATGGAATGATGGTTAGAACAACCTGGGAGCCACATTTGTGAGTACCAACACCTTTGCTGCTTGGAACACTGCCCTTAAATGTCTCACAACCCCATTATTATTGTGACGTATTTTCATGGGCATGGTTAATTATCATTGGCACAGACAACAGACAGCTCACCTACAGTTTTATATCTATCGCAAAGTAAAAACTCAAGGACACTGACAACAGACTACAATTATGCAGATGGCTTTCCAAACAAGAAACCTGATAAACTGCATATGACCATCAGGGTCCACAGTAGTTATGTTTAACATTTATGAGATGAGCCTCTAACACTACAGGCCATATGCTGTGTAAACTTTATTAAAGATCTCAAACAGTGTAATTATAGCTACAAAATTTGCTTGCAAAAGTAGTTATGGGTTTAGTACTTAAATTTGGTACTGAGAAATAGTTGTTCAAAAACATAGCATTAATTGAGATTAAGTAAGTTGAAATTCTCATATAACAGAGAGTGTTTGGAGACTTTCTTTAAAAGCAGCACTTACACCCAAAAACACTTAGGCATTTAAAACAAAGTAAAAACAATCTTCCTCATCTGGTCTTGACCTTAAGACATTCCAGATGATATATCCATGCAACAGCACTAAGCTATGATGATCATGTAAAGGGCTGAAAAGTTTTCCTTGAAACCAGATATCATCCTAAATTCAGGCAAGCTATTAAGCACCATGATGCAAAAAACATTCTCTTTAATTCATTCAGGATTCTGAGTACAGAAATATCCACTACCTTAAATGCACTTGGAATATGTAATGAAACATTTGTACCATGACTGCACCACATGAAAACAGTCAAAGAGGACTTATTTTATATCCTGAGTGGCAATATATATGTTAGATTTTGTACCATCAGTTACAAATAACTATCCCTCTTTCAGAAACCAAGAGAGAATCATTAATATATGATAGTGATGAATTGTGTCTAGGAAGCTCCATTTGTTGCTCATACATCATTATATTACATTTAACTAATTGTACAAACACCATCAAACATCATACAAATGATGTAACAAATCTTCAGTAATGGTCATCTATTACTTTATAATACTGTATGAATGAACATACAAAATACATCACTCTATGAATTATATTTAAAGAAAAAAAGCTACTGTTCCTGAAAAACACTGATCTGAAATATTGCCCTGTAAACTAGCAACATACCTTAAGAATAAGACTGATGTAATTCGTATCAAAATTGAAAACAGCCAACTGCCCTTGTCTATCTGTGACAGCCTGTCTGCACAGTTCTGTGTATGGACATCCATACAATACCACTTGAGCAGATTGTTGCCAATTTTGAGAGCGACTTTCTATGGATACAGTTGTTGAGTTACTGTCATTTGCTGGAGTGATATAATTGAGAAGTAGCACATGTGGTCCAGGTTTAGAAATTGTCATTTCTAGATGAATCTCATCCTGCCTTTTGTTAATTAATGGCAGCTGTGGTCTCTGCAGTTCATGCAGTTGCTGTGAAAGAAAATATTATGTATCAGTTATCAGTTCCTATATTACAAATGAAATTTAAAATTCTTGTAATCTGGTGAAGTGAGTAGCCTGTAAAAAGAAATACAGCACTATGAAAAGAATTTTAAAATCATATTTTAGTCAGGAGCTGTTTGCAGCACTTACTATGTAATCAGAGAAGTATTCTGTCAAAGGTTCTCTTGTGTCATCTTTTGATAAGAAGCCTCCATCACCACGTACTGTGTCAAACTGGGAAATGTTTGGATACCTGTAATGTCTGCACAGATCCTTATTTCCAATCTCACAAGGCTCAATCACTTTATCTACCAGAACAGTGGCTTCGTAATATGCAGCTGGCAGCAGAACAAAGTAATCCTGAAAAAACCTCATTCTTAATAACATATAGTTAAAGGTTTGTAATAGTATTAAAATTGTTTAATTTTATTACCAGTAACAAACTCTTGTCATTCTTAATACTTATTGTCCAGGTACCAGGATTCATAACCATTGGAGATGGGATGCTTCCTGTTGGACCAGATACTGTGACAAATGTTGGCAATCCTGCAGTTGGTTTGAACAGAACCTGAAATGTCTGTTCAATATCGTTAGGGTTATCTGGAGTAATTCTGATGTGACCAAGTATAGAATCTTCATTGTTGTTGATGTATCGCAGTACCATTCGATACAGAGATGACTTTGGTATGTATATAGTGTGTAGAATTTCATCCTGTGAAGCACCAATAGATCATAAATCTGTTAATTATGATTTTTCTCAACTACATTTTGCTTTTAGTAGCTCAAACCCACAAATTAGAAAGAAAAAATTTAACAATGAACAAAAGACTCAAATTTTACCTGCAACAATGAAAAAACTGCGTAGCCTTTCCAAGAGTAACCTGGAAATACTTCTTCATCAAAACCATAGCGAACAGGCGTGTTTGCAGGAGTGCGGCCATCTTCAGCTTCATACTGGTTGTGATATAGTGTGGGAAAATAATAAGTCTTGAGTGGTTCCCTACAGGTGCGACCAGTTACACGTGGTCGGCATGGACACTGACCATTCTCCTTGTCACATGTGTTGTGCACTGAACCTCCAATATCACATCCACAATCTGCAAGTCCAAACACAATTTAAACTTACGTTTCATATGCAATATTAATACTAAACCTGATTACCAGGTAATATAATTCCTGTACATGAAGCATCACTATTTCTTCAATAACAGTTATTCTCTGAGTAGCATGTAATGCCAGAGTTGCGTTGATGACCTTTCCCTCAAATTTTCTCCCTATATTTCTAGAGTAAATCAAGTCAGTTAGTGACATGTTCAACTTCCTGATTCAATGACAGAGTTTCAACGGCTAAACAAACAAATAATTTTATGATGCTGCACTCTACTACGTAGGCCTACATGCAGACTGAGCCCTTGCTATTAATTATTAAAACACAATGAAAATTCTAACACAAAGATTACAATTATAACAATCTGGTATCATTTTGTCATATACAAATCACACTGGTACACTTACTACTATGGCTACATGTTAAAGAACATCTGCACATGTCAATTTCTATACCTCTACTCCTGGATAAAAGTACTTTTAATTCACATTTATCAGAAATCCACAGCTTTCACCAGACATTATGTCAGGGATGAGAACGCATGTTCTTCAGGTGACTTCTGCATATAGACCAGATAGTGTTCAGACTTATCACTACTGATTTTTTTATCTTAAGTGAACTCAGAATGTCTTACTACACAATTAGCCTTCAGCACAGCCAACAATATTTTTCACACCCAGTTTATGTGTAAATCACGGAAGTAATTTCAATACCTTACACACATTACACTAGCAGTAGTTTCTGTCATCATCAGCACCCTTCAAAATACATATAATTCATTCTAAAGGTGGAAGATCATCAGTGGGATCAAATATAGGTTCCTCTGTAGATAAATAGTTGCAGAAACAAATTAACTTTTGAAAAATTTGCCCATACTTTACCAAAATCTCATTTCTAAAAAATGTGTACCGCATAAGTTAAATACATCCATTTAGTTGTTACTTTCTGTTTCAGTAATCAACAATACCAAGCTTTCACACAGCCCATTTTAAGGAAGTGAATTTCATTTCAGTCACAATTTTTTAATGTCTGTTTAATATCACTCTAGTTCATTTTTTATTTATTTTTGAAGTTGTTTTTGTTCAAGGAGCAAAACTTTTTCTAATAGTGTTTTCAATACAGCTTAAATTTTTTATTACAATTTTCTTATAAGCAATATTTTGATCTTAGGTATTGCCAATCAGTTCTTAGTTTTGTTCGATCCTGAGTAAACAAGTGATGTAGGAGTACATTAAAATAGAATGAAATGTATTATCTACAGAAAGAGAGGGAAAGAAAGCACGTAAAGACTTTGACTTCCAGGGAGGCAATGAGAGTTTCTCTGGAAGAGGGTGAAGAAGGAATGTTGATGAATTTTACATATTTGGCGTCATTTAACAACTGAAGCCTTTGTTTTTGTATTCAGTGGTTGGCAGTATGTATGGGTCTCGTTCCCGTCAAGCAGTGGTGTCCACTGAGTCGTATTTAATAACACTTGTGTTTTCCTCAAGTGTGCATATGTTCATTTTCTACTTAACTCAGCAGTCTATGGGTCTAGGTGCACGTTAAAAGTACACTTGCAGAAAAATAACAACAAACTCTGTACTATAGGTTTTTAAAGTTATCTCCAAGAAGTTGATTTCTCTGAAGTTATTGATCCCATACAACGAATGATGAATTCAACATGAATTACCAACAGTGGACTTCTGGAAGGCAAAATGAACTGAAATACTCAAAAATAGAAAAAAGTATTTGTCTGCAGGGTATTTCTCGTACAGTTGATGTTTTGGAAGACAGGTCAGTGAAACCTAATATACTTTTAGAAAGTGCAACCACTGAACAAAGGATGATCCAGCAATGTTAAATAAAGCACACAGTAATGCTTAACTTGTTTTAACTATAAATGTGTCAGAAGAAAGTTTGCAGAAAATAATGTGTCTGAATATAGCTTATGAAGTGTGGACAGAATTGCACAAAATATTTTATGTTGTCTCTGAAGGCAAAGTTTACAACCTTTGTTTGCAGTTCTTTAGTTACAAAAAGGCTTCTGGAGATGATACTGTGACTTATATTTCAAAACTGAAAAATCTTTGGAATGAATTGAAGTGGGAATGGGTACAGATATTGTAAATAATCAAGAAATGCTTGCTTTGTTTTTGGTTTGTAAAATATTAGGTGCACTACCAGAAGCCTGTTCTTCAAACAGATCTAGTTGGATAAATCAACTGTGTGCATACGAAGAAGTTTTGAGGACAAAGATGGATGAATTTAGTAAACAAGAAGCCCTCATTATAGATTCATCAGGGTAATCATCTCAGGAATCCAATCCAATGGGAAGAAGAAAAAGACATTAATTTGCAATAACTGTAAGAAACCCAACCATACAATTAAAGAGTGCGCAAAGTGGGCAGCTGTTGTCAAACTACTGAAACAAAATACCACAGATACAAACATCATACTTCTAGCTGTTACATCCTCTGTGATGAACTCTGAATGCAGAAATGATGACTGGTACATAGACAATGGTACAAGTCATGTTGCAAATGGTGGAAACTGTTTCAACACTTTTCAGCTTTTTTCAACAAAACACTCAGTAATCACAGCAAATGGTGACAATACTGAAGCAATCAAAACAAGCTCAATAGACATTGAAGCATCAGTTGAAGCAAAATGGCACAGAATTACTTTGGTAGAAGTATGGCTCGTACCTCTCAGTAACAAGAATCTTTCTCTCTCCTTCCACTACAGGATAAACATATAGAAAATAAATTCACATTAACTTCAGAAATTTGAAATCTGAGGATTGATCAGGTCATTAGATTGGTGGATGTTTTTTATCACTTTGGAGGACTTTCTAAACTGGATGTGAGAAATGAGGAACCTCACTACCTCAGTGAATCACAGCTGAAGATCCAGAGAAACTAGTACACCTGCCTAATATTGTGTAGGGCTTCCATGAGCACACAGAAGTGCTGCAACATGATGTGGCATGGACACGAATAATGTCTGAAGTAGTGTTGGAGGGAACTGACACCATGAATCCTGCAGAGCTGTTCATAAATTCATAAAGTGTACAAGGGAGTGGAGATCTCTTCTGAACAGCACACTGCAAGGCATCCCAGATACGATCAATAATGCTCATGTCTGGGGAATTTGGTGGCCAGCCCAAGTGTTTAAATTAAGAAGAGTGTTCCTGGAGCAATTCTGGACATGTGGGGTGTTGCACTGTCCTGCTGGAGTTGCCCAAGTCTGGTGGAATGCACAATGGACATGAATGGATGCACGTGATCAGACAGGATGCTTACATAGGTGTCACCTGTCAGAGTTGTATCTAGACATATCAGGGGGCACTCCAAGTGCACACGCCCCACACCATTACAGAGTCTCCACCTGCTGACAAGTAGGGTCCAAGGACTCATGAGGCTGTCCCCGTACCCATACATGTCCATCCGGTTGATACAATTTGAAACAAGATTCGCCTGACCAGGCAACATGCTTCCAGTTATCAACAATCCAATGTTGGTGCTGACAGGCCCAGGCAAGGCATAAAGCTTTGTGTCTTGCAGTCATCAAGGGTACATAAGTGGACCTTCAGCTACAAAAGCCCATATCGATGACATTTCGTTGAATGACTTGCATTCTGACATTTGTTGATGGCCCAGCATTGAAATCTGCATCAACTTGCGGAAGGATTGTTCTTCTGTCATGTTGAATGATTCTCTTCAGTCATCTTTGGTCCTGTTCTTGCAGTATCTTTTTTCGGCTGCAGAGATGTCAGAATGTTTTATCAGATTCATGATATTCACAGTGCACTTGTGAAATGGTCATATGAGAAAATCCCCACTTCATCGCTACCTCGGAGATGCTGTGTCTCATTGCTCATGCACCAACTATAACATCACATTCAAACTCTCTTAAATGTTGATAATCTGCCATTGTAGTAGCAGTTGCTTATCTAACAACTGCAACAGACACTTGTTGTCTTATATAGGCATTGCTGATCACAGCACCATATTCTGCCTGTTTACATATCTCTCTACTTGAATACGCATGCCTATACCAGTTTCTTTGGTGCTTCAGTGTAAATGTCACTAGCAGAGGCAATCTTTTGTTGGTTTATCATGAAAGATTTGGTCATCAGATAGAGCACCATTTGAAGTCCATACTTAGCAGTGAGCTAAATATCAAGGTGAAAATGGATAGTGAACTGTGTGAAGGCTATATTTATAGCAAGGCTCATTGTTTGCCATTTGGCATCAGGACATTACATGATTCTGTGTCAGGGTATCAGTATTTTGTATGTTCAAAAGATGATTATACGAAGTTTTGGGCAAAATATTTCTTCAAAGAAAAAGCTAGAGTTGCAGAAAAGATGTCAGCTCGTAACTGAAGCAAAAACTGCTGGACATACCATTAAGGAACTTCTGAATGACAATGGAAAAGAATTTGACAACAAACAAATAAAGGACATTCTTCAGAAAAAAGGTATAATTCAGCACCTTACAATGCCATACTCTCCGAAACAGAATGTATGCTGTGAAAGAGAGAACCATATGATTATGGGAACAGCCACAACCATAATCCATGCAACTGGAAATATTCCACAAAAGCTTTGGGCAGACGTAGTGAACACTGTAGCCTGTATCCTGAACTAAACAGGGCCTTCCAGTATTCCAGGAGCAACTTCATATGAACTAGCATATAGTAAGAAGCTAAGACTGAACAATTGCAGGTGACAGGCTCCACCTGCTACATTCATATTCCTAAACAACAGAGAAGCAGTAAAAGGAATTCTTGTTGAGTATGATCACGATGAAGGTTACAGAGTTTATTATGAAGAGGAGTGCAAACTCATTAGATCACAAAACATCATCTTTGAGCAGAAGCCACTGAAGAGCAAGAAAGGTTCAATTTTTCCAATGAATGTTTTTAATCATTAGGATCTAACATCTCAGTCTGAGGACCTGTCTGTTTTTGACAGTGAGAGTCATGAGAATGACCATTTCTTGAATGTAGATGAAACCCTCAGGAGGAAGATACAACTGAAGAACTCTCAGAGCTCCACAAAAATTTAGTAAATATGTGAGACATCTCTCAGCATTTTTGCAGGAACCAGAAACATGCAGTGAAGCCATGAAGTCTGCTCAGAAGGATATCTGGAAGAAAGCCATGAACTGTGCAATAACATCTCTTCAGGAAAATAAAACATATGACCTAGTTGAACTACCACATGGGAAGAGAGCCATTCCCAACAGATGTGTATGCAAGGTAAAAACAAATGCTGATCACTAGTCAAATTCAAGACAAGGTTGGTGATTAAGAGATATTCACAGTGGAGTGAACATTTAGTCCTGTAACAAGAATGTCTACCATTCGAGTACACTCAGTGTTGCCGCAAGTGGGAGCATGATACTTGTAGAAACTGATGTTTCAGCTGCTTTTCTTGGGATGATTTGAAAACAATCTTATACATGCAACAGTCTGAAGGATGTGATTGTGGTCTGGAAGATTATCTTGCTTGATGAAAAATATATAAAGACTGAAGCAGGTTCATCGTTAAGAGAATCAGAATTTCAGAAATCATCAAATTAAAGTGGGTTTCCAGAGGAGTGAGCTGTTCATTGTCTTTTCAGGAGGTAGAAAGGCTGCAAGAAAATATTTTTGTGCTTTATTGACTGGACTGCAGCTCAAACTGAACAGGAACTTCAAGAACTTGTCAGTGATTTAAGAGACGAACTCAACATTAATTCAAAGTCTGCATCATTTTTCTTAGGTCTGGAATGTAACAAACAAAAAGATGGATCTGTACATGTAACTTAAATTCATTACACTGAGAAGACATCAGATCACTTCAACCTGAGGAACTGTAAGGCTGTGACTACTCCTGTTATAAATAACAACCATACAGAAGAAAGTCCTCACAACTCTCAATTTTCATATAGGCAAGCTCTTTGAGCACTAATGATACTGATGTGTGGGACACATCCTGATATTGCATATCCTGTCAGTGTCATATCAAGAATCCTGAAAAGTCAAAAAGCATGATGTGTACCTGAGAGCCGTAACAAATTAAACATTTTTACAAAAACTGAACTAAAAAGGAGTTTTTAGAGTGCTATAGTGATGCTGATCATGGCGATGATCGTGCCTCAGGATGCTCAACATTAGTTGTTTTTTGTCTGTATTCTGGGGGCACCTATCTACTGAATTAGTCAATCATGTGTTTCCATATCAAAAACTGTGTCTGAGAGTGGCTGCCACCGAAGCTGCTCAAGGAGCTGTACAGATCAGGAACCTTTTGACATAACTGGGCCAGTTGAAATCAACACCAAATTTGCAGAGTGCAACAAAGCTACTATCCAGCTTGCCCAGAAACCTGAGTTTCATTGAAGCATGAAACATATTCATATAGAGCATTTCTTTGTTTGTGAATTAGTCAGTGTTGGTGAAATCACTATTTCAGAAGTAGACTCTCAAGAACAGCTTGCTGATGTACTGCCAACACCACTGTTTCCCAATAAATTTCAGTATTTGTGCAATATTTTTGGAATTTGATAGTTATTAAATATGTGAGTGCAATGTTATTTAATAACAGACTCCTATCTTTTTGTATTCAGTGGTTGGCAGCATGTATGTGATTAGTCCCTGTGAAGTGATGGTGTGCATTGCGTTGTATACAATAAAGCATTTGTTTTCTTCAAGTGTGCAAATGTTTGTTTGACATGATGATGTGGGCATGAGAAAGGTTTTTGCTAAAGTGGGACCAAGAATCCTCACAAATGAGCAAAAGCAACATCGAGTGGACTGCTGTCCTGATATTCTTGAAAACGTTCAAAATGACTCTGATTACCTCAGCAAAAGTAATACTGGATATTCCAGTATGATCCAGAGACTAAGTGACAAATCAAGCATTGGAAGGGCTCTCAATCCCCTAGGAAGAAGAAAGTGTGCATGAGCAAATCAAAATTCAAAGCAATGATGATTGTTTCCTTCAATATCCGAGGGGTTATCTACACTGATTGGGTGCCTGAAGGTCAGACTGTCAATCATGCTTATTATGTAACTGTTATAAAGACCTTCCGTGAACGAGTGTGATGAAGGAGACCAGATCTGTGTAAGAATCACTCATAGATTCTTTGTCAGGAAAATGTGCAGTTCCACAACACAATGTCTGTGAAAAGGGGTTTTGGCAAAAACACAACAGTCCAGTGATGGAACATCTACTATATTTGCCTGATGTAGCAACATGAGTCATTTTACTGCCTAAAAGTTTAATTGCTAACAAAAAAAAAAAAAAAAAAAAAAAAAAAAAAAAAAAAAAAAAAAAAAAAAAAAATTTTACAAATGAACTTACATCTTTTATCTATTTTTCTGCACAGTCACAAATGTTCTCAAGACATTTCTCCCATCATGCTAACAGTTTCAGTACATCCTGTTCATAGAAGACTATTTAGTCTGAGTAGAGCTATCTGCAGACTGATGATTTCACTTCTGCATCTGTCGCAAAATGTTGGCCAGCCAGGAATTACGGTCCAAACAGATTAAAATCTGACAGTGCAAGGTCTAGACTATGTGGCAGATGCTGGATCACCTTCCACCCAAATTTACCAATTTTCTCACAAACAGATGCAGCAACATGGAGGTGAGCATTGTCATGAAGAAGTCTGACACTGCCAGCTTTAATGTTGTGGTGTTTGTCAAGAATGGACAACAACTTAAACAAAGTTTTAATGTAGACAGTAGCATTCACAGCAGTCCCATGTTCAGAAAAATCCACTAATAACACACCATCCATACCTCATATCACAGAACACTGTCAAAAACACTTTCCTAGCAGATTGAGTCACTTTGAATTTTTTTCATACTGGGGAACCAGTATATTTCCATTCCATAGAGGCCTGCTTGGTTTTGGGCAAGTAGCGGTACACACACGACTCATCATCAGTAATGATTCCTATCAGAAAGTCATGCTCTTCCATGGCATAATGTGTTAAGTAATCCAAGCCTGTCCTCATTCACTGGCCCTTGTGGTTGTCCATCAGATTCTTAGACAGCCAACAAGTACTAACTTTACGAAATATCAATGTGTCGTGAACAACATCTTACACAGCACACAAGAAATATTGAACTGCTGCAGTAAGATTCACAGTTGCAAACACCAGTCATTCAAAATTGCTAACTCAATGACTTCGATATTCTGTTAGGTTGCAGCTGTTACCATCTGTCTAGAGCATGGCGAATTACTATGGTTTATGTGGCCTGCTTCGAAGACTGCACACCACCTGGAGACACTGCCCAGTCCATACAGTCATCCCCTTACATACCATGCATGTCCCTATGAATTTCATTTGGTTTCTGCCCTTTGGTCCACAAATATCAAACTACACTCACTGCTCTTCACAAGTTGATGACAGTAACAAGTGTACCATGTTTGTTTCAGAGTTCAGGCTTCTGTTGCTAGAGCTGCACATAAAAACAAAATACCCTCTGTAGCTCAAACTGTATCTCCATGAAATTTCAGCATACTAGCTGCAATAGCAGATGAGAAAAAATTATTCTCCATTACTTTCTGACTCTGTCTCGTACCTTTTTTTACCTGGCCAACACTTTAAAAAAAACTGTTGTCTGGACATACAATAACAATCACATTAATCATACATTTTTTGATTTATTTATTTATTCAAGTATCAGTGGTACCAAGAGACCCAATGCTACTTAATCATGGGCTAAGACAGTACATGGTTTACATAGTTTTAGAAAATTTATAAACAACAGAATTAAAGATCAGGGGTACAGCCATGGGAACCAGGATGGCTCCTTCCTATGCCAATCTTTTCAAGAGTCACTTGGAGGGCACTTTCCTGGTATCAATAAGTCTTCAGCCCCTGGTTTGGTTTAGATACATTGATGACATCTTTACCATATGAACTCACGGTGAGGCTGACTTGCTAAAATTTCTGGAATCTCTGAATAGCTTCTCCTAATTAAATTTCACATGGTTCTATTCTGAATCCCACGCCACTTTCCTTGATGTTTTTCTCTTCCCCAATGAAGGCCAGCTACACACCTAACAACAAGCAACAGTACTTACATTTTGACAGTTGCCATCATTTCCATGTCAAACGTTCCCTCCAATACAGCCTTGGCATCTGAGGCAAACATATTTGTTCCATCACATCCAATCCTGGTACTGCTGATCCCTCCAAAAAACAACTTCAGCACACACACTGGTGACTCAGTATTATCATGGTCTGGAACATGTTAATCATATACTTTGACAGGACCATGACTTCCTAAAATCATGCCCTGTCTGAAATTTTGCTCACCACACCTAGAATAGTTTTCTATCGTCCTCCCAATCTCCACAATATTCTTGTCAGACTCTATGCTCCTTCTGCAGTCATCTCCCTACCCTATGGCTCCTACTCCTGTGACCATCCCACACTGCAAGACTTGCCCTGTGCACACTCATACCACCACCTATAGCAGCTCCGTAACTGGCAAAACATATACTATTGAAGGGAGAGCCACCTGTGAAACAACACACATTATATACCATCTGTTATGTAAACACTGTTTGGCCTTCTACATCGCCATGACTACCACCAAATTATCAGTTGGGATGAATGGACATAGGCAGAGGGTGTATACTGGCAACTTGCAATATCCTGTCACAAAGCATTCTCTGCAACATGACAATCATGACCTCAATGCCTGTTTCCCCCACATGTGCCATCTGGATTCTTCCCCCAGACACAGGTTTCTCAAAACTCTGCAGGTGGTAACTAGCATTACAACATGTCCTTTGTTCTCACCACCTGCCTGGCCTTAATATATGTTAATTTCTTCCATCTCAGCATTTCTTCACAGTAACTATTCTTTGTTTCATTCTGTTTTACTTTTCTACATCTTTCACACACACACACACACACACACACACACACACACACACACACACACTCCCCCAAAGTCACCACTGTTTACGTACAACGTGGTTAGTTTTCTAACCTCAATAACTCATGTATGACATTTAAGGAATAATGTCTGTCTGAATATTACCCTGTTTTCCACCATTAAGTTCTCAGGTTTTCAAATCTTGTCCAATGCAGTCCCCAATAATCAGCCTTTCACTCTCATCCCATGCGGTAAGTCTACCCTGACCTGTAGTTCTGGGTGACTTCCCCTAAATCTACCCCTTTTCCTAGACCTAACCTCTCCTCTCCTTTTCCTTCACTCCCCCTCTTCCCTCCCCTTCAACACTTCTGCCTGAAGAAGGAGCCACTGGCTCCGAAAGTTGTCAATTACAACCGTCTTTTATGTGTGTGTTCTGCCGCTGCTTGGTGAGTAGATTCATTATCTATCCAGTTAAATTATTCTGTCAACAATTGATTGTTTTCATTGTTAAATTAAGTACAAAGCCTGACTGATACACACACACACACACACACACACACCCATTTTATTGCTGTCATCCATTAGGCTGCAATAATAGCTCACAGCAAGAAAACAGTTACCTTTCATACAAGTGAGCACCAGATTGCTGAACTGTTGAAATACTGTCTTTGTTAAACTTTGGGAAGACAATCTCCACCATGCCAAACACATGAAATGCATTATTGGTATCTTTCTTAATTCATCTTTGTTGTAATTTAAGCGCTTACAGCAAAAAATATTCCATTGCTAATTCAGTGAAAACATAATGTTAAGAAGTACACTACTCACTATCTCGATACCACTAAAAGCTAGTCGGTGGGCTATTAAAGCCAGGCAGAATGAAGAAATTACTGAAGCAGACACATTTCACATTTTCAGGGCTGAATGGTCCCGAGAGGCAAGAGTACCGTATTTACCCAAGTATAAGCCATTCCCGGTTTTAAGACGACCCCCATTTTTTCAAGAGGCTTCTTGAAAAAAATTTGTTTTTAACATAATCTGAGTAAACAAAATAACAAACTGTTTTATTGACATAATGTATCTGCCTGAAAAGTTAACATTACACCTGTTCTAAATTTATGCCAATAATTGTTTGTCTACATTTTGATAATACAAAGAGAAATAAAACAAACCAAAAGAAATAACTTACATTAATTTGCAGACCATTTTCTTTTCCACGTTTTTCACTTACTGACCCTGATATCTGTGGTATCACTATTTTTAATCATCATCATCATAGTAGAACAACTGTGAAATTTACATCTTTGTTGTCATACATTTTTGGCAGTTTCTTCCTAATATGATGTGATTTATGTGGTTGTGGTTACTGTGGGACCAGCTATTTTTATGCAAATGTATATGGATTTCTCTTCTATACTGACATGAGAATATCACAATGCCTCTTGCTTCCAAACGTATCATCTGCCTGCCACTCTCTCAATGGCTGTGCAGAACCAGCAGCTAACACATCCCCTTTTGTTCCCGTCATGTCCCTGTGAGTGTCAACAACATTGCAGCATGAGATACATAAGTATGCCAACCAGCCCTTATTTAGACTTTTACCTGCAGAAATGAATACTATTTTTAAGTATATGTCCAGTTTTAAAGTCAATTCAATTCCGACTACAAATGAATTCAGCCAAACTTTACTTTAAAAGTGGCAGATGTTCCTAAAATGTCAAAGGATACAGTATAGGCTTCAATGGTTGGCAACATGACATAAGTTGTCGCCCACTTGCTACTCCCCTCCCTGCACACATCTAGTTCTCAGCCAAGCTGGTATCACAGTTCCCCCTCCAACCCTTCCACAGCACTGTGCTTGAGCAACTATGAAACACGGACTGCAATATCTTCTAGTGTGCAAGTCATGTGTAACAACAGGAACAAATAGATAAACAAAAGATCACAATCATGGCTCAGTCCAATTCACCAACTTCACTCATCCCGTTATCTATTGATGTCTGTTGGTACTATCTCCACAACGTGTCTTGCCGCTGAAATTTATTCTCGTGACAACAATTACAGTTTAATATGATTTATCTCATTCTGGATTAATTTTCAGTCTTGTTTCACCTGAATGTCACCATCATGTTCTAAATCTGATTAAAAGCCAGTAATGTTTTTATCCGGTATTCTAATATGTGAACAGCGACCGAATTTCTCATTTGCAACCCACTTAGTAAATTACAGTCTCTCATACTCAAATAAAATATTGATCTTCTCTCATACTTAAATAAAATATTGATCTGGATTCAGAATTAAGTAAGGTTGTTTCAAGGGCAACATTTTTGCTTTTGAATGTTGTCTTTACTTAAAAAGGAGAATTAGTGTTTGTACACAGTGTCCATGCGTGTAGGAGAACTTTTATCACAAATCTGTTCAAATACAACAAGAGTTTGTAAGATGACAGAATTTATTGCTATTTCCTCCTTGTTTCACAAATTGTCAAATTTTAAGCAGAGCAACAGATTTTGTTGTGTCTAGTTCACAGTTTCTTGCGTATCCCTTGCACTAGACCATGCAAGCCAAATGTCATGTTATTGTTCAAGCAACAAAAATAATGTATCAAGCGTTTCAAGCATATAGGGAAATCTGGAACCTGTTTGTATGTACACTCCTGGAAATGGAAAAAAGAACACATTGACACCGGTGTGTCAGACCCACCATACTTGCTCCGGACACTGCGAGAGGGCTGTACAAGCAATGATCACACGCACGGCACAGCGGACACACCAGGAACCGCGGTGTTGGCCGTCGAATGGCGCTAGCTGCGCAGCATTTGTGCACCGCCGCCGTCAGTGTTAGCCAGTTTGCCGTGGCATACGGAGCTCCATCGCAGTCATTAACACTGGTAGCATGCCGCGACAGCGTGGACGTGAACCGTATGTGCAGTTGACGGACTTTGAGCGAGGGCGTATAGTGGGCATGTGGGAGGCCGGGTGGACGTACCGCCGAATTGCTCAACACGTGGGGTGTGAGGTCTCCACAGTACATCGATGTTGTCGCCAGTGGTCAGCGGAAGGTGCACGTGCCCGTCGACCTGGGACCGGACCGCAGCGACGCACGGATGCACGCCAAGACCGTAGGATCCTACGCAGTGCCGTAGGGGACCGCACCGCCACTTCCCAGCAAATTAGGGACACTGTTGCTCCAGGGGTATCGGCGAGGATCATTCGCAACCGTCTCCATGAAGCTGGGCTACGGTCCCGCACACTGTTAGGCCGTCTTCCGCTCATGCCCCAACATCGTGCAGCCCGCCTCCAGTGGTGTCGCGACAGGCGTGAATGGAGGGACGAATGGAGACGTGTCGTCTTCAGTGATGAGAGTCGCTTCTGCCTTGGTGCCAATGATGGTCGTATGCGTGTTTGGCGCCGTGCAGGTGAGCGCCACAATCAGGACTGCATACGACCGAGGCACACAGGGCCAACACCCGGCATCATGGTGTGGGGAGCGATCTCCTACACTGGCCGTACACCACTGGTGATCGTCGAGGGGACACTGAATAGTGCACGGTACACCCAAACCGTCATCGAACCCATCGTTCTACCATTCCTAGACCGGCAAGGGAACTTGCTGTTCCAACAGGACAATGCACGTCCGCATGTATCCCGTGCCACCCAACGTGCTCTAGAAGGTGTAAGTCAACTACCCTGGCCAGCAAGATCTCCGGATCTGTCCCCCATTGAGCATGTTTGGGACTGGATGAAGCGTCGTCTCACGCGGTCTGCATGTCCAGCACGAATGCTGGTCCAACTGAGGTGCCAGGTGGAAATGGCATGGCAAGCCGTTCCACAGGACTACATCCAGCATTTCTACGATCGTCTCCACGGGAGAATAGCAGCCTGCATTGCTGCGAAAGGTGGATATACACTGTACTAGTGCCGACATTGTGCATGCTCTGTTGCCTGTGTCTATGTGCCTGTGGTTCTGTCAGTGTGATCATGTGATGTATCTGACCCCAGGAATGTGTCAATAAAGTTTCCCCTTCCTGGGACAATGAATTCACGGTGTTCTTGTTTCAATTTCCAGGAGTGTATATTCACCCAGCCCTGCCCTTCCAAATTCATCAAAATAAACCTGCACATGACCTATATAGCCAAAGCTTCATCTGTAAGAGTAAGGCAGCCCATATATACTCAATTAAACAACATAAACATATTAACCTCAGCAGCAATAATTTCATCTGCAAATGTAAGACAATCCTGTAGCTTTCAAAAGATGCATTTGGGGGAAAAACCTCACCTTATGAGAGGGTAAATTGGTATATAGACATCTATGACCAGGTCTGACTCGCAGGTCACAGTTTATACGTCTCTGTTATAGAGAGTCTGCTTGGCAAGCCACTTACAAATCTGAACCTATAAAGATTTTTATCTAAAACAAAATTGTCTGTGACTGCCTCACCATGTCCTGCTACCCTTATGAGGGACAATAATGGAGGAATAGCACAAGGTCAGTATGCAAGAACTCTACATATCACCCATCAGATGTACATTGTGTAACAAACATCTAAATCCCAACAAAACACAAAGAGCAGAATTTTCATAAACATATTTTCTACTCACCGCTGCAACCAAACAAGTTTTCTTCCTTCAAGTTGTATGTTCCATCCTTGCATTCATCACACCTTCTGGAACCCACAGATGTCTTGCAATAACATTGACCTGTTTTAGTGTCACAGACTCCAAGTCCACCCATAACACCAGGAAGATAGCAGTCACATTCTGTAAATATAAGAAAATTGAAGCTCAAATTCATTGTCATTTATGTGGATTTAGAGTTTGAAATGTTTATACAAAACAGAGAACAATAAATTGTTCCATAAATTTTATGTTTACATTCTCCTTTTTCTTTAGCCTCTTGAATCCCAGTCACTTCTTGTATTCAGGTAAAGGTGGTAATGTTATTATCTTTATCAGTGACAGGTCACTTAAAAGATCTTTAAGATCTGCCAAATCTGAACAGCTGCAATAATTACTATTTTACATGAACTACATTGGTAAGTTATGTAGCTTATTAACATTCCATCATGCCTCTAGGCACTTCTGCAGAGTTCCATTGTAAAGTTTACCATCAAAAGCAACTACACATTTTCTAAACAGTATTTGAGAAGTAATGTGACATACGTTTCTAGAGACACATTTTTTGATTTACCATTCAGTAATGCAATCTCCATGGTAAAGTGGCTAGCAATGCTAAAAACTGATGCAAGACTTACTGGTGACCACCTCACCTCAAATGTCTGACACCTCGTAAGAAACTATTTTAAGTAATAAGTAGTGACATTTAACATGCAAGTCAATGAAATGGTGTTAAGATGGGATACTTACAGAAGGCTTGGTGATACAGGACATTAGTACAACTTCAGTTGATGATTGGGAAAATGAAATCACATAAATTCACAAGTTTCAAAGAAAAAAAAAAAGAGCCAGTTAACTAAACTGATGAAAAAATTAATGAAGCCAAGCTATTTATGATTGCTTATACAAGGGTTGATAAATAGAATGTAAATGTTATTCTACAAGAATTGTAGGAGATCCAGAAACCAACAGATAAAAGAACAATACAAACTACATGCATTTCTTATATACTTTTCATGTTTTTAACAGAACAGTAAAGGTGCTTGTCACTCTTCAGGCCTTCCCAGAGAATATGTTCAATATATGGCTTTCAAACTGCTGTTGCATCACATTTTGTGTACCTCACAATGTTTCCTCAAGGCAAGTTTTGTAGATGTTTTCTTGATAAGCTTTCTACATGTTTTTGAGGGAACTGAGTTGGAATTTTCTAAGTTCCACCAAAATTTTGCCCCAGAAATGGGTTAAAAATGGAAAAAGCATTGGAAGAAATGGGATCTTTCTTTGGTTTTTTGCTTGTGACTGAGAAAAGACACCCTTTCCACAAAATTGACTGTTTATGAAAATAAATTAGTGTGAGTGACATTTTTCGTCAGACTGACATGTGGTGTATAGCACGTGTTGAAGTTAGCATGAATTCAAAGCTGAGGAGCTGGTCCATCTCAAGGCCTACCCCCTGCACCTTTATCATACTTGGTTCCACATCCATTGCCAAATTCCTTCCTCCAGTCGCATCACAGTGTTATTGGTGTGGTTGGTAGCTGACACCCGCCATGGTGGAGGGTAAGATGTTTGTGAGATGCCAATGACGTCCCTCCTGTTAACAGGGGGAAGGCTGGTCCTTTGTGTTGCTCTCCTGCACTGGAAGTTGTTTACAAATTCGCCCTCAGATGGTTGCTTAGGATGTATCTGCAATCGGTAAATTCAGTTTGAGTGTATACTATAGTCATTCATAATGAGTTATGAGTTCCAGTGAGACATTTGTTCTATGTAATGGTGTACTGGATGATAGGAGAAAAGTGTCACCACTTAGTACCAAAGTGGACTTGAAGAATGTTCTTGAAACAAGTAGAAAGAGGATGGATGGGATAGCTGCCCTTATGAAGGGCAAGACTGTGGTTAAGGTTCGTGAACCATGTTAAGGGTAGTATATTAACAAAAAATTAATTGCTGAGGAGGCTAAGAAGGTTATGGCTGGTTGCAGTCAAAAAAAAACTCTATCTGCTCAAGCAGATTTTGATTTCAGAACCAACTATTTTTGTGTGGCTTGGTTATTACGCCAGAATTTCTGGCTCAGTAAAATCAACTCCCAGCAATTGACGGAATTTAGTGTGTGTGTAAGCTTGGGCTGTGAGATACTGTTCTGTACCTTGCTGAGAGACAAAACAATGAATTAGGATGCTTAATAATATGTTGTATTGGGTCTGATCCTGATGTGGTTGTAGAAGGTGCACAAAGCCAAAGCAGGAAGGAAAAAAAAACAACAGGGATTGATGGCGCCATGCAGCAAATTTTTAACTACCTCAGTGAAAATGATGAGGAGAGTTAATTTTCCCTTCGGCAGTTAATAGTATCCACAGTGACTACCATCCTTAAGTCAAGACAGTAAAAGCTCAAGTGTTGAAGAACTAAGTGCTGCAGGGACTGCTTCATTGGTGAAGAAATCAGCTGTTGTTTGTTTCAAAACCAGTAGGTACAAAATTATTACAGATATGAACCATGGACCTTGCCGTTGGTGGGGAGGCTTGCGTGCCTTAGCGATACAGATAGCCGTACCATAGGTGCAACCACAATGGAGGGGCATCTGTTGAGAGGCCAGACAAACATGTGGTTCCTGAAGAGGGGCAGCAGCCTTTTCAGTAGTTGCAGGGGCAACAGTCTGGATAATTGACTGATCTGGCCTTGTAACACTAACCAAAACGGCCTTGCTGTGCTGGTACTGCGAACGGCTGAAAGCAAGGGGAAACTACAGCCGTAATTTTTCCCGAGGGCATGCAGCTTTACTGTATGATTAAATTATGATGGCGTCCTCTTGCGTAAAATATTCCGGAGGTAAAATAGTCCCCCATTCAGATCTCCGGGTGGGGACTACTCAAGAGGAAGTCATTATCAGGAGAAAGAAAACTGGCATTCTACGGATCGGAGTGTGGAATGTCAGATCCCTTCATCGGGCAGGTAGGTTAGAAAATTTAAAAAGGGAAATGGATAGGTTAAAGTTAGATATAGTGGGAATTAGTGAAGTTCGGTGGCAGGAGGAACAAGACTTTTGGTCAGGCGAATACAGGGTTATAAATACAAAATCAAATAGGTGTAATGCAGGAGTAGGTTTAATAAAGAATAAAAAAATAGGAGTGCGGGTAAGCTACTACAAAAAGCACAGTGAACGCATTTTTGTGGCCAAGACAGACACGAAGCCCTCACCTATTACAGTAGTACAAGTTTATATGCCAACTAGCTCTGCAGATGACGAAGAAATTGAAGAAATGTATGATGAAATAAAAGAAATTATTCACATAGAGAAGGGAGATGAAAATTCAATAGTCATGGGTGACTGGAATTCGGTAATAGGAAAAGGGAGAGAAGGAAACATAGTAGATGAATATGGATTGGGGGGAAGAAATGAAAGAGGAACCCACCTGGTAGAATTTTGCACAGAGCACAACTTAATCATAGCTAACACTTGGTTCAAGAATCATAAAAGAAGGTTGTATACATGGAAGAAGCCTGGAGATACTGACAGGTTTCAGATAGATTATATAATGGTAAGAAAGAGATTTAGAAACCAGGTTTTAAATTGTAAGACATTTCCAGGAGCAGATGTGGACTCTGACCACAATCTATTGGTTATGAACTGTAGATTAAAACTGAAGAAACTGCAAAAAGGTGGGAATTTAAGGAGATGGGACCTGGATAAACTGACTAAAGCAGAGGTTGTACAGAGTTTCAGGGAGGGCATAAGGGAACAATTGACAGGAATGGGGGTAAGAAATACAGTAGAAGAAGGATGGGTAGTTTTAAGGGATGAAGTAGTGAAGGCAGCAGAGGATAAAGTAGGTAAAAAGACGAGGGCTACTAGAAATCCTTGGGTAACAGAAGAAATATTGAAGTTAATTGATGAAAGGAGAAAATATAAAAATGCAGTAAATGAAGCAGGCAAAAAGGAATACAAATTTCTCAAAAATGAGATTGACATGAAGTGCAACATGGCTAAGCAGGGATGGCTAGAGGACAAATTTATGGATGTAGAGGCTTCCCTCACCAGGGGTAAGATAGATACTGTCTACAGGAAAATTAAAGAGACCTATGGAGAAAAGAGAACCACTTGCATGAATATCAAGAGCTCAGATGGAAACCCAGATCTAAGCAAAGAAGGGAAAGCAGAAAGGTGGAAGGAGTACATAGAGGGTGTATACAAGGGCGATGTACTTGAGGACAATATTGTGGAAATGGAAGAGGATGTAGATGAAGATGAAATGGGAGATATGATACTGCGTGAAAAGTTTGACAGAGCACTGAAAGACCTAAGTCGAAACAAGGCCCCGGGAGTAGACAACATTCCATTGGAACTACTGACAGCCTTGGGAGAGCCAGTCCTGACAAAACTCTACCATCTGGTGAGCAAGATATATGAGACAGGCAAAATACCCTCAGACTTCAACCAGGATATAATAATTCCAATCCCAAAGAAAGCAGGTGTTGACAGATGCGAAAAGTACCGAACTATTAGTTTAATAAGTCACGGCTGCAAAATACTAACACGAATTCTTTACAGGTGAATGGAAAAACTAGTAGAAACTGACCTCGGGGAAGATCAGTTTGGATTCCATAGAAATATTGGAACACGTGAGGCAATACTGAACCTACGACTTATCTTAGAAGCTAGATTAAGGAAAGGAAAATCTACATTTCTAGCAGTTGTAGACTTAGAGAAAGCTTTTGACAATGTTGACTGGAATACTCTCTTTCAAATTCTGAAGGTGGCAGGGGTAAAATACAGGGAGCGAAAGGCTATTTACAATTTGTACAGAAACCAGATGGCAGTTGTAAGAGTCAACGGACATGAAAGGGAAGCAGTGGTTGGGAAGGGAGTGAGACAGGGTTGTAGCCTATCTCCGATGTTATTCAATTTGCATATTGAGCAGGCAGTAAAGAAACCAAAAGAAAAATTAGGAGTAGGTATTAAAATCCAGGGAGAAGAAATAAAAACTTCGAGGTTCGCCGATGACATTGTAATTCTGTTAGAGACAGCAAAGGACTTGGAAGAGCAGTTGAATGGAATGGATAGTGTCTTGAAAGGAGGATATAAGATGAACATCAACAAAAGCAAAACGAGGATAATGGAATGTAGTCGAATTAAATGAGGTGATACTGAGGGAATTAGATTAGGAAATGAGACTCTTAAAGTAGTAAAGGAGTTTTGCTATTTGGGGAGCAAAATAACTGATGATGGTCGAAGTAGAGAGGATATAAAATGTAGACTGGCAATGGAAAGGAAAGCGTTTCAGAGGAAGAGAAATTTGTTAACATCAAGTGTAGATTTAAGTGTCAGGAAGTCGTTTCTGAAAGTATTTGTATGGAGTGTGGCCATGTATGGAAGTGAAACATGGACGATAAATAGTTTGGACAAGAAGAGAATAGAAGCTACAGAAGAATGCTGAAGATTAGATGGGTAGATCACATAACTAATGAGGAGTTATTGAATAGGATTGGGGAGAAGAGAAGTTTGTGGCACAACTTGACTAGAAGAAGGGATCGGTTGGTAGGACATGTTCTGAGGCATCAAGGGATCACCAATTTAGTATTGGAGGGCAGTGTGGAGGGTAATAATCATAGAGGGAGACCAAGAGATGAATACACTAAGCAGATTCAGAAGGATGTAGGTTGCAGTAGTTACTGGGAGATGAAGAAGCTTACACAGGATAGAGTAGCATGGAGAGCTGCATCAAACCAGTCTCAGGACTGAAGACCACAACAACAACAGTTGGTATCAATAAGGTCATCTCCAGAGGAAGAGCATCAACATGTTGTTGAAACAGAAGCAGACACACTTCTTGAAGATATGCAATTGGAGGTTTACAATCTACATCTACATCTACATCCATACTCCGCAAGCCACCTGATGGTGTGTGGCGGAGGGTACCTTGAGTACCTCTATCGGTTCTCCCTTCTATTCCAGTCTCATATTGTTCATGGAAAGAAGGATTGATGGTATGCCTCTGTGTGGGCTCTAATCTCTCTGATTTTATCCTCATGGTCTCTTTGCGAGATATACGTAGGAGGGAGCAATATACTGCTTGACTCTTCGGTGAAGGTATGTTCTCGAAACATTAACAAAACCCCGTACCGAGCTACTGAGCATCTCTCCTGCTGATTCTTCCACTGGAGTTTATCTATCATCTCCGTAACGCTTTCGTGATTACTAAATGATCCTGTAACGAAGCGCACTGCTCTCTGTTGGATCTTCTCTATCTCCTCTATCAACCCTATCTGGTACGGATCCCACACTGCTGAGCAATATTCAAGCAGTGGGCGAACAAGCGTACTGTAACCTACTACAATGTAAAGGAATATCCCCCTCCAGACCAGTTTCTTACAAAGAATGACGTCCTCATCCCTGTTACTGTCCAAAATTTCGTTAATTGACTCTCGATGAAGAAGAAGCGAGAAAACTTGAATAAATGGAAGACCAAAATTATGGCCACAGCACACAGCATGGTAGCACCTGTCAGACCTAACTCTTTCTTGTCACCATTGCAAGATGGCCTGACCACATTCCTCTGTAAGACATATGGCTGTCAGAAACTAATTGAGGTACTGTCTGCTTTTGAACACAGTGCCTGCCAAATAGAAGCAGTACACTGTGAGGTGTCAGCAATAGTGCCGAAGGAACTGGAATTTGACCATCCATGTCATTTCAATTTGTCTATGACAATGCTGACAACAACACTCAAACTCTTGATGGAAATAATAGTTTCCACGTAATAGCGTAAATGCACTGTACCACACAACATGAAGGTAAGCCGTATTTCACATTTTTGTTAGTGTTATAATTTCCCATGATCTCATTATTGTAACAAACACTCTAATTATTTACCCACTTTATGGTATGAACTAACATTAGTCGCCTATTATATTACTTAGCTGTAGCATACCCACCTACATATTCTCAATTTGCTTATGAATCAAGTAAAGATGGAGGCAATTGTGCACAAAGCATGAAGAAAATGAAACTTCTTTGATTATTCTTTATAATTGTTATAATAAGAATAACAAAATATTTTTATAGTTATTATTATTGTTACCAAATTCAAACTATAGCATAATTATCATGTCATTTACAAAAGTTATTTGGAATATCTTTTAATTGTAGGAGTGGTGAAAGCTTTCATTTTGCCAGTTGAATGAATGTCATAGCATACTGAAAGGTGAGGAGTTGGGTTTTGGTGGTGGTGCCCAAAATTACACTAACTTCAACATGTTCTATACACCATATGTGTGATCTGATGAAAGTACACATAAAAACCTATTTTGTGGAAAATTTTACACTCTTTTTTTCACAGTCACCTCAACCAAAAAAATGGGTCATTTCTAAGTTACAAGTGAAAAACCAAAAAGTCCCAAATTTTTGTGTTTTTTTCCATTTTTCACCTAACTATCAGTAGAAATTTTGATGGGATTTTGAAAATTCGGATTCAACACTGACAAAAACATCTAGAAGCATTGTCAAAAAAGCTTCTACAAAACTTTCCTCTTACAGTCATCATTTGACTGGACTACTACTCAACATTGACAAGTGGCTGTCTGTTACTGTTGGCAGATAGCAATGGCCAGTGTCCTCACTGTTATTGGTCTGTTATGGAGGTGGCCTGTTATGGAGGACCTGTTTGAAAGCCACACACGCATGATCAAATTGCTTGCAGACAAATGACAGTAGCATGCTCAGAGGCCCTACTGCTAACTGCGCTGTGGCCTCCTGTCCATGTGCCAGTTAACCATTGCTGTTGCCTACTGTTGCTAAGGCCAGGAGTTAAAAGATAACACAGTGAAAGATCCATTTAGCAACAGACTGAAGTCAAAAAAAGAGTTTCCTCAGAACAATTGAAGCAATTGCATTGGCACCTTCTACCTACTGCATAGAATAGTGGCAAAACAAGACACCCAGAGGACATATCCCAAATCAAAAGAAAGATTTTGCTGGTTTTCAACTAGCGTATCAGAAGTGAAAGGACTTGAATAGACTGAAAACTAGATTCATGCAGTGCAAACAGAACTTGAAGTGATGGGGAATGTGAAGGATTTCAAATTGCAAATCTCCTCTTGACCACCCAAAGTTACCTGTAACCTGCAAACTGGCCAACCTAATTTCAGCAAATGCCTCAAGAATCAACACTGCCAAATTCTGGGCATCAAAATCCATATTATATGTATAAGACCTTTGTACAACCTGTAAAGACATTGTAGATAAACTGACTAACAAAAAGAGTGAAGCACACAGGACACATGGTCAGACATCAGTGTGAACCTGCTGAGTACCCTTGTGAGACAGCATTTTCAGCACCTAACAGAATTTGATAGGACCTCATGGTGGGTCTCCATTTGACAGCCAGTCAAATCGTTCAATATTGATATTGTAGAGCATTTAGGTGTTATAGGTGGCCAGGCAATGGAATGCATGGAATATGAGGACGTGTATTCATCAAGGTTCTGGTTGACTTTGTCTGACGCCCATAATGGATGATTGCCAGACTGTGCACCAAACACATTATAACCCTTCACAGGTGCATCTGCCATCCAACAACAAATAATGAACTCCCTGAAACATTCCGTGTCATCTCACCATCGGTCAGGGACTTGCAGCAGCTGGACTAGGGAATTACCATCCCATGTTTAGGCTGCCAATTATGACAATACAAATGGCTGTTTCTGAATGGTTCTATGACTGGGAAGGGACTGCTGGTGAATGGCATCACATTGCATTCAGCATTGAATACCAGTCCTGCAGTACCCCAGATAGTCAGCTACTATGGCAGTGCTGTGGGAAGAGGTCCTATTCTTCTATAGTTTTTAAGAGATAAAGAGGTATTACTCCTGGCACTATGGTGTGGGGAGCCACCAGATATGACTTAAGATCACAGCTGCTAGTGACTGACGGAACTCTGATGGCTCAATAGTACGTCATGGACAATCTGCATCCTCATGTGTTCCCTCTCATGTGACACTACTGTTATGCCATTTTTCAACATACCACTTAGAACTACACGTAACAAAATGAGTACGCAGCTTAAATGGATAACACTAGGTACAAAAATTTCTAATGCCAAGTAGAGGCAAATCCACTATGACCTGAAATATAACAAAACTAAGCATTTTACTGAGTATGTTACACATTACAAAGCTATGTTTAAAAATCTGTAAAGACATCCACACAAACATAAACAATAAGTTCATTTTACAAAATAAAAGTAAGACAAAGACAGTGTGGTTGGCTGTCACATCAATGTTGGACATCACAGTTAATAGTCACTAATCATCTGTGATCAAAGTAAATGATAGCCTAATTGTAAAACAGTCACAAATATCAGATTGTTGACATGAATTCTTCATAAATGTGGCAAAGACAGATGTTGATGTAGCAGAGCATCAGAGTAAAAATAATTCTTTTGGACTTCACTAAAAAGCTGAATGTTTCACAGATTTAATCCTAGAATGGTCAGGCTGGCTCTGTGAGACCCCACTAGTTTTCGTCTTACTGAATTTATATTCTTACAGTTGCTGATCTGACTCGAGTACTCTGCTAACTTCCTGAAACACAAGCGAGAAAGCATGTACATTGTGAATGAGGTTTTGCTTTGTTTGGTCATCATTTTCAGGATTTGTTTTGTTTACTCATTGTCTGAGAGTCTTCCAAAAAGCATTTGGGTCTGTCAGATCCAGCCTGACCATTTATGTTACTAATTTCTGCCAGAGTGTTCCTATTTTTATACTGATGTAGGCCTATCATTGAGTTACTTTGCACACTATTTGTAATGTCCTAAAACTAAATTATCATTGTCAATCGTTTACAATATAAAATAGTAAGAGAAAATATTTCATACAGTGAAATTTACTCAGTTCTGATGCAGACTCAGACTTTGAAATAAACGATGAGCACAACAGAAATAGTGAAATAAGTTGAGGTGTAGAGGAAGATGTTCCACCTTCATCAGCACCAATGCAGCTACATTGTTGAATTGTGTACAACTCCTGTAGCTGGTCACCTATGCACTTTTATAAAGGAAGGAATAGAGCAATTAAATGGAGAAAAACTTGTTTCCCGAACAAGCGTTTGAATAAGATGTCACAACATAGTTCCCATGCATTTGCCTGGAAGCATTCCACCTGAGATGGATGTACATTCACCATTAGAACCATGGCAGCTATTTTTCGGCAATCCGCTGATTGATTTAATTCTTGAATCAACCAATATCTAGATTGATTCAGTTTGAAATAATTATACAAGTGACCCAAATATGGCTAGGCTTGCAAGTTTTGATGAACTGAAAACATATTTTGGCCTACTTTACTTAACTGGAAAACTGCTTGATAGTAAAATGAATATTGAAGACTTTCGGAATACAGATGGGATCGGAATAGAAATCTTTCAAGCAAGTATGTCATTGAAAAGGTTCAGATTTTTGACTTACTGTATCAGGTTTGACAACATCCATATGAGGGAAGAAAGAAAATCACAAGATAATCTTGCTACCATAAGATCCATTCTTGATATGTTTGTCTCCAAATGCGATGTATATTTTGCTCCAGCAAAACAATGACTGTACGAAGACAATAATAAGGCAGAAAATGTTGTTTTGCATCTTGTAAACCCAGCAAAAGGGTCTGGAATAAATATGACAATAGACCATCGGTTTACTTCTTACCCAATCGTCAAAAAAGTACTACAAGAAAAGAATATTACTGTCATTGGTGTGTTAAAAAATATACCTGAAATTCCAGTTGAGTTTTTGCCCAAACAATCTAAAAAAGACTGCACAAGTATGATTGGATTTCAGGAAGATGTCACATTACTTGCATATGTACCAAACTGAAACAAATCAGTACTGCTTATTTTGTCAATCCACCATGATGATGAAATTGACAGTGACAGCGGCGAAAAGAAAAATGCAAGTATAATAACATACTACAGCAAAACAAAGGGTGTCGTAGATGCCAATGATGCTATGTGTGGTGAATATACTGCTGCTAGAGTCACATGACAGAGGACTCTCTATTCCTTTTTTCACTAGTTGAACATTTCAGCTCTCAAAGGCTACATTGTATTCAAAGCAAACAAAAGCATTTGAGTTAGAACAGAATAGCACAGAACCCTAGGAAAGTCTCTCATAACACCATACTTGACAATGTTTGCAACCAAGTCAAACCTCCCATGCAAAATTCACAGGATTGTCTCTAACCTCTCCAGCACCAAAGAGCAAACAATAGTTGAAGGTCTACATCCAGGGAAAAGGGGAAGAGGCTACAAATGCAAGGACAGCAAAACTAAATATATCTGCAAAGTTTGCAAGGTGTAGTTATGCTTAGTGCATGCTGAAATGGTTTATGCCAACTGTCTTGAAAAATGATGGTTTTAGAGGACGATATCTCACAAACTGTTCATTTACTCATTTTCTATTTATATAATAAAAATTCAACGTTTTTACTTATTAGTTCTACAACTTATTAATATTTATATTCGTATTTCAATCAAATTTAATTTAATTTCCAGTTTACTTGCATTGAGTGATGCAAAGAAGTATGTTTTTCAGGTTTTTTTATAATTATTGTATAATTCATAAACTTAAAATAGCACCCCATACTATCACACCAGATGATACGCCAGTATGGCGATGATGAATACACACTTCCAATGTGCGTTCACCACGATGTCGCCAAACATGGATGCGACCATCATGATGCTGTAAACAGAACCTGGATTCGTCCGAAAAAATGATGTTTTGCCATTCGTGCACCCAGGTTCATCATTGAGTACACCATCGCAGGTGCTCCTGTCTGTGATGCAGTGTCAAGGGTAACCGCAGCTATGGTCTCCAAGCTGATAGTCCATGCAGCTGCAAACATCATCGAACTGTTCGTGCAGATGGTTGTTGTCTTGCAAACGTCCCCATCTGTTGACTCAGGGATAGAGACGTGGCTGCACGATCCATTACAGCCATGTGGATAAGATGCCTGTCGTTTCGACTGCTAGTGATACGAGGCTGTTGGGATCCAGCATGGCATTCCGTATTATCCTCCTGAACCCACCGATTCCATATTCTGCAAACAGTCATTGGATCTCGACCAATGTGAGCAGCAATGTCATGATACGACACAATCGTGATAGGCTACAATCCGACCTTTATCAAAGTTGGAAACGCGATGGTACGCATTTCTCCCCCTTACACGAGGCATCACAACGTTTCACCAGGCAACGCCGGTCAACAGCTGTTTGTGTATGAGAAATTGGTTGGAAACTTTCCTCATGTTAGCACGTTGTAGATGTTGCCACCGGCGCCAACCTTGTATGAATGCTCTGAAAGGCTAATCATTTGCATATCACAGCATCTTCTTCCTGTCGGTTAAATTTCGTGTCTGTAGCACGTCATCTTCATGGTGTAGCAGTTTTAATGGCCAGTAGTGTATAGTGTTTGTCACTTGTTATAAGTGTTTCATTTATTGGGTGCCACAGACCCAGCCTGACCATTCCTGAAACTATTTTTTGCCTGACCATTCTAGGGTTAAAAGGAAAATGTCTCAATACATGTGTGTCATCCAAAGAGTGAGATTGGTACCTGGTGATGAAACCACAAGTACATAAAGTTACTGCCAGATGCAGTGATGAATAAGTGAAGTCGGCATAGACACCCCCATGAGTTTCCATTCAACACCGCATCAGCATGATTGCTTACATCTGAGCACAGTGCTGCTCAGCACAGCCTGCAGTAGTCAACACCAATGATGACAGCATTATCTCTCTCTGTTGTATTAGACAGAACTCCGCATAAATGTTTATTATCAATTGTATTCTGTGAGAAGAGCTTAGTGTCTTCTTCTGTATCAAGAGATACATTAATGTTCAGTGACAGAAACAAATACTCATGACATTCCTGTGGACATGGATTGTTACAAAGTTAAGTATTTCATTTTGTTCAAGTTATGATAAGGTGATCTAATATTTTATGTGCTGTAGTGTCATCTCAGCCTCTCCCAGGGTAAAGCTAAGAACCCATCACTATGCTGATGAGCATTATTTAGTGAGGTAAAACAAATGTTGTTTGTACAGACTTCACTAGCCTAATTACAAAGGCAGCAATGCTGTGTACATGTTGTAACTATGCATTGCCTGCCCTGTGTTTGTCTTATGTATTTTGATTTTTTTGTGTGTCAAATAAAGTGTTAAGCATCTCTGAGCTGCCACAGGAATTGTCTCTAAACAAAAATCTGTTCAGTTTCAGGAGCAGCAGATGGAATGCCTGCTGCTCAGTGTCCAACAGATGACTACATTACTATCACAGCAAGCAGCACCATCACTGGTTTCTGTGCCCATGATTCACCCATTCAGTGGTAACAAAGAGGATGGTCAGAATATCTGGTGCAGATGGAGGCCCATTTTATGCATACAATATTACAGGTATGGCGCACAATGCTTTTCTGCTTTCAATGGTCAGAGCATAAGTATACTGTCGGCATTTAAAACTGTACCCTGATTCTTGTCCAGAAACTATTAGTTATGGCGAACTTGTCAAGCTGCTCAACGAATGATGCTCAAATGAATGTCAGTGCAGCAAGGTTTAAATTTTTTGCGGCTAAAGAAGCAGCCTGCATGAACCTTAAAACAGTGGATTGCCAAACTTAGATGGCTTACATGACATTGCAGGTTTAAGTGTTCTTGTGGACTCAGTTATAGTGATGTTGTGTTATGTGATGCAGCCATGCAAAATGTATCAGGTGCACATATTCGCACTGCTGTTCTCAAATTGATGCATCCCAATTTGGAAACAGTTCTGTCTATTGTGGAAACTCAAATTACTATGGACACGACAGAGATCAATTTTGAGGCTCCATGTGTTCCCATTGTCAAAAGTGCATAATCACTCAGTCTAAGGTTCATGCTCGTGTTAAACTGAATGAAATAAAGCAGAGACTAATAGTAAATGTAAAGGTAGAAACTCATAGTCTTGTGCAACATGAAATGTATTACAGAAAACTGTGAGGAAGTCTTGTCCTCAGTGCTTTTCAAATCATGATAGAAAAGATTTTCAGTGTCGTGACACAAAGTATTTCCAGTTTGGTAGGCAAGATCATAATCGAACAGTCTGTTTACAAGGCAGCCCAAGCTTGGGTCAGGGCCAGCGTAGGGCAGGCTCATGGCTTCACCGAAGCAATCAACAAGTGCATGTTGTGTCTGCATTACCATTAGAGACAGCACAAGTGAAGGCTCACATTTCTGTGTCACAGAAATCTTCTGCTGTAGTACAAAGACAGAAGAACAAACTTTTTCTGCAATTAAGACTACCTTGAAAGACAGTTAAATTTTAGTTACACACAGGTGCATTTGTTTCCCTTATCAGTAAAGACACATATGAAAGGATCGGCAGTCCACAGCTACAGAAGTCTACGTCTGTTTTGTCTGTCTATAACAAACATGACACACCAGTGCTTGGTGTGTGTAGTTTGCCATAAATTTTTGTACCATCACAAAATGTGCTTTACTCAATAAATAAATAAATATACATTATGTAATCAGTTAGAGGAACAAAGCAGACGATTTTGGTTTATACATATTTGATGTGTTCAGTCTGTGCATATGAGATAGTGTGTTCAAAGTCAGTGTTTCAGTGTCACATGATTGTTTCTAACTTGTGCAGTAAGTACAGTGAACTGTTTGAATCAGGTTTAGGAAGGAATAAAGGTTTTGAAGTGCACAACACTGTTAAAGACAATGTGCAACCATTATTTTTGCTTGCAAGACCAGTCCCCCATGCAATACATGACTGAGTTGTTCAGGATGGAAAGACAATGGGGTTATCCAACCAATTTCTGAAAGTCAGTGGGCCTCACCTTTGGTCATTCTCAAAAATTTATCAGGAGGTTTACATTTGTGTGTTGATTTTAAAGCCACAGTAAAACCACAAACTGTCTTGCATTCCTTTCCTCTTCCACAACCGGAGAAATTAATGGTCAGATTGGAACAGGGCAGATCAGACTGACTCACATGAGGCATGCTTACAGTTACTGCTGGATGAGCAGCCCATGTGAAATTTTGTGATCAACACTCCCCTGGGTTTGTTCCAGTTTCAAAACTACTGTTTGGAAGTGCTTCAGCTCCTGTTATTTTACACTGGATCGTGGATGAACAATTAATAGCAAAAGTCCTTTCCAGTACAAAGCATCTGGACAATACTGTTGTCACAGGTCGTACATCTGCTGCTGAACATTTGACAAATTTAGACAACTTATTTCAATTTCTTTCTGCAGGTGGCTCAAAGCGCAACAAGAAAAAGTGCTCCTTCTTCAGCAAAGAACTTTGATGATTTGCACTTGTCTGTGATTAATGATCTGCCATCACCCTGTAACATTATGGAACTCCAAGCTGGCATGGGGAAGCTTTTTTATCATATTAAATTCACTGCAAACACTGCATAGATTGCTGTTCTGCTAAACTGGCTGTGCCAGAAAGTTGTTCCCTTTGTGTGGTCTCAAGACCGTCAAAATGCAATACAGCAATTAAAGGACATGTAAGTCATCGTTGTTTGACTCATTTTGATCCAGATAAGCCTGTTGTGTCAGCTGTGGATGCATCTTCTTACGGGATTGGAGCTGTGCACTCCCATAGAATAGGTTCTGCTGACAGGCCTATTGCTTTTGCCTCAAAAGACCTTAACAAAGCACAGCATAATTACAGTCAGCTTGAAAAAGAAGGGTTCACCCTTATCTATGGTGTTACAAAGTTACACCATTTGCACAGTTGGAAGCTATACAGATCATCAGCCTTTAATGGACCCGTTCAATCCTTCCAACCCTGTCCCATCACAGACAGCACAAAAACTGTAACGATTGGGACTGATATTGTCTAATTATCTGCTTGAGTTGTTGTACAGGCCCACTGCCAAACATTCAAATGCTGACTTGTTGTCTTGGTTACTGGTCAGTCATCTGAGGAAACATGATATTAAATCAATACTCAGGATTTTGAAAGTCTTCAAAATTTTCCTTTCAATTTTCAGCATACTGCCACAGCAACTGCTTCTGACACAGCACTTCAGGTTATTTCTGCAGTATGTGTTCCATGGGTGGCTGCGTAGTTTGAAAGAAATTCCCTTCTCAGTGGCAACATTGCTATTTTTTTACATCATCACATGCTATGCACATGATCAGGTGTTCTGCTGTTGCATACACAGAATGACACTGCATGTGTTGTGATTCCTCATTCCTTCCAGTAGGAAGCTTTGTTTTTATTGCCTCAAGGTCACTTGGGAGACGTCATTGAACTTGGCAGGGCATCGACGCCCAGACTGAGCAAATGACATCTCGTTCCAAGGTTTGTGCAGAACATCAATCAGCTCCACTACAATTCTTCTATGAGTGGCCACGTACATCCAGACCGTGGCACTGCATCCATACTGATTTCACAAGTCCATTCTGGAATGCATGATAGTTTTTGGTGACAGAACATACAGTAAATTTCCTTTTGTTGTCCCCATGATATCCACCAATACTGTAAATATAGTATCGGCTTTGTCTTCATTTTTTGTCTTCAAGGTTTTCCTCAAATCCTTGTTTCGGACAATGGACTGCTATTCACGTCAGCTGATTTGCAACAGTCTTGTGGTGCCAACTACACATACCATGTGACTACTACTCCTTTTCACCCTCAGTCTAATGGTGAAGCTGAACGGATAGTTCAAAAGTTCAAAATTCACATGGAGAAATACGTTGCTACCACACAGGGGAGCAAGCCTCAAAGATTTTTCTTTCTTCTAACCACTCCTTGCCTCTTGATGGGAAGTCACCAGTAGGATTATTAAACGATTGTTGCCACCAAACCCCACTGCATCTTCTGCGGCTGCCACAAAAACAATTCAATACAGAAGGTCAGACAAAATTTCAGCTGCAGAGTGGCCTCCTTAAATACTTTTGGTAAGAAACAGCATTGGGAGCATGGTGTCATAACAAAAACCTTAGGACCTTCTTGTTACATCATACAAGGTTCCACTCTGCTGCATCAGTTTCAGCAGAATGATCTGTGGTGCTCTTACATTTATGTCAGTGGTTCTGCCCACATATCCAACACCCCGCTGGTCTCCACAACAGCAGACATCTGTGCACCTCCACCGGCCATGGCCAGCACTATCCAGAATCATGCCCATGGAGATCAATGTTGCGCCGCCACTGCAGAGATTATCTCCACCAGTTGCGGCCAGTACTGTCCAGAGTGGTGCCCACAGAGATGGTGCTCATGGAGGTGGACATTGTGCTACCACTGTTGCTGCCATCACCAACATCAACATCTGTCCTTCAGCCTGTGCCGATGTCTGTGGAGAAACTGCCACCGAACGCCCATCATGCCACCCCAGAAGATCCCCTTGCTTTTGCCTGTGTTATTTGTAAATCGCAACATGGATACCAGTGCACAGACAGGGAACTGCCATCAGCTGTCATTCTACTCTGTATCTTCTCATCTACATCCACAATCAGTTCTTTCTTCTTCCATCGCTATGTGACACATCACTATACAACAATGGTGTGGAGGTTTGTGGGGGAGGATGTGGTGTCATCTAAAAATCGGAGTGCCATGGCAAGGTTGGTACCTTGCTATGAAGTGGTAAGTAAGCACAGTCGCTGCTGGATGCAGTGATGAATGAGCAGTGTCAGTGTAGAAACGCCCACAAGAATTTCCACAGGTCACCACATCAGCATGCTTACTCAAGTCTGAGGGCAGTGCTGCTCAGCCTAGTCTGCAATCATTGCTGAAGATGACAGAGTTGTCTCTCTACCGAGACAGCAGTTCGATAGTTGTATTAAACAGAGCTCTGCATAAATGTTTATTGGCAGTTGTACTCTGTAAGGAGAGATTAGTGTTTTGTTCTATATCAAGTGATACACTAATGTTCAGTGACAGTAATAAATAACCATGACACTCCTGTGGACATGGATTGTTACGAAGTTAAGTATTTCATTTTCTTCTAGTTGCAATAAAGTAGTCTAATATTTTATTCGTTTCAGTATCATCATGGCCTCCTCCAGGAGTATAGCTAAGAAACACCACTGTGCCGACAAGTGATATTTTGTCCATTACAACAATAAAGTATGTGGAAAATGTTGCATTATCATTAAAAATAACAACTCTGCTAGATGGAGCAAGATAACAGCTACAATGATTAAAATAGTAAGCTTAAGTCAGAAGTTAATGAAGTGAAATATAATTACTTTCACAGCCATCTGGATTTGAAGCCTGCAGATTCCAAAAAAGAGGTCGGCACTCATTACAGATCCTTCCTTGGACTCTATCCTTGCACTGGCAGAGTTCCCCTGGAGGAACAGACCCGCAGCCAGCGAAAGTTTCCACAACCCCAGCAGGATCACAGTTGCACTCTGGAAAAAATTTAAGAAGTAATAAATTATAGAAAATGTAGTTTATTCATATTTTACACAATACTTACAAAGTCATGTCTGACAATACAATCAAGCTTTCACAGAAATTATCAGAATCATTTAACAGTGCTCAGCCTGCATATACCTCATATCTCGAAAACGACAGTGTGACTGCTCATTTCTCTTCAATACAAGGGTTACTCTTAACTGGTTTGCACAATGTCAGACAAAAGCCCCACAGCTGTGGGCATATCTACCACTCTTATACGGTGGTTAAACATCACCTCCACCATATCATATTTTGTTCAAATTTTGTGTGTACATTTGTTAAGTTCTGAAATGGAGATATGCACATTTCTAGCCCACAAATTTCTATACAGTGTAAGTAGAGCCTCTTAAGTGATGTCCATAACAATGTAAAAATGCAACATTTCAAAAATTTTGGCCACTCTTGAAATGTTGTGGGTTAAAGAATAACTGTTTTAAAGATGCAAAACTTGGAAATATGATTGAACAATTTGCATTGTAAACATTATGTAATTACACATCACTTCATTCAAAATTTTGTTCCATGTGGCAATCAAAGTCGTCAACAAATTTTCTCACTACAACACTCTTCGCAGTTTCTTAGATAGTAGTTTGTTTATAAAACCTGCAAGCTTTACCACTTTTGCATATATAGGTTGTGACATGGGGCTGAATGTGGCTAATAAAATTGTGGACTTTCAAACTTGCTTCACACTTTTTGTTGATCAATATATGAAAAAGCATTCCTTCCTCTACAAAATATACATTTTATGATTGCTTTTTCCCCCAAAAACTCTACAATTGTCCAGTAAGGTTCCCAACCAAATTACAATCTTAGAGCTTATGTTCTAAGATCATGCTAACTGTTGGAAAGAAGTAGTACATGCATGCACAAATTTAGTATGCTGTTAAAGAAAAATGAGATGTAAAGGTTATTCTGTAATTTTTCTTCTTTTATAAACTGGCTGATACAAGATAAAAACAATGGTAGCTAATAACTTAAATCAAAGTTTATTTCTGCAGATGATTCTTCTTATTGTTGCTTTGAAAATCTGGTAGATTCAGCAAGAGAAACAGACATCCCAAAATGTGCTTCTGATAAGCTGGATGATCAACTAGCCATTTGCTTATCTAAAATTATAGGGAAAAGGCTGTAAACTGCAAATGGAACTGTAGTTGAGTCATTATGGTTCAATGATGTATCGACGGTCTGCCTTTATCATGAAGCAATTTTGCTGACAGAACTTAAATCTGTTCAAAGATAACTTTTGAAGAAAAATATTGACAGATAACTGAAATTCTGGAAATCAGCTACAAAACTTCAGCAAACAAAGTTTAATTGGGCAAAAGGAATTTAATTCAGCACTCTGGGAGATGATTAAGAATTATCACTTCATTTCCTTTTGTTTAGGACCTTTTTATGGTGAACCCTGTATGGCTTTTAACTGACTGCATCCCAGATGAGCGGCACTGCATCAATGTGATTATGCTTGGATGTCTATAAGTACCGGGTTGAGCTATTTAAGCACCTCTCCTCTTATTATCCATATACAATGTGCACATAGAAATGAACAATGGTTGGCATTTGCTTCTGAAGAGCTGAGGCTTAGTTTTGTGCAATGAACCAGTACAAGCATGTGAGATGTCAGAGACTTTTAGAAAATTACAAGTACTTATACCAAACTAACTGGATTGTTTCTAAACTGCAGTTATATCCTGGATCGAGCTAGTTTATAACCAACTGAGATTTGGAAGTAGCTAAGATATTCTATAAAATTTCCTTGTTGTTTAATACTCGGTTTCATTTAAACTTTAATTTTATCTTTGGCAACATTTCCGTTAATATAAAACCAGTGAAAAAAGAGGTTAGATTATGAAGGTACTATATTACAGTGACTGGTTTAGGCCTATACTTAGGCAATCTTCAGACAGCATCATCAGCTGAAGCTGATGATGTGTACAACAGACAGTTGACCTCAGTCACTAAAACTTTGACAGTTTCAGCGAATGAGACCAGCTGACCTTTGTACATATAATCATCTTCAGCTGATGGTGGTTTCTGAAGATAGCCTAAGTATAGGCCAAAACTGGTCATTTTAATAAAGTACCATTGTGAACTAGACCGTTTTTTTAGTGATTTTATATAGGTTACAAGATCTCTGCTCCCAGCAAATGTTACCAAAAAATTTTAATCACTTAACATGCCTTATAAAAATTAAAACAAACATCAAAATATAAAATACATCATTTGGTCAACAGTAATCCACAAGACATACTTAACTGTATCCATGTTGAATTCTTTCATTTTCTTTGCTGTACATTGAATAAAGTTGCAAATTATTAAGAGCATCCATACCTTCACAAATGGGAAAGTTGTAGAATCCTTCCTTGCACTGGTCACAATGATTTCCATCAAAATTGCTCTTACACTGACATTTGCCATCATTATCACAAGATATACCAATGGACCCTTGAGGATCACAGTCACAGCCTGAAATATGTAAATCAATTTATTAACTGGAGAAATATGACTGATGCATTCATAGATTTACAATGTACAGTCTAGTGCATTACACTTTTCTGAGATTTTACCCACATACTGACACATGGTAAGTTTTTTTTTTTTTTTTTTGTGTTCAGTCAGACTGGTAGTTATATTTTTACAAACAATATTTAGATGCTAACACAGTTATTCTTTTACAGATACTGTGATTGATAACCATAGAAAGGTAACTAGATTGGTTGTCTAACAAATGTGAAATCATCAATGAAAATATATGACTGATGCTGCTGTACGATTCTGCAGAACCTTAGATAGATAGATTAAAAATGACTACTGCTAAATGGATTTTAAGGAGTTTTTTTTCACATGATTATTTAAATTATTACATCAATATGCAATAGTCATTGCAGACTGCTTTATATATGTGTTACATATAGAATACTGAAGAAAGAAGAAATTATTGGAACATAACACATGACATAATCACGCTTTTTACATGTACAACCAAATGTGACAGATTATGAAAGAAAAAGGTAGGTTATTACTCACTGAGACATTCAGGATATTGATAATGTCCAGGACTGCACTGATTACATGTTCTCCCTGAGAAATTTATTAAACAACTACATCTTCCAGAGGCATCACACACAGTTGACGAGCTGCCAACTTCACTGCAACTGCAAGGTCGACAATCTGGGTAGCCATAGTAGCCAGGCACACATCTGTCACAACGCTCACCCCCATATCCTTCTCGGCATAAACACTGGCCTGTTTCCTTGCTGCACACACCAGGAAGTGTACCCCGAATATCACAATTACAATCTGTAAAAAAATACATAACAAAATAAATTACCTGCTTAACATTAATTAAATGTTACACTATCGTTTTTAATGTGCTGCTGTAGAAAACTGATTCAGCAAAAGCGTTATACAATGATTTGCTATTTTACAAAAACCAACTTGTAATTTTGCAATAGAGAACAAGATTCATAAACCAGGAGCTATTTGACAAAATACCATTAAAACACCACTATTTTCATGATAAAGAAATTATGTACGGCACACATTATTTTAAATTTTGATAATGTGAATTACATTGTGACTTATGGGTGTGATATTTTAGGATGACATTTATCTATCTTTTTGAGAATTCTCTGGGTACTCTACATAAAAAGCTGAATTTCTGAATGTAATAATTTTAACGTTATAACATTTCATGAACAGTTTGTTACAGAAGACACCCACATTGGCTGTGCAAAGAATGTAATTCAAAGAATGTAAATATGCATTGCTACCACAAATACAGAACTTCTGGGTTAATATTTAGTTAAAATCAGTACACCAAATATACAAAGTTGTATTCCAATTTCTAAAACTGTATACAATCATGAATACCATTAGTTAACTTCTGCAAATTACACAACAAAATATTCTCACAAAAGAGCTAAACAATGACTTGCAGAGTGTACTGTAAATGTCTCTGTAGATAACAGATTAGTCTGGCAGTGGTCACGGGAGTATGTGTTTGTGTGTCCATGTGGTTGTGTGCTTACTTTTGCCAGAAAAAGAGCTAGTGCTCAAAAGTTAGTGTGAATGCTGTTTTCTCTTACATGTTTCTGTGCTCCCTACATCAATTTGCAGTAGGTGAGAGGTTGGCTTTCCCTTATTTTATGTATTGCTCCATCTAATATTAGACAATTTGTAATTTCAATACAATACAGTAGCTATAATTCAGGTCTAAGAATAAGGAATACCAAATTTTTAAAATACATGTTTAGAGAATGATAACATTTGTGAATCAACAATGTCCTAACAAAACAAATTACAAATAATAACTTACATCTACATTCTGGATAATGTGAATAACCGTCTTGGCATTCTGAGCAAGTTCTTCCGCCATAATTGTTCTTGCAGAAACACTGTCCGGAGGAAACATCACATTTATCACTCGTGGAACCCTCAGGATTACAGTCACAAGCTAAAAAAAGTTCATTCACATTAATTTATTTCTCTGTTTTCAGCAAACAATTAAAATATCACATTCTTATGGAAAACATATTACTGATGTTTAGAAGCATGTGTTATCACTGTAAACAGTCCCCTTGTATAACTACAAATTTAATGTAATTTGAGAGGTTAGACCAGGTTTACACAAAGATTGAAAACTAAACTCCCATACAACAAAATAATGGTTGAGTCTTTACATGTATCCAGTGCTTTTTTTCTAAAAGAAAGTTTGAGGGTACTCCAACATTGGATATAATGCAGCAAAAATTACTTATAACTGAAGCATGGGATACCACCCATCCGCTTTTAGCCATGACGGTCATCTACATGTAAAAAAAAAAAGTATCAGACTCTTTGGTTGACTTTAACAGCTCAAATGAAGCATGCGATACCAAGAAACACTCAAACATACAAGAGAATGTGGTATCGAACACTTCAGTTTACATCACCTCAAATGAAGCATGTGATTCCCATCAACCCCTGAACAATAAAGGTTTACAGTTTCACTTTCGTCATCCACTGATGTTGAACTTACTGGCTTTTCCCTCGCACATGAATTATTGACAATTTTTGGTTTTTTAGATGCAGGAGAACAAGTAAAATAGTTTGTTAGTTTTCTGCTCATCTCTCACCTCCAACTTAACTTACAAGTTGCAACAAAAGACAGGACACACTGTAAAACTTTGCACAACTGTCAAGAACGGAACAGCAAACGCAAACGCAAACGAATAAAGAACAACAAAACAAAGATTGCAATGAATCGCGAAGGATCGTGGTAGTGGGACCGTAGAGACACCTAGCAATAGCTCGGCGTTTGAGCGTACGCATATCCGTTTAGCACTACCATCGCCTACTATTAGCAGGCCAGGGCACTACATGCTTGTCGAACTGGCTGCCAGAGATTCAGTTGTCGAGAACAGTTGCCGCAGCTTCAAAATGCTTGAAACAGTCAATGACATCACTTTTCCCACCAAAATCTGCACTGCTATCGTTCATAATGCAATTACCAGCACAAAAAAATGAAATAAAAAATTTACTTCCATGAAATAAATCTTTGGCACTCTTTCAAGTTCTCAACTTTGTAAAAAAATTACTTTGTCAACAAAAAAGTTTAGGGGTACGTGTCCCCCAGCGTTCCTCCAGAAAAACAGCACTGCATGTATCACTTTATTACGTTTTATGAACTAAAGCTAGATACTTATGTACTTTAATGCTTTATGTTAGTATTTGTTCATATATTACCGAGACATTCAGGGAAGTTGTAAAAGCCTTCTTCACATTCAGTGCAGAACTTTCCACGATAGTTGGCCTTGCATGGACATAGCCCATTAGTAGGTTCACAATGAAAGCCTCTTGTTCCATTTAAATGGCATTCACATGGTTTGCAGTCAGGATAGCCATAATATCCAAAACTGCAACTATCACAATTTGGTGGTGTGAATTCTGGTCGACATTCACACTGTCCTGAGCCTTCTGCACAGTTTCCAGTTGCATAGAAGTAATCACATTGACAGGCTGCAAATAATTACATTCATTGTATCAATGTCTTTAAAAGAGTGATGTGTGTCTTAAGATTTAAATTTATATACTTGAGCTACATCTTATTTGGTGTTCACAAAATTTCTGTTTAATTTATTTTGATACAGATAACAAATGTTCTAAGTATTTTTTTGTCTTATCGTCACAATTTCTGTAGTGCACTATCAGTTTTTACTCACGCTGGCAAACATCAGTTTCATTAAGCATTTTGCCATAGGGACGGTAAAATCCAGGCTTGCATTGGTTACAGTTGATTCCTTCAGTGTTGTCACGGCAATTTTTGCAAACACCTCCACCTTCATAATTTCCATGAATATCCAACGATAATCCTTTGGCATCCACTTCAGGATCATATTCACATTCTTCAGTATGTCCAAAGCAGTTACATGCTATAAAGCAAGAAACAATTTTAGGTCAGATAAGTAAATTATTTTATAAGAATTATATCACAGTAACAAAAGTACAAAATGTACAACACAGCACCCAGAGATAGTGGCCATGTGTGCATGAGTTGTGCTTGTGAGAATCTGATCACGTGTGTGTTTTCTACTTCTGACAAAGGCCCTTTGGCTGAAAACTTAGTAGCTGTCTTTTCACTGTACCCGTCTGCAATTCAATGCCTTCACTATGTGGCAAGTAGCAATCTACCCCTTTCATAATATTGTTGTTATTCTATCCTGGACTTTCCATTGTACAAATCTACAAAATAAAATTGAATGCTATAAAATATATTTCCAACGATGATGTGTTATGGTGTAAAAGATTCCAGGAAGGAATAAACTTTGACTGTAGATCGTTCCGTCTCAAAATTCAGTTATAACTACAATACATCTCTTAAAAGCAAACGTCAGTGGGTTACTGAAGATAAATATAGTTGAAAAATGTATTATATAGATCATGTATATAAACTATTGTCCAACTGCTTTCAGAACAGCAGAACATGCTTCCTGAAAACCCTTTACACGTAAGTCCAACACCTAGATTTTTGGCAGTCTACAACTAAACTTTCCAAGTTTGAGCCCGAGTCCAGCACACTGTTTTAATCTCTCAGGAAATTTCAAACAATTCACTAGTACACAATTTCAAAATATCAGGAAGAAAGCCATTTATTTTGAAGTATAGGAGAAAAAAGGAGCAATTCACACAACAGTTCAAAAAATCTGCCTGGTATCCCAAATCATATGGACAGTGCTGGTGGCTAGAGTAAGAATGCATTACCAGGAATCAAGATAATTTCAGATCTTTGATTTTTATGTGTTTACTATGAATTACATGTCTCAGTCTCTAAAGTGAGAGGGCATCTTATATGTTACTGGTGATACTGAATCCATAAAACGAACAAAGAGAACACTTTTTGTATCTTCAAACAGAGTTGTTATGATTTTACACACAGATTCTGTCTGTTTGAATTTTGCTAGATGAGGGGAAATTGAATGATGCCAATCAATGGACTGCTTTTAAGACACTCATGTTTCATCCATCTCAAAGCATAGAAACATTCCTCTGCACACCTAAAGTACCTGCAAAAAAAGCACAAGCATATGTTTTCCTTGTGTTTCACGAACATTTGCCAACATGATTGGTATCCATTTTGTATCGTTTCCCAGAACTTGGTTTCTATGTAGCACCTTTGTGAAAAGTTGCCCACAATATCCCTGGAAATTATATACAAAGCTCAGTAAAAATGATGTTTTTCCAGCACTTTTTCATTCACATGCTCAACAATGTCACATACTATACAAGACAAAGAATACCACACACTAAATAACTGAGGTAATGCAAGGAATAACCTGTGAGATGTTAAATAATCTGAGAAGCTTTGTAAGTCTCCCCAACAGATTACCTGAAGGATTCCTTACAATGAAAGAATGATATCTGTCACACATGTGCACATAATGGGAGGGTTTTGAGAATGACAAAACTCAATAGCAACATCCAGCCTAATTTATTGCAGAAAGTCTCACCACTACATAACCATTAGATATGAAAGTAGAGCTTCCATGTTGTATTCCATCCAATATCCAGTGTCAATGTTACCCATGCCATTAAAATGGAAGCATTTCTATGTATCTGTGATTTACAATTCGAAAGCAAGTTTGAGAGTGAATCATTGTTCTTAGCATGGGTTTGCAATTTTGGGTTATTCCCCTTCTGTGGCCACAATATTTATCTTTGGTTCACTTAATTCAAACAGGAAGTGAATTGGCTTGAAGACCAAAGTCAGAACATGTACACAGCAACTAGCACAAATGAAGACGGTGTGTTCTGTTCTGAGAATGACAGAATTTCTGATGAACTATTGGGATTACACAAGTGTCTTCATATTAAGAAGGTTTGATGCTGATGAGTACCTTGCCACATAAACCAGAAACAGAAGGCTCAGTTTTTACAGTACCAACATATGATTCATAAGTTTGATAGTGAAAAGTAAATTTTCATACTCATCACCAAAACTACTGATGACATATGACTGTACCAACTGTACCTTGATACTATTCAGGAATCACGGATTTGAATTTTCCCAAACAAAGACTCCAGAAGAACAGAGAAAGCAAGAATGTTGGAGAGAAGAATGCTGTGCACTTTCCTCACTGGAATTAAGCACATCATCACAATCACAAGGTAGAACAATAACTGCAGATTAAGAAGGTGGTGAATGCCTTCATAAGCTTCTCATGAAAATACAAGAGAAATAAGCAAAAAATTGGCAAACATGGGTCACACTGGGTTCTTGTTGAAGCAAAAGAGTTTGTGGTGGAGACATGATACCATCCCATTCTGAATCTAGTTTACAACCCAGATCTGGATCTATGGGATCTCTTTTTCTTCCCAAAAAAGAAATAATCATAAGCCGGCACTGTTCTGAGCCCTTGGGAGTAATTTCATTGGTACTAAATGTTTGTAACAATTCTCTCAGTAAGGCACATCATGACACCTTGAACCAATACACACATCTTGAATGTGAGCACTCTGAAGAGACATAAACATAACTTTTTGGAGAAGTAGGTATTCTTTCACATCCTCAAAAATTTAGCAATGGCACTTGTAACCACTGTTAAGACCAACGTAAACACTGAAACGAAATGACATTATGTGTAGGGCATCTAATCTCTTGACTTACGTTCACAGACAAAAGGTTTGAAGCTTTTTGACTGGCGCCACGCCTTTTGCTCAAATCCTTTACAACAAGTATCACAATTTGCTCCACATGTATTGTGTTGACAGCGACACAGCAGCTTGTATGGATCATTTGGATCAGTTATATCACAAGTATCAGCATGTCCATTGCACACACAACGTCCACCAATACTGATGTCTTTAATGGAGTAAAAGTACTGAAAAAAATGCACATGTGTTAAATCTTACATCAAATATTTAGTCACAGTAATACAAATGCATTTGTGTATGTTGAATTCTAGGATTTTAAAATTTTTGTGAAAAATCTCACCCTTCTGGTAACAGTTGGATCTTGCCGAGCAATTGACATGAGATGTCCTAGGAATGTTTTTGTGCGTAACAGGCGCAGTCTGACGTTAGTTGCTCGAGTCCATTCTTGTAGAATTGTAGAGTTGAAGAAATCATTTGCAGATGGTCGGTTATTTAGTAGGGAAACTACAATCTACAACAGCATCAAGATCAGAAATAACACATAAAAATTTCAAGACTTCAAAGATATATCATTAAATGTACAATGATAAATTTTCCATAAAAGAATGATAATCGATAGAGTCTATTAAGTATGCCAACAACATTTAAAAGAATGCTACATTATTTCTCATCTAACGTAAAGTTTGTGGAACTGATGGCTCTGTTCCTGATACATGATAGACTGACGTGAATCATTTACTCAAGGCTCCACCTTTAAAACCAGAAGCTTGACAAACAGAGCCTCAAACAAATCCATAAATTTAAAAATATATTGTCACTCAATTAATTTATAAGTGCAATAATCTTAATTTTTGTCTATAGAATCTTCTCCTCCTCTCAAACGAATCTGATTCAATTTAAATCCAGTTCCGACATGAAACAACAACCTGTTAAACATAACTTCGTATATACAAAATTCAGATTAGTTAACGGTCTATTTGGCTACATTAACTGCTTTTAATCCTTAAGCACTACAAAATGCGAGAGTCCAAACAATGAATTGAGGCACTGAGAACGACAAAAAGTTTTTAGAAAAATTGATATTTATAAAAATCAACTTTATAGACAAACCACCAGCCTCATAGGTCTGAATAATTTTTTAATCAAGTCTCAGCATCCTACATTTCCTTTGAAAAAAATCATATACCCAACTTATGTTTGAAATATTAATTAATATTCAAGATTATGTATTTATTATTACCATATTTTACAGATTAGAAGACATACTTTCTACCTCTAAAAATTGTTTTCAAAATTCATGTGCATCTTACGTGCAAAATTAACATAAAAATTTGTTTGATTTAAAATTCCCTGTGAATAGTGAATGAATGAGAGAGAGAGAGAGAGAGAGAGAGAGAGAGAGAGTTTGTGTATGTGTGGGGGGGTGGGGGGGGCACATGGTGTAATGCAACTATTACATTTTTTAATTACTCCTTGTGTTGTTATCCACAACCTATCACTCCCAGGCAAGTTAGTAGTTGCCTCTCTTCATTTTTTGTTTGTTGGTCAACTGAGGTATACACTTCTACTATTTCTGAGAATGTATACCTCTATTACAGAGGCTAAGCTGTTTTGGGTGATTAGTGTGAATGGTTACCTTTTTGGATCACTAATATATGTATCTGCTTTGTTTTTAACACTATTATTGTTTCTAAATGAAGAGAATTTATGTGGAACTGTATTACTGTTTCAAATAAAGGGAAATAAACAGTGTATACAGGTTTTCAGTAGGATCTTGTTTTCTGGAAATGAATTTCATTACCATTGTCCTAAAAACTAAACACATCAAAAGAAAGCTTTTACGATCTGTTGTCACAGTGATGTTGAAAGTGATTCTAGGTAGTTACAATTCAGATGAACAAATTTAATTATGAACTTATGAACAAAAGAGGAAAGAGATGTAACCAGAAAATCATTAACTTACCTCACCACCTTCAAGTGGAACAACTTTTGAATACTGTGTTTCACAAATTACAGAGTCATCCCTAGTGATAGACTGCACACTTTCTGGGCCAAAATACCTCTCACATTCACTGCAAATAATTAAAGAATGAGATAATGTTTTGTTATTATTTGTACACCGATTCAAACTCATCAACAAAATTCCAGCTCACCCAATAGAATCTGCAAAATACTGCCATGGCTGATACGTCTCACCATTATCAAGGGATCTTTCGAGGACCCATATTCCGGGACGAGGTGAGTTTGCCATTTTGATAAAAACGTATGCAACATGAAATTCCTGTAAGCAAATAAAATTGCGTGTTAAAAGTGTTCAACACTTTTTTATACCCTACAAGGTTGTTGTCAGTTGTTGTCATATCTCTATAATAGGCATAACAGGAAGTTTCTCTTTACACTGTGATCTGTAAACCTCATCCTGGAGGGGAACTTTCAGTGATGTGGAATGTCTTATCAAAAGGCAGGAATGACCACTGCAGGTTACTTTTGTAAACTATACTGAAAACAAATTATGACTAGTGCTAATCTAGTGATAATTGTGGGAACAACAGATTAGTTACTTTGAAAAAAGCCATTACTCTGCCTCATCAACTTCTCAGCTGCAGTTTTCATCCAATACTTCAAACAAAACTTTTATGTAACTTTTCACAGAAAAATATCAGCTGTCCACATACCTAAACAGCTAACATCGGTTTAATACAGACTTTAGAATTAAGTAGAATTCTGAGTATCCTTATTAATTAGGGTGGTGGAAGAGTCTACCACCATAAAGAAACACAAATACATGGTGCGAACTAAGACCACTAGGTCCTGGTTCTTGTGTGTCCATAACGGCCTCACTAATTATGGTCCATTTCTGAAGGCTCGAATCTACTGAAGCATGGTGAACAGCAACAATGATTTGAAAATAGAGGACATAGCTGAGCCATAAACTGAGCAGCCACAATCAAGGCAGGAGCCTTGTACAAATTGGGTAGACATGTTTTATCTGCTCCCCATGACATGTGGCTGAGGAATTTAAATACATTAAATGTCTTTCGGTCTTTGGCCTCTATATTATTCAGGTGCAGTAACCATATCAATCTCTCATCAAATACGAGTACCAGAAATCTCACTGAACTTTTAAAATTGAGAACAGTGACCCTCATTGTAAGACTGGTTAGGTTAAAAGGAAACAAGACTGATGAGATCTTATCACTTTTGTTGAAGAGAGTGCCATCATAACCAGAACAGTTATTGCATTTCAATTACCAAATTCTTCTTCTGGTTTCTTTAACAACTGATTTGGCAAAACAAGTGTCTGGTAGTGGAGATTGCAATGACTGTCCAAGTAAGTCTAATAAACTGGTTGTTGAAGGTACATTTTTTGACCTGTGTTCTCCTATTATCTGGGAGTTATCATTTGTCTTACGGAATTTGTACTTTAGTGTCTAATAATACTCCGAACGTCCTTTGCTTTATTCTTGGAATTTTGAATTTTTTTGCACATGATACCTGGCATTTACCTTTTTGTTGACACAGTGAAGAATTTTGTATACTTTTTATAGTGAATGTTTCAGTCTTGACCTGAGTTAATTCTCTGCATTAAATAATGTTCTCTCTTTGTCGTATGAGATACATGGATCACAGATGTTAGCAACTCTTTTCATCAGTATTCACTGTAATTGTGTCTCTGAAAACTGGATTCATAATATTCAGAGTGTGTTGTCCAAATGATTCATATCAGACGATTTACACAAAATCTTTGAATTCGTAGTCGATATAATGACAGTGAACTTAGGCATGAATTTACTTACACAGAAAAACCTGTATGATCATTTTACATCTTGCTCAGTTAACTGTCCACAAATCTGAATAAAGCAAGAGGTTTCAGCTGCATTTTCCTCAAATAGTAAAATTATACAATGGTGCCTCTAACTGTAGCTAATCAGGATCAAAGTCAAGTAGGGCTTACAACAGATACAAATTAGAAAATAAAGAACTTCTATAACTTGAAGAAAGAAAGATAATGGGGACATGGAATCATATAATGTAGATGTGGTGGAAGTGTGGAAACATTTCTTTAAACACCATATACACCAAGAGAAATTCAACATCAGCCCCCTTCCCCCCAAAAACCATCAGCATCTTTGTCAGTTCTCCTCCAGTGATTTCACTATCAACAATAGGAGTCACAGCAAGTAGTTATTTAGATGATCGATGTTTTATGACCACAATGTCTAGCTATGATTAAAGTTACTCTGGTATGTTATTTGGTAATTAATAACAGCACTGTAAAACAACAACTTTTTTAATGTTAAGTTACGACAAGATGACAATTGCATGCAGGATTCAAGGCATATGACTAGTGTAAAGTGAAGAACATCAACTGATTTACAAAACCAGCACATTTTCTAGCTAAACGTATTTGTAAATATTATATACTCAAATACACATCTGCAAATTGGAAAGTGCTGTCACAAGCAAAATGATTTAAGCAATTTTTAAAATTGAAATAGCATTAATTCCGTAATCAAACTACGTTGAATTTTTTATTTACTATGATGAATTTTTACATTTTTCATCTAAACTTTTAATATCAGAATAGAACATTTCAGTAAATAATGAAAATATAATATCAGTTATATCAATATACATTTGGTGTATTTATGAATTAAACAGCAGGGCAATTATGATCACTGGCAGCAATGATTCATTTGTTCCCTTAAGAGTGTTACTCTATGGGCAGACCTACTCTACACTCAATACTTTTAATAGCTCTTTAGCTGTATTATTAGATTGCTCAACTGAATAAACTATCATAAATTATCTCATCATGCCATGATGTCTTAAGCTATCTGTAAACATTGTAATTTACTGCAGCTTCATAAAAGAAAACATATGCCAGTACGACTTAATGCTGGTTTTCTATTTTGTGCTTTTAGCACTGATGAACAGACTACTGTAATCTATAAAACGAATACCTTTCGTTCCTATTTTCAAGAAAGCTAGAACTTTTTCAACTACAGTACACTACCAGAGATTCTGTTAATGTGTTAGTGCTACATACAGAAGGAAGCAAGACTTTACGGTGGATTCTTCCACTACATTACAATATTTGCGATTTTATAGGGAAGTCAAATACCGAAGCTCTTCAGTCACATTGTTGGGCTCTGTAGTTGGGTTCGCTTAAGACATTGTTTCTGAAGACTTCGTGACAATTGCATGAAATTTATTTGATTTACTTGGTAATTTTCAGTTATCTGCGGAAGAAAATATTATGGTGCCATCAAAATGTTATCACGTTAATGAACAGCAAGACCTGTACATGATCGACAATGCTAGTCGAATTTCACTATCAACTGCAATGTTTCCTAGCAAATTCCTTATCTGTATTACTAAACGGCTAACCCGGGTCACGGTCTCGGAAGACTATTGTAAATTTGTATAGCGACGTTTACTTTGGAGGTTTTATAGGCCGATGTCCTTATTGACTGGACATGAAACTTTTCCTTTCATCTTGTATCATAAACTATGTATATGTCGTGATGCAGTGTATTTAACTCACACCGCCCTAATTATCCAGACTATATTCGTCAAGGCTTTGAGAATGAGAGCAGTTAGCGGCTTGAAACAAACTTTACACATAATTAGCAACCTTTACAAAACTTTTCCTCCCTGACATCCCTCACCAAATGCTGAAAGGAAAAAAAAGTTTACAGCATACTAAATTTTCGTGTTCATGCAGTAAAACTAACGTTCTGGATCTGTGTCAACTCGAACTGTTTGCTTTTGATGGCTGCACATGCCTATGACTCTTTCGTTAATTTCCTGGTGCATTACATCATTGAGTCTGACTAATTGTATTGGTTTTGATCACCAAGAAAATTAGAGCGCAACAATAATATATTACCGAATGATGCGCAGCTTATATTAAATAAGGACAGAACTGAGTGCGGACATTAAAAAATGATAGAGTCAGACATTAAACTCAGTTTTTCAAATGAAAATTAGTAAAGGGACGTTTCCTTTGGCTTCTATTGGTCGATTGAGTGGAGGGGATTGCGGTCCCATATTCCAATAGAAGTAGCTCTCTGTTGTTGCTTCGAAGCTAACGTGTTACCGTATCTGCTACTTCTTACATGACAGTCGCCAGATGGAATCAGTTACAGCTTCATTACGGATCTGACGTGGAATTTGATATCTAAAGATGACAACATGCAGCACTTTCCTGGTGTGAAGTTGTACTGATTCATTAAACATCTCCCGTCACGTAAGATATCTGAAATTAATGTTGAAAATATGTCTCTATAGAGCTGTAAAAATTTGTTCTCAATCAGAGTTATCGGGTGAAATTTTTCCGTCTGGAAGAGAGTTTCAAACTTTCACTCCATATCTGGAAAACTCTATGAATTAATGTTTCTCCCTTGATTAGCAAAACTCAAAATAGTCGCTCGACAACGGATCTTACCAAAGTTGAGCATCGCATTACGTTTGCCACTTATACGCTCCGAGAAAGGTTTTTACAATTTTGACGATATTTAAATAGAACCAAATATAGAGTTCACAGTGTGTACCTCCTATGAAAATCACGTAACATATGGTATATATCTCTATAGCGTCTCTAAGCGTGTCGAAAATCTGCTCGTAATTTTAAATAAGGCAAGAAAGAGGCGAAATTTATATGCCCAGAATAGTTTCACATCTAAGAAGAATTAGCGACAATGCCCAGCTCCCATTGTTATAGACCTGTCAAATGCAAATTTATTTAAATCGGACTGCATCTAAGCTGCCAGAGTTTTAAAGGTAATCTTCCGTATTATCTTTCACAAGTAGTGCATCTCAGCAGAGGTCTAAAATGGTGCATGGGAACGCCGAAAACGACTGCATGTAAAGTGAGATATTTAATATAGCTGAAGGATCCATACACTAATAAAATAAAGAGAAGTTGTAGAACTGCATATGAGCAACAAATATGAAAACTACTGCAGAATGAAATTTTCACTCTGCAGCAGATTGTGCACTGATGTGAAACTTCCCGGCAAATTAAAATTGCTTTCTCGACCGAGACTCAAACTCGGGACTTCTGCCTTTAGCGTCAAGTGCTCTACTGACTCAGCTACCCAAGCATCACAGACGACCGCTCCTCACAGCTTTACTTCCTTCAGTACCTCATTACCTACCTTTCAAACTTGGCGGATGTATCACTATGAGCGAAGGCCGTGAAAGTGCTTGGGTAGCTCAGATGGTGTAGCGGTAGCGTTACCGTCCATCATGCAGGGGGGCCGGGTTCGATTCTAGGCACGGGACTGGGTGTTGTGTGCCCATCACAACGCCTGCACGGTAGCTCAGCGTGTTCGGTCAGAGGATTTAGCTACCGTTTGTAATAAAAAAAAAAAAAAAAAAACGAGTGAACGGATCAACGAACAACCTGACCGAGTGTCATCGGACGTCCGCCATGAACAAATTCAACGAACAATATAGAACAAAATGAGATAAAAAGACGGCAGAGCACTTGACCGCTAAAGGTAAAGGTACAAAATTCGAGTCTCGGCCGTTCATAGAGCTTTAATCCGCCAAGAAGTTTCAGATCACTGCACACACTGCTGCAAAGTGAAAATTTCAAAAAAAAAAAAAAAAAAAAAAAAAAAAAAAAAAAAAAAAAAAAAAAAAAAAGTGCAAATGGCTCTGAGCACTATGGGACTTAACATCTGAGGTCATCAGTCCCCTAGAACTTAGAACTACTTAAACCTAACTAACCTAAGGACATCACACACATCCATGCCCGAGGCAGGATTCGAACCTGCGACCGTAGCGGTCGCGCGGTTCCAGACTGTAGCGCCTAGAAGCGCTTTTTTTTTTTTTTAATCTCATTTTGTTCGCTTTTGTTCGTTGCATCTGCTCGGGGCGGACGTCGTAAGACATCCGTTTTTTTTTTTAAGTTCGTTGTTGATCCATTAACTCAGTTTTTTGTTACCGAGGGCAGCTAATCCCCTCACCGAACACGCTGAGCTACCGTGCCGGCTTCGGCCACTCGGGCCGGCTGAAAATTTCATTCGGGAAACATCCTCCAGGCTGTGGTTAAGCCATCTATCCTCATCCTTTCTTCCTGGAGTGCTAGGCTTGTGTGTTTTGCTGGATAGTTTCTGCAACGTTTGGAAGATAAGAGATAAAATACTGTGGAAGTAAAGCTGTGAGGAGAATCGTAAATAGTGCTTGGGTAGGTCAGTCGGTACAGCATTAGCATTTGGCCGTGAAAGGCAAAGGTTCCCAGTTTGAGTCTTGGTCTGACACACAGTTTTAATCTGCCAGCGAGTTTCATGAAAACTACTGTTCGCAGGCGACATTCGGAGACATTGCACTGAGTGGCCAAATGCCATCACAGAAGCAGTACTACTGTGCTAGTTCGAGGGCAAAGGTCTGCCATCCCGGGTACTTGACTGGTGGTGCCAGACACGCAAGTCCGCTGCGGTCTAACGCGGCACGCTGACACAGGTTTTCTGGCGGCCCACGGCGCGACAGCTGAGATAGGGTACGGCGTGGAGCGGTCGCTAGCGGACTTCGCAACCGACGCATCCGGAGACCAGCTCTCACAAGGGAACCTCCCCATCGCACCCCCCTCAGATTTAGTTATAAGTTGGCATACTGGATAGGCCTTGAAAAACTGAACACAGATCAATCGAGAAAACAGGAAGAAGTTGTGTGGAACTATGAAAAAAATGAGCAAAATATACAAACTGAGTAGTCCATGCGCAAGATAGGCAACATCAAGGAGAATATGAGGAAGGAGCGCTGTGGTCCCGTGGTTAGCGTGAGCGGCTGCGGGAACGAGAGGTCCTTGGTTCAAGACCCCCTCAATTGAAAAGTTTACTTTTTTTTTATCTTCGCAAAGTTATGATCTGTCCGTTCGTTCATTGACGTTTCTATTCACTGTAATAAGTTTAGTGTATGTGTTTTGCGACCGCACCGCTAAACGGTGCGATTAGTAGACGAAAGAACGTGCCTCTCCAATGGGAACTGAAAACATTTGATCGCAAGGTCATAGGTAAACCGATTCCTCCACAGGAAAACATGTCTATATTCTATACGACACTGGTGACGGCATGTGCGTCACATGACAGGAATATGTTGTTGACCCACCTAACTTGTACACTTGGCGAATGGGTAAAAAGATTCTTCTACCTTGCCCGATTTAGGTTTTCTTGTGGATGTGATAATCACTCCCAAAAAAATGATGAAAACATAACGGACGGACAGATAATAATTGTCTGAAAATAAAAAATTAAAATTTTCACTCGAGGTAAGACTTGAACCAAGGACCTCTCGTTCCGCCACGCTCACGCTAACCACGGGACCACGGTGCTCCTTTTTTTTTAATTCTCATTTTGTCCACATTTGTTCGTTGTATCTGCTCGGAGCGGACGTCGTAAGACATCCGATTAAGTTCGTTGATGATCGATTAACTCTGTTTTTTTATTACAGAGGGTATGTAACCCTCTGTCCGAACACGCTGAGCTACCGTGTCGGCTCCTAAGCGCACATTGTCCTTGATATTGCCTATCTTCCACATGGACTACTCAGTTTGTAAATTTTGCTTTTATTTTTCATAGTTCCACACAACTTCTTCCTGTTTTCTCGATTGATCTGTGTTCAGTTTTTCAAGGCCTATCCACTGTGCCAACTTATAACTAAATCTGAGGGGGGTGCGATGGGGAGGTTCCGTTGTCAGGAACACAACGGTAGGAGACTAATGTTTCGGGATGCAGATTTAACAGATCAAGCGGCTGCTATTACGGCAAGGCAACACCGCCTTCTGTCCTTCCCGCTGTAGTTTTGCGAGAATAATGGGCATGAGAACAGTGGCACTGTGGTTGCTTTCTTCTCGTCGACTTGTTCTCCCTTTTTGAAGTGAGCAGGAGTGTAAGGCAAGTCGCGACTTAGTACAACGGTTGAGTGCACGATTTTGCTGTTGTAAAGTAGCACAGACAAGGGGAAATAACGAATTACCTCGTTCACCAATTGCGGTACTCAAAGTTTGGTCCCTAGTCGTCTAACAAAGGACCATAAAGAGCATCAAAGGACCATCTATGCACAATTGCTTACGCGTTACGTGGTTGGTCGTGACAATTTTTTGTCGAACACTGTCACAGGCGATAAAGCACTGGTTCACTTCGAACCAGACACAAAATGGCAATCGGTGGAGCGGCGCTACAATACCTCTCCTCAGAAGAAAGAGTTCAAAACTGCACCCACAGCCAGTAAAGACATGGCGACCGTCTTCTGAGACTCTGAAAAGGTTATTCTGGTTGATGACCTTACCCTATTGTGCACCAATAACCTGCTCAGCGTGTTCGTCGTTACAAAAATGCTAAGGACCGAGTGAGGTGGCACAGTGGTTAGCACGCTGGACTCGCATTCGGGAGTATGACGGTTCAAACCCGTGTCCAGTTATCCACATTTAGGTTCCCCGTGGTTTCCCTAAATCGCTTCAGGCAAATGCCGGGATAGTTTCTTTGAAAGAGCAGCGTCGACTTCCATCACCATCCTTCCCTAATCCGAGGGGACCGATGACCTCGTTGTTTGTTCTCGCTCCCAAATCAACCAAACCAACCAACAAAACTGCAAAGGAACGTCTCCTTCTACATGACATCGCAACACCTCACACAAGTCTACGCACCCAAGAGGAGCTCATAAAACTCCATTGGACTTTGCACTTCATCCACCCTACAGCACAAGTCTCGCACCTTCCGATTCTGTCTGTTAAGCCCGATGAAGGACACTCACTCAGCTGGAAGTAGTACGTGGATGATGAACTGATTCAGCAAGACGTTGGCTCCGACGTCGCCGGGCGCTGTGGCCGAGCGGTTCTAGGCGCTTCAGTCCGGAACCGCGCGACAGCTACGGTCGTAGGATCGAATCCTGCCTGAGGCATGGATGTGTGTGATGTCCTTAGGTTAGTTAGGTTTAACTAGTTCTAAGTTCTAGGGGACTGATGACCTCAGATGTTAAGTTCTATGGGACTGATGACCTCAGATGTTAAGTCCCATAGTGCCCAGAGCCATTTGAACCATTTTGAGCTTCGACGCCGGTCAGTAGAATGCTGCATATGGGCATTTATTTATTTATTTATATCCCATAAATCCAATACTGCGAGGCAATCGCATGGATGTAGGACGTGTCAGAATTATTACAAATAATACAAAAGGAATACATAAAAGTACCTCTTGCAAGAGGATATCTCGTATAAGACAAAATACACATTAATAAGTATAGAAAAACTACATTAAAAATGGTAGCTCTTAATAGCTAAATGAAAGACACAGTAACGTTAACAGTGATTGTGAGTATCGTAATGCACAATAGCACATCAAATAAGTAAATGAAAAAATCAATTACAGTTAACTCTACTGAAATATTCTTCTACCAAATAGAAGGAATTATCTAATAAATACTGTTTGAGCTGTTGTTTAAATTTGGGAAGCTCATGGATAAGTAATTTCAGTGATGGTGGGAGAGCATTGAACACCTTGTAAGCTCATGTAATGGACTCCTTTTTGTACAATAGTAAGGTTTTTTGATTCATAATGGAGGTCCATCTTCCTCCTGGTATTGTGGGGATGGTATGAATCATTGGTTTTGTACGATTGTCCATTTTTACCAATGAAAAATAACAGGGAGTAGATGTATTGGCATGCAGTTGTCAGTATCCCTAATTTTCTGAAAAAGGTTCCTACAAGAATGTCTAGGCTGGACTCCGCTCATTATCCTAATAACTCTCTTTTGGGCAATGAATATTTTTTTGGATAGTGGCTGATTACCCCAGAAAACTATGCCATATAGCAATAATGCATGGAAATAACTAAAATAAGCAGTTTTTGCGGTGTCTCGGTCACATAAAGTGGAAATAATACGAACAGCGAATGTTGCTGAGCTGCGTTTTTTGTGGAGGTGCAAAATATGTTCAGACCATTTTAGACTGTTGTCAATGTGTATACCCAGAAACTTGGTTGACTCAACTTGTAGTAACTCACTACCATTCAATGTAATACTTAATTGATCCTCAACTTTTTTCCTTAGTTGGAAATGCACAAACTGGGTCTTATTAACATTTAGTGATAACTAATTATTTACAAACCAATTAAATATTTCACTAAAGACAATATTGGCTGGTTCCTCAAGATTGAGGTTGGGAGTTTTGTTGATGAGGATAGAGGTGTCATCAGAGAAAAGAGTGAAGTGAGTTTTAAAGCTAGTATGCAAGGGAAGGTCATTGATAAAGATGAGGAAGAGAAGGGGGCCAAGTACAGAGCGTCAGCTAGATGACACAGAGCACCCCTCAGATTCGTTCAGCATGATCTTCTGCTTTCTTCCAGCTAGGTAGGATTTAATCCATGAGCCAACTGAGCCACTTATACCATAATATTCAGCCTTTGCTAAGAGGATTTCATGATTAACACTATCAAAGGCCTTAGAAAGGTCACAGAAGATACCAACAGGAGATAATTTATTATTAAAAGACTCTAAGATTTGATGGGTGAAGGAAAAAATAGCTTGTTCTGTTGATACTCCCTGTTGAAATCCGAACTGGCTACTGTTTAATACCTTATAATTCATAGAGGCCCTCCCAGTAATGTGACGAAAGGCCGTCGCATTGAACGGGGTTTATATTGCAAAGTAGGATTTCGTGACCAAAAGAGTGGAGAATAATATGGTGTACTGGAATCATGAATAAAACCTACCTGCTTTCAGGGGAAAAAAAGTTGCGCTACTTATTGACTGCTCCTCGTACGGTACATGTTCACGACACATAAATAAATGGAGGCATCTGAAGACGGGGTGAACATAAAATCAATGTACTCTCAGAAACGCGTGTTTTGAGACATACATTGCTGGCGTGTTGGGATATGTGTACCAATCATATCGGTGCATTAACGCATAAACAATAACGCCACTGACGCTGTCATTTTGATTTCATGCGCTAGGAGCGCTGCTGTCGCGTCACCCGATGATGCGCTCCGCGAGGTTCAGCAAGTATGTGAATGAGACCCGTGGGTCACCAAATCTTGCCCATGCCTCCTCTAAAACAGCCAGTTGCACTACTGACATAGCGCATCAGGAACTGGTCAGGAGCTGCACCTCCTACCATTGCTTTGTAAGGTTTCAGATTGAGTTTGTGCACAGCTTTGTGAGCAGACGTTGCTGTATCAGCTGTCTCAAGTACCAAATAGTTCAAAGTTTTTCTCGGATTTCTTTCCAAGATTGTTTCTAATCGGCATATGCCGTCCAATAGCTTCCCGCACAACGCCAACGCTTGCGTAGAACGTGAAACGCCCTCAACTTTTAATTAAAATTTATTTTCTGTGCTGATTATTGGTGCTGTGTTTCATAGTACAATACACATCAAGAATAATGTCCTTTATAACAGAACAGTAGGATACGCGTTTGGACCATGCGACCAGTTTCGAGTAAAATGAAAGTTGTGAAACAAAGGCAGAAAGTTCGCTTTCTAGTGTAATAATCACAGTGTTTCACCAAGAGCCCACAGTCAACTGAAAATGACAATGGGTCCAACGCACTGGCCTACGTAATCTCCATGTTCATATTTGAAGTCATTTCCTAGACAAAGACCACATTTCCGTTTCGAACGGTCATAGCTGACTTTTATCTTTTCTGATTCCCATTTTTACGATTATACCGCCGTTTGGGCACTATCGCATGTGATCGTAAAAATTCTACTTGGTGACCTGTGCCTCAAAGACAGATATTTGTTCGTGATTAGGACAAATTAACTAGCCGATCCTTCTTTCGTCTTAAGCACGGGTGTTCAACACTACGTAGATGTTTTGTACAAATGCATAATAAATGCCTCGTGAGTAATTGTTCTGTAACTGTGAACTACTTGAAGTAAGGGCTGACCAATTTCGATCACATCTGTAACACGTTAACATCATATGGCCACCTCAACCTTGAGAATGGATCATTTGTTTATGAGCAGCATTCGTTTTATTACCATCTCATCTACACACAACAGATGTTCCGCTACCTTGAAAGCACAACATCTATGATGGACGAAGGAAGCAAGTCGGTCAAGAAGGCTAGGAGAGTATTCAAGCAGTTGTTAGCATCCCACTTAGTAAATGAATCGACTTCATTTACTTCCGGTACGATGGACGTGGAAGAATTATGGGCAAATTTCAAACATATTGTAAATCACGCATTGGACAAGTATCTGCCGAAAAAGTGGGTTACGGACGGAAAAGACCCACCGTGGTTTAACAGCGCAATTCGGAGAATGCTCAGGAAGCAAAGGCAGTTGCACTCGCGGTACAAGAAAGATCGGAAGAATGAGGACAGGTAAAAGTTAGTAGAGATTCGTGCTGCTGTAAAAAGAGCGATGGGCGAAGCATTCAATCACTACCACCGTCATACATTAGCAAAAGATCTTGCTGAAAACCCAAGGAAATTCTTGACTTACGTAAAATCGGTAAGCGGGTCGAAGGCTTCCATCCAGTCACTCACTGATCAGTCTGGCCTGGCAACGGAAGACAGCAAAACGAAAGCTGAAATTTTAAATTTAGCATTTGAGAAATCTTTCACGCAGGTGGATCGTACAAACAGACCGCCGTTTGAGTCTCGTACAGATTCCCGTATGGAGGACATAGTGATAGACATCCCTGGGGTTGTGAAGCAGCTGAATGGGTTGAAAATAAATAAATCGCCAGGTCCTGATGGGATTCCAATTCGGTGTTACAGAGAGTACTCTACTGCATTGGCGCCCTACTTAGCTTGCATTTATCGCGAATCTCTTGCCCAACGTAAAGTCCCGAGCGACTGGAAAAAAGCGCAGGTGACGCCTGTATATAAGAAGGGTAGAAGGACGGATCCTCGAAATTACAGACCAATATCCTTAACATCGGTTTGTTGCAGGATTCTCGAACATATTCTCAGTTCGAATATAATGAATTTCCTTGAGACAGAGAAGCTGCTGTCCATGCATCAGCACGGCTTTAGAAAGCATCGCTCCTGCGAAACGCAGCTCGCCCTTTTTTCACATGATATCTTGCGAACCAGACTCCTAACTAAGGTACGAGCATATTGGATTGGTTTCCAAGTATGTGAGTGATTCGAAGACTTCTTAAGTAATAGAACCCAGTACGTTGGCCTCGATGGTGAGCGTTCATCGGAGATGAGGGTATCATCTGGAGTGCCCCAGGGAAGTGTGGTATGTCCGCTGTTGTTTTCTATCTACATAAATGATCTTTTGGATAGGGTGGATAGCAATGTGCGGCTGTTTGCTGATGATGCTGTGGTGTACGGGAAGGTGTCGTCGTTGAGTGACAGTAAGAGGATACAAGATGACTTGCACAGGATTTGTGATTGGTGTAAAGAATGGCAGCTAACTCTAAATATAGATAAATGTAAATTAATGCAGATGAATAGGAAAAAGAATCCTGTAATGTGTGAATACTCCATTAGTAGTGTAGCGCTTGACACAGTCACGTCGATTAAATATTTGGGCGTAACATTGCAGAGCGATAGGAAGTGAGACAAGCATGTAATGGCAAAAATGATCAGTTGCAACTAAAAAATAGAAGTTATTTCGAAGGATTTCAACCTTTACTCCAGTGGAGTTGACCCACAGTTCGCCTCAAATGGCCGATGCTGTTTCCCTATCTGCTTTGTCCCTTTATTATAGTGCGATTGTACATGTGTGTCTTTGTATTTCGTAATATGCTTGTTAATGACACATAGTTGCTAAGGCGTTTTTATGTTAAAGACATTTTATGCTTAGCACGCATGGTTTCGACACTAATTTTTTAGTTACTGTAGCGGGGCTTCGCGCTCTTACTATAATATTTAAATGTAAAAAAAAAAATTTTTATACCTTGGCTTTGTAATTTGTTCTCAGGTGAATTGTTTAATGTTGCCATACCAATAGATAGGTTTGTCCACTTGTAGGACGGCTTTCAGTCACATCTTGTTTATATGTATATGTGCTCTAAATAATTTTGAGACAGTTTGTCTCTCGCCCCTGCGCTTGCGCTCGCGCATGCGCTTGGCCGCGGCCGAGCCTCGCCGCGAAACTGCTCGCGACGCCTAGTTTTCCGCGCCGCTCACATGTGGTCCTTATTTCTGGCCGGCGTAGCTCCGTCTACGTTCGCCTTAATGGTTTTAATCTTGACAGACATAATCTATGATTATGCGTCTTTATTGTTTTAATTTTTAATCTGTGACATGGCCAGTGTTTGGCTCTCAAAATAATTTAATTTTTTGTAAGTATCACGATTTCTTTATTATTCAATCATTAGACTGATGATGCATTTCAGTGAGTAACATACGTCCGTATGTGGTTTAATTCATAGGTTCTGAAGAAGATTCCATTACTGGAATCCAAACCTAGGTAAACGAGTAAAAATTACCTTGCAACTGAAGGCTGAAAAAAATTGTTTATTTTCTATACATATACGGTTACTGACGCGCTGCATGATGTTAAAGATTTGCAAACATGTAATGGCAGCTGTGGGGAAGGCGGACGGTCGTCTTAGGTTCATTTGTAGAATTTTGGGAAGATATGGTTCATCTGTAAAGAAGACCGTTTATAAAACACTAATACGACCTATTCTTGAGTACTGCTCGAGCGTTTGGGATCCCTATCAGGTCGGATTGAGGGAGGACATAGAACCAATTCAGAGGCGGGCTGCTAGATTTGTTACTGGTAGGTTTGATCATCACGCGAGTGTTACGGAAATGCTTCAGGAACTCGGGTGGGAGTCTCTAGAGGAAAGGAGGCGTTCTTTTCGTGAATCGCTACTGAGGAAATTTAGAGAACCAGCAATTTTACTGCCGCCAACTTTTTCGCGGAAAGACCACAAAGGTAAGATAAGAGAGATTAGGGCTCGTACAGAGGCATATAGGCAGTCATTTTTCACTCGTTCTGTTTGGGAGTGGAACAGGGAGAGAAGATGCTAGTTGTGGTACGAGGTACCCTCCGCCACGCACCGTATGGTGGAATGCAGCGTATGTATGTAGATGTAGATGTAGGCAAAGAGGGCCTTCCTGGCCGAGAGCAGTTACCAGTTTCAAAGAAAGGCTTTAATTTGAGGAAGAAATTTCTGAGTATGTAAGTTTCGAGCACAGTATTGTATGGTAGTGAATCTCGGATAGTGGGAAAACTGGAGAAGAAGAGAATAGAAGCGTTTGGGATGTGGTGCTCCAAAAGAATATTGATAGTAAGGTGGACTGATAAGAGAATGAATTTGGAGGTTCTTCGAAGAATCGGGGAAGAAAAGAACATGTGGAAAACGCTGATAAGAAAAAGGGACAGGGTGACGGGACATCTGTTAAGACAGGGCCGGCCATGGCGTGCCAAACTTCAGGCGTGCAGCTTGTGTGGGCCAAGGCCCGGCGTGTCACTCGGCTTTGCTCAGTCTTCGGAAATACTTGAATGACGTTCACAGATCCAGAAGCTGTAAAAAAAAAAAAAAGGGCGGCTAGCGATCTACCGCCGCAATCGTTTAAAATGAATGGGAATGGCAGAAGGGAGGGATGCGTATTCTCGATTCACATAAGCGAAGGTACTGGATATTTGCTATGAAACGACATTACAATACAATGCAGAAAGAACTAAAAGGTTTAGTTGACAATCTGAAAACACTTTGTGCTAAATTTGCAAGTCTGGAGCACGGGAAGAAACTGGTGCTACGAACAGCAAAGTTTCTGAAGTCGCACAGGTTATTCCATTGTCAGTTGCAGAAGTTTTCAGTTGAAATGAACGAAGAGTATGGAGTCTGCATGTATAACTGCAAAGTGCGTTGGTTAAGTCAACTATTTTCCGATTTAAAAGTCACTATTTTTGAATTTATGAATGAAAATGAGCAGGAACGAAAATTAGAATATCCGGAATGGATTGCAGACGTCACATTTTAAGTGGACTTGACTGCAACATTGCCCACATTGAGACATCGCAAAGAATTCTTCTTTTTAATTTGGTGGGGATGCATTAAAAAAAAAACGCCTTATAGAAGGCGCACATCCTGGTAAAGACAGTCCAGTTCCACAAGTTCACTGGCGTTAACGAAAACACGAGGTTTGAAGAATTCATTGTAGCACTGAAAGAATTATAGGGATAGTTTTATCAACATTTATCAAAATCAGTTTCACATTTGTTTCCGAGCTTTTTTCGAGACCGTTTGGCATTTCAGTTGAAAGCGCCCCTGTGCATATGCAGATGTAACTGATTGACCTGTACGCTAATTTCAGTTTTAATGAAAAATTTTTGTATTTTAAAACTGTCCAGGACGTCTACATTGCATTCCTCAAGTAAAGTTTCCAAGTCTCCATAATGAGGTTGCAAAGGTACTACAATACTTCGATCGATATACACTCATACACATAAATTAAGGATAATGCTGATACATGGTGAAACAACGCTCTGGTGGGCGGTTTGCGGGTTTAAATCACATCGGGGTATGACCATGCGGTGTATTTGACCTGCGGTCGTCGCACAGTGGTGCTGACAGCAGTCCACTTACGCAGAGCTGTGTTGGTGGATGTCAGAGTTCGGTGCAGCGAGTAAGCGTGCATGGCTCAAAGAAAACACATTGATGAGGTTATGAGGGGTAGAATACTACGGCGACTGGAGGCTGGTCAAACACAGCAGGTCGTAGCATGGGCCCTTCATGTGCCACAAAGTGTGATCTCAAGATTATGGCAACGATTCCAGCAGACAGGAATCGTGTTCATGCGCTACAGCACGGGACGTCCACAGTGTAAAACACCACAAGAAGACCGATATCTCAGACCGATATCTCACCATGAGTGCCCGCAGACGGCCACGGAGTATTGCAGGTAGCCTTGCTCTGGACCTTACCGCAGCCACTGGAACAGTTTTCTCCCGAGACACAATCTACAGACGACTGAACAGGTGCATTCCACTTACCCCTGGCCACAGGAGAGCCCGTGAAGCCCGGTGTCAAGAACACAGTATATGGTCATTGGAACAGTGGTCCCAGGTTATGTTCACGGACGAGTTCAGATATAGTCTGAACAGTGATTCTCACCGGGTTTTCATCTGGCGTGAACCAGGAACCAGATACCAACCCCTTAATGTCCTTGAAAGGGATCTGTATGGAGGTCGTGGTTTGGTGGTGTAGGGTGGGATTATGATTGGTGCATATACACCCTTGCATGCCTTTGACAGAGGAACTCTAACAGGTCAGGTGTATCGGGATGTCATTTTGCACCAGTATGTCCGCCTTTTCAGGGGTGCAGTGGATCCCACCTTCCTCCTGATGGATGATAACGCACGGACCCACCGAGCTGCCATCGTGGAGGAGTACCTTGAAACAGAAGATATCAGGCGAATGGACCGGCCTGCCTGTTCTCCAGACCTAAACCCCATCGAGCACGTCTGGGATGCTCTCGGTCGATGTATCGCTGCACGTCTTCAAACCTCTACGACACTTCAGGCACTGGTGCAAGAATGGAGGCTATACCCCAGCAGTGCTCGATCACCTGATCCAGAGTATGCCAACCCGTTGTGCGGCCAGTGTACGTGTGCATGGTGATCATATCCCATATTGATGTCTGGGTACCTGCACAGGAAACAGTGGCGTTTTGTAGCACATGTGTTTAGGGACGGTTTTCTCAACTTATCACCAATACCGTGGACTTACAGATTGTATCGTGTGTGTTTCCTATGTGCCTATGCTATTAGCGACAGTTTTGTGTAGTGCCACGTTGTGTGACACCACATTCTGCAGTTATCCTTAATATATGAGCATGAGTGTATTTGTGTGAAAGACCTTTTTTTCGTCTATGAAAGTAAACAAGTCACGATTACGTGGCAACCTGAGTGCGAAACTCTGTGAAAGTGTGTCTGTCAATACGACGACAGTTTGTATCACATAAAAATTATGCAGTGGGACTGCACTGCCATTTAAATGCGGCGCGTTTCCCCCTCTGTCACCTCCTTGTGCTCAGACCGAGCCCCACGAGAAAGACAGGCCGTAGCGTGTACCTCACAGCACTTGACACTGCAGGCATTACGAGTGCCAGCAGCCCTCTCCGACAGGGAGTGAGTAACTATCCCAGACGAGTTTAATGATTCTTAACTGCGTGTTCAAATACATGCAAGTCCTCGATAACACGCGACGGAACTAAGGCCTTTAGTGGGTTGTTGTTGTTGTGGTCTTCAGTCCTGAGACTGGTTTGATGCAGCTCTCCATGCTACTCAATCCTGTGCAAGCCTCTTCATCTCCCAGTACTTACTGCAGCCTACATCCTTCTGAATCTGCTTACAGTATTCATCTCTTGGCCTCCCTCTACAATTTTTATCCTCCACGCTGCGCTCCAGTACTAAATTGGTGATCCCTCGATGTCTCAGAACATGTCCTACCAACCGATCCCTTCTTCTAGTCAAGTTGTGCCACAAACTTCTCTTCTCCCCAATTCTGTTCAATACCTCCTCATTAGTTATGTGATCTACCCATCTAATCTTCAGCATTCTTCTGTAGCACCACATTTCGAAAGCTTCTATTCTCTTCTTGTCTAAACTATTTATCGTCCATGTTTCACTTCCATACATGGCTACACTCCATACAAATAATTTCAGAAACGACTTCCTGACACTTAAATCTATACTCGATGTTAACAAATTTCTATTCTTCAGAAACGCTTTCCTTGCCATTGCCAGTCTACATTTTATATCCTCTCTACTTCGGCCATTATCAGTGATTTTGCTCCCCAAATAGCAAAACTCCTTTACTACTTTAAGTGTCTCATTTCCTAATCTAATTCCCTCAGCATCACCCGACTTAATTCGACTACATTCCATTATCCTCGTTTTGCTTTTGTTGATGTTCATCTTATGTCCTCCCTTCAAGACACTGTCCATTCCGTTCAACTGCTCTTCCAAGTCCTCTGCTGTCTCTGACAGAACTACAATGTCATTGGTGAACCTCAAAGTTTTTATTTCTTCTCCATGGACTTTAATACCTACTCCGAACTTTTATTTTGTTTCCTTCACTGCTTGCTCAATATACTGATTGAACAACATCGGGGAGAGGCTACAACCCTGTCTCACTCCCTCTCCTACCATTGCTTCCCTTTCATGTCCCTCGACTCTTATAACTGCCATCTGGTTTCTGTACAAACTGTAAATAGCCTTTCGCTCCCTGTATTTTATCCCTGCCACCTTCAGAATTTGAAAGAGAGTATTCCAGTCAACATTGTCAAAAGCTTTCTCTAAGTCTACAAATGCTAGAAACGTAGGTTTGCCTTTCCTTAATCTTTCTTCTAAGATAAGTCGTAGGGTCAGTATTGCCTCACGTGTTCCAACATTTCTACGGAATCCAAACTGATCTTCCCCGAGGTCGGCTTCTACCAGTTTTTCAATTCGTCTGTAAGGTATCGCGTTAGTATTTTGCAGCTGTGACTTATTAAACTGATAGTTCGGTAATTTTCACATCTGTCAACACTACTTTCTTTGGGATTGTAATTATTATATTCTTCTTGAAGTCTGAGGGAATTTCGCCTGTCTCATACATCTTGCTCACCAGATGGTAGAGTTTTGACAGGACTGGCTCTCCCAAGGCTGTCAGTAGTTCTAATGGAATGTTTTCTATTCCCGGGGCCTTGTTTCGAATTAGGTCTTTCAGTGCTCTATCAAACTCTTCACGCAGTATAATGTCTCCCATTTCATCTTCATCTACCTCCTCTTCCATTTCCATAAAATTGTCCTCAAGTGGGTACTATTAATTAAATATTGATTTCCAGCGGGCCCTACACGGAGCCGACCTTTCGCTAAGTGTGGCGCACAAGCCGACTAGCGTGGGGTTACAAGTTTGTTGCAGGGCCCGTTGGCCCAGGCTCAGTATGACGTGCCGGTGGGGGAAATGTGAAGCGAGGCCGAGTGCTCCGACACTCATGCCCGGCTACGGCCCGCGAGTCGGAATCTCGGCCGCCGCTGTGTTAGGACTTCAGGGAATAACTTCCATGGCACTAGAGTGTGCTGTAGAGGGTGAAATGTAAAGGAAGACAGATATTGGAATACGTTCAGCAAGTAATTAAGGCCATAGGTTGCAAATGCTACTCTGTGATGAAAAGGTTGGCAAAAGACAGGAATTCTTCGCGGGCCACATCAAACTAGTCAGAAGATTGATGACTAAAATAAATAAACAAATAAAAATAACAAAATAAAAAATTTCACTCGTTAAAGTGTGACAGAGATACTCGACGAACTTAAATGGGAAACCTAGAAAAATAAGGTGCCGAAAACCTGAGTCCAAGAAACGGAGGCATCATCATTTGTAAGTAGGCTGTTTAGGTTTTTATGTTGGTAACGCCACGTAGCGCTCTGTATGAAAATCACTGACAGTGCTGTGTGCAGTCTGTGGCTGGTTGGACTCACTGTTGGAATATTCGCTTGTGTAGTGTTGGGCAGTTGGATGTGAACAACGCATAGCGTTGGACAGTTGGAGGTGAGCCGCCAGCAGTGGTGGATGTGGAGAGAGAGGTGGCAGAGTTTTGAGAACGGACGATCTTGACGTGTGTCCGCCAGAAAAAGGAAATTTGTAAAGATGGCTGTCATGAATTGATAGATAGATATATATGATGACTTTGGAACATTATTAAGGTAAATACATTGTTTGTCCTCTATCAAAATCTTTCATTTGATAACTATTCCTATGAATAGTTAGTGCCTTCAGTAGTTAGAATCTTTTATTTAGCTGGCAGTATTGGCGCTTGCTGTATTGCAGTAGTTCGAGTAACGAAGATTTTTGTGAGGTAAGTGATTCATGAAAGGTATAGGCTATTGTTAGTCAGGGCCATTCTTTTGTAGGGATTATTGAAAGTGAGATTGCGTTGCGCTAAAAATATTATGTGTTAGTTTAGTGTTGATCAGAATAAGTAGAGAGAAATGTCTGAGTACGTTCAGTTCTGCTCAGCTGTTTGAAAATCAAATAACGTAAGAAGTTTGTCAGCATAGTAATTCATTAATTTTTGTAAGGGGATGTTTCACATTACCAAAATAATGAAGCAGAATGTCGATATTAACCGACTTATGTGTGAGAAACTGGATGCATTGTGCTTTTAATTGCATTTAAGAATTAACTTATCAGCTTTGAAAGAGCAACACTACTCTAAAGCCGGTAGACTGAATGATGCAGCCCCAGGATCGTGGAATCAGCAGGAATGGGAACTAATCCAGATTTAAGTGTCCTGTGGCTTCTCAAGATAATTTAACGCGAATGAAGGAGTGACCGACTTCTTGCTCCAGCGTAGCTCAAGCTACGCTTGCACTCCGTCTCTTAAAAGTTATGTATGGCGATGGGATATTAAACTGGCGAGCTGACGCGGTAGTATGATACTGGACCCGCATTCGCAAGGGGGAAGATTCAAACCGCATGCTGTCATCTGAATTTAGTTTTTGCTTGTTTTCTGTAAGTCACTTACTCCATGAAAATTTGAAAAAACTGATATTTTTATTTTATCTTATTTTTAATTTTATCGCTTAAAAAGTTCTCTGGAATATGTACTTTATTGCAGTGTCCATGCTATGTTTGCCAGAAACTCCGCCATCGAGCTACGAAGACGATTTGTGAAAAAAAAGTCTCTGAAAACCATTGCCAGCAGGAAAAAATAGTCGACATCGCGGCCAGTGTAGCAGCATGAGATTTCAACGACGGCTGAACGAACATTATGGGATTATGAAAGTGCTCGAATCTGAGATCGGACCGGCCTTTTACAACTTTTGCACAAAAGCGTATATTGTGAGCAGAGCAGTGGATAACAGAAGCTGCTAAAGAGGACCACGGGACCACCATGGCCACGAGCAGCAGGAAGCATGCCTTCCTTTTGCATCTGAAAGAATTGCTGTATTGTCCAGGGATAGGTGACTAGGGGTATGTTTATCTTAAGTACAAAAGAATCTATCCCAAAACTTGAAACGCGTATTTTTCGAAACCGTGTTTTTCAAACTGGTGGGAAACATAACTTTAAAACGGTACATACGACTTCGATCGGAATTTGATGCTGGCATTTTAAACTGAATTATCTGTCATCATATGTTGCCGTTTTGCGATATCTTTAACAGTCTATTTTCGGTGTGCGCTTCTGTCTCGAGTTTCTTGGGCGAAATAAATGACATTTTTTGCAATACGTCATCCTTTTGTTGTAAATTAATATTTTGCTGTTACCCTCTGCATGCTAATAGAAAATATTGAAAATGACCTATACAAAATTATTTTGTTATAGGCCCAACAGGAGGACTTCGGAAATTCCCACCGATGACCAGTGTTCCGGCTGCGAGGGTTGACACAAAAATTATTTTATAAGACAAAAGAATAAGGAATAAAATTATATCATCAGATTTAGCATTACTTTGTACTTGAAAAAAAAAATCACGAAAATATCCTATCTTTCCAGCGTTCAAAGAGGGCATACCCTCTTGAAGGCAAACGTCGGTGTGGTTCCTTCGAAAGTGAACGACCGATTTCCTTCCCCATCCCTTCCCAGTTGGAGATCGCACTCCGTCTCTAAAGAAGACGTTGTCGATGATGATAAACACTAATCCTTCTTCTTTCTTCCTAATACTTATTTACCACTGATTGGTTCCAACATGGACATCACGCGAAGCCAATTTTTTAGTGCAGGTAGAAAAAACTCGCAAATCTGCACGTCTTACGTAAAAATTCGTCAACCATATCCACATCATCGAGATGTGGCTGTCACTTTTGTTTGTACAACGCCAAGATAAACCGTTTAAATACGGCGCTCATTGCTAATGCAGCTTTTGTGTCGAGAAATTTGTGTTCATATTTATGAAACAGGGCTTCTTACAGGTGACTGGTTTTCGATGTATTCATAAAAAATAAACTTTGAGTGATACTTAAAACAGTTCTATGACATTTGAATCTTTGTAATAGTCGTATGGTAACTCTTGAAAATCAATAATATGGCAAGAGTTCTGTAATAGTCCCTTTTTATAAACATATGCATATTTAATGCAAATAGTGGAAACGCACTGGTCACAATAGCTGTATAGGCACAGCGGTGTAACGTTTTTCTAACTCATACTACTATGACTGAATGACTGGAAGACAGGGAAGGATAACCTACAACATCAAAGCTCAACATGCTTTAAGGGAAAGCTGAACAAAGGATACTAACAATGCAGTAACCAAAGGGTACAACTCACTGATTACATGTTTTGCTAGGAAGCAGCAACAGTCAGCTGTTCGCAGTAATTAGCACGCTCCATAAAGTCCAGATTTAACTTTAAAGTATTTTGGTTTAAACCTGTGTTTCAAACGATGTGAGACAGGGAAAGGTTCACACTGAAATTTCCCAACACTGATGAGAAGTTTTATTGCACTGTACTCCATTTTAACAGCTTCCCCCCATCAGATCTATTTATCTCGGATTTTGGATCGTCAAAGTGAAGCATATACACATCGTATATACTATAGAAAAATAAGATGTCACAGTTTTGATTGTGAAATTCAGCTCTTAACCTCACTCAAGCTAAAATGTGTACTTGGTTTCCAATTGTCTCTTCTTCAGTTTTGTAATCATTTTGCTCCCTCGTCTTTCATTGTAGGAAATCCGAATGTCCTTATCCCTTTTATGGAATTGCTGCTACAATTCGGTGCAGCACAGTATTCCATTTCAAAGTTTTAGACACTAGGAACCTGATATCTTGAGAAAAACTATAAACAGTCTGCTGCAGTTATATAAACACGCAAAATGGTTACCACTGCAAAGGATTATTGTAGCGTTCACCTGCCCTCTTCTACACAGACCTTGACTGTCTGATACACACAGCGATGAGTCATGGATGTACATTTAGGAAAAGATGGAACAAGTGTGGAACCATGGGGAGCGTCTTATTGCATTTGACACATAAGATATTTTTGACGTAACACACAGCGCGCAGGTAAGGATCACTATAGTGGCGACCACGTTCCTACGTAAGCCATTTCGTGGAGTAGGTCTACTTGTAGACAGCGGATTCGTCAACTTGAGCTGGCATGTGCCAGATGCCATGCGATTCGGTTGTGCTTAAGCAGCTGACTGAAGGTCTAAACCTAGTTTTCAAAAACTCGTTTACTATAGAGGACTGCAGCACCATTCCTCCTTTCAATTATGGAACAAACGAAAGGATGGCTGACATAGTGTTTAGTGTATCTGGAATTGTAAAACAGTTAAGATCCTCAGACGCCAGAATGGCATCTGGCCCAGACGGTATCCCCATAAGATTTTATGCTGACTATGCTACAAATATAGCACCATTCTTATTCGTCATCTATCAGAGATCATTGGAACAGCGGGAAGTTCCACGGGACTGGAAGGCCCAGGTCACAGCAATCTACAACAAGGGTAAAAAATCGGATGCACATAATTACCGGCCAACTTCGCTGTCATCGATTTGTTGTAGAATCATGGAACATATTTTGTGTTCAGACATAATGACCTTTCTAGACTCTGAGAAGCTCATCTGCCGAAACCAGTACGGTTTTAGGAAACAGCGGTCATGCGAGACACAGCTGGCCCTCTTTGTGCATGGTTTACAATAGGCTCTAGACACCGGCTCACAGGTTGATGCCATATTTCTCGACTTTCGAAAGGCGTTCGACTCAGTTCCGCACTGTCGCTTGCTACAAAAAGCGCGAACCTACGGTCTATCCAATGACATATGCGGTTGGATAGAAAATTTTCTAACAGACAGGGAGCAGTATGTCGTCCTGAACGGGGTAACTTCAACAGAAACAAGAGTAACTTCAGGTGTGCCCCAGGGCAGCGTAATAGGTCCTCTGCTTTTTACGATTTACATAAACGATCTGGTTGATGGTATTGACAGCGGCCTTAGACTGTTTGCCGACGATGTTGTAGTCTACAGGTTCAAATGGCTCTGAGCACTATGGGACTTAACTTCTCAGGTCATCAGTCCCCTAGAACTTAGAACTAATTAAACCTAACTAACCTAAGGACATCACATACATCCATGCCCGAGGCAGGATTCGAACCTGCGACCGTAGCGGTCGCGCGGTTCCAGACTGTAGCGCCTAGAACCGCTCGGCCACTTCGGCCGGCGTAGTCTACAGGAAAGTAGTATCACACGAAAATTGTGAACAAATCAATGAGGATTTGCACAAAATAAATGCGTGGTGTAATGACTGGCAGTTATCTCTCAGTATTAGTAAGTGTAACCTACTGCGTATAACAAGGCGAAAATCCCCATTAATGTATGAGTACAAAAGAAATGATCAGTCTTTGGAAGCGGTAACATCAGTCAAGTATCTGGGTGTGACTATTCGAAATGATCTCAAATGGAATGATCAGATTACACAAGTAACGGGTAAGGCGAACTCTAGATTGCAGTTCATTGGTAGAATCCTGAAGCGATGCAGTCCTTCAAAAAGGAAATAGCTTACAATACTTTAGTTCGTCCAGTCTTAGAGTATTGTTCGTCTGTATGGGACCCTTACCAGTTGGGTCTGATTCAAGAGACTGAGAAGGTCCAAAGAAGAGCGGCAAGATTCGTGACTGGTACATTTAGCCATCGCGAGAGCGTTACAAAACTCATAGAAAGTTTGAAGTGGGACACACTTGCAGACAGACGACGTGCTAAACAGAAGGGGCTGCTCACTAAATTCCAAAATCCAATCTTCACCGAGGATGTAGAGCATATATTATTACCACCAACTTTCAAATCGCGTAATGATCATCATTCAAAGATAAGGGAAATAAGAGCTCCTACTGAGGCGTTCAGACAGTCGTTTTTCCCTCGCGCGATCCGAGAGTGGAACAGAGGGGGGGGATTTTGCTGGCGCGAATTGTGCCTCCGCCACACACCGCTTGGTGGCTAGCGGAGTATATATGTAGATGTAGAAAGTCGCTGTCATTTCGTGGTGCTAGCACTCCACTTCTTATCGGCTGGGGATCCTCCAACTTATAAGGGACAATCAAATGAAAACCGGACACTCGTCACAACGGGACCATGGAATGGTTGTATTCAAATGTAATCACCGCACTTGTTAAGACATTTCTCCCACTGGGGAACGATTCGATCAATTCTTGTTTCGTAAAAGCGGTCGGCCACTGGCGCATCTACAACCGCACCTACTCTTGCATTTTCTCGTCCGGCGGAAACAGACGTCCACGCATTACTTTCTTCAGGTCGCCAAAGATGTGAAAATCACACGGTAAAAGATCCGGGATGTGCGGAGGATGCTGCGGTGTTTTTCTGCCAAGTCGCTGAAACGTAGTCTCAAAATAAATTAAAAAAAATAAATATGGTTCAAATGGTTCTGAGCATTATGGGACTTAACATCTGAGGTCATCAGTCCCCTAGAACTTAGAACTACTTAAACCTAACTAACCTAAAGACATCACACACATCCATGCCCGAGGCAGGATTCGAACCTGCGTACGTAGCGGTCGCGCGGTTCCAGACTGAAGCGCCTAGAACCGCTCGGCCACCCCGGCCGGCAAACGTAGCCTCAGTCCGACTGGTAGTGCGTAGGAATACGATATCATGCAACAGGATGATTCCGTCCCACAGAATTCCTGGACGTCTTGACTCCGTGGCGCGTCGCATTTCTGCAAAATATCCTCATAGCACTATGCACTGATTGTGCTTCCAAGCTCGAAGAAGAAGGTGATCGTGACCTTATAGGAACTTGTGTGAACAGCTCTGGACTTTTTTGGCGGGGCAGATGTGGGATATTTCCACCGTTGCCTTTGTCGTTTGCTCTTGGCCTCGAAATGGAGGCACCACGTAAGGTCATGATGCCCGATAAGGCCCACCCCCAACATCGCCAATCGAACGAAGGTTACGCTTCAGCGATTTGGTTAGGAAACACCGCAACATCCCCGTTAACAGCCCTGATCTTCGAGCGCTAATTACCTTAGGAGTTTGCGCCCTAAAACCATAACCAAAAAAAAAAAAAAAAAAAATCCCTGATCTTTCATCGTGTGATTTTTTCAACTTTGGTGTCCTGAAGAAAGTCATGCTTCGACGTCGGTTTCCACCGGACGATGAAGGCATGAGTGCATGCGGTTGTGGATACGTCTGTGGCCGACCACGTTCTACGGATCAAGAATTGTTCGTCTCGTCTCCCTGTGAGATAAATGAGTTAAAGCGCATGGTGATTACTTTCGAATGGAACCACTGCATGGTCACGTTGCGGTAGGTGTTCTGTTTTCATATGACTGACTCTCATATTTTCACAAATTTCTTATGAATTTTAATATCACATCTCAAGATAATGCCATCAGTTTTTTGTATCGTAAACTGCCGTTCTTACTTTTACCACTCATACACCAAATGTTGTACAGTTCTACACTGGCTCTCAGTTGGGTGTTTAGTATGTATAGTTTAGTGGTAAATTTTCTTGTGCAACAGTTGATGAAACTGTGTTGTATATAAAATAGTGTGTTAAAATCAAGTTGTGCAAAACCCACTTATATCGTTAAACTGCAAAGCGATCGGTGTTTTCAACTATATCGTGCATGTTATTCGATTAACCCTCAAAACAGACTACTGATTAGTTTTTCGTTGACATTTATATATCTGCTACTATATTACGATTTCTGAGGTCATGTGCGTGATTCCTCTCTTTCGTGTTACTTTGACCACTGGTCATTGTTACCTAAGAATTATGGATACACAATTTAATAAACAGTGTTGATACCAATGACAGTGTGGAACTAAGGAACACACACATTAACTATCGTTATGTAGAACAAGCCTCACTTTTAATCCATAAATTTAGATAACATTGTCTCTGGAGAGCAGCGATCTGCTGCTGACTTTGATTAAAACAACAATCGAGACTGCAGTAATATTTGTTTATTATTACACGTTTCGGTGTATGGTGAAGCCATCCTCAGATCGTGGTACCAGGTGAAGAACCGAGGAGCCGCTGGTACCAGCCATAGGGGACCTAAACAATCTGAGGATGGCTTTAACATAAGCCGAAAGCGGTAATAATAAACAAATGTTATTGCGATCTTGACTGTTGTTTTAATCATCATTTTTAACTGTTAATGCGCCTGCAAGAAGAATAACAAGCATGAGTCGAAGATTCCTCAAACAGCAAGCTGTTGTGGTTCAGGCAGTGTTTCTGGTACAACGTATAACGTCAAATATCTCTGGTAACAGGAAACGAGATTCGGTAAATGAAGAACAGATAACTTTAAGTCTAAGTGCGGTGGATGTTTTGAAACTACTTTGCTCTATAAACTATTTCAATTTAAACATTTGTTTCAAATGATGTGAGACAGGGAAAGGTATTCACTTAAATTTCCAAACACTGGTATACAATTATTGCACTCTATCGCATTTCAACAATTTCCTCCCATCAGATCTATTCATGTCGAATTCTGGGTCTTCAAAGTGAAATATATACATATTTTATGCACCTTTACCCTATTCAAAAAAATAAGATGGGTGAAATTCAAGGTATTGTGCGCAGCTATATTTATAATTTTGATTATGATTATGATTAAACCGTGCTAGGTTTTTTAGTTTATGAAGTTTAATAAAGCACTTAAGAAAACTTTCGATCAGTTTATTTATTTCTGGGCGGTCAAAATTTCATTGTGTTTCTGAAATATTGACCACAATTGGAATGGTAGCTGATAGTATTGACCTTTCAATGTATCCTAAAATCCATGCTAACTTTGAAACTTTGACCACCTAATTTTTTCCCCATTACTCTATCTGCAGTTTAGAAAATGTATTGTAGAACCTCGCTAATCCGTCACCTACGGACCGGGAGCGTGGTCGGAACACAAAAAGAAGGTCGGATTATCACAGAAACAGTTTTATTGACCAGTAACGTAACCATACAGTATCTTGTGAGAGCCATAAGCTTTACTGCAGAGAGCAACAGTTATTCTGTTTGGCAAGTTTTGTTCCTGTTACAGTCTCCTTTTGAGCAGCAAGAACTGTTGTAGGAGCATTTTGTAGTTTAAGCCAGGCTCGTAAATCAGATGAAGGGGACAGATGAAGCTCTTTAACTAAGTTTTCAAATTTCGGAACAAATTAACTGGCAGCTGTTTCGGCAGCAGACAGCTTCTCGCCGGAAATATTTACATTTCGAACGCCATGCCGTTTTTCTGCCTTGAGTCGCTGTAAAAGTTTCATTTCCATTAGCTCCATGTAATTTTTCATACAAAATCAGTGCATTTTCCTTTATGATTGGTACAGACAACAGTTTCTTTTCATCTCCCCGGCTCAAACCACACCCCTCAAAGCTTTGTCTTGAATTTCACGTTCAGACATTTTCAAATTTTCAGTCCTTTCTCATCACAATCGTCATTGCACCACTTTCAAGAGTTTTCCTTTTTCTTCCTTCTCCTGTCTTGTTATGCCAACCCCCACCTCACTTGCAATGTTCTGAGGAGACTGCCTTTACAAAGGATGTCCCACATCAAACCGTTACGCCTCACGCCCGAGATTCAAATAACAATGAACTAACTGAAAAAGAACAGAAAATAGTAACGTTAAAAACGTGTAGTTACCTGTTTATAAGGGATGCTGGAAGTACAGTGTAGTCTAATTTTGAGACAGTGTTACCATTTCACAGGCAGTTCGACCTGAGACGATAATCGGTACGTGAGGCGTATAGTTTTTATGTGGGACGCCCTGTAAAGCCTTTCAGGCACTTTCAGTCTCTTCGCTAAACACAGTATAAGATGTTTACATTCAGTTGGTGCCCTAATTTAGTATCTGAAACTTTAATATGAAATAAAAATACTGTGACTAATTTAAATGATTTATGAAACCAATGTGTGCACAGTGTTCTGCTTTAATTAGTATGTAATGCTTTCATACAAGGCCCTATGTCCAGTAACATAAATACACTACTGGCCATTAAAATTGCTACACCATGAAGAAATGCATATGATAAACGGGTATTCATTGGACAAATACATTACACTAGAACTGACATGTGATTACATTTTCACGCAATTTGAGTGCATAGATCCTGAGAAATCAGTACCCAGAACACCCACCTATGGCCGTAATAACAGCCTTGATACGCCTGGGTATTGCGTCAAACAGATCTCGGATGGCGTGTACAGGTACAGCTGCCCATGCAGCTTCAACACGATACCACCGTTCATCAAGAGTAGAGACTGGCGTATTGTGACGAGCCAGTTGCTCGGCCACCATTCACCAGACGTTTTCAGTTGGTGAGAGATCTGGAGAATGTGCTGGCCAGGGCAGCAGTCGAACGTTTTCTGTATCCAGAAAGGTCCGTACACGGTCTGCAACATGCGGTCGTGCATTATCCTGCTGATATGTAGGGTTTCGCAGGGATCGAATGAACGGTAGAGCCACGGGTCGTAACACATCTGAAATGTAACGTCCACTGTTCAATGTGCCGTCAATGCGAACAAGAGGTGACCGAGACGTGTAACCAATGGCACCTCATACCATCATGCCCTATGATACGCCAGTATGTCGATGACGAATACACGCTTCCAATGTGGGTTCAACGCGATGTCGCCAAACACGGATGCGACTATCATGATGCTGCAAACAGAACCTGGATTCATCCGAATAAATGACGTTTTGAAATTCGTGTACCGAGGTTCGTCGTTGAGTACACCATCGCAGGCGCTCCTGTCTGTGATGCAGCGTCAAGGGTAAGCGCAGCCATGGTCTCCGAGCTGATAGCCCATGCTGCTACAAACGTCGTCGAACTGTTCGTGCAGATAGTTGTTGTCTTGCAAACGTCCCCATCTGTTGACTCAGGGATCGAGACGTGGCTGCACGATCCGTTACAGCCATGCGGATGAGATGCCTGTCATCTCGACTGCTAGTGATACAAGGCCATTGGGATCCAGCACGGCGTTCCGTATTACCCTACTGAACCCACCGATTCCATATTCTGCTAACAGTCATTGGATCTCGACCAACGAGAGCAGCAATGTCGCGATACGATAAACCGCAATCGCGAAAGGCTACAATCCGACCTTTACCAAAGTCGGAAACGTGATGGTACGTATTTCTCCTCCTTGCACGAGGTATCACAACAACGTTTCTCCAGGCAACGCCGGTCAACTGCTGTTTGTGTATGAGAAATCGGTTGGAAACTTTACTCGTGTCAGCACGTTGTAGGTGACGCCACCGGCGCCAACCTTGTGTGAATGCTCTGAAAAGCTTATCATTTGCATATCACAGCATCTTCTTCCTGTCGGTTAAATGTCGCGTCTGTAGCACGTCATCTTCGTGGTGTAGCAATTTTAATGGTCAGTAGTGTATCACTGTAGTTAACAAACAGTCGGGATAATCACAAAATGGTTCAAATGGCTCTGAGCACTATGGGACTCAACATCTTAGGTCATAAGTCCCCTAGAACTTAGAACTACTTAAACCTAACTAACCTAAGGACATCACACACACCCATGCCCGAGGCAGTATTCGAACCTGCGACAGGATAATCACATTTGAATCAAAGAACGAGCATACGCGGTTTATGGTATGAGGCAAGTTTAGTACATAAACATTTACTTCCAGGGCCCCTCGCGCCATTATCACAACCTCCGGTAGTCTAAAGAGACTGTTGTCGCTTTCAACGGGTCCCGTTCTCCTTACTATCGGAGGCACGCTCGGGCCTGTGCAGCATGTGGTCCAGAGGCGCTGTACCGAACAGTGCGCCAGCACATCGCAGGGAGTTTGTCTCAGCTTATCTGAGGCGGCAGAAGGGCCGGACGCCGCGATAATCCGGCAGCCTTCCCCGCCACCGCCCACGCAAGGCCCACCGCCTTATCGCCGGCAATTACGTACTTCCTGCCGGATGCAGCCGCGACGGACCCACACTGCACAGAAGTGTTCGCTGGGCGGACCTCACCCTGCAGCCGGCACCGCGGCGCTCAATGCGCCAACGCCGCTTAGCAAGCGCAACCGTTCGTCTCAACGGCGGCTGCTTAGAAAAGATGTTACACACAAATTACAGAGGGCATAAACCAGTGGCTTGCTGGCTGCACTCGAGAAGCTGCCTTTACACGAGCGACTCTCTTGCCTCAATCGACTGCTCGTGCCAAGAGCGTCTGCTACAGCACTTTCACTAGGGATGGTGGTTATCGCTGAAACAACAGGTTATTAAAATAATTGAAAAGCCACGATCGCTTACATGAGTTAACTATATACAGGGTGATGTAAAAGTCAGTATAAATTTGAAAACTTAATAAATCACGGAATAATGCAGATAGAGAGGTAAAAATTGACACACATGCTTGGAATGACATGGGGTTTTATTAGAACCACCCCATATTGCTAGACGCGTGAAAGACCTCTTGCGCGCGTCGTTTGGTGATGATTGTGTGCTCAGCCGCCACTTTCTCCCAGGTCCCCAGACCTCAGTCCGTGCGATTATTGTCTTTGGGGTTACCTGAAGTCGCAAGTGTATCGTGATCGACCGACATCTCTAGGGATGCTGAAAGGCAACACCCGACGTCAATGCCTCACCGTAACTCCGGACATGTTGTACAGTGCTGTTCACAACATTATTCCTCGACTACAGCTGTTGTTGAGTAATGATGGTGGACATATTGAGCATTTCCTGTAAAGAACATCGTCTTTGCTTTCTCTTACTTCGTTACGCTAATTATTGCTATTCTGATCAGATGAAGCGCCATCGGTCGGACATTTTTTTGAATTTTTGTACTTTTTTGGTTCTAATAAAACCCCATCTCATTCCAAGCATGTGTGTCAATTTGTACTTCTCTATCTAAATTATTCCGTGATTTATTCAGTTTTCAAATTTATACTGACTTTTTCATCACCTGGTACATTGCAATTATTACAGAACCACACACATTTTCACAACCAAACTGCTCTCATTTGATTTTTTATTATTTTTTATTGTTTTTATTTTTTATTATTTTTTATTGGCTGTGACAATGATTTTTATCAGATGGTCTGCCTCATGTGTCATGGTGTCCATATGATTTTATAAATGTTAATCCACGTTTCAGGCATGTGGTTCTGTAATAACTGTAATGTATATAGTTAACTCATGTAAGCCCTCCCTCAAACCTGTAATGTTATACCTTCACAGATCCGATGATTGCACCTTCAGAGTGCTGAAACCGGTCATCTAGTAAACGATATTGAAGCGATCGTGGCTTTTCAATTATTTTAAAAACAGAGTGATCGCCCCACAACGCACCATGTGTTCACTCACAACCGGTTTTCGTTTATATCGGTTTTTTCCACACCAGTTTAACCTGTCAAAACCGCTCAAAATAACCAAATTTCGGTTTCTTATTCCTGTTATTTCCTGTAATAAACACAGAAATCGAATACAGATTGAAAAAAATTGACACTCTCAGTTTCCAGACACATAGGTCCAAAACATTAAATTAAATACGTAAGTAACAGAAAACTTAGTCCGCCCACATTTCGCTGCTTTTCTCGGAACGTGATGAAGTGGTTGAATACTAAAAAAATAAATTTATTAATTAAAAAAAAGTAAAATAAAAATAAAAACAAACACCAGTATTCTCCTAATTATTTTAATTTTTTGAAACGCTGGTCAAAAATCATGTTGTAATCGGGGATCACACCAAAATGTGGGTACTACGATGAAAACTGATGGTAAAGAACACTGTCTTCCGTGTTAATTTGTTTGTTTTCAAGGGCTAAAGGATAACTATGTAGTCACAGGTAGCAATCAACTACTTTCTAGTTTTGCTGTATACTATGAATGAATTGTTGTTAATTTTTTAATTTATTTTTGACATCACAATCTCTTTGCTCTTTTATTATTTCATAGAAATGGAAGACAAGTCTTCAATATTTTAAAGCAAATAAAGCGTTGATACTTCAGTGTTACGTCACTTCGTAAAAATATTTCTAGAACAGGGTTGGTGCCACTCTGCAATACAACGAATGTCCGGCGATGACAACGTTAAACCACCTTATAGACCAGGTGGGGTCAAGTCTTGCAAACTGCTCATACACACGTACCTGAAGCCACCACACACAGCAACAGGGACAGTATTGTCTTACCAATGCTGTACAAATTCTTATGCCACGTGGTTCTTGCTCGTTTCTGTCGGCAATGTTATTAAAATACACTCCTGGAAATTGAAATAAGAACACCGTGAATTCATTGTCCCAGGAAGGGGAAACTTTATTGACACATTCCTGGGGTCAGATACATCACATGATCACACTGACAGAACCACAGGCACATACACACAGGCAACAGAGCATGCACAATGTCGGCACTGGTACAGTGTATATCCACCTTTCGCAGCAATGCAGGCTGCTATTCTCCCATGGAGACGATCGTAGAGATGCTGGATGTAGTCCTGTGGAACGGCTTGCCATGCCATTTCCACCTGGCGCCTCAGTTGGACCAGCGTTCGTGCTGGACGTGCAGACCGCGTGAGACGACGCTTCATCCAGTCCCAAACATGCTCAATGGGGGACAGATCCGGAGATCTTGCTGGCCAGGGTAGTTGACTTACACCTTCTAGAGCACGTTGGGTGGCACGGGATACATGCGGACGTGCATTGTCCTGTTGGAACAGCAAGTTCCCTTGCCGGTCTAGGAATGGTAGAACGATGGGTTCGATGACGGTTTGGATGTACCGTGCACTATTCAGTGTCCCCTCGACGATCACCAGTGGTGTACGGCCAGTGTAGGAGATCGCTCCCCACACCATGATGCCGGATGTTGGCCCTGTGTGCCTCGGTCGTATGCAGTCCTGATTGTGGCGCTCACCTGCACGGCGCCAAACACGCATACGACCATCATTGGCACCAAGGCAGAAGCGACTCTCATCGCTGAAGACGACACGTCTCCATTCGTTCCTCCATTCACGCCTGTCGCGACACCACTGGAGGCGGGCTGCACGATGTTGGGGCGTGAGCGGACGACGGCCTAACGGTGTGCGGGACCGTAGCCCAGCTTCATGGAGACGGTTGCGAATGGTCCTCGCCGATACCCCAGGAGCAACAGTGTCCCTAATTTGCTGGGAAGTGGCGGTGCGGTCCCCTACGGCACTGCGTAGGATCCTACGGTCTTGGCGTGCATCCGTGCGTCGCTGCGGTCCGGTCCCAGGTCGACGGGCACGTGCACCTTCCGCCGACCACTGGCGACAACATCGATGTACTGTGGAGACCTCACGCCCCACGTGTTGAGCAATTCGGCGGTACGTCCACCCGGCCTCCCGCATGCCCACTATACGCCCTCGCTCAAAGTCCGTCAACTGCACATACGGTTCACGTCCACGCTGTCGCGGCATGCTACCAGTGTTAAAGACTGCGATGGAGCTCCGTATGCCACGGCAAACTGTCAGACACTGACGGCGGCGGTGCACAAATGCTGCGCAGCTAGCGCCATTCGACGGCCAACACCGCGGTTCCTGGTGTGTCCGCTGTGCTGTGCGTGTGATCATTGCTTGTACAGCCCTCTCGCAGTGTCCGGAGCAAGTATGGTGGGTCTGACACACCGGCGTCAATGTGTTCTTTTTTCCATTTCCAGGAGTGTAGAACAGATCGCCTTTCCCATTTCCTGTAATAGCGCTATATTTCAAACCAATGCAAATTACTCCTGTCTAAAAAAGGTTTTCGAAAGGAAAAAATTTAGCACTGCTGCTATGCCTGTTTGATACTTCGTTTTTTACTTGGTTTTTAGTAAAAAATTAAAAAAATGCCTGCTAAAACCTAGACCAAATAAATGCCGAAAAAACTGCAGTAATTCTGAACAAAAATACCGGAAGCGGTTTTAATCGGTTGTTTTTTCCCATCCCTACCCTCTACTGGGTCTCGCCTGCCACGAGCGGCCGTTTTTGTTGAGACGTCGCCGCCAAAACTTTATAAAGATATGCCCGTCGCACAAGTGAGGCTATGAGGGACCACAAAAGCTGGAATAACGTAACATCGTTATGAACTAAAAATGGTAATAGACGCAATACCCCAGTCCAGTGTCCTCCGTAACACAAACTTCCACTCACAACTCAGGCTATCTTGATTTTCCCTTTGGCACGAATCTTAATTCATTACTTCGACTTCTTATCGAAGATGAAGTTGAGACCCAATATATCTACAGTAAAATGTAATAACATCAAATCAATAGATCACCTACGCCTGCGGTAAAGGCACATTTTCCCAGTTATGTGCAAAGCAGGGGTCCTATTCCAGTATCACGGAGCCTCGGCAATATCGACGACTTTGGGGGGGGGGGGGGGGGGGGAATTCAACATATGCTGAGGTATGAACTGTAGTTTGGTGTATTTATAGTACAGTTCATTAACGATCAGTCAAGTTTATAGTGAATGTTCCTTTATCCTCCACACTGCCGAAAACTGAAAGAATATGAAAAGTGTCGTTAAGCACCTATCGAACGAATTCTCTCTTCCGCAAACCCTTTTCTCCCAGTATAAGTACTTCAGATTTTAAGTGAAAGTACAGTGCTTTTTCTAAGATGAATGTCACCTTTCTGCAATGTGTTTTTAAAACGTATGTTTTTTTGTTTCTTAGCTTTTAATACTTTGAATTTAATTTTTTGTGAGAGAAGACAACAGCGTTAATGTTTTTATACAGAGACCAACAAACGTCACTCTTTTTATCGTTTTTTAAAAACAATTTGTGAATTTTTCAACTTTAATAATATTTATTTTACGGCTGTTTTATTTTACAGAAGCTCTTGGCTGAAGAGCGGGCTCAGCCCCGTCCACATGGGACAAGGGGGATATATAACAATGAAGGGAAAAAAAACCCGAAGTAACATTGCAGTGGGCTGAGCTAGTGTAGTGCGCATTTATGCCGCTAGGCGTGAATAGCAACTCATTGCTAGTTCAGCGCCGCCTGTGTTATTGACCTGGCTTGTTCTGCTCATCTGCGGTTATTGTTTATGCTGGAACTGTTTTGTTCTTGTTTCTTTTTTATGATGGCAAATTTAGGTGAACAACGTGCAGCTGTGAAATTTTATTTTCTAATCGGTGAAAATGTTGCTGAAACTGTTTTAATGTTGAAAGCAGTTTACCATGATGACGCTATGGGAAAAACTCAATTTACGAGTGGTTTGCTCGATGGCGCCATGTCGATTGATGCCAAACCTCGTTCTGGACGCCCATCAACTGCCCGAATCGGTGAAGACATTGAAAAAATTCGAGAGCTTGTGCTCACAGACCGTCGACAGATAACTGATCAACTGTCATGGATTAGTGGGTTTTCTTTGAGCTTGGTTCAGCGAATTTTAAAGTAAAGATTTGGGAGTGAGAAGGGTTGCTGCCAAGTTTGTTCCTCGGGTTATGACTGACAGTTAAAACATGCCATGCTGTGAAACAACAGCTTGAACTGATCCAGATTTTCTGTCAAAGTGCTATAGTTATGACACAGAAACAAAGCAACAGTCAAGCCCATGAAAGACGTCATCGTCACAACGTCCAAAAACTGTCGTCAAGTCAAATCAAACATCAAAACAGTGCTGATTTACTTTTTTGATACCAAGAGCGTAGTTCATTCAGAGTTTGTTCCCCCAGACCAGACTGTCAATCAAAGCTTTTATCTGGAAGTTTTAAGAAGACCGCGCAACAGTGTTTGTCGAAAGAAGACCCGATCTGTGGCAGACAGGAGACTGGTTCTTGGACTGCGACAACGTATCTTCACACACACCCGTTTCTGTTAGACAGTTTTTGGCTAAAAATGACATGGTTCCGCTGCCCCCCGCAGCTTACTCACCTGATTTGGCTCCTTGCGATTTTTTTCTTATTTCCACACATGAAAAGCGCACGAAAGGACTTCGATTTGATAACACTGAAGAAGTCAAGAAAAAATTGAGAGTGGAGCTGTCAGTCATTTCTAAAGATGACTACAAAACTATGGAAGTACCTGTTGGACAAACGTATTAGTTGTAAGGGAGAGTATTTTGACAGGGATAAGGTTGTTTTGTAAACAATTCAAAAATATATAGCTTTTAAAAAATAATTCCGTTTTTTTGGGGTACCCCCTCGTATACACCCACATCAAACAATATTCAGAAGGTAGAATAAGGCACATTTTTACTTAATACTACACGTTTTCCTTTCTATAAGTGTCAAATAATATAATAAAGTACTTTTCTCCTTCAATGCTTATGTCTTCTTCATAGCTTAAATGATATTGTTTTAAAGCGTTATTTTATCTATGAATTTACAACGTAGGTATTTTCATAGCCTAGGTGTTGTAAATTCTAAATAATTTGTTACTTCCGAATATTTTGCATCTCTTGTGTGATAATACCCGTAGCAAAAAGAAAAAAATAATAAATCCTCTAGTAACCTTCGAAGTGCATTACGAACATAATATGAACAATAGAAAACTAAGCAGGCACAAAATTCATTACTACGATGGGACTTCGCATTATTAATGCAGGCCAAGTGACATTTGTTATATGCCACACAATGCTTCAAAGTGACACCGAAATATGATCATATTTTTCTACGTAGTTACCCAAATGTTAGCACAAAAGTTCAGAACGTCTACCAATCGTGCAGTCACCGAAGACAGAAATCCGCTCCTTGGTGTCAGAGCCATTCGAGAGGAGCTCTGTGAACGTCCTCATCGTTGGGAAATCTCCTTCCCCTCCAAAGGCTTTTCCCTGATTGTCTAGACATTGTATTTTGTGGTCGATGTCGATGGCCTACCTTTACCGGTCAGCACTGCCTATGTCTGTGTGTCCTTGGTCAAATTGTTGGCTCCATTTAGTTGGTTGGTTTGGGGAAGGGGACCAAATAAGGAGGTCATCGGTCCCATCAGATTAGGGAAGGAAGTCGACCGTGGCCTTTGAAAGCAACCATCCCGACATTTGCCTGAAACAATTTAGGGAAATCACAGAATACCTAAATCAGGGGTGCCGGACGCAGGTTTGAACCGTCGGCCCCCCGAATGCGGGTCCAGCGTACTAACGACAGTGACACCTCGCTCGGTGTTGGCACCGTTTTGCTACATCAGGAAGCGGCATTGCATTTGGTCTATACACCGCCAGAATTTGTCGTTGAATGTGTACGCAATTTACACGTTTTGCCCACAAGAATCGTAGTGACACGCGTAGTTCCAATTTAGAGTGTGCTACGTTTCCAATAGCCGCTCCGTTTTACTCCCGCACTGTGACTCAGCTGTGGTCCGTACCACAGCGAAACTGTGTCTGCACGAAACCCGGAACATGTACTTTCTTCTGACAATGCGACAGTCTTGTTACGCAATGATCTTAAATTGAGACGATACGCTAACTTACTTTTTTAAGTCCCTAAGTAATGGGCAGTTGATGAAATATCTATATATCGATATTTTTATAAAAATCGATGTACATTTGCGACGTTGTATCCCACGGTATATCGATTTGTATACATCGAAATGGCAATATCGAGAGCCGATATTTTTTATTTTATATTTTTTCGTAATTTTCTGTAAATATTTGAAATTGTTCTTTTGAAACTTTAGTAGCTGTAATTTTCCTTTCACTGTGTCATGGAGTCTTACTACTTTCTGAGCTTTAATCATGTCCAGTCTTTCTCTTCGACTGTGTGAAACAAGTATTGATGGCACAAACAATAAGTCCGATTGTATTGACGGATAACATTGTGTGTGGAATAACAAGACTCCCGATGTGAAGAAATAGTACACCTGTTGCGTAAAAAAGACAAAAAATTAATTCAACTTCAGCATTCTTCAAAAACTGTTTCTGAAAATGAAAAAAAATCTAAATAACAAGACTGGTCTTTGCGATGGGCGGACACGTGTGAGGGGAAATGCTGATGTAATCGGCGCTCGACGCTGTTAACAGAAACTGCAACGTTTAACTTCATCACGCAGTTTTGGCACTACAACTGCTAGGTCGCTGGCGGTGGCAGAAATGAAAAACAGGGACGTCCTCCTTAAGCGTTCCGTACGAATCCGATGTGTGACAACACCGAACGAGGGATACCTTTTATTGCGTCACCACATGCAGTAACCAATGTTAGCAAAGTGGTTATCGTCAAGCGTGAACCTGCATCGTTTTCGTTTTAGTTCTTGATCAATAGGGGATAGGCAGGCTTTGATGTACGAAATATCTAATAATAGTTAAATATACAGCTCTAAAACTGGCATTATTTTTACAATGTGCAGCCAATATCTTTATTAGTCAGTAGGTCGACTTCTTTTCTTCGATGTATCGGTTCTTTTGATCGATGTTTCTTGGGCCGGTAAGGATATTTCTTAAAATATCGATATATCGGATACCCGATATTTTTAGAAATATCAACAGTCCTACTATGCATAATATGCACGAACGAAGCGAGCGTTAGTTAAATTCCAAGTAAGAAGGTGACGCCACCGCCTCGTATTTCTGTGTATGTGCAGTGTTCAAGTAAAACAGGCTTTTCAAGGAACCCTACAAAGCAATGGATTACAGCATCTCCGGATCTCGTGATCTGTCCACGTGTGCGCGCAAGTGGCGGGTAATGATCACTCGTAGCTCCCATGTAATTCGATGAATCGCTGGCGAGGAATCGTCAGAATGCGGCAATAATGCTAGTTAGCTACCAGTTCATCTGACTATTATAAATGGTTGTGTAGTTTTATTTCGTTTCGCTATGACCACGTGTAGAAATGACTTTACGTTAGAATGTATATAGTTATTCAAAAAGCACGGACTACTACGAAAAGTGTAGTCAAAAGAGGCGTTGCCATTTACATTAAGGGCGAGTACGAATATCAAAGCATTGATACTCTTAGAATCTGCAGTAATCAACATTTTAAAATTTGCAGAATCAGAAATTCATGAAAAGTTAATAGCAATATAAGATATGAGGTTCCATCTGGTGATTTCGAAACCGGGGAAACTAGGAAATTTCTTTATAAACACTCAACTGACCAAAAAGGTACCCTAAAATCTCATAACTTTAATGCGTTTTTTCGGTAACCAGCAAATAATTTACGTCTGAACTTTGATTCCTAATAGAACCTTGCCTTTGATGGGGTGGCTTGCGTGTCTTAGAGATACAGATAGCCGTACCGTAGGTACAACCACGACGGAGGGGTGTCTTCTGAGATGCCAGGCAAGCATGTGGCTCTTGCAGAGGGGCAGCAGCCTTTTTAATAGCTGCAGGGGCAACAGTATGAGTAATTGAGTGATCTGGCCTTGTAACATCAACCAAAGTGGGCTAGCTGTGCCGGTACCGCGAGCGGCTGTAAGCGACGAAAAACAACACCCGTAATTGTTCCCGAGGGCATTTAGCTCTACTGTATAGTTAAATGAACATGGCGTCCTCCTGGGTAAAATATCTCCAAGATAATATAAAAAAATGCAGAAAAATGGCGCAGGCAAAAGAGAATACAAACGTATAAAATATGAGACTGACAGGAAGTGCAAAATGGCTGATCAGGAATGGCTAGAGGACAAATGTAACGATTTAGAAGCTTATTTCACTAGGGGGAAGTTAGATAACGCCTGTTGGAAAATTAAAGAGCTCTTTGGAGAAAGGAGATGCAGTACGAAACAAAGATGGGAACGCTGAAAGGTGGAAGGAGCATATAAAGGCTCTATACGGGGGAGAGGGGAAGATGGCGTAGATGAAGATGAGATGGAGTATATGATACCGCGAGAAGAAAATGACAACGCACTAGAAGATCTATGTCGAAGCGAGTCCCCTGGAGTAGACGACATTCCGTCAGAACTTATAACAGTCTAGGGAGAGCCAGAATGATAAAACTACTCCATCTGGTGTGCAAGGTGTATGCGACAGGCGAAATACCCTCTGACTTCAGGAAGAATGTTGTAATTCCAATTCCAATCACAATTCCAAAGCAAGCAGGCGCTGACAGGTGTGAATACTACCGACTATGGGTTTGATAAGTCGTGGTTGGTAAATACTAACACGAATTCTTTATAAGAGAATGGAAAAACTGGTAAGAGCCGACCTTAGAGAAGATTAGTTTGGGTCCGAAGAAATCTAGGAACACGTGAGGCAACGGTTCAAATGGCTCTAAGCACTATGGGACTTAACATCTGAGGTCATCAGTCCCCTAGACTTAGAACTACGTAAATCTAACTAACCTAAGGACATCACACTCATCCATGCCCGAGGCAGGACTCGAACTTGTGACCGTAGCAGCAACTAGAACCACTCGACCACAGCGGCCGGCGCGAGGCAATGCTAATCCTCTTAGAAGATAAGGAAAGGCAAACCTACGTTTATAACAATTACAGACTTAGAGAAAGCTGTTGACAGTGTTGACTGGAAAACTCTCTTTGAAGGTAGCAGGAATAAAATACAGGAAGCGAAAGGCTAAAAAAAACTTGTACAGAAACCAGGTTATAAGAGAAGGGGTAAAATACAGAGAGAGAAAGGCTGCTTACAACGTACAGAAACCAGATGGCAGTTTTAAGATTCGAGGGGCATGAAAGGGAAGCAGTGGTTGAGAAGGGAGTGAGAGAGGGTTGCACCCTTTCCCAGATGTTATTCAGTCTACGCACTGAGCAAGTAGCAAAGGGAACTAAAGAAAAAACTGGAGTAGGAAGTAAAGTTCAGGGAGAAGAAATAAAAATTTTGAGGTCTGCCGATGACTTTCTAATTCTGTCAAAGACGGCAAAGGACTTGGGAGCGCAGTCGAACGGAATGGACAGAGTCTTGAAAGGAGGATATAAGATGAACACCAACAAAAGCAAAACAAGTGTAATGGAATGTAATTGAATTAAATCAGGTGATGCTGAGGGAATTATATCAGGAAATAAGACACTAAAAGTAATAGACGAGTTTTGGTACTTGGGCAGAAAAATAACTGATGACTGTCGAAGTAGAGAAGATATAAAAAAGTAAACTGGCAATGGCAAGAAAACCGTTCCCGAAGATGATAAATTTGTTACGATCGAATATATATTTAAGTGTTAGGAAGTCTTTTCTGAAAGTATTTGTCTGGGGTGCAGTCATGTATGAAAGTGAAACGTGGATGATAAACAGTTCAGTCAAGAAGGGAATAGAGGCTTTTGAAATGTGGTGCCACAAAAGAATGCTTAAGATTGGATGGGCACACCGCGTAACTAATGAGGAGATACTGTACTGAACAGAACTGGAGATACAAGAAATTTGTGGCACAACTTGACTTAAAGAAGGGATCGTTTGATAGGACACGTTTTAAGACATCAAGGAATCACCAATTTAGTATTGGTGGGAAGAGTGTGGCACAAAAATCGTAGAGGGAGACCAGGAGATGAATATAGTGACCATTTTCAGAAGGATGTAGGTTGCTGTAGTTATTTGGAGATGAACTGGCTTGCACAGGGTAGAGTAGCATGGAGATCTGCATCAGACCAGTCTTGGAACTAAAGACTACAACAACAGCAACAGAAAGATAAAAGAAAAAGTGTTCCAAAACAAGTTCGGCACAATTATAGATCCGTTAATTTTTATTATTTATTTATTTATTTTTTAACGATATTAATCTACTTACCCAGAGAAACTGTCTCCGTCACTAAACATATTAAGTTGGTGCATAAGTTCGTAGCATTTTTGTCTTGTATGTCGGTATTCCCATTATTGTAGGTTTATTTATCGATTGTCATTTTTTATTTATAGCCACGACCTAAGTTGCTGTAATGATTAGCAGACACAGTAAAGTTTATAATGAAGTGCCAGTGTGCCGATATACACATGCACGTGTAAATCAGCAATGTCCAGTTTTCCCTCCAGTGATGACGATTTTAAGAACCGAAACAGGCAGAGGAATAAAGTTATGTTGGAACAGCTGGTGGTTTGCATTGTTTCAAATCCCACACAGATACTCCTGAAACTCTGTGCTTCTGAATTTTTAATAATCATGGTAATGCTTGTAAAATTTAAAACGAAAAAAAAAATTGGTTCACATGGCTCTGAGCACTATGGGACTTAACATCTGAGGTCATCAGTCCCCTAGACTCAGAACTACTTAAATCTAACTAACCTAAGGACATCACACACATCCATGCCCGAGGCAGGATTCGAACCTGAGACCGTAGCGGTCGCGCGGTTCCAGACTGAAGCGCCAAGAACGGCTCGGCCACAGCGGCCGGCAAAACGAAAAACGTGGCGTGCATGATGCATGAATAGTTCACCTAGGCGACTAACAGTTTTATTGCACTGCAAATGATATCAACTATTGTGTGCTTTTTCTCAACACTTATACTACCTACACTCCTTACAGTTATCTGCTGCATGCGATCCACATTTTTCGTTTTAAATTTTACAAGCAACTAAACATTCACAGGCATAATTTTTAGCGGTTAGGAGACTGTGTGGGACTAGTAGAAATTATTTTATAGCCGGCCGGAGTGGCCGTGCGGTTCTAGGCGTTACAGTCTGGAGCCGAGGGACCGCTACGGTCGCAGGTTCGAATCCTGCCTCGGGCATGGATGTGTGTGATGTCCTTAGGTTAGTTAGGTTTAATTAGTTCTAAGTTCTAGGCGACTGATGCTCCGAGCCAATTATTTTATACTTTTTATTCCGTTTTAAAAAGGGTTACATTAAAAAAAATACTAAAATAATTATTTTCTGTTTTTCAGTCTTGTGTATGTGAAATTTTATAACCGATTTCAAATATTTTGATAAAATGACAGCAGAGACATACGGGAAATTCTTGGTTTATTTCGGTTTTTCTTCACCTGAGTCAACCAATATATTGCTTCCTCCTACGTATATCCTGAGAAACGACCGTGAAGGTAAAAAACATAGAGAGATTAGACCTCACACGAAGACTTGCCAGTAATCGTTCTTACCGCGAAACATTCGTGACTGGAACAGGAAACGGGAGGAATAGCACTGGAACACAAGGTACCCTCCGCCACACACCAGACTTGAAAACGAGTTAATATTGCATTGTCATCTAATTTTGAGCTATGTTGAAAGATTTATGTTTCTAACTCACCGGGAAGCTAGTTTAAAACCATTGCAAAATTTGTGCCAAACAGACCTACACACAGAAAACTGAAATACCCTCAGCCATACACCAGACAAAAGAGGCAGTTAACATCGTATTGCTATTCACTTCTTAACTATGTTCAAAGTTTCAAGTTTCTAGCTCATCGGGAAGTTAGTTTACAACCAATAGCAAAATTTGTACCGAACAGACAAACACACAAGAAAGCGACCTAACAAAAACGTGCGAAAATAAAAAGGACAATAAACCTCACATCTGTGGCTAGATCTGAATTTGATCGCTTCTGATTTAACCCCCTGGAGCTTCTTATATACATCAATCGTTTAACAAGGTGCCAAAAATTTCCAATCTGTTAACATTAGTATGTGTAAATTACAAGCCTGTTTGATTTGCTTCTTTCTTCTGTGGTATGTAGTCATTCATTGGGTAAATGACTATATTTGTCTTCTACATCAACATGTACGGGGTGAATACTATTAACGTTTAAAATCCCCGAAGCAACGTACATGACGCAATGACAAGTAATATAATATAGGACACATGGGGCCGCAGATGTCGGGAAATACGCCAAAAGTGGATGACAAATGTTGAACATATGACGTCACCAGATGGCATACCTCGCCGCACATGCAGACTTGGAGCCTATCGGTCCGTCGCACTGATCATCCCAACCAAAGTCAAGCAAGATTCACGACCGTGTGGCTCTGGGTCTACGTGCTCGTCTCCAACGACTGGGGCTCAGGGTTCGAGACTTGCGTGTGGCAGGCAATATTACTTTGCACTGCATTACTCAATTATGTGCTTACATTGAGGTAAAAATTATTATTTTATTTACCGGTGTCGTGCTCTCCGCTGGTTAACTGCGAAGTACAGCACAACGGAAATCTACCATACTGCTTCACATGTGAGTAAGTATAAGCATCCGAATTGCATCGATGGCAATGAATATCCTTATTGTTCTTTACTAAAAGAATTCTGTAAACAAAAAAGGAACACAAAATCAAACAGCTTTACGTGGTTGGAGCGAGGGCAATAATTTTGTAACTTCTACATTTACTGCAGATCACATTTACAAAAGAAGTAGCCTAGCAGAGCGATGTGTAGGATTGCCCTCTACCGGCGAGGGCAGGATCGACTGCACGTGCCGCGAGCAACGACATGTGGTGACGTCACATGTTCAACGTTTGTCATCCACTGTTGGGGTGTTTCCCAACACTTGCGGTTCCATGTGTCCTGTTGTCTTATATTAAATTCCTTGTCTCAGCGTCATCTACGTCATTTCGGCGTTTTTTACACGTTAAGAAGAATGACCCGCCCCTATAGCTGAGTGGTGTCGGCACGGTAGCTCTGCGTGTTCGGTCAGAGGACTGTGTTCTCTTTGTAATCAAAAAACTGAGTCAAGGAATCAACGATCAACTTGAACGGATGTATTGTGACGTCCACACAGACCGAACGCAACGAACTATATCGAACAAAATGAAGGGGAAAAAAAGTGGTCAGTGCGGCGGTCTGTCACGCCAAGGGGCCCGGGTTCGATTCCCGGCTGGGTCGGAGATTTTCTCCGCTCAGGGACTAGGTGTTTTATTGTCCTCATTATCATTTCATCATCACTGGAAGGCAACGGGAAACCACCACTGGGATCACTTCCCTACACATGCGGTGGACCTCTCTGTCGAGGCTTCCCCCATGACAAGACCTGCCGTAAGGCAAAACACTTAAGTTTTTTTTTTTGTATACTCCAAAGGCCACGGTACGGTGCACGATAGAGAACACCTCGCGTCAGTATTAGCGATTTTTTGCCCAGTTCCATTATAGTATTGAGCGACTTAGGAATGGCTGTACTTTGTCTCATTATCACGATCCCTCCGCCAGATATACGACGGCAGCAGCAGAATTGTCCCACAGTCTTCCTCGGATAGAAATTCTCTAAATTTGTCCAACTGTTTCGCGAAAATGACGTCAACAATTCCCAATTAACTTCCCTCATCGTCTGTCTAACATATTCCTAGCAGCATGTCTCAGGATTCGTTTAACTCGTGATACCACACCTACTATTGGGATATACAGGCAGCCCTATATAATGCAGATTTGACCACTAGATGTCACGAGAGGCAGACCAGCTACTAAAGGAGGAGGTGGGAGGGGGAGGGTTGTTTTGTTGTCGGTAGAGAAGCAGTAACAACAGAATATATTATCCAAAAAACTTGACGCCACCTTTCTGTCACCAACAGAACCCTGTTTTTATGTGTGGCGTTTTGATCACATTACGTAGGGCATGCTGTCGCGAACGTACCGATTAGGGTGTAGATGGAAGCAGTGGGGCTGCCTGCAGCCTAGGCACCTCGTTCCTCGTGGAGCCCCGGCTTGCCATGTGATGATAAGCGGATGGGAACGGCCTCAATGACCTCACAGGCTGATGTCACGCGACGCTATGTCTGGAAACAACTACCACATCGCGCGGCCGGCTCCCGCCATTTCCTCTTCTCTCCCTCCTCTATTTGTGAGTATGTGTGTGTGTGTGTGTGTGTGTGTGTGTGACGGCTTCCTCGTAACGGTATTATTTACTTCCAGAATGGACGTCATTCGTTATATACACATCCCATGATGAGCTAACACGCACATTTAGCTGGTTGCACTACCACGTTTATACTCTGGCACGTACGAGCTATTTGCATTCAATGTCAAGAGCAGCAGCCTCTGGCCCCTTTCAGCGACGCTGTGATCACTTGACAGTGATGTCATTTCGGAAGTGACTGTCCTATAATGAGGGAAATAAGACATAAGTAAGAAAGCAGAATATTTTGAGAGTAGCAGTATGTGTGGAGTATGGAAATGGGGTGGGAGAGCTGTATCAGAAAGCAGAACATTTTCTGTGGAGACATACATTCTTAAGCGGAGACTTAGCCGTAAATAAAAACAGTGATCTAGAAACTATAGAATTTGTTTATTTAATTCCAGTCTATGATCACAAAAATTATCGTCACGTTACTGATTTCGGTCCATACTGACTGTCTTCAAATCCGATTAAAACAGACGAAGCCTTGTTATTCTGATCCAGGTATTTCAGTTGTTTATTACAGGCGAACAATAAAAGATAGAAACACATTGTGCATGTCACTGGGTAGAGGAACGTTCATAGTTTTCATACAGCTATGCCGTTGTTTGTTTGTAGCAATAGAGCGGCTATTCCAGAAGAGAAACCATTTTGTGTGTTGGAATTTGCTCGAAGTCAATCCATTGTTCAAGTGTAACGTACATTTCGCCGTCGATTCAATTAGAAGTGGCCTCTGCTCAAGCAGATTTATGACTGGCATACAAAATTCTTGGAAGTTGGTTGCATATGAAAAGGGAAGCGCACTGGTTGGCTGTTGAAAATTTCGAGCGTATCCGGCATGCGTTTACATGGAGCTCGCGAAGTCCACAGGACGGGCGCACCATGAACTTCAGCTTCCTCAAACAACGGTTACAAGTTTCAGTTACTGTAGCAATTGCGTCACGGCGACCGTAACAAACGGACGAATGTTGCATATCAGTTCTCCAAGGATACGGCAGAGGACACGTTTTCCGAACGGCTCATCTTTTCGGACGAATCGACGTTTCATCTATCGGGTGAAGTAAACCTCCACAATGTAAGAATTTTGGGGTCATAAAAACCTGGCGTTGTCGCCGAACATTAAAGAGACTCGCCGAAAGTGAATGTGTTTTGTGCCGTTTCTGTTCGCGAACTGGAATGTCACACCTGGAAGTGCTGCAAAACTGGATGTCACTTCAGTTTCACGAAGGTTCCAACGATTTCAATTTTATGCATGACGGCGCCCCTCCCCACTGTTTTGGATAGTCTACCCTTGTATTGGGGAGGGTGGAGGCTTCACTCTTCATCCTTCCATCCTGTTTCACGTTTTCCGTGGTTCCCGTAAATTATATCAACCAAATGCCCAGATGGTTCTTAATACAAGGGCACGGCCATCTACCTGTCCGACCCCTGTCAAATTCATCTGTGAGTAAGTATATATCAACTACGTTATTTTTTTGTTCTTAAATACTGCAATACCAAGATACATCCAATAGCGTTGTAAAAATGATCTACGAATCAATAATGCTACTATTTACTACTACTACTACACATAAGACTTTTGACACTGTTGCTCACAAACGGCTTCAAATTAAATTTCGTGCCTATGGAGTATCATTTGTTTCGAAAGCGTTTAGTGGGCTACGCTCCTACCAGCTGAGCTGTGCCGGCCCCGGTCAAAAACCAGAACCCTGTCTTTCGTGGCCTAAGCTATCCAGGTAGCACTCACCAACCCACAGACAGCTTTGCTTCTGAAGGTACCTCTCCCCTACTTCGCAAACTTAGTAGAAGTTCTACATACGTTACGTCCGGGAGTGCCTATGAATGCTGCAGTTACCATTGACGTTGTTGGTATGTAACTCAGATATTTTACAGTATTAAAAAGTTACTAATAATGGTAACTGTATGAAGAATAAGATAGCCTTGTATAAAGACTAGAAAAATTAAGAGTAAGTTGGAAAAACGTCGGTGGGAGCATTGCCCGCAGAAGACAAAGGTTCGGGTATTGGCAAGGAACTCAGTGTTGATCTCCTCTCTGCTGCAGAGTGAAAGAGTCGATCTGAAGGGTATTTTATTATAATGGGATTGAAACGTAATAAATACCATACCGCCAGCAACGCTATCGACGACTGACGAAATACAACGAATCATTAATGGATGAAGTACCAGGTGATCAAAAAGTCAGTATAAATTTGAAAACTTAATAAACCACGGAATAATGTAGGTAGAGAGGTAAAAATTGACACACATGCTTGGAATGACATGGGGTTTTATTAGAACCACCTCATATTGCTAGACGCGTGAAAGATCTCTTGCGCGCGTCGTTTGGTGATGATTGTGTGCTCAGCCGCCACTTTCGTCATGCTTGGCCTCCCAGGTCCCCAGACCTCAGTCCGTGCGATTATTGGCTTTGGGGTTACCGGAAGTCGTGATCGACCGACATCTCTAGGGATGCTGAAAGGCAACATCCGACGTCAATGCCTCACCATAACTCCGGACATGCTGTACAGTGCTGTTCACAACATTATTCTTCGACTACAGCTGTTGTTGAGTAATGATGGTGGACATATTGAGCTTTTCCTGTAAAAAACATCATCTTTGCTTTCTCTTACTTTGTTACGCTAATTATTGCTATTCTGATCAGATGAAGCGCCATCGGTCGGACATTTTTTGAACTTTTGTACTTTTTTGGTTTTAATAAAACCGCATGTCCTTCCAAGCATGTATGTCAATTTGTACCTCTCTATCTACATTATTCCGTGATTTATTCAGTTTTCAGATTTATACTGACTTTTTGATCACCCGGTATATGCAACAAGGTAAATATTGCTATCTTATAGATCGCTCAGAAATGATCACACCAGGAGGTAACAGCAAATAACAATATTGTGGCTGAAATGGATCAATATAACTTATCAAGTTAAGACATAAAGTCTGTATATGAGTCCACTATCATTTTATTTTGAGCACTTTTATTTTCAGAAATCCGTCTTGATCACATATGTGATCCCTATGTGATCAAGACGGACTTGTGAAAATAAAAGGATCAATACAAATTTAAATGAGGTGTGAAGGGGTGTAACTTGAATTGTCAGAAGAGTAAAAAAAAAACGTTGTTAATCTTACAAGTGTAGAGGGGAATCAACTGTCGAGTTTACAGGAAAGGGAAGACATAAGAAAAGAACAACACTGGAGTTTCTGCGGTGGGGTAGTTCCTTACAGCAGTGTGATGCAAGAAGTAATGGAGACAGATATGAAAGCAAGAACTTTATTTAGTCCAGTCTGACTTTGATACTGCACTGAACGACTTGAATTCGGTAACGCCAGCATACACTGATGCGGAACGATGAACCTCATTTGAGGATTTAAGAGGAAGAATATTACTTGCTTTGGCGTCCAGAATCTACGAAGCAGTACATGTGCCATCACATTTATAGAAACTAATTATTATCACAGTATGATAGAAGCCACTTGAAGATAAATGTGGAAACCTTTACATCACATGTTATGCTTCCGAACCGTAGAGTAATGCAGCGAAAAACTGAACGAGGTTTTGAAAGGAGTATCAAATTGCGATCATTTAGAGATCGCTAAAGCTAAAGGCGCCGGAGACGCAATAATATTCAATAAGTGAAGAATTAGGAAAAGTGTATTTTGTGAAACTAGAGAAGACCTGCAACAAGGGAAATTTGAATAAGATATTCGAAACACTTGGAAGAATGAATAATAAATGTAGTAAGAATAGAGAAATTAAGAATATTCACGAGAACAAGGGGAACAGTACAAATGGAGAAATCAAAACATCTCGTTGAAGCGGTTTAAATGATGCCTCTGATGAGCTTTATGTTCAAGATATAACTAAACAGATGAAACGAAGTTCATTAGATGAATAAAATGTCAGGTCAGATAACAAACACTGGTTGTTTCCAAGTAACAAGGGGACACCGCATCTGTTCACATTATGGCAAATGCAGGACTTCGCCAGAAATGGAAATGACAGAAATGAGAGTTCCAGATGCCCAAGCTTTCAGGAGAAACAGCGTTTTTGGCAGGGGGTGGGTGATGTATGAGTCATTTATGTTAGCGTAGTTTTCAGGCAGTGGTTGGTCAAACACAAACAGGACAGAACGGTAATCCGTCTTGGGGTCGAGTCCCTATGCGGAATGCTTTTTTATGTTTTTGTTTTTAATTTTTACGTTACTTATAACGCAAATAAACAGAGATCAAACAATCCAACGGTGTACAGCGCAACATGCTATATCCCTTTCTGCCGAAATTTTACCAAACATCTACATTTGCCTACAAGAAAGTACTGGCTCTTTTGGACTGAGGATTCAAAAATCGGTGGATAAGTACGCACCGAAATGTAGGAATGTCGCCATTAATTTGGCACAATCTGGGAAACTTACACAACGTTATATAACTTTTTTTGTTGATGTGATTAAGCCCTGAGTGCACGAGAGAAAATTTCTTCTGTTAACTGACTTTTGGGAAAGACAAACAAATCCATAATTATACGACGAGCATTTTCAAGTTGAAGAATTGCCATTGTGCAGTACTAAAATGATTCCCCCAAAACGCTCTCCACCAGTGCAACCCTGCGATGCCTGTTTTAAAAGTCAGCCAAGGAATTTGGTCAAAAAGTTTCAAAATGCCTCTGTCTCAGAGAGAGAAAGAAATTACATCTCCAGAACATTGCATAAAAAAACATTCAACTGTACATCATCATTTATCTTCGCCAATATTTGGCGAAATGGTGCCTTACACGTGGTTTACTGCCAAACTGTGCGCTGAGAGAGAAATTTTTATGAGCGTAAACCAAATTTGTTTTGCTATAGAAACTTTAAAACAAACATGGAAGTGTGCAAGATACCAAGAAATACACTGCTTCCCCAGATTTTTAGGGTGAATATCACCCCAGCACGTATGAACTAATAAAAGTATCTAATCCGATATGCGAAATTCTCGTGTACGCCTTGTTAATTCATTCTTGAAAATTTATTTCCAATCCTAAAATTTCCTTTCCTTTTCTTTTCGTGCCTTTTATGAAAATAACAACCAAATCGTTAGACAGTGACAGCACCAATCGACGTTTTATGGACGTCAAAAACAGCTAGACGTACGTGCTATTGTATAGTCACCCAGTACTGTCAATAACTATACACAAGAATAGAAACAAAGGTTAACGAAGTCATGTTTATTCGTAGGCAGCTAGAAAATACCACTGTAGTCCAAGCATGCCTATTGCAAACCAATAACGCACGAAATACTTTAAACATTGCAGCGTTTAGGATTTCGTTACGTATAATGTCTTTTATGAAAATACTAATAAATACAATACGAGGGCTATTCGGAAAGTAACTTCCGATGTGTAGCGAAATGGAAACCACTGTGAAAGTCCGATGACCGTGGATCGCGCCACGTCGCTCTTTTCAGTTGTGTCACCCAAACCTCCAGGTGTCAGACACTCGGATCGCTGCCAAACATTATATCTCGATACAGTATCAAACAAAACTCCGATTTAGTTCATACTATGTGCTGTCGTCCAAGAGAATGGGCGTAAACGTTAATTAAAAGTAACACCAGAACTACGGAAAACAGGAAAGGAATAATTGTGAATAACTGACATGTGGTGAAGTTGGTAGATCGTAACATCGTCGTAGCAAGGGAAATGGGTTCAAACCTCTACGATGACCATTTTATTTTTACTGTATTATGCTTGAATTTATTATATGGAACTATTAATACTTCCGTACGTGTAATTCAATTGTTTCTTTATACTACTGTTCCAGTTGTTTATGTTTATTCTGTGATAACACAAATGCACTGGCTGCTTCATCACAAGTCATGTCTGTTCTGCAGCCCATGTCCGACACGCCACACCTATCTATACAAATGTACTCTATAGGTTCGCTACTTTCAAGAAGCAAAGCAGACTACCAAAAGAACATTGCTACAAACTCCGGAAGGTCCTTTTACATGTCAGGAAAATGTTCTCCCGTGTAATAGTCACATGCGTAAAGAGCTCTAAAAATTGTGATCAGTGGGATTTGAACACAGGACCTTTTGTACGACGACCTCACGCTGTATCAACTCACCCACGCACAACCCGCATAACAATCACTCACAGATGCGCTTTTATTGTTCTCCGTCGTTCTGGTTTACTTTTAATTATCGTTTACGCATGTTCTACTGGACGACAGCACATAACACGAGCTAAATCAGTGTTCTGGTTGATACTCTATCGGCAAAAAACGTTTGGTACCGATCTGGGTGTCTGACTTCTGGAGGCAGCACACAGTGAGAACGTGAAGATGCCTAGGAAAGAGTGTCACCTGCCAAGAATGAGGGCCTAGTGAGAGACTTCTCCTGATAATGTGCAGCCCACATAACATAACTGTCATGCGTTTCCTTCTTCGAGACAACTGTCAGCCGCATTCTGCAGGGGCAATGAAGATGCTCCTGCAGTCTTTTCGATGGGAAGTGTTTGATCACCCACAATATAGCTCGTAATTGTCTCCCTCTGAGTTTCGTCTCTGCTCACCTGAATCACTGGCTATGAAGACAACGTTTTGGCGTAGACAACGAGCTGTAGACCAGCGTAGAGAACTGGTGGAAGGCACAGCCGGCTCCCTTCTATGGCGAAGCTATTGGGAAGTTGATACAACACTACGACAGATATTTAAGTCGGAGCGGTGAATATGCAAGTAAGTGGCTGGAAGCTGTAACAGACTGTTGCAAATAAAACATTTTTGATTTTCACAGTGGTTTCCATTTCGCAGGCGATCGGATCTTACTTTCCGAATAGCCCTCATATACCGAAAATTATTTCGGTTTTCTTACAATGTACGTAACGTAAAAACTGAAACTAAAAAAGTTTTCGCATGGGGACTCGACACCAAGACTCTGAGATTATGGTTCTCTTTCCGCTTAGCCCGACCCGCACCAAAAAACCTATTTTCTATAAACCCATGGCCATATGGAGCTCTCGCACAAAGAAGCTATTTTCTATAAACTCTTAGCCATCTGAAACTCCCATTCTATAACTTTCATTTCTGGTCAAGCCCTGCATACATTGATCAGCCAGAACATTTGACTACCTACATAAAAGCCGCTGAGTTCACCTTTGGCAAAGATAGCAGTTAAATTACAATTAAATCAATACCATGAAATGAATACCCTTAGCTGCATACAGACGTTGATATACGTCAACGGAGACAGTTGAAAATGTGTGGCCCGACTGGGACTCGAACCCGGGATCTCCTGCTTATATGGCAGACGCTCTATCCATCTGAGCCACCGAGGACACAGAGGATAGTGCGACTGCAGGGACTTATCTCTGGCACGCCTCCTGTGAGACCCTCATTCCCTACTTATTGTCCCTCACTTTATTCGTAGTGCCCCTGCCCATTATACTCATTACTCGCGGCTTTACCGATTTCCGTAAGAGTTCGGGCAATGTGTGTGCATCCGTACAGAAGATGGTCAAATGGCCGGTGAGTCTTAACTATATATATGAAGATGGTGTCTGTTCTCTCGGACATACAAGGATAACGGTAGCGACCCGTCATGGCATGGAAGCAATGAGGCATTGGTAGGTCGCTGGAGGAAGTTGGCACCACATATGCATGCACAAGTCATCTAATTCCCGCAAATTCTGGGGAGGGAGGCGATGAGCTCTGATGCCACGTTCAGTCATATCCCAGGTGTCCCTCGAACCACTCCAACACATGGCGCACTGTCGATAAATGCCACTGCTATCGGGAATCATGATCGTCATGAAGGGGTGTGCGTGGTCTGCAACCAGTGCACGTTTTCCACTGGACCCCTGGATGCCCACGTGAATGTTTCCCAGAGCTTAGTAGAGCCGCCGCCAGCTTGTCTCCGTCCCGAAGTACAGGTGTCTAATAGCTGTTCCCCTGGAAGATGACGGCTTCGCTACCTCCTATCGACATGATGAAGAAGGTATCGGGATTCATCAGACCATGCAGTGAGTGCTCTGTAACTGCGCCAACCTCCAGTGCCGATGGTCACTTGCTCAGTTCAGTCGTAGTTGCCGATGTCGTGTTTTTAACATTAGCACATGCTTGGGTCGTCGGCTGCTGAGGCCCATCGTTAGGAGTGATCGGTGCACTGTGTGTTCAGACACACTTGTAATTTGCCTAGCATTAAAGTATGATGTTACTTCCGCCACAGTTCGCCGCCCGTCCTGTTTTAACAGGCTACCCAGCTTACGACGTCCGACATCTCTAATGAGGGGTGGCCGCCCAAACTCACGACGTCTGAACGTGTTTTCACCTTGGTTTCCCCACGTATTGAAGATATTCACCACAGCACTCCTTGAACACCCAAATTACGAGTTTCCGAAATGCTCGTGCCGAGCCTCCGGGCCAATACAATCTGTCCTCGGTCAAACTCAGATAGATCGCTGGTCTTCCCATCTACACAGGGACAGACGCTCACTGATAATACCTGCACCGTGCATGTGTCTGACTAGCAGTCATTCCTCAATAGGTGACGCTGCTATCGCCTGGACGGGCTTATATCGATTGTAGGTCGGTGGTCATAATGTTCTGGCTGGATCTGCGCATACTATCAATTTGGAAGAAATCGGTGACCATAAGTAGTCGCGGTCCCCTTGCGTGTGAGTTCGGTCTCGGAGACATGTAATCTTAGCACAATATCATTCCTTTTTTCCCTACACGATGTTGTCAGGACAGACCACTGTGAAAGTCTCGCTTCCTTTGATGCGGTTCCTACTAGGGGCAAATACGTCGGAGGAAAACTTGAGTTACGGCGTTTGCGTTACAAGCAACGATAATTATCAGAGTATCTTGGTCGGAATCGGCTGATGGTTTTAGTTATTAGAATACCGTTTAATCAAAAAAATACATCGCATACAATATTTTCGTGAGTACATGAGTAAGTAGTAACTGTACTCTGGCTGCTTTGCTTGATGTTAGGTTGTTGTCCGAGGGATGGAGCCATCAGTATGTGATTAGCCAAGTAAACTGACGCAGGTGACAGTGCATCGCAAAGAAGGAAAACAGGATAAAGGGTTAACGTTATGTCGATGACGAAGTGATAGCCGCTGGCCACAGTGCTGAACTGCACAAAGGCTAGTAACGAACAAGGATGGCAAAGTAAACCGGACATTTCGTTTTCAATATATTTTCCAGGCATTCGCCTTATCCTATTTTAAGTTGAAATCATGGAAAGGCTAAACCTAAATGGTCTGGCGGGGTCTGAACACTCCTTTCGAATGCGAGTCCAACGTCTTCGCTGCATAAGCGGAGCTATGTTAGGCAAAAGGGAGATTCAAATCGCCATCCGGATAACTATCCATGCCACAAGACCAGAATCGTGCTACAGTGATTTGAGGAGCACGGTAGTCAACTTCCGCTGATGTCTTGGCCATCAAATTCGCCTGATATGAACCCAAAAGAAGAAATCTGGGATGCTATCGGGCGTCAACTCCGCACCGACAAACCATCTGCCCGTAATTTACGGGAACTGCATGACCTGCGCATTGACAGATGCTACCACATATTTCCGGAAACCTGCTAAGAATCCAATCCATGTCATGCAGAATCGTTGCTGTATTGCGTTCCAAAGGTGGGTCAACACACTGTGAAACAGGTGGTCACAATGTTTTGGCTCGTCAGTGTATGCATTAGTCTCGGTTCACCAGCTGGGTGCATTCGTTTACAAAACACATTTCGACAGCGTACCTATCCGTCATCGTCAGGTTATACCTATAGAATGAACGTCTTTGCAACATCGCGCCTTTGTGAATATATTGCTAACAGCAAGGCCCTTTAATACTGCCTTGGAATACTTTCACTGTTGAAAATGGTCGTAGGGGTTCACGGAGATTGATATAAACTTAATCCCATTCTTCGTCGGTTCATAATATCGTCCAGCGTTCCATTCATCCAGAGTTATCAGGAGATACGCACTTAACGGCTCCGAGACTGACTCCCGTGTGGAGAACAGCTTTCAACAGCTCCTTTGTTTCTCAGTAAGAGAGCAAGCAGTAGCTTCACTGACAAGGGCCGCTCGCTCAGAGACGTGGCAAAAAAGGCCCGGGGGGTTGGGCGAGGAGCGGAGTGTGAGAATAAACAGGGGCAGAGGCAGATGCGGGACCGGCAGCTGCCCAGCTGGCAGCACATGTGGCTCACACTTGTTGCTGCCTGCTGTCTGCTCCCAGCAAGATGACGTGCCGGTCCTCGGCAGACCTCTTCGATCCAAGCAAAGCTGAAGATAGCATCTAAAGGCTGTCATACGCGTAACTACAACATCGATAAGCATGTATGTGCAAACATATTTACCTCCATACAGTACAAGGATGCGTGTGTAAGCATCAGTTTGTGCTTAGAATACTTGAAATTCGGAAGAAAACAATTAGCTCGTTTCGGTTGGCTTTGCAGTTGCGACGTGAGAAAAAGGGTTCAGGCTCATAATTGGATTCTGCATCGCGATAATGCGCCGTTCCATACTGCTCTGCCAGTACAGCAATTTTTCATCTCAAAACAAATTTCAGTACTACCACAGCCAGGTTATTCACCAGATAGCACTCCATGCGACTTTTTTCTATTTCCAAGAGTCAAAACGGCGGTCAAGGGACACCATTTGCAAACAACACAAGATATCCAAAACGCTGTGACGAGGGTCTTGGAGGATATTACAGAAGATGAGTTCCAGAAATGTTACCATCAATGGCAGAAGCGCTGCAAAAAGTGTGTGCAATCAGAAGGGAACTACTTTGAAGGAGAGAACACTAAACTTGACTAAAACGGTAAGCAATATTTTTTTCACATCAGTCTCATTACTTTATTGTCGCACCTCCTATGACAGCTTGCGACGTAAGTCGAAACAAGACAACTGAAGTTGACGACATTCCCCAAGAACTATTGAGGTCATTGTGAGTACATACCATGAAAAGACTATTCCGCTTGGTGCAAAAGTTTTATCAGGCAGTTGAAAAACCTGCAGACCCCAAGGAGACTGTAATAATTCCAGTTCCAAAGACGGCAGTGGTGCGAGTATTACGGAACCATAATATTAATAAATCATGCTTCCAAAGTACCGGCTCGCTATTATGTACAGAAGAATGGAAAAACTGATGGAAGTTAGCCTCGGGGTACATCAGATCGCGTTCCAGAGAAATACAGAAACAGAGGACGCTACCACTTAGAAGATGGACTGAAGAACGGAAGACCTACGTTTATAACTTTTATAAATTTAGAGAAAGCTTTTGAGAATGTTAACTGGAATACACTTTTGAAATTCAGAAGGTAGCAGGGATAAAATACAGGAAGCGAATGTGATCTGCAACTTGCACAGAAACCAGACTGCAGTTGTATGAGTCGAAGGACATGAAAGGTAAGCAATTGTTGAGAAGGGTGTGAGACATGGTTCTAGCCTATCCTCGACGTTATACAATCTGTACAATGAGCAACCAGTGAAAGAAATCAAGAAAAATTTGGAAATGGAATTACAGTTCAGGAACAATAAATAAAAACTTTGAGCCGGCCGGTGTGGCCGCGCGGTTAAAGGCGCTGCAGTCTGGAACCGCGTGACCGCTTCGGTCGTAGGTTCGAATCCTGCCTCGGGCATGGATGTGTGTGGTGTCCTTAGGTTAGTTAGGTTTAATTAGTTCTAAGTTCTAGGCGACTGATGACCTCAGAAGTTGAGTCGCATAGTGCTCAGAGCCATTAAAAACTTTGATGTTTGGTGATGACATTCTAATTCTGTAAGAGATGCCAAAGGACTTTGAATGTAGTCAAATTAAACCAGGCGATGCTGAAGGAAACAAAACAAAAGACTATGGCCAAAGAAGAGAGGATGTAAAATGCAGACTGGCAATGTTAGAAAAGCATTTGCGGAAAATAGAGATCTGTTAACATCGGATATAAATTTGAATGTGTGAAAGTCTTGTCTGTAGGTATTTAGAGGAAGTGAAACGTAGATGAGAAATGAAGCTTTTGAAATATGATGCTACACGAGAAGGTTGAAAGTTAGATGGAGAGATCGGTTATTTAATTAGCAGTTACTGAATCGAATTAGGGAGAAAAGAAACCAGAGTAAAATAAGTAATCTACCGATAGAACACAGGGATCAAGGAATTATCTATTTGGTAATGGAGGGATGCATGGGGGAAGGGGGAGGGATTAAAACAGTACATGGAGACCAAGGCTTGAAAACAGCGAGCAGACTAAAACTGATGTAAGGTGCGGCAGTTGGCAGTTATACAGAGATGATAAGGCTTGTACAGGAGTGGCTAGAGTGCACACCTGCACCATACTTGCGTTCGGACTGAAGACCCAAGGAACAACAACATCACTCGTAACACAATGATCAAAATGCTGGCAGCAATCATGAGAGGAGCTGTACCACCACACACAAAAAAAACTGAGAACAATATTTTGATTCTCGCGAGCTGAAGAGAATATGAAGCCTCATGTACTCATCAGTACACACCTGTAATACACAAGTGTTTGACTTCCACATCTCTACTCTTCCTATTCCATATTAATAAATACCGTCCAATTAAGGGTTCCGTGACTCCATCCGTAAGAAAGGAACTCTTATACGGTCGCTTTGTTGTCCGTTAGTCTGTTGACTGTTACGAATCCTTTTTTCAGGAATAGATAGACGAAGTCAAGTTGAAATTTATGTCACATATTAAGGTCTATGGTCCCTTGGCGGCGGAAAATTATAAGCTTCTGTCAATGCTATCAAAAGATACGGCCATTAATGTCACACATTTTGATACTCGAAAATTCACTCATCGGAACCTATAGGATTTGGTACGAAGAAAGGTTTCGCAGTACAAGTACGGGCAAAATCCGAAAATTGATGATTTGTAATTGTATCACACGAAAAAATACGTTTTCGTCATTTTTTATCCGTCACTCTGTCTGTCCACCTTTTAAGACCCCTTTTTCTCTGGAACAGTTTGGCGTATCAAGTTCAGATTTATGTCACATGGGAAAGTCTGTGGTCCCTTGAGCAGTGTAAAACATTCAAGCTTCTAGGTCATTGCAATCAAAAGATTCGATTATTTATCTCACATATTTTGATACTCGCAAACTCACTCATCACAACTTATAGGGTACTTCTCGTTCACCTAGAATCATGAAATTCGGCAAGGAGCAAGCTTTTAGAGTAGAAGTATAGTGAATATTTTTGAACTTGTTAAATTGTAACTATATCACATAAAAACATCTTTTACCATTTCCGCATTCAAAACGGTTAACACGGCTCTGAGCACTATGGGACTTAACATCTTAGGTAATCAGTCTCCTAGAACTTAGAACTACTTAAACCTAACTAACCTAAGGACATCACACACATCCATGCCCGAGGCAGGATTCGAACCTGCGACCGTAGCAGTCCTTTCCGCATTCACTGCATTCATCATCCATCAGAAGAGTAAGTTGTAATTATATTTTATTAAGTAAATAAAAGTGTTTTATTACATCCTCTCTCTCTACATAAATAAACTGAAGTCTCCTATTCGCTTCTTATTATATGTCCGGGCTAGTCTGTGGAACTACTGCGATTATGATATAGTCCCTGAATTCCTGGGACAAATATCTTGCCGGTATCGATAACTGGCAAAAATCGTTGAGATTCCCGAGTCCCAGGATGGATGAACTACATACATATGCACTACTGGCCATTAAAATTGCTACACCAAGAAGAAATGCTGATGATAAACGGGTATTCATTGGACAAATATATTATACTAAAACTGACATGTGATTACATTTTCACGCAATTTGGGTACATAGATCCTGAGAAATCAGTAACAACAACAACCTGAGTCAAACAGAGCTTGGATGGGGTGTACAGGTACAGCTGCCTATGCAGCTTCAACATGATACCACAGTTCATCAAGAGTAGTGACTGCCGTATTGTGACGAGCCAGTTGCTCGGCCACCATTGACCAGACGTTTTCAATTGGTGAGAGATCCGGAGAATGTGCTGGCCAGGGCAGCAGTCGAACATTTTCTGTATCCAGAAAGGCCCGTACACGACATGCAAGATGCGGTCGTGCATTATCGTGCTGAAATTTGGGGTTTCGCAGGGATCAAATGAAGGGTAGAGCCACGGGTGGAAGCACTTCTGAAATGTAACGTCCACTGTTCAAAGTGCCGTCAATGCGAACAAGAGGTGACCGAGACGTGTAACCATGCCGGGTGATACGCCAGTATGGCGATGACGAATACACGCTTCCAATGTGTGTTCACCGTGATGTCGCCAAACACGGATGCGACCATCATGATGCTGTAAACAGAACCTGGATTCATCCTAAAAAATGACGTTTTGCCATTCGTGCACCCAGGTTTGTCGTTGAGTACACCATCGCAGGCGCTCCCGTCTGTGATGCAGCGTCAAGGGTAACCGCAGCCATGGTCTCCGAGCTGATAGCCTATGCTGCTGCAAACGTCGTCGAACTGTTCGTGCAGATGGTTGTTGTCTTGCAAACGTCCCCATCTGTTGACTCAGGGGTCGTCTGGCTGCACGATCTGTTACAGCCATGCAGATAAGATGCCTGTCATCTCGACTGCTAGTGATACGAGGCCGTTGGGATCCAGCACGGTTTTCCTATTACCCTACTGAACCCACTGATTCCATATTCTGCTAACAGTCATTGGATCTCGACCACCGCGAGCAGCAATGTCGCGATACGATAAACCGCAATCGCGATAGGCTACAATCCGACCTTTATCAAAGTCGGAAACGTGATGGTACGCATTTCTCCTCCTTACACGAGGCATCACAACAACGTTTGACCAGGCAACGCCGGTCAACTGCTGTTTGTGTATGAGAAATCGGTTGGAAACTTTCCTCATGTCAGCACGTTGTAGGTGTCGCCATCGGCGCGAACCTTGTGTGAATGCTCTGAAAAGCCCATCACTTGCATATCACAGCATCTCTTCCTGTCGGTTAAATTTCGCTTCTGTAGCACGTCATCTTCGTGGTGTGTCAGTTTTATGGCCAGCGGTGTATATACATAATTAAGTTTGTACGGAGCCCTCAGTGCGCGAGTTCAGTTCGCACTTGGCCATTTTTTTGTCTCGTCGGTCTTATAGAGGGCCATGGGATAATGTGTGTTTTTAATAGCGACCTATTTGTCTATGATGGGATCAACTGATTTGTGTTTCGTTAAAAGTATAAGCATGCAACATCCCTCTTTGGCTTAGATGAGTCCATTAAATATGTGAGGTGTTATCTGTAAAATTCAGACCCCTCTCTTTGTGAGGTTTGGTGAGATGTGATGCAACCATCTACTGCCCCTCACTTGAGATATGTCCTGTAGTTCGGGTAAGCAAAAATAAAAAAAATAAAATTAATTTTGTTTTGAACACTGCTCTTCAAGAAAACCATGTTTCATTTATAAAGTGCATTAAACAGTGTTTTAACAAGTGATTAGCATGCATTCGGGCTGACGGACAGACAGACACAGACGGATAAAAAGGGTCGATCAAAAAGTTTTAACCGCTCCGACGCAACGCTAAAAAATTAAACTTTTATTCGTATATTATATACGTTAAATGCCATTGAATCTTTTATTACTCCTAAGGTGGAAGCCAACAATTTTAGTTCTTTCCTTTGGACTGTGTGACTACTTAGCTTTTCAGTCTCATTATTAATATGATCACGAAGCGAATTCTTGTCGGTGAACTACAGCTTAGGTTCCTTCCACAAACGATTAGCTTCTTGCTCGCACGTGGTTTTCGACTTGTCGGAATGCTGCTTAATATAAGCGTTGTATATATTTTGATAAAAATTCGTGTTGAACACAATAATATGGGCTTTATTTGCGTCGCAGAATATCACGACACAGAGGTTTCGACTGGCGCGGCAGCGAATTCCCCGTATTCGTAATCTGACACTTGTGTCGCACTAGTTTCAAATCTGGGAGTTCTAGACATGCATGGACTGTGCGGCTGGTTCCGGCGGAGGTTCGAGTCCTCCTTCGGGCATGCGTGTGTGTGTTTGTCGTTAGGATAATTTAGGTTAAATAGTGTGTAAGCTTAGGGACTGATGACCTTAGCAGTTAAGTCCCATAAGATTTCACACACATTTTTTTCTACACATGCACAAGTTAAAAGTATTCTGTTCAGTTCAGTTCAGAGAGGCCTTATAAATTGGTAGGGACTTACGTATTGTCCATTTAATAACGTACATACCCTGGATTAAAAAGTTAGCGTGAGATTTACGTTGCCATCCCTCCTCCCCTTAAATGAGATTTGATGAGATTTTGCCGGATCCCCCCGCCCCATTATGAGCTCACGTAATTTATGGACGTCCCCTAACAGTGTTGGGCTTTCCATTTAATGTTCCTGAAGCAAGGCTAGCTTTGACACACTCTACGAAACTTTTTAGGCAACTTACGACTGATTTTTTAGCAATTTGCTTCACATCAGTCGATATAGCGCAGTTACGAAGACTGCCTCAAAACTTAAGTTTGCTCTTTCAAGCCTGTGTATTTTCGGTACACATATTCGAGCATGTGTATGTTGGTATGCTTGCACAAGCTTGCATGAGTGAAAACTATCACGCTTCAGGCAAATAGATCAGCGTGAGTGCTTGATAAAAATTACCTTATGGACATTCAGGTTTGCATGAACGGAGTGTTTGATCATGCATGCTTGTCGAGCTAGCGATACGTGAGTTGCCACCTAAAGGCAGTGGATCCCACAATTCCTGAGACCATTGCACCTGAACGAGAACAGATATCAGTCAATATCCCAACAAAGCTTAACATCTAATTATACTTTCCACTAAAAATGGAAATATTAACTTTTTTCAAAACGGCGAAAGAATACTCAGGTAAACATCCAAACAAATAGAGACTCGCAATTTTTCATTAGCCCAAGAGATAATGAATCACTGAGACGATTTGAACTGTCACTTTCTGTCTTTGGTATATTTGATTTGATGTCGAACAATGCACATCGTAATGCAAGTTATAACTTCATTCGGATCCTCTTTTTTCCCTCAATGCTAATGTAAATCTACTCTCATAGATGTGGCGAATGGTACAGGTGCTCTTTAGTCCTTTCTTCCGCGACCAGCCGTTCGCCAAAATATTTCCGGTGCTGTTTTTGTAAAAATCTATTTTCAGTGCCTTGGAGACAATGTACTTGCTGTATCTTTTTTTTTTTTTTTTTAATTTGGCGTGGCAACCAGAAAAATTATCGAATCTTTTTCTTTCTGTGGGAACTTTTCAAAATACGATATATCGCACTAGAATCCTACAACAAACCACACTGACGTGAAACTTCCTGGCAGATTAAAACTGTGTGCCCGACTGAGACTCGAACTCGGGACCTTTGCCTTTCGTGGGCAACTGCTCTACCAACTGAGCTACCGAAGCACGACTCACGCCCGGTACTCACAGCTTTACTTCTGCCAGTATCTCGTGAGTCGTGCTTCGGTAGCTCAGTTGGTAGAGCACTTGCCCGCGAAAGGCAAAGGTCCCGAGTTCGAGTCTCGGTCGGGCACACAGTTTTAATCTGCCAGGAAGTTTCATATCAGCGCACACTCCGCTGCAGAGTGAAAATCTCATTCTGGAAACCACCCCCAGGCTGTGGCTAAGCCAAGTCTCCGCAGTATCCTTTCTTTCAGGAGTGCTAGTCCTGCAAGGTTCGCAGGAGAGCTTCTGTAAAGTTTGGCAGGTAGGAGACGAGATACTGGCAGAAGTAAAGCTGTGAGTACCGGGCGTGAGTCGTGCGTCGGTAGCTCAGATGGTAGAGCACTTGCCCGCGACAGGCAAAGGTCTCGAGTTCGAGTCTCGGTCGGGCACATAGTTTTAATCTGCCAGCAAGTTTCATATCAGCGCACACTCCGCTGCAGAGTGAAAATCTCATTCTGGCACACTGACGTTCTAATTTACTCTCCTTTTAGGTTGTTACGGTCAATAGGTATCGTTCCAATTAAAAGAGTGCACGTTTGCATAAAAATACGCTTTCTAAGTATTATTACAATCTGCTTGTTGGCTAACAATACGAGTCCCTGACTACCAATCCATTCTGTGAAAAATGCGCATCAATAGCGCTTACCATTTTCGCAATACTTGCGGTGCAACTTTTAGACGATTGAGCCTGTATAAACATGTGAGGAGGAAAACAGCTGCTTTGAATAGAAGCTATCGTTTTCCCTCTTGTAGCAGCTACGCCATATGGCAACTCTGACTGAAAGTATGCACGCAATCCCGCCTGCAGGTCAATACAACGAGAGAAATTTCTACGTCAAAGTAGGCAGACTTGAGCTTTCGTTGGTAACTTACCTTAGTTTATTATCCATCCGGATGTCTCTGCGCTAAAGTGCTACCCTTCGAAAGTTTTCTGCTTACTGTCTCTTAGAGGCAGCTATATTAACGAATGTACACCCAGCCGTATGGGCAGCAGACACAAACTAGCGTCCTGTGAATCTAGCGACTAGGCCTTTTGCAGAGGTAAAAGTACAACATGATGCGGAGTTGGAGGGACACAATAAAAATTTTTTGAAAATTCTGAAGTCGCCTAATTGTTAATTATATGCATCTCTAGATTTAGTTACCGCTCAGACTCTTCGCGTACCATGACAGCACCAAAGCAATGCGAAGGAAGCTCCATAAGCAGCGATATCCAGGGCGAGCTGGAATTCCAAAACCACTCATCAGTTCTGCAAATGCCTGTAACAGGAAAACGTGGTGGCGGAGCAGTAATAACTGGACTACGGAGCAATGGAAGAAAGTCGTTTGGTCGAATGAGTATCGTTTCGCAATGTTTCGAACTTCTGGCTGAGATTAAGTTCCAAGAAAGAAATATGGGCTCTTTCGGTGATGATTTGGGCAGCCGTGTCGTGGTATTCCATGTGACCCGCCTTTCTGTCGCTTTCCTGTGATCATTTTGACTGTTCATATCCATCCCATGGTACAGTGTTTGTTCTCCAATGGCGATGCTGCGTTCCAATACGACAGGGCCCTTGCCCACACACCTCGCATCGTCCAGAACTGGTTTTGTGAGCACGAGGATGAATTGTCTTACCTCCTCTGGGCACCACAGTCACCAGAACTCAATACTATTGAATCTTTGTAGTCTACTTTGTAGAGATGGGTGCGTGATCGCTATCCACATCCATCATTGTTACCTGAACTTGACACGATTTTGCAGGATGTATACTACACTACTGGCCATTAAAATTGCTACACCGAGAAGGAATGCACATGATAAACGGAACTGACATGTGACTACATTTTCACGCAGTTTGGGTGCATAGATTCTGAGGAATCAGTACCCAGAACAACCACTTCTGCCCCTAATAACGGCCTTGATACGCCTGGGCCTTGAGTCAAACAGAGCTTGGATGGCGTGTACTGGTACAGCTGCCCATGCAGCTTCAACACGATACCACAGTTCATCAAGAGTAGTGACTGGCGTATTGTGACGAGCCAGTTGCTCGGCCACCATTGACCAGACGTTTTCAATTGGTGAGAGATCTGGAGAATGTGCTGGCCAGGGTAGCAGTCCAACATTTTCTGTATCCAGAAAGGCCCGTACATTATCCTGCTGAAATGTAGGGTTTCGCAGGGATCGAATGAAGGGTAGAGCCACGGGTAGTAACACGTCTGAAATGTAACGTCCACTGTTCGAGGTGCCGTCAATGCGAACAAGAGGTGACCGAGACGTGTAACCAATGGCACTCTATACCATCACGCCGGGTGATACGCTTCCAACGTGCGTTCACCGCGATGTCGCCAAACACGGATGTGACCATCATGATGCTGTAAACAGAACCTGGATTTATCCGAAAAAATGACCTTTCGCCATTCGTGCACCCGGGTTCGTCGTTGAGTATACCATCGCAGGCGCTCCTGTCTGTGATGCAGCGTCAAGAGTAACCGCAGCCGTGGTCTCCGAGCTGATAGTCCATGCTGCTGCAAACGTCGTCGAACTGTTCGTGCAGATGGTTGTTGTCTTGCAAACGTCCCCATCTGTTGACTCAGGGATCGAGACGTGGCTGCACGATCCGTTACAGCCATGCGGATCAAATGCCTGTCATCTCGACTGCTAGTGATACGAGGCCGTTGGGATCCAGCACGGCGTTCCGCACTATCCCCCTGAACCCACCGATTCCATGTTCTGCTAACAGTCTTTGGGTCTCGACCAAAGCGAGCAGCAATGTCGCGATACGATAAACCGCAATCGCGATAGGCTACAATCCGACCTTTATCAAAGTCGGAAACGTGAAGGTAGGCATTTCTCCTCCTTGCACGAGGCATCAAAACAACGTTTCACCAGGCAACGCCGGTCAACTGCTGTTTGTGTATGAGAAATCGGTTGGAAACTTTACTCGTGTCAGCACGTTGTATGTGTCGCCACCGGCGCCAACCTTGTGTGTGAATGCTCTGAAAAGCTAATCATTTGCATATCACATCATCTTCTTCCTGTCGGTTAAATTTCGCGTCTGTACCACGTCATCTTCGTGGTATACCAATGTTAATGGTCAGTAGTGTATAAGATTCTCTTGAAAACTATCAAGGACCTATATTTATCGATTCCCAAGCGACTGAAAGCTGCTTTGGATGCCAAAGGGTTTTCCTACACTGTTTTAGGCATACGAATGTATTTTCGGTATTTCCGCATTTCTGGCCACCCTCTGTACTTCGCTCTAATTGGAGGAGTTGGTGCCTTTATATATTTTAATTTCAGTTTAAACACAATGGCGTCGCTGAGCAAGCGAGGTCAACTTTGTTGCATTCTTTACGATACTTGGTTTCTACAGATTACAGGTACTTAAACTTTGTCTAATATTTTAACTAATTTATCGTCCGTCCCCGGTAGCTGAGTATTCAGCGCGACGTAATGTCAATCCTAAGGGCCCGGGTTCGATTCCCGGCTGGTTCGGAGATTTTTCTCCGCTCAGGGACTGGATGTTGTGTTGTCCTAATCATCATCATTTGATCCCCATCGACGCGCAAGTTGCCGAAGTGGTGTCAAATCGCAAGGCTTGCACCCGGCGAACGGTCTACCCGACGGGAGGCCCTAGTCACAAGACACTTACTAACTACACTGCTGGCCACCATAAATGCAACACCAAGAAAGACAAGAGGTAGCACAACAAAATTTACTTTGTAGATAACATGTTGACCAAGTATCAAATGATTACGTTTACAGACATCTGTGACATGTGGTTCCTGCCAGAATCAGTAGCCAGAGTAGCCGCCATTGTTGGAGATCACCGCTGCCACACGTCTCGGCATTGAGTCAAAGAGACGTTGGATGTGTTCCTGGGGTACAGCAGCCAAAGCAGCTTCCACACGTTGCCAAAGATCATCTGGTGTGGCAGCTGGGGATGTAATCTGGGTCACTCGTTGAGCAACCATGGTCCACATGTTTTCTATCGGCAAAAGATCCGGAGATCGAGCCGGCCAGGGAAGCACTCCAATCTGGTTATTGACGAAGAACCTTTGGACAACGCGTGCTGTGGTCGAGCCCTGAAGGTAAGGAAGGACAACTGGCTCCAGCACCTCGGATATGTAGCGCCGGCTATTTAAAGTACCGGCAATGCGTACTAGAGGCGTGCGAGAGTAATATCCAATACCGCCCCATACCATAATCCCCGGTGCAAGACCAGTGTGGCGGTGCATAATTCAGCTGTCCAGCATCCTCTCTCCACGGTGTCTCCACACTCGAATCCGACCATCGTGGTGCTGCAGACAGAAGCGTGCCTCGTCAGTAAAGACAACGTCATTCCATTCTGCCGTCCACATCCGTCTGTCATCACACCATTGGCGACGGAGACGTCTGTGGTTCTGCGTCAATGGTAGACGAAGCAATGGACGTCTTGCGGACAGACCACTCTGCTGTAAACGGCGTCGAATGGTACGCGCAGACATTGGATGATGCGTTACAGACGCAATGAGCTGTGCTATGGTTCGGGATGTCACTGAGCGATCCGTCACTGCCATGCGCACAATTTGCCTATCAGCACGTGCAGTGGTGCACCGAGGTGAATGCGATCGACCACGTCGGTCCGTCGTACCCTCCTGCATCCAACGGTCACATATCCGCATTACAGTTGTTTGGTTTCGTCCAACACGACTAACGATTTCTCTGTATGATAATCCACAATCTCGGTAAGCCACTATCCTTCCTCTGTCGAACTCGGATACTTGATCAAACGATGTTCGCTGTTGTCTACGAGGCATAACTGATCGTCTTGTGAAACAACCACAAGGTAAACACACGTGCCGAACGTACACTCGTCGAAATCGCCAAGCCTTAAATGGCGCTATGAGGTGGCGCCACAGGCGCGCGTGATGTGTGTCTGCGCTGAAATTCTAATCAGTTGCATATCTCATCGCTGCAAACTCATGGTGTAAATTTCACTTGATTCGGATGCTTCCTTCAGGGTGTTGCATTTACGGTGGCCAGCAGTGTAATTTAACAGTTAACGCTGTGGCTCATGGCGTTGTTTGGCGCAATAGCAGAATGTAGGCCTACTGTGTAAGTGAAATGAAGCAGTATCAATTTTCTTTTTAGTTGAGAGAAGGTGAACTTTTTAGCCAAGATCGGGTAGCGACGGTTACAATCTTCAGATCTCGATAAAAGGTTATTACATGTCTCCTATACCAGCTGTACAAGTAATATTTCTAAAACATTCCTAGGTGTGTGAGAGACGAGTAGAACGAGCATCGGCAAGTCCAATGTGCGACACTTCATGCAAGTGTACCGTGTCTTTGCTTATAATGTTTTGTTACCTAAGACTGCGTTCACAGTGGCACTGAACAACGGTCCTCAGACACCGTCGCCAGAGGTCGCCCGACAACATCGGCCGATAGCGTGGTCATAATGTGTCCTGTCTCCGTCAGTTTTTGGCAGGGTCAAAGGGGGCTAGGTTAGAATATATACTATGTATGAAGTGGGATAGTTTTTAACCTCTTAGGGTGGAGTGCATACCACGACGCCTCTGTGCTTGGATACGAGTGCTGCATAGTGGCTTCTGCTATTAAAGAGACGCCGAATGCATGTGGATGAGCTTTCCAGTCTCGTAAAGAACGTGGTGAGTACTATTCAAGCTGTCCTCAGTTATCGGAATAAGTTTTACGAATATATAAGAGGACGGGAGAAACGTTCTGGTGCATATTCGAGTTAATTCGTGATGACCTTAAAAAGGAAGTCATAAACACTCTGTTTCGCTGCATTTGTTTAAGCTTGGGCAAATCAAGTGGATCAAATGGCTCTAAGCACTGTGGGACTTAACATCTGAGGTCATCAGTCTCCTAGACTAAGAATAACTAAGCTAAGGACATCACACACATCCATGCCCAAGCAGGATTCGAACCAGCGACCGTAGCAGCAGCGCGATTCCGGACTGAAGCGCCTAGAACAGCTCGGCCACAGCGGCCGGCTAAGCTTGGGCAGACGCACGTCAGTTAACGTTCAAAAACTGTAATTTAGCATACGAGTGAAAGACAAACATAAAATGTAGCATAAGATAGCCTGACAATCTGTAGCACTTAAAAATGGAAATACATACCGTAAACCACATTTGCAAACCACTTCATATCAACAGAAACACTACGCTACTGGCATAAAACGCCAATAAGCAGTAATAATATTTTGTAGCCAACTAATGACAACCTACCACAAAAACATCTAGTACAGTAGTTATAAACATATAAGATACGCCACCATTTTCACTTGAACACTTGGACACTTTATGACCACGCTATCGGCCGATGTTATCGGGCGACCTCTGGCGACGGTGTCTGAGGACCGTTGTTCAGTGCCACTGTGAACGCAGCCTTCGGTAACAAAACATTATAAGCAAAGACACGGTCCACTTGTATGAAGTGTTGCACATTGGACATTTCTTAACGTTGAAATTACACTCTAACCAATGGACAATGTTAAGCACAATAAATAATTAACCTACACATTATTAAATGGTTATGATGCTAAATGCTGGTTTTTGTTTTAGAAAGAGTACTTGTACATCTGATATAGCAGATATGTAATAACCTTTTATTGAGATTTGAAAATGGTAACCTCTCTTATCGAAACCGGTAACCAACAATATAAGTTATTTACAAGCGACCTTGGCGAAGAAGTACACCTTCCCTGAAGTAATTATTACAGATCGTCCCTTACAATTCAACAGGGGTAGACTAATAGAATCAGTTTCCTTTCATTCTGTCAATATCCGGATGAAACGATACAAACAGAATTATCACCGAGCGAGGTGGAGCAGTAGTTAGCACAATGGACTCGCATTTGGGAGGACGGAGGTTCAAGCCCGCGACTGGCCATCCTGATTTGTATTTCCCGTAAATTCCCAAAATCGCTTCAGACAAATGTCGGGATGGTTCCTTTGAAAGGGCGCAGCCGACTTCCTCCTATACGGGTAACTCTAAAATATTTCTGTTTGCTGATGACACTAGCTTGGTAGTAAAGGATGTTGTGTGCAACACTGGCTCGGTTTCAAATAGTGCAGTTCATGGCTTGTAGAAAATAAACTAACGCTAAATCACAGTAAGACTTAGTTTTTACAGTTTCTAACACACAATTCAACAAAACCTGACATTTTAATTTCACAGTTTGGGCATATGATCAGTGAAACTGAACAGTTCTAATTTCTATGTTTTCAGATGTTCAGTAAACTGTCGTGGAAAGTTCACGTTCAGGATCTTGTTCAAAGACTTAATGCTGCTATTTTTACTATTCGAACTGTATCTGAAGTAAGTGATCGCTCGACATGAAAATTAGTCTACTCTGCTTATTTTCATTCGCTGATGTCGTGTGGTACTATATTTTGGGGTAATTCTTCCCATTCTAAAAGGATATTTTTCTCAGAAATGGGTGGTTCGAGAAATAAGTGGCGAAGTTCGCGAAGTTCTTGTCGACCCCTGTTCACTTGTCTGGGTTTTTTGACGTTGGCCTCTCAATACATATATTCTTTACTGTCGTTTCTTGCTAACGATATCAGCTTAATCCCAAGTATAAACAGTTTTCACTCAGTTAATACTTCGGCAGAAATCCAATCTGCATTTGGATCGGACTTCCTTAACTATTCGGCAGAAAAGTGTGCTGCAACCATTTTCATTAAGGTAGCACAAGAATTAAAAATCTGAGCAGCGATCCACGCGCTTTCGCATCGAAAGTGAAGAGTTTCCTCAAGGGTCACTCCCGCTATTATGTTGAGGAGTTCCTTGAAAAATTAAGCTGATTCTTATGCTATATTGTTGATTGCGTTTACTTAAACTTATTGGAAAGAACACACAGAAAATGTTGTGGGGAAGGCTAAACAAAGTCGCAGGTTCGAATCCTGCCTCGGGCATGGATGTGTAAGATGTCCTTAGGTTAGTTAGGTTTAAGTATTCTAAGTTCTAGGGAACTGATGACCTCAGCTGTTAAGTCCCATAGTGCTCAGACCCATTTGAACCATTTGAATTGTGAAGGTGGTTCGATGAACCCTCTGCCAGGCACTTAAATGTAATTTGCAGAGTATCCATGTAGATGTAGATGGATTGACTTTTTTCGGGTTCATAAATATTTTTTAATCTGTTATTACTTTTATGTTGTAATTTCATGTTGTGGCAAGTTCCATGACCTTGGAGATTTGTTCCTCAAATTGGTCCAAAGGAACATGACGTGAAAAAAAGTAAATAAATAAAAATAAAATTCAATGGGATCGATGACCTCGCTGTTTGGTCCTTCCTCTAAATCAATCAACCAACCAACTAACAGATTTATCACCGGTTTTTTACTTTACTTTATTTTTTTTGTACACTAGATTTGTAACAATTCGTTATGTTCATCTTCAAAATACTGGAACATCCGATGTATTGCTAGGCTCATATGTGCCAAACTCGAAAAAATTGTCTTTTGCTTTTTAAAGAGTTTTTGTTACCACGATTTTGTAGCTAGGCAAGAAACGAAGTACGAGAACTTTGATCGCGCACGCTCACTGTCAGATAAATGCGACTCGACACCAAGGTTAAATACAGATTATTGGGTTGGCACCTCGCGTTAAATCTCTGCAGGCGCAGATGGCAGCACTGAAGTGCTGCCGCCAACGAGTTGGCTGCCGCGCAGCCCCGCCGCTTCCTGTACCGCAGCACACGCAGGCCGCGGGCGGCGCCAGTGTTGACTGCATGACATGTGAGCATCTGCGCGGTCAGCTCGTCTGGCGCTGCAAAAACCGCCCGCAGTGCGCTCGTTCTCACGCCGCTCGCATCCCCGCACTCGCTCCGTAGCTACCGCCATTTCCAGTTAGACTGAGCATCTACGTATTCCACAGCACCACGGAAATATTGGAGTATGTGTGAAACTGCATTCGCCTTACGTCTTTTACATCTACATCATACCCCCAAACCACCTAACAGTGTGTGGCGGAGAGTAATTCTCGTACCACTAACTGATGCTCACTTCCATGTTCCACTCGCGGGCATGGAAAGAATGATGGCCGGTAAACCTCTTTATTAGCTCGAACTTCTCGAATTTTCTCGTCATGGTCATTTCGTAAGATGTATGTGGAAGGAAGTAATATGTTGGCCGACTCTTCACGGAAAGTGCTCGCTCGAAATTTCAATAGCAAGCCTAGCCGTGATGCACAACGCCTCCCTTGTAACATCTGCCGCTGGAGTTGGTTCAGCAGCTCTGTTAACGTTCTCGCGCCGACTAAACGATCCTGTGACCAAATGCGCTGCTCTTCGTAGGATCTTCCCTATTTCTATCAGTCCTACCTGGCAAAGATCCCAGAGTAACGAACGGTACTCAAAAATCAAACAATGGAAAAGCCAAGATGGAATGTAACAATATTATGAAAAGGAAAGTTGCTACCCACCATAGAGCGTAGATGCTGAGACACAGATAGGCACAACAGTCTTTTTTTGTGCCTATCTGCGGCTCAGCGTCTCCGCTATATGGTGAGTAGCAACTTTCCTTTTCATAATATTACACTACTGGCCATTAAAATTGCTACACCACGAAGGTGAAGTGCAACATACGCGAAATTTAACCGACACGAAGAAGATGCTGTGATATGCTAATGATTAGTTTTTCAGAGCATTCACACAAGGTTGGCGCCGGTGGCGACACCTACAACGTGCTGACATGAGGAAAATTTCCAACCGATTTCTCATACACAAATAGCAGTTGACCGGCGTTGCCCGGTGAAACTTTGTTGTGATGCCTCGTGTAAGGAGGAGAAATGCGTACCATCACGTTTCCGACTTTGATAAAGGTCGGATTGTAGCCTATCGCGATTGCGGTTTATCGTATCGCGACATTGCTGCTCGCGTTGGTCGAGATCCAGTGACTGTTAGCAGAATATGGAATCGGTGGGTTCAGGAGGGTAATACGGAACGCCGTGCTGGATCCCAACGGCCTCGTATCACTAGCAGTCGAGATGACAGGCATCTTATCCGCATGGCTGTAACTGAGCGTGCAGCCACGTCTCGATCCCTGAGTCAACTGATGGAGACGTTTGCAAGACAACGACCATCTGCACGAACAGTTAGACGACGGTTGCAGCAGCATGGACTATCAGCTCGGAGACGATGGCTGCGGTTACTCTTGACGCTACATCATAGACAGGAGGGCCTGCGATGGTGTACTCGACGACGAACCTGGGTGCGCGAATGGCAAAACGTCATTTTTTCAGTTGAATCCAGGTTCTGTTTACAGCATCATGATGGTCGCATCCGTGTCTGGCGACATCACGGTGAACACACATTGGAAGCGTGTATTCGTCATCGCCGTACTGGCGTATCACCCGGCGTGATGGTATGGGGTGCCATTGGTTACACGTGTCGGTCACCTCTTGTTCGCATTGGCGGCACCTTAAACAGTGGACGTTACATTTCAGACGTGTTACGACCCGTGGCTCTACCCTTCATTCGATCCCTGCGAAACCCTACATTTCAGCAGGATAATGCACGACCGCATGTTGCAGGTCCTGTACAGGCCTTTGTGGATACAGAAAATGTTCGACTGCTGCCCTGGTCAGCACATTCTCCAGATCTCTCACCAATTGAAGACGTGGCCGAGCAACTGTCTCGTCCCAATACGCCAGTCGCTACTCTTGATGAACTGTGGTATCGTGTTGAAGCTGCATGGGCAGCTGTACCTGTAGACGCCATCCAAGCTGTGTTTGACTCAATGCCCAGGCGTATCAAGGCCGTTATTACGGCCAGAGGTGGTTCTTCTGGGTACTGATTTCTCAGGGTCTACGCACCGAAATTGCGTGAAAATGTGATCACATGTCAGTTCTAGTATAATATATTTGTCCAATGAATACCCGTTTATCATCTGCATTTCTTCTTGGTGTACCAATTTTAATGGGCAGTAGTGTATTACTCAAGAATCGAACGGCCATGTAAGGCACTTCCTTTGTGGACGACCTACATTTCACTAAGATTCTTCCTATGAATATCAGTGTGACATTCTACTTAAAGTCACTCTGGATAGTTACTCCTAGATATTTTATAGTAGATACTGTTTCCAGCAATTTTTCATCAGCAGTGTAATGTACAGTAGCGGATTTCTTCCCTATACATGCGCAATATGCCATATTTACAGTGAGGAGGCAGAAATTATGATACACCTCCTCACATCTTGTCGGATCTCCTTTTGCCCGGCGTAGTGCAGCAGTTCGAGGTGGCATGGACTCAAGTCGGTGGAAGTCTCCAGCAAAAATACTGAGCCATGCTGCCTCTACAGCCGTCCGTGATTGCGCAAGTGTTGCCGGTGCAGCATTTTGTGCACGAACTGACCTCTCTATTGTGTCCCATAAATATTCAATGGAATTCACGTATGGCGATCTGGGTGGCCAAATTATTCGCTCGAATTGTCTAGAACTGGGGCCTGGTGACAAGGTGTAATGTCATCCATAAAAATTCTTTCTCTCTTTGGTGTTCCAGTACCGAACATAACGATTTTAGTCAATGATTGGTTCAGATGGACCAGAGGTTCCAGTGAACTCCATGTATAAACAAAGCCCATAGCATTATGGAGTCACCACCAGCTTGCACAGTGCCTTGTTGTCAACGTGAGTCCATGGCTTCGAGGGTGGGTCTGCGCCAGGCTCAGCTCTTATCAAAAGAAAGAGGGACTCATCTGACCATGCGAAGCCCAGCAGAGGCTTTGCAGGCGATGTCCTGATGTTAGCAAAGGCATCGGTCGTCTGCTGTCATGGCCCATTAACGCCAAATTTAAGCCGTATTGTCCTACCCAGTGTTGCTTGTCTGGCACCACTGACAACTCTGTGCACGCGCCACTGCTCTCGGTCCTTAAATTTCGTATTTTCGGCAAAGTCTTGACACTGTGGATCCAGGAATACTGAATTCCCTAACAATTTCCAATGCGCCTAGCTCCAACTACCGTTCTGCGTTCAAAGCCTGGTAATTCCAGTCATGTGGTTATAATCAGATCGGAAACCTTTTCACATGAATCACCTGTGTAAATACGACAGCTCTGCCAATGAACTGCCCTTTTATACCTCGTGACGCGATATTACCCACCTCCTGTATTCGTGCATATCGGTATCCAACGAGTTTTTGTCACCTCGGTGTATCTACAATCAGCGTCAACTGTCAGAGCCTGCACCATTCAACAATCCTCTGCAGGTGCTGCTGCAAATTTATATCGTCTTCTTGCGTTGTTACTTTCTTTTAGACAACCGCATCATTGGAGAACATTTTTAAGAGGTCCAGACGCTTTCTGCTGGATCATTTATATACATTTATTAAGCTGTGGAAACAGAAATCATTGCCACGCGCACGACTTCCATCTTGTAGCCCGTTCAGTCTTCCTCTTCTGCCCCGCCCCTCGCCACCCCACTACGACACGCCCGAACTTACAGGGCCTATAATTTCCAACATTTCTGGAACCAATACCCTGAACGAGATTAGATAGCACACAATATTTGAACCTCAATGAATTTTTTAATTTAAAAAATAAGTCTCATTTTGAAGTGTCAGTTAGGTACTTCTTAGTTCAAACAAGTAATAATCATGTTTTATATAAACTGATTTCGCACTTCGTCCGCCCCTGGTAGCTGAGTGGCCAGTGCGACGTAATATCATACCTAACGGCCCGGGTTCGATTCTCGGGTGGGTCGGAGATTCTCTCCGTTCAGGGACTGGATGTCGTGTTGTCCTTATCATCATCATTTCATCCCCATCGACTTGCAAGTCAACTCGGAAGTCTTGCACCAGGCGAACGGTCTACCCGACGGGAGGCCCTACCCACACGGCATTTCCGTTTTATTTCCCACTTTTGTTTTCATTGCTTCCATATCTAAAGTCTACTTCCACAGCTGCATGTTGTTGCGAATGGAACTGATATTCTTTATAATTTTTCCGATTATAATGATCTCTAACTATTGGCCTCTCGCAAAGCTATTACTATCCAAATCTGTTGTTATCGTGTTGTCTACGTGGAGTCCAACTAACTGTACCTTTGCTCGAATTTCACTACCTGAAAATATTCCTTCATTCAGTGAGAATGGCCATGTAACACATATATTCAGTTACCTTTTTCCAAGTCAGGGAACTAGTTGTCATTAGAATTTATTAATGATGACAAATGAGCGGACAGCAAAAGAAATGAGCAAGAAAGTACAAATGGCTTGCTGTCGTTTTGTTAAACTGCACAGCGTTTTCAAAACTAAGCTTCCAACACGTTCGAAACTGGACAGTTTACAATCATATGTACTACCAGTTTCCACTTACAACAGTCTGAGACGGAGTTTTAAGATGAATATTATTGCAAAGTTGAAGAATGATCAGCGGCTAGCGCAGACTTGCATGTGGGGAATTAATTGGAGAGGATGGGAAAAAAACGAGTCGAGTAGCAATCTGACATATTTATGATTGTAATGAAAATGAAACTGAGGCGGGCGGGACAGGCAACCAGGCGAATTGACGGTAGATAGGCCAAGAATGTTCTTTACTGGGTTCTTAGGGATATGAAAAGCCTGGAAAGACAACCTAATAATGGTTACGATGATGACATGAGAACACATCGACGTGTATCGTAGAAGACTGTAATGCATGAATAAATATACAAAGACCGTTATCCAGCAGTGTATGTCAAACGGCTGACTATGATCTATTAAATTTAGGAGCCTACCGAAATAATGATAACAGAGATTATTGTGACTCCGTAAACTTTCCCGGCGTAGTAATTGATGATACTCATATCGGGTCCCCAGTCGGAACATAAAGTCATCTTGACACAATATTTCGGCGGTACACCTGGTCGCCATCTACACGTGAGTAAGCCGTCGCACTAACTCGCCGGAACTGAAGTCAAAACACAGCGGTGGCCCCTTTATACCCCGCATGTAGGCCCACGAGCTTGCGCGAAAGTTCACCGCCCTCTAGCGCAAAGCACCACAGTGCACCGGTGTTGAAAACTCGCAGAAACGATAAATCGAACATCAAACACTGTTGACCCTTTTGATGACATAAACAAAGGCCGTTGTCTTTTAATGTCAAACAAAATAGAGTTCCAAATTCTACTTAAAAGATACTCCTTATTTCTGTTAATAATATTGTCAGACAGCCGGATTTCAAAAGCTTCTAGTACTACACAGTCCCAATAACGCGACGCAGGGACAACCATTTGTGTCTCATTATACAATATTTCATGTCCTTCAGTAAGACAGTGGTCTGCGATCGTGGATTTTTCTGGCTGAAATACACGCGTATGGTGATGTTGCTCTACGCATCGATCCTGGACCGTACGAATCGTTTGTCCAATATAGGCTTTCCCGCAATGGCAGGGACTTTTCTAAACACAGAGCTTCCTCAAACCTAAATCATCCTTCACTGAGCCAATCAGCGATCTAGTCGTAGCTGGCGGACGGAATACACTTTTAAAATCGAATCTCTTTAAAATTCTTCCTATTTTTGAAGATAAGCTTCCCATGAAAGGTAGTAACGCCACCGATTTCCTTTATCTTCTGTTTGTGCCGCGGAGGTCCAGTCTGTATAGCACGACGGATCTGATTGTCAGTATAACCATTCTGCTTGAACGCTGCTTTCAGATGATCCCGTTCTTGTGTCAAATTACCAGGATCTGCAATCTGGGCAATATCAGACTGGGTCCCCGCAAACGCCGTCAGTATACAGTCTTCGAAGTTTCAACGGCTTTCTTCGCAGTCTGCAGTAACGGATGGTGACACCCGTCGACATGTCGTGATTAATCTCACAAACAAACTGGGCGATGCTACGCTGGCAGCATTGGAAAATAACTCCATGGGGGTAATTACGTCCCAGGTTGTGAACCACTGCACTCAGCCTTCACGTCGTTCTTTGTTATGACTCTACTCAGTTGTCTACTGGTACTACTGCAGGGTGTAACGCTTCCCAATGGACTTAGAAATTGCTCTACAAAATCATGGTTTATGAATATTTCATTGGACAATGATAATTATTAGTTTTCTCATTTCTTCAAAACATGAAATGTAATTCCATGAAAATCAAAATAAGGATGTGATTGATCTAGTATCAGTGAACTCTATAATATCTTTGATGGACGATAAAAAGCGACTACCGACTGTTTTTCTCTTCCCTTCGATATCTTAATCCAAGGATGTAAGCACTGCGTTAATCCGCCAGTGTAATTTCATTAGCTGAATAATAATTAATGCAGATAATAATTCGTTTTATTTTTAGGAGTCTGACTGTGTATCCTGTTGAAAATTGTTAACAGCAATCTCTTTGTAGCTCAACAGAAGTTGGAAGCATTAGGTTGACTAGTGCATTCGATCAGCAGCCAACAGCCAAGCCTTGTTCTAAAAGCAATTTTACTTTTTATGCAGCAGATATTAATTAAATCTTCTCTAAGTCAATGTTTATTCAGCGCGGCATTTTAAACTTCCCGCGCCTAGTCAATCATTGTCACGTACCACTAACGATGTATTTTACATCCGGTCAGGAATAGATGATAAAAATTATACAGATCTTTCATTCTAACTTTCAATGAAATTAATCAGTTGAGAAGTCATTTTAAACATTAGCAGTTCTGTGCCTAGCTGAAACTAAATTTGGTACTTTGAGCTCACGTAACGGGACTGCTAATTATAACATTTCCGACACCCCGTATCCCAAATACAAATTCAAACTTTAATCAAAGAAAATTATTTTGTTTCCAAAAAAATGGCTCTGAACACTATGGGACTTAACAGCTGTGGTCATCAGTCCCCTAGAACTTAGAACTACTTAAACCTAACTAACCTAAGGACATCACACACATCCATGCCCGAGGCAGGATTCGAATATGCGACCGTAGCAGTCGCACGGTTCCGGACTGCGCGCCTAGAACCGCGAGACCACCGCAGCCGGCTGTTTCCACATTCTCGTATTTGCCGAAACGCTACAAGGGGGATTCACGTGTGCATTTCAATTAATGCGCTCCTTTGTGGTTATGATTTTTAATACGTCACGACCATACAACGAGTACGCTTCGCCTTCATTGTCCTGTACTGATGAGATATCCACTATTTATGTACAGTGTAATCCTGTCAATTTTTGTCTCTGTTAATCAGTTCTTCTGTTGTTTTGTTCCCATGGGTTTGGATAATGTTCAACTCCTCCTTGCGAAGTATATACCAGCACAGGACCAATGTGCACACTTTGCATTAAAAGGAAGTCCATTTCTGTTCCCCCGAGGGTTTCCCTTGTTTCCCATTACTAAAATGTGTACTATTCCTCTCGGTTTTATTCTTGATGTGCTTAGAAGTATCCAACTCTTAGTTCTCCCAGTGTAATCGTATATGATGGTTTTGTCTTCGATTTTCTTTACACGACATTATCGTGTGCCATTTTGGAATTTCATTTCGGACTCACTGACATCTGAATTACAGCGAGGTACGCATCGTGAGAAAAAACGTTTCACAATACTCGTCTCTATGGTCACGGATTTTAAATGACTAACGAAAATGCCCAATTCAGGGTTGTTTAGAACCTTGGTGATCACAGAATTTTTCGCTGCCAGACTGTGATCGTTAAGAGAGAGATATGTGGCATTAACAGGCCCTGATAATCATACTTTGCTCCCACGTATCTTTTGGAGCTTTCAGTCCCATTGTCGAAAGAGAATACTGTTAGAAAATATTTGGAAATAATTGAATCAAAAGAATCTGCCTTGAAATGCCTGTTCTGTTGTTACTATGTGAACACTATTCCTATCGTTGATTGTAAAATTGTAAGCATCTGGGAGTCTGAATCTGCATTCTTCAGACACAGCTGATCGGTCAGGTTTTCCGTGGATAGCAAGCAGACAGCGAAACTGGTCAAGCTTCAACATGCGCCAAATAGCGGTGTCCTTCGAAGTGGCAATTAGGACACAGTGGCCTCGCATAATTCGAGTTCAGTAAACTAACTCTGCCTCTAATAGGCAGACTTCATAATAAAAAGAGACATGTATAATTGTAGCGTTTTACTAATGCAAATTACGTCTCTCACTTGGTGAAATCGTGGTTCATATTTGTGCAATAGGTGCTGCGGAAAATTAGGAAGTCTCGGTGTCTCAGTATAGCTACTTTCAGTCCGAAGATTATATTAGACACTACAGCGCTTTACTGGGCACGGTGCCTACAAACGGACGTATCCACCCAGCTCTAGCGGAACCTACAGTTAAACGTGGATTGCGTACCATGGGGTAACTCGGCACTTTTGACATACACGAACCATTGGCAGAGATGAACAGGAGATGAGTGACATAAAAAATATTAGGCGCGACTGAGGATTGAATCCTGAAACTGTGGATTCGCTTGTATGTACCAAGACACACTCTGTGGACTCATATTTACGCGTAACCATGTTGGCTGGAAATTTCTGTCATCCTCATAGCTGCGATGCACTGTTCCGTGAAATGCTGGCCTGCAAAACCGAGGCAGGAAAGAACATTTCTCCATCTTTGGCGTGGCCAAGAATCATCATCTTGCCACGCTTGTAAACTCTCGTTACTATATGCTCCTCCACATGTGACTTAAAACGTGGCACTCACGTACAACAATTTACATTAAAATTACTTACGTATTTAATTTCTACTATGAAGCCGTCATTTCGTCCGTACGGTATAAAATAGACGTTTATGATACCACATTGTGAAGACAGCTTCAAATGATAAATGTAGGAATATACCGCAAACACCTACGTATCGCCCCCCTAAAGATCGTGAGGACACGATTAGACTAATTGCAGCGTGCACTGAGACGTTTAAACAATAATTCTTCTCGTGCTCTACACGTGAATGAAACGAAAAGACGCTCTAATAATGGAACAATGGGAAGTACCCTCCTCCATGCACTTCATAATGATCTGCAAAGTACGGATGTGGACGCAGGACACTGTTCATGGCGCTCTGTCTCCTCTGATACGCTCAGCGTTGTTGCACCCCTGTACTTCCCGTGAAGAGCATAATTAATAAGCAAATACAACACTGCGCGTATTATTCGCACAATCTAAGGAAACAGTCGGCGCGGTAGCTAATGGGAGCGACTGTAAACAGGAAATTCATTCACGGTCGCTTCCATCAGCCAGCGCGCTGAATATCAATTTAGTTTTCGCGTTTAATACTGAAGATGATCAACTACAACAGTGGCTTCCACCCATCTGAGATCATTACCCCTGAGCGAGTCGAGATGTCAGCCGATATCTCAAACAGAATTAGCTCCTACTTAAAATAGCAGCGCGTAAATAATTTTCAGTTTATGTTCACACAAATCAAAATTAAATGTTCTGTACGTGTTTTACTAAATCACTTACTAACCTATTTTTCAAAAAGTTTTTTTTCTATCATGTTTACCCTTGGTCAATGCACATCTATCGAGCCGGCCGGTGTGGTCGAGCGGTTCTAGGCGCTTCAGTCTGGAACCGCGCGACCGCTACGGTCGCAGGTTCGAATCCTGCCTCGGGCATGGATGTGTGTGATGTCCTTAGGTTAGTTAGGTTTTGTCAAAAGCTATTTTCAGTTTACGTCTTGGCGGAGTGCAAGAAATTGTATTTTGTCTCATATTTTATTAAATGAAAGGATTAATTCACTCACTGAAAATTTTCTTACAGCTGGGACAGTTATTAGCCGATTTTCGGGGAAAAAATGATGGTGGTAGAATTTATGACTGATGACAAATACTGACTTACTTCACCACTGCTGGTCATTTATCATTACTTGTGTTGAGTATCATTACCTGTTCTGGGAACATTAAAAAGCCCTTAACTCTACCCCTGTGTTGGCACAGCCTCAATTTTGGTGCAAACTGGTAACTAGATGCTCGTATTTGATGTTTTAGGTAAGAAGACCACACCGAACAACAAAATTCGTCACCCCATCAGACATCACATTAATACAGAGTAACACTGCTTCTACCCTTGATAATAGTTTCAGCTCGGTGAAGATGGGAGACAACAGCTAGAAGCTAATAACTGATGATTATACCCCAAGAGCTACCTCATTGCTGGGCTATTAATTGCTTTCATCTAGTGTTCCAAATAGTTCCTTACATTTTCTATAGGATTAAGATCGGATGATTTAGCGGGCCAATCGAAGTACTGTATGTGTGGGCGAGCCCAAGTGTTCGTCATACCATGAAAGCATTCGTGCAGCCCTGTGAAACGGCTGATGTGGTCTTGAAAGACGGAGGTCTCTACAGAATACTTATCTTGAAGATATACACTGAAGAGCCAAAGAAACTGGTACACCTGCCTAATATAGTCAAGGGCTCCCAGGAGGATGCAGAAGCGCCGCAACACAACGTGGCATGGAATCGACTAACGTCTGAAGTAGTGCTAGAGGGAACTGACACCATGAATCCTACAGCGCTGTCCATAAATCCTTAAGACTACGAGGAGGGGAAATCTCACCTGAACAGCACGTTGCAAGACATCCCAGATATGCTCAATAATGTTCATGTCTGGGGAGTAAGGAGGCCAGTGGAATGGTTTAAACTCATAAGAGTGTTCCTGGAGCCACTCTGTAGCAATTCTGGACGTCTGGGGTGTCTCATTGCCCTGCTGGAATTGGCCAAGTCCGTCGGAATGCACAATGGATATGAATGGACGCATGTGATCAGACAGGACGCTTTCGTACGTGTAATCTGTCAGAGTCGTGTCTAGAAGTGTCAGGAGTCCCATATCACTCCACTCCACACGCTCCACAACATTACAGTGCCTCCACCAGCTTCAAGAGTTCCCTACTGACATGCAGGGTCCATGGATTCATGAGGTTGCCTCCATACCCGTACACGTCCATCCGCTCTCGACACAATTTAAAAGAGACTCGTCCGACCAGGCAATATGTTTCCAGTATCAACGGCCCAATGTCGGTGTTGATGGGACCAGGCGATGCAAAAAGCTTTGTGTCGTGCGGTCACCTAGGGTACACGAGTGGGCCTTCAGCTCCGAACCCCACAACGATGACGTTTCGTTGAACGGTTCGTAAGCTGACACTTGCTGATGGCCCAGCACTGAAATCTGCAGCAATTTTCGGAAGGGTTACACTTCTGTCACGTTGAACGATTCTCTTCAGTCGCCGTTGGTCCCGTTCTTGCAGGATCTTTTTCCGGGCGCAGCGATGTCGGAGGTTTATGTTTTCCTGTATTCCTGATATTCACGGTACGCTCGTGATATGGTCTTGCGAGAAAATGCCCACTTCATCGCTACCTCGGAGATGCTGTGTCCCATCGCTCGTGCGCCCAGTACACCACGTTCGAACTCATTTAAATCTTGATAATCTGCCATTGTAGCAGCAGTAGCCGATCAAAGATCTGCGCCAGACACTTGTTGTCTTATATAGGCGTTGCCGAGCGTAGCGCCGTAATCTGCCTGTTTACTTATCTCTGTAGTTGAATACGCATCCCTATACCAATTTCTTTGGCGCTTCAGTGTAGAAGAAATGGCGACGCTTGTACATCGAGAATGTTCGTGGTAACCTGAAGGAGTGGGTCCGAATCATGGTACGAAAAACACCTCCAAAACATCACAGGACCATCCGCGGCCTGAACTACAGCCTGCACAAAATACGGATTAATCATTTCATTGCGTCATCAGTGCTTTCGACCCTAGCATCATTTGAAAAGAGAGAAAATAACGACTCGTCGGCTCATGCCGCAGGCCTGCAGTTTCACCCTCAGTACCTGTACAGTTTCTGTGTTGTTTGGCGCACTCAAGATGCGCAGCTTTATGAGCTGATGTGAGCAACGTCATTTCGCGAGGTATGCCAATCCAGATACGGCGGTTGAACAAAAATATAGAAACACCGCGAGCAAAGCATGCTGGAACATAAATGCAGGTGCGAGACAACCACGAATGGCACCTGAGCAATGCCCTCAGTACGTTTCAAGTGTCAGAACAGTGTTCTGTGTAGTTGTGAGTGCTTATGTCGAACCTAAGTGAATTCGAACGTGGGCATATTATTGTTACCCGTGCTTCTGTAACCAAGGTAGTAGAAATATTTGTTGTTTCAAGTGACACGGCATCGAAAATTTATACCCATAGCGGGAAAACATCATCTGCTAAGTCATAATGCGGTCGAAGGCGTGTGCTTAATGATCGTGACGGCCGGTCACTAAAGCAGATTCTGACGAAAAATAAGACTGCAGAAGTCACTGCAGAACTGAATTTCGCACTCGCGAACCCTGCCGGTAACAGAACAACACGAAGGGAATTCCGTAAGGAGGGAATTGCATGGCCAGATAGAATCCCAAACCCACTCATGAATGATGTAGACGCTCATAACGGAAACGTGGTGCGGAAGCCGTGGAGTATGGAGCAAGTCATTTGGGCCTATGACTTGTTTGACACTCTTTCCAACTTCTTCCCGAGTTTATGTCTCAAGAGTGAAACATGATATGGTTTCGATGAAGATTTGGGCAACCATAAGCGCCTATATCCGCAGGGCCACAGCGGCCGGCTTTTGAACGTCAATGATTTTCGTACACCGCAATAGGGAAGCTAGTGTGGTATGTTTTTTCTGTTTAAATATTTTTGTCCACATCCGGCATTATGATATTGCAGGGCCTGTATTATTCCGAATACGATGCAAAGTTCCTCTGGACATGTATGAATGTTCAAAGGAACAGGCACTGCAGCGACTACAGCCGTTATGAAATACATTAAATGTATCCGAAACAGCGAATATGGAAAACCATCAGCTGTAGAAAGGAATGACGACAATGAAAATTAGTGCCAGACCGAGACTCGAACCTGGAGTTCCCGCTTATCGCAAGCGGTCGCATCACCATTTGGCTATCCGTGCACGACTCAGGGCCAGACCCAAACTCCCATATGTCGTCAACCATGTGTCGACAACCTATAGTCGTACATCAATTACATATATTCCCGTATAGGCGAGACATTTTACATGAAGTCGCTTGGCCAGTGTTGGTGGATAAATACGATGTTACAGTGCCTGTGTTACGCATGCGTGTCCAAAGGAACTTTTCTTTTCTTTAGAATGCAATATCAGTCTACATTAAATTCTATCTCGTTACAGCCCCTCTCAACCAATTACTCCATCTACTTTCTATCACCCTTTAACGCATATCCATGTCAGTTTAGAAGCAGATGGTTCTCTTTTCTATTTAAGCACCCAAGACAACAGTCAACTTGCATGTATTCGTTTTACCTCAGTAGACAAACTGCAGCATTTCGTTAACAACAATGTAGCAACTGTTCTGTAAGGTATCTGTTAGCTGACACTGTATGGTTGTGACTGACAGAGAGTACAAATAAGCAATTGTAGATATCGTTTGTTAGAATTTAAAGCACTTAAATAGTCATGCACAGAATCAAACACAAGATCCATTCCGCAGTTGTTTACAGCAGTCCCCAAGCTGGTAACACAATGCTCTTTAGCTAAAGAGCCACATGTCCGGACACTGCATAAAAATCTGTAAGCTGATTGCCCCAGTAACTTTGGGGTAATACCTGGGCTTGTGATCCGACATATATAAATTTATTACTCTACATTCGATGGTCATCTACAGTAAACAATCTATTCCATCTGTCTTTTTGCTGTCCACGATCAGTTACTGTTTCCTTGGTTCCCAGTGCTTCCACGTCCATTTTTTCTCATATTCCTCTTGCTGTCAAACACTCGTTCACAAGTACAAGAATTTTCCTGTACCAATCAGACTTGTAAGTACTCTCTCATTCTCCCTCAATTTTCCCAAATTTTATGGTATTTTCTCTCAATTTACCCGCGTTTTCTGTCAATTTTCGTAATTTGCCTCTTTTATGTCACTTCTGCTCACGTGATCATGATGTCACGTTTGGCCACGTATTCTAAATTTTCTTATAAATGTGGTACTGTTGTCAACACCTAGCGCAACTGTGCTGTTTTTCTGTACGCTTGTAGGTATTGGAGGCTGAATAGCGACGTAACCAGTATGCTGGCTGATCGGCTACAGAAGTGTGGTGGTGATGGTAAGTTGCTATGGGACCAAACTGCTGAGGTCATCGATCCCTAGGCTTACACGCTAGTTAATCTAACTTAAAACTAACTTACGCTAAGGACAACACAAACACACACACACACCGAACGGCTACCCCGCGCGGCAACAGAAGTGTGTGTTGCATGAGAAGATTCAATATGACGAGCGTTTGCGCTGGACGATTATTCTCCTTCATGTAAATTGTTAACTGCTTGGCGGTCACAGTGACAGTCTCTCCGGCCTCCGAGCGCCTCGTACGGCTGGAGATAGGCGCACTGCCAGCATGCGAGAATCTAGTCCTCTTCCAGGCAGCGCGACTGCGGCTCCCCGGCAGTCGACGGACGGGGCGCGCTTCGCGACAGCAAGTTTGTGCAATCAGAAGGCTCTTTTTCGCTGGATATGTTTAGTGTAAGGTGGAAACTTTGTGGTGGAGGAGGGTGCTTGTGTTCTCAAATGTCAGTGCATACAGCACCTCGGATATATTTAGTGCTACAATCTATTTTGAGAGGAAATTTAATTACCTGATTTGCAAAATGTTTGCATGTGGTTCTGAAAAATTGAAAACATGTTTTATTATGAAGAAGAATCATCTAAGGTGGTGGTGAGTGTTTCAAACATTCCCCATCCAGATAAACAGAACCACTGCACAGCATTTCCCAGTTATTAAATAATTAATGCAATTAATTTTTAAATAAATAAACAATATGTTGCTTGAATTTACCGCCCATTTTGTGCCAAGAGGTCCTCCCAGTCCAGCAGCTCAGTACAGATTGAGTCTTTTTCGCGGCAGTTTACAAATGAGTGACATAAGGGGGGGGGGGGGGGGGGACTGAGGGAAGGGAGGGAAGGCTGGGGATTTCTTAGGAGAGGAACAAGTGGCTCAGAACTGAACAAGTGTCCCTTTTGCCAGAGGGTTGGGGAAGGAGGAGGGGGAGGGGGTGGGGGATTCCTCAGAAGTACAGATTATCCATAAGCTGTCATAATCAATCACCAAGGAGTCATAAATGAATTAGCATAAGAATAGGTATCCCCAGAGTGTCAGAAATCAATTAGCATAAAAATAGGTTAAGGGATTATGCCATCAATTTAATTAATTGTCATGTTCTCGTTGAAGTCTTCAGTCTGAAGACTGGTTTAATGCAACTGTCTACCTATTGTATCCTGTGTAAGCTTCTTCATCTCTGAGCAACCACTGCAATCTATGACATTCTGAATCTGCTTGTTATATTCATTTCTTGGCCTCTCTCTACGATTTTTACACCTCCCGCCCCCCCCCCCCCCACCTCACGCTTCCCTCCAGAACCAAACTATGATCCCTTGATGCCTCAGAATGTGTCCTACCAGCCGATCCCTTCTTCTAGCCAGGCTGTGCTACAAATTTCTCTTCTCCCAAACTCTGTTTAGTACCTCCTCATTTGTTATGTGATCTACCCATCTAATCTTGAGCATTTTCCTGTAGCACCACATTTCAAAAGCTTCTGTTCTGTTCTTGTCTAAACTGTTTATCGTCCATGTCTCACTTTCATACATGGCTACAATCCATATAAATGCTTTCAGAAAGGACTTCCTGACACTTAAATCTATACTCGATGTTGGAAATTTCTCTTCTTCAGAAACGCTTTTCTTGCCATTGCCAGTCTACATTTTATATCCTCTCTACTTCGACCATCATCAGTTATTTTGCTGTCCAGATAGTAAAATTCATCTACTAATTTAAGTGTCTCGTTTCCTAATCCAATTCCCTCAGCATTATCATATCAATTTGATATCAGAAGTGCGCCAGGATCGGCTTTTTCCTGATGCTGAAGCAATGTTACCAGTGTCGCACTGCTGCAGGTGGTCCCAGGTTGACTGAAAACTCACAGCAGATGTCTGTAGACTGGAACGGTACTCACCTGGCCCAGGTCGATGGTGAGGTTGACCTCGTTGTACTTGACGCCCCTGGAGAGGGGCGGGCTCTGCCACCACGTCTCCGCGCCGTCCACGGCGTACGTCGCGGGGTGGGCCTTCTCCGGCCTCGTGGGGTCGCAGTAGTCGCAGACCTGAAGACAAAAGCATACTTTAGCAAAACTGATACACTATCCGTTACAAATACAAAGTATCAACACTTTTATTGCCAGACACAGTCACTCAACCTGTTCGCAACTGATCAGTTTCGACCATTTATCTTTTAACGGGTATAAAACGAAAATAGTAAATCTTAATTAAATAATTAAAAATAAAAATGCTGTAATATACGGTGACGAAGGCAGAAAGAATAGATAAGACTCCTTTTGAATTTTGAAAATCTCTGGGAGGAGTGGCAAGTTATTCAAGGTGGTGTCAAGAATCTGTGAGACTGTAGACATGCTATTGGACTTTTCGGAAAGAAATCATCCCCAGAATCTAGAAGATGGCGAAGGTAGATAAATGCGACGCTATCACACAACGAGCTTAACAGCTCTTGCATCTACGTTGCAGACAATTATAATCTACAACAAAAATGGAAAATAAAATTGAGGATTCGTTAGACGACGATAAATTTTGTTTTAGTAAAGGTAAAGGAACCAGAGTGAGATTTGTGACTTTGGCTTGATTGCAAGGTAACAATTCAGAAAAAATTAGAGACAATTTCATAGGATTTACCGACCTAGACAAAGCGCTCGACAATGTAAAATGGCGCTAAATACTCGGAATCATTAGAAAAATTTGTACAAGAATTGGAAACAGATGGGTAATATACAAAACGAACAAGAACGTAAAGAGAAAAATACAAAGTACCAAGAGAGAAAAACAAAGCGGAATAGAGAAATGGTTGGATTAAAAAGGCTAATAAGACAGGGACGTAATATTTCTCCCCTAATTTTCAGTCTGTACGTTAAAGAGGCTGTGGGAAGAACAAAAGAAATGTTCTGTGATGAGAATAAAGGAAACGCTCAGGAGTGGGTTTAAAATTCAGGGTTACAGGATGTCAGTGATAAGACTACCTGATGACGTTGTCCTCAGTAAAACCGAGAAAGTATTTCAAGACATACTGAGTGGAATGAATAGTCTACTGAGCACTGATGAACGGTTGACGGTAAACCGAAGAAAGACGAATGTAATGAGAAGCAGCACAAATGAGATTAGGGGAAAACTTATCACCAAAATTTGGGACCACGAAGAACACATTGGAAATAAAATATCGCATGACAGACGAAGCAAGGAGACTATAAGAAACAGACTAGCACCGGCGAAGAGGGAATTCCTTCTTATAAGAAGTTTGCTAATGTTAGACACAGATTTGTGGAAGAAATATCTGAGAATGTACGTCGGAACATAGATCTGTGTGGAAGCGGCTCATGGACAGTGGGAAAACCGGAAAACAAGATAGTCAGAGGGCTAGAGATGTAGTGTCAAAGAAGGAAATTAAATTGACTGATAAGAACTGACGTGGTCTACCGCAGGACCCGCGAAAAAAAAGTACAGAAAACATTGACTACAGAAAGGGGCAAGATTACTTATATTGCCCTGCAGAGAGCCATAGAAGGCCAAAACTGCAAGGTGATGACATAGTTTGGGCTGTGTCCACCAAATGATAGAGAACTTTTGGTGTATAAGCTTTTCTGAGTAGTTAGCACAATACACGAAGTCGTGTCACCGCATAAAACTAGTTAGAAGACTGAATTTAAAAAAAAGAAAAGAAAGAAAAAGTGATATCACACGTAAAAGCAGAATACTGTAATATATTGTGTGTCCACATGTCATGAGCTGTCACAACCGATGGAGGTGAGGGCTCGTATTCTTATTTAAGAACACACATTGGTGCCACAGAGTGTGTTAGCTGCATGAGTTTTTTACATCCCGACCAAGTTCCATGGTATGGAAATAACGCTTATACTTTAATCAAAGCTTAAGTTTAAAAAAATGTAAGAATAATTTGAAAATTTAAAAACTTTTGCTGTCACCAACTTCAGAAAAGTTCTTGTTACGTGCCAAAATCTGGTGTCAGACGATATGGACAAATTTGTCACCTCAGCTCATTACGGAAATAATTTACAAACCGATGTACGAATAAAGAAATGGTGTCACTAGAACATATTTTGTTATGTTTATAAGCTGTTAGGTATGTACTGTTAGAGAAAAGTGCGAGGGGTGGAAAGGACGCCCCAAATTCTGTGGTGGTGAGTTTTCCAGCCAAGCAGTATTCTGAGCGGCGAAGATTGTATTTAAAGCTGCAGCTGGCTGTCTGAGGTCACGACGGCACACCACGACAATCTGAAATTGTCAAAAGTGCTAATAACGCTGTTTATATATTCATTCTTATTGGCTCTTTAACGGTGTTGATGCTTTTAATAGTCAGTACAGTACTGAAAGGGAACGACGTGGATGAGGTCGGAGATAGATTATCTGACCGTGTTTGAACTCGAAGTACATGGGGATAAGTAATGAGGATGCTGACCGTTCATTGAAAATCGTGGCTGTGGAGATATTAATGCTAATTTTATGATAACAGTTGGGGTTCCGAATGTACAGTTGTTCTGCGCAGTTTCGATTTTAAATCGGTATTAAACCGTAGGTATGATTTTACACAGCTCATTGGTGATTACCGGTCGTAAATAACTGAATCCTTGGTGATTTCGTCGTGAGTTAACTGTACGTTACAGAATTAATTGTTGGTAGTGGATGTGAGCAGGTGCAATTATTAGTCGGTGTGGAGTCCGGTTTAGTGTTTCGATATTTTGGAATAGTAGTCCGGCCAGAACCCTCTCATGATGAAAAGTGGTATCGGAATGAATTGTAGGGATTGGTTGTCTGGAAGTTGCAGAGGGTGCGTAGTGACGGTTCATGTAGCTTATGATAGTAAAGGCTTGCGTATTATAATAATGTCCTGCACTTTTTATTTCGGTGACGGAACTATACATTCATAATACAGTTTAACTGGACCGAAATTTTGTAATGAGTTTTTCCTGATTTTATTAACTTCTTTGGGACAGTAAAGAAACCATTACGATGAGTCAGGAAAGTGCTATTAACCGCTTCAAAGGAAAAACAATGTGCGGTATGTGTCCGAAGTGCTGACCAGTTCATCTAATCATGAGACAGTCAGGAGCCAACGCCTGAACAAGTTCAGATTTTTCCTGCTAATGTTATATGCAGGGTCAAAGTGGCGGTGCCAACTTTTTTCGTTATTATTTAGAGTTTGGTTAGTTCTTCTGTCGCACATGAACATTCGAACACGATGGCGAAATTATTGTACTGGCATTTTAAGAAATAAAGAGCTTGTTATTTATAAAAAATAAAAGCCAAGGTTCCCGACTCGTCATTTTACCTGGCAAAATATTTAAAGAACAATTTCACGGTGTGTAAATGAATATCTATGCAAGCACTGGAAAGATATCAAAAAGGAAAGAAAAGAAAAATAATTAAAAGTATATGAGTAGTAGTATCAATTTCAGTTAATAAGAAAGAAATATTACTAATTTTATAGCGCGTATAGCTTCAGAACAACAGAAAAAACAATATTGGAGTGAAAGTTTTGAACTCTACTGCTGAGTAGGCGCAATTGGTTTTGCATAAGAATAATTATGACTACATTAATGAAAAGAAATCGATAGGATAGTATAACAGTAATCCAATTACGAGAAATAAGTATCTGTGTTATGGAAATGAAGTCCTATGCTTCTTGACAGAGCGTAGGGGAGCGATGCGGGAGATCCGCACCGCCATACTCGGCAAGGTCCGAATGGAAGTGGTTTGCCGTTGCCTTCTTCCGACCACAATAGGGATAAAGATCTCGGGGCGGGTGAAAATCCCTGAGCCTGGCAGGAATCGAACCCAGGACGCTGTGCTCGGAAAGCGAGAACGCTGCCGCGAGTCCACGAGCGGTAGACATACGCGTTACACTGCATACCAATCAGATAAAGGCTTGAAGAAATATTATTGTGCAATTACTTTAATAAAATATCAAGCGTAAATAGTATATCGCTGACTCTGAGGTAAAATTCATCGTCGCCGGCTTGTGGAGATAGTTAAGGAACAAAAGACAGAATAAATCTTCACAGTTTTGCGGAAACGGGAATAAGCAAGTAAATCGATAATTTTATAATTTAGCTAACGATCTGTATTTTATTGGACTTTAAAGAGTATAATTTTCTAGGTTGTTAATGCGGTGCTTATTCTGATCGGTTTATATTCAGAGTCAGGGATATAAAATTAGTTCACAATTCGTGAAGCATATGCACGATGTAGTATCGCTATGAAGGTAATTAGTTTTCTTCTACAATTATTTTATGCGTTTGGTACAAGGACGAACAACCATTAATAAATGATAAATAGTGCGCTTTACTCAGAAGAAGATAGTTGTGCTGACAAGTCATTTTAAAAATAAAACTCTACGTATTCTGTGGCCCACAGAGTCACGTATTCAAAGTTACGTAGATATATTAGCTAACTGAATAACATTGAAAGACTGGTTGATATTTATTGAGTGAACTGATTCACAACCAATGATTCTTTTCTTCTTAGGTTGGGTTCTAGCTGTTAACGAAATATCATACCATTATGTGGGATAAGATGGTCATGAAGGACTAGTTATAGTCTTCATTACAACAATTGTTGTTCTAAAAGTCAATAGTCTGTTCAGTACAGGAGAAAGATCACGATATACTTACCATGTACCAACGATCTTTTAAAACTTTCGAATCAGTGGTTAGAATACCGATACAGATGCGCTTCTACAACACTGATTGTGCAAGCGAATAGCGACAGTCTGTATTGGGAAGAAGGAACATACTTCGTATAGTGATACAACATAACTTACCCTGTAGTAACCCGTGACTTTGTACATTAAAATGAATGTACTTGAATATCAACAACTCTAAGCTCATACATATTATAAGAATGTGTGTGTGTGTGTGTGTGTGTGTGTGTGTGTGTGTGTGTGTGTGTGTGTGTGTGTGTTTCACATCTCATCCTTACCCACTGGAGCGATTGCAACGAATCTTGGTACACATACCACTCACTGTCAGGTAACAATCGCCGTGGAGGTAAGAACCACCTAAGGTGGTATGATATCATAACAATGATTATTTCTTTGCTACCAACACTATTCGCAACACATTTTGCAGACAGCATCACATATGCCATCGAATGTACCTACAAAATTATATCACGGTATTACACGTAATTCAGGAGATATGGCCGGCCGAAGTGGCCGTGCGGTTAAAGGCGCTGCAGTCTGGAACCGCAAGACCGCTACGGTCGCAGGTTCGAATCCTGCCTCGGGCATGGATGTTTGTGATGTCCTTAGGTTGGTTAGGTTTAAGTAGTTCTAAGTTCTAGGGGACTAAAGACCTCAGCAGTTGAGTCCCATAGTGCTCAGAGCCATTTGAACCATTTGAACCATCAGGAGATATGACATCATAAACATTGAGATGCTTGAAAAACTGCTGCATCATGCATGACGTTTAAATTTATTACTTCTTTACTGCTAACTCTATTCAGAACATATTTCGCAGGCAATATCCACATATGCCACTGAATGTGTCTACAGCTACATATCACTCTACGACATATAGTTCAAGAGATATGACGTCATACACACTGAGATGTGTGAAGAAATGTCGTGTCATGGATAAAGTTTTAACACTTTTGTTCTTTGCTATTAAGACATTCCTACAGTCGAGTCTACTCATGGAAATCCCTGACACCTCACAGCGCTTTTGACAGCTTTCAACTGTGAAGCGCAAAGTACTGTAGGCGAAACCAATAACCGCCATCTATAGAGTTATGCAGAGTCGTTGCTGTAGACGTTTACAAAATCAAGTTGTAGTTATGTGAAGCAGCTCCGCTCAGCGTACAGAAATTTTCGGGGATCTTTCACACCGATTTTACGGCATAATTTCTAAAGTGTTTTCACAAATACATGGAAATGAAATATTTTCCATACTACACTCCGAACAGTTTCCATTTTTTCCTTTCTTTTCTAATAGAAAATTGGCAAAATGAATACCCGGACAATACCGGATTTGTCAGTTAGTATAGAGATAAAGGCATTGTAGTTAGTTTGGTGTTCCTACCTCAGAGAACACTGCTCTTCCAGACCAGTGTGTTGTTTTCGTCTGGCTAGAACTGAAGGCAACGTGGCGTTCAGCAGCTGAAAAATGTACTGCTGGCTGTAAGTCGGCAATGGTAAGAGGACTGGCTACAACTTATGGCCAACAAGTGAAGTCCACAATTCAGTTGCGGCGTTCCTCATTCGTCACTGGTATGGGACTTTTTGACTCCTCCTCTGAATTGTAGTTATTTACCATTCTAATAACGGACGTTTCGAAATTTTGTGTGTAGTCCGGAATTCAATTTAACAGTTTAAACTTTTCGACTGGGATTTTTCTTTTTCGTTAGTACATTTCAAACTGTTACCACGGTTTGAAAGTGTATGTTTATAAAAAGTGCAAAACCCGAAAGGATATATGTTTCAGAATAGAACTTAATCCCACGTACTAGGTGTATGGCAATGGTAAGTAAATAAGGATTACGAGAGGATAATGAGAATTTACCGGATTTTTTTTTAATGACACTTTTTCTCAATATAGCATGTTGCTGTCGACTAGAGCGACAGAATGGTTTAGTTTATACAGCCTTTTCAAGGAACCGCGTTATTTGTTATTCGCTCAGACTGATAAACTGGAACACCCTGGCGTCATTAAGTTCTTTAGTTTCGACGGGTGGTCGGCAACAGAAACTGCCAAAAATTTGTGAAGTTCTGCAAGGGTCTGTTCCTTCATTGTAAATACTCAATAAAAAGGCAACTGAATTCAAATGTAGTCGTACTTCTCTTGAAGATGATCACTTGAATCACATTCCAAAACTGCAAACCAAGACGATAATATCCAGCGAGGGCACAACATGGCATTGAACGATCGGCGATTAATGGTGCATGCAGTACACGACGCTACAAGTGTATCAGTGGAAAGACGTGCGATACATTTTACACGAAAAATTGACTATGAGAAAGCTTGCAACAGATGAGTATCGACATTGTTGAATGTTGAGCAGCTTGTGGAGTCGAAATTCTAAGCAATGTCGGGATCCCACTGAAAAGAATCGACATTTCTGCCCGCCGATAGGTTACTGTAGGTAAGACGAGGGTCACCACCTGACGTCGTGAAAGTAGCCGTAATACATGGAAGTGGAGGGAAGTTGGTGGCAGCAAAAAAGGGAGCATTCGAACGGAACGATGTAACGTGAAAAGATCGTAGAAATTGTGGTAAAGAAATCTTCATGAAGGAGATCGCTTACGAAAACCTCGTTCGACCGACAGTAAAGTACTGCTCAGACCAGCTTTCCTACCATACAGGTTTAATAGTGGAAACAGAGAAAGAGAAGAGCAGCATGTTTCGCCACAGATTCATTTGTAGGGGCAGAACCGTTACGTAGAATGTAGATGCTAATCCAACTCTAGCGCCAGTTGCTACATGTGCAGCTTTGTGGATCACCGAGAAGTTTACTATCAAAATTCCGAAATGAGTGAACTAATGTAAAAAAAAAAAAAAAAGGTGTGTGAAATCTTATGGGACTTAACTGCTAAGGTCATCAGTCCCTAAGCTTGCACACCACTTAACCTAAATTATCCTAAGGACAAACACCCACACCCATGCCCGAGGGAGGATTCGAACCTCTTCCGGGACCAGCCGGACAGTCCATGACTGCAGCGCCCTAGACCATTCGGCTAATCCCGCGCGGCAGTCGACTAATGTTTTAGGTGCTCCTACATGTCACGGAAAGACCCTGAAAGTAAAAATGATGTAGATTCGAGCTGAAACCACCATTCGTTCTTCCCTTGCACCATTCGCACATGGAATAGACAGTGATGAAATGACGATGGTACACAAAGCACCCTCCGCATCACACCCTATGGTGACTTGGTCTTTCTAATTACAGATGTAGATGCAGATGTGTATGTAGAGAAGGAGAAGTGAAACAGACCACTATAAGGCTAGCAGAAATGTAGAGTTTCCTTATTTATCAGCTTGCAAAGGGCGAAACAATATTGCACAACCGCAACGTACATCATGTGTATCAAATAGATTAAAAAAGTGTGTTCAGAGAATTGGATTGAAAAACGCATATTCTTCTTTACCCTAGGCAAAAGCAACTACCTATAAAGGTGCTTTGGCAATAGGAAAACTGAGGGATTTGATGTACAAAATCGTATGTAACTGATTTTGCACCATCTCACTACTACCTAACTCATATTAGAAGTAGGAACTGAAAAGTGTTTCAAGTGCAATGAAGCGGTTTCCATTGAAGTTCCAGGCGAACAGATACCGATGCTAAAGTTCACAAAAGACACAACCCTTCTTGCAGGAGGCTAGTAATATAGGCAAACTGTTGTTCTTAATATATATAAACTATTTAGGAGACAATCTCAGCGGGTCTCTTAGACTGTTTGCAAATGATGCCGTAATTTACCGTCTAGTAAAGTCAAAACGTATTTCAAAATGATTACGACATGATATCTGGATGGTGCGAAAATGATAGTCGACTCAGAGCAGCAACAAATTGAAACATTCCGTTAAATTTCAGCTAGATGATGAACCACACAGATTTAAAGGTAGTCGATTCAACTAAGTACTTAGAGATTGCAATTACAAACAACTTAAATTGAAACCATGTCATAGAAAATATTGTAGGGGAGGTTCATACTAAGAAAATACAACACATTTGATAAGGAGACTGCCTACGTTTGCCCGTCCTCTCCTGGAATACTGCTGCGTAATAAAGAGATCCTTACCGGGTAGCACTAACAGAGAATATAAGAAAAAGCTCAAAGAAGAGCAGCTCGGTTTTTATTAATAGGAGAGAGAGTCTCACGGATATGGCAAGGAATTGGGTGGGCAGTCATTAAAATAAAAGAGTTTTCGTTGCAGTGAGATCTTTTCACGAAATTTCAGAGAAGTGACCAACGTGATAAAATACATCAGAGCTCGCACGGAAAGATGTGTTATTTTTTCTCACGCGGAGTGGAACGGTCGAGCAGTAGTCTTAAACTGGTTCTATGAACCCTCTACCAAACACTTTTAAGTGTGAACAGCAATCATATAAACTCAACCTGGAACCGCGCGACCTCTACGGCCGCAGGTTCGAATCCTGCCTCTGCACACGGCATTGGCACAGCTGTCATTTGTACTCAGGTGATTCATGTTAAAAGGCTTCCGACGTGATTATGGTCACACGACCGGAATTAACAAATATTGAACGCGGAATCGTAGTTGGAGCAGGACACATGGGGCAGACTGTTTCGGAAATCGTTAGTAAATTCAATATTCTGCGACCCACAGTGTCCAAAGTGTGTCGAGAGTACAAAATTTCATGCTTTACCTCTCATAGCGGACAATGCAGTGGCCGATGTCCTTCGCTTAACGACCGAGAGCAGCGGCCTTTGCGTAGAGTTGTCAGTGCTAACAGGCAAGCAAAACTGCGTGAAATAACCGCATAAATCAATGTGAGACGTACGACGAACGTATTCGTTAGGACAGTGGAGCGAAATCTGGTGTTAATGAGCTATGGGAGAAGAAGAACGACGCGAGTGCCTTTGCTAACAGCACGACATCGTCTGCAGCACCTATCCTGGTTCGTGACAATATCAGTTGGACACTAGACGACTGGAAATCTGTGGCCTCGTCAAACGGGTACCGGTTTCTGTTGGTGAGAGCTGATGGTTCGGTTCGAGTGTGGTGCATAGCCGTCTTGGAGTTCGTTGCTCAGTTTTGTACCCAAAAACCACGTTTTACGGGGGTTTCCTCTGGAACCGCTCACGTACTAAATGGTACCTCCATAAGCTCGCTAAAGCGCAACGTAGACGACATCTAATGCGAAAAGAACGAACCGATTTGCTCGATTTGCATACGCTGGTGGAAGTGTATAATATTCAGACTATAACCCTGTACTATAGCGTAATTACTGTAAGACCATCCTTCTGGGGGGTATACAAACAGTCCCTAGCGCACAGGCTATCTAAAACACTTGACCTTACTCTCTTTCACCAGTACAAGACGAGGGATGAGCATCGGGAAAATGTCGCTTTCATGCGCGGAGCTTTGGAACACGTTTGTTACGCATGAATACCGATATCAAAAATGAAATACTGTTTGCCCCTAAAATTCATCTGAAATGATGGAAAACCTCTAGCTTAATAGTTCATAAATATATGTTTCACTTGTTACTTTCTTATCTGAAAAGGAGATACAAGACTGTCGACACTGTAAAGATCATTGGCTAGTGGGAAACGTGTGTTTTCGATTGCGTCAAAGTTGCAGACGACGAGAGAGCGGTGCGCGAAATAGCCGTGGGGAGCGCTCGCTGTCCATCTGTCTGGCGCAGCCTCAATTCATTAAACCACTTGTTGGAACGCGTCCGCCTCAAGCTGCAGCGCCGTGCAGACGTCGGATGCCCTGGCTCCGCTTTTGTTATACGCTGCTGCCACTCCCTACGTCTTCAAAGCCATTTGATGGCTTCGCTACTTACATGGCGGCCCAAGCCTTTAGAATTGGAAGTTCACAGACGGTAGAGGATCCTAGAGCATTTAGAGATAAGGGACGAATGGAGGGATATAAATATTACGGTGTCTTGAATGAGCGATGCATCTGAGGCTCTGGTTATGTGTCACAACAAATAACTGGCTTTTTGAAATGCTGCATTCACCTAATTTTGAGAACTTATCATTTCTGAGAACGCATGCTGTTACAGCGTGATTACCTTTAAATACCACATTAATGCAATAAATGCTCAAAATGATGTCCGTCAACCTCAATGCATTTGGCTATACATGTCACGACATTCCTCTCAACAGCGAGTAGTTCGCCTTCCGTAATGTTCGCTCATGCATTGACAATGCGCTGACGCATATTGTCAGGCGCTGTCGGTGGATCACGATAGCAAATATCCTTCAACTTTCCCCACAGAAAGAAATCCGGGGACGTCAGATTCGGTGAACGTGCGGGCCATGGTATGGTGCTCCGACGACTAATCCACCTGCCATGAAATATGCTATTCAATACCGATTCAACCGCACGCGAGCTATGTGCCGGACATACATCATGTTGGAAGTGCATTGCCATTCTGTTATGCAGTGAAACATCTTGTAGTAACATCGGTAGAACATTACGTCGGAAATCAGCATACATTGCACCACTTAGATTGCTATCTATAAAATGGGGGCCAATTATCCTTCCTCCCATAATGCCGCACGATACATTAACCCGCCGTCACTGATGTTCCACTTGTCGCAGCCATCGTGGATTTTCCGTTGCCCAATAGTGCATATTATGTCGGTTTACGTTACCGATGTTGGTAAATGACGCTTCGTCGCTAAATAGAACACGTGCAAAATATTTGTCATCGTCCCGTAATTTCTCTTGTGCCCAGTGGCAGAACTGTACACGACATTCAAAGTCGTCGCCATGCAATTTCTGGTGCATAGAAATATGGTACGGTTGCAATCGATGTTGATGTAGCATTCTCAACACCGACGTTTTTGAGATTCCCGATTCTCGCGTAATTTGTCTGCTACTGATATGCGGACTAGCCGCGACAGCAGCTAAAACACCTACTTGGGCATCATCATTTGTTGCAGGTCGTGGTTGACGTTTCACATGTGGCTGAACACTTCCTGTTTCCTTAAATAACGTAAATATCCGGCGAACGGTCCGGACACTTGGATGATGTTGTCCAGGATACCGAGCAGCATACATTGCACACGCCCGTTGGGCATTTTGATCACAATAGCCATACATCAACACGATATCGACCTTTTCCGCAATTCGTTAACGGTCCATTTGAACACGGGTAATGTATCACGAAGCAAATACCGTCCACTTATACGTTTGTGACTATTACAGCGCCATCTATCACAAAGGGAAAAAAGTGGTCCAACTAAAACATTCATATTTCTTTACGTACTACACGCATATGTAATAAAAATGGGGGTTCCTATTTAAAAAAAAGAACGCAGTTGCTATCTGTTTGACCTAAGGCAGTGCCATCTAGCCAGCCAACCATAGCGCCAATTGGTTTCCCCCTTCAAGCTACACGAGTTTCGTTCTTTGTAGTTTTTCCGTTTGATGCTTATTTCGTGAGATATTTGGCCTAATGTGGACGGAAGAGAACCCTCTACCATCGAAAATAGTTGCTGTTACTGACGCCACTTGCTTCTACGTAGCAACTATACAACTTCGTCACAGGGTCAAATAACTTTACGCAAACTACGTCAAAACTGAAGGTAACACAAATCAGCAACAAATTATTAAAAAAATTGTGCATTAGGTCTCTTGAGTGTGAAAGTGTAGGACACTGGTATAGTCGTGCATCAAGTGAATAATGATAAATATGACTGGTAGAATGTGCAGTTGGGCTCTTCTGGGCTCTGACTGTACATACATTCTGATTCTCTCAAAAATGGTTCAAATGGCTCTGAGCACTATGGGACTTAGCATCTGTGGTCATCAGTCCCCTAGAGCTTGGAATTACTTAAACCTAACTAACCTAAGGACATCACACACATCCATGCCCGAGGCAGGATTCGAACCTCCGACCGTATCGGACGCGCGATGCCAGACTGTAGCGCCTAGAACCGCTCGGTCACACCGGCCGGCCCTGATGGTCTCTTGAGGCATGATGCTGATACAGTCAAACTAGCAGTTAACTAGAGTTGTGTGTAGTCTAGCCTCGGGAGGTAACCACGATTCTACTCGCCATTTTGAATTTTCTTAGACGCCTTTTCATAGCTCTGAATAAGATGAATTCATTGTTATCGTCTGTTTTGGAAAGTCAGTACGGAAGACAACTTCACCATTGCAGAACACTGAAGTCAGTCGATGGCTGCGTTTGCAACTTTTAGTGGTGAGTCCTTGTGTGAATATCGGTGGCTTGTTTAGATTTCACACCAGTGTATATATGTTAGGTATGCAACGACAATCGTTTGGAGTAAAGCCCGTCTCATTGTGAAACTCCCAATGCTAAAAACGTTTCAGTTACTGAACATTCAATTCAGGCAAGCGCATTCAGACAAGCCACAGACAGTAAGTTTATCGATAATCGTGCGATTAGTGCTGGCGTGTGAGTAATGTTTTACTAAATGTGCCACATCCTGTCATAAAATCCTCAGTTATTATAAACTGGCATCCTCGATTATTATAAAGCGACAAAAAACATTTACAATTAACCACAGAATCAGCTTATTATCGTTGCATCTGACAATGGGGGCTATGCTCTGCAAAGGAACTGTGCAGTTAGCTGTAGCAGCCGTTATTGCAATTTGCAAAGTGGTTCGATGTGAGAAAAAGTTGTAGACCAATAAAACACAGTTTAGGAACGTTAGCTCTCTGATGTGTTGCAAAGACGACTTCAATTGAAAACTTTATCAAAAGGAAATGTTGCATGAATATAACTTCAAACAAGTTCATTAATTCACACACTGAGCTTACAGCTTTAGTGTATGATAAACATTATCACAGCCTACAACATTTGGAAAGGCAACACGAAACATACGAAGGGCTCCGGCACAACTATTGCGGAAGAAGCAAATAGAAGGCAGCGAACTGAATGACGGCACTAATGACATAATATCAGAATGACTGGAGCACCATCCCGTCTTCAAGAAGCACTGCTGGAGCATTTCAAGAGGACGTACCTACGTGGCGCAAACACATTTTGCTCGAGAACAGAGGCGGTTACACGTGTTTCCTCTGTTAAGAACGTTGTAGGAGGCGGAAGCAGTTCGTTGTGTATGAGGAGACAGCTCATTTCCCGACGCCTACTGATAAAAGTCTTGCTTTGTTTGCGCTGTGTATATCACGACTGCATTTCTTATCGCTCCGTAAACACATCCCGAAATTAGGACCGCCAGATTTGGCGGGCATATAAAAGGAAGATGCTGGACGGCAACAGAGTTCCGTAGTTCTTTGCCTAACGACTTCTTGATCGGTCGTGAGCTATAATATTCGTTTAGCTTAGGGCAGTGGTTTTCAAACTATAAAGAATGCCTGCCTGCGATGCTCGAAACTGCTGTATTTATCATTCACCCCCACAGTTCAACTAAAGGGACTTGACTAAATTTCTTGTCCGCAATCGTATTGTCAACAAGCAGAAAAGTGTGAAAAGGACTTAATAGTGCAAGCACGAGGGTAGGTCGCCAAAGGCCTTGCCGCCGTGGCATCACTGGTTCCTGTAAGATCACCGAAGTTAAGCGTTGTCGGGCTGGGCTAGCACTTTAACGGGGGACCATCCCGTCTGCCGATCGCTATTGGGAAGCGGGATGCACTCAGCCCTTGTGAAGCAAACTGAGGAGCTACATTGATATATGGCCGAAAGAGCGGTGTGCTGACAACACGCCCTTCCATATCCTCATACAGTGACGCCTGTGGGCTGAGGATGACACGGCAGTCGGTCGGTCCTTTGAGCCTTCATGGTCTGTTCGAGCGTAGTTTAGTTTAGTTTTTGAGGGTAGATCTGAAAACAAACTTAAGTACAATTAATGTAATGTATCATCATTTATAACTTAACAGTGAGTAGCCGGCCGGAGTGTCCGAGCGGTTCTAGGCGCTTCAGTTTGGAACAGCGCGACCGCTACGGTCGCAGGTTCGAATCCTGCTTCGGGCATGGATGTGTGTGATGTCCTTAGGTTAGTTAGGTTTAAGTAGTTCTAAGTTCTAGGGGACTGATGACCTCAGATGTTAAGTCCCATAGCGCTCAGAGCCATTTGAACCATTTTTTTAACAGTGAATACATAAAACCAAACGATGAGTTTTTGTATACAAGGCAGATGAAAGCAGGTGGATAGAAAAAAAAAGTAATCCACTGAATTAGAGACTGCTATCACTGACATTTGCAGTAGATTTTGCAACATGTAGTGTGTTGGAGCACTATGAAATACCTCGGTGAAAACGATCAATTGACACACAGTCAGCACGGATTCAAAATGTACTGTTCTTGTGAAACACAAGTGGCCCTTTATTCACATGAGTTAATGAGTGCTTTCGACAACGAATTTCAAGCAGATTCCATAATTCTACGCATCCAGAAGACTTTTGACACTGTTTCTCACAAGCGTCTTCTAATCAAATAGCGTGCCTATGGAGCGCGACTGGATTTGTGATTTCCTGTCAGAAAGGTGACAGTTATTAGTGACTGATGGAGAGTCACCGATTAAAACCAAAGTGTTACCTGGGCTCCTCCTAGAAAGTGTTACAGTTCGTCTGCTGTTCCTAATCTACGTAAATGATTTAGGAGACGACCTGAGCGGCCATCTTAGATTGTTTACCGATGATACTGACTTTCGTCGTTTAGTAAGCTCGTCAGAAGGCTAATACGAATTACAAAATTATTTACGAAAGACACCTGCATGGCGGGAAAAGTAGTTCACCCTGAACAAGCACCAGATCTTTAACATGAGCACTAAAGATTCCGTTTAATTTCGATTTCCCGATAACTCATTCGAATTTAAAGTTTGTCGGTTCAATTATATAGCTAGGGATTACAATTACGAACATCTTAAAATAGAACCATCACTTAGAACATCTTCTGTGGAAGGAAAAACAGACACTTCGTTTTACTGGCAGAACACTTAGAAGATACAAGAAATCTACTAAATATTTCCCTACACTACGGTTTTGGAGTAATGCTGCGCAGTATGAGATCCTTAGGGGAGGTCACAGGCATGATGGGGTGGAAATAATCGTAATAAAGATTTCTTGCGTGGCAATAAGTTCTTTTCACGAAATTTCGGTCACCATATAGCTCTTGCGAAGACGAAAAAGATTTTGTTGAATCCAGAGAAAGATATAGCTATTCATTTTTCCCACAAGGCGTTCGAGAGTAGAACGGTCGATAAAAAGTCTGAAAGTGGTTCTAAGAACCTTCTGTCAACCACGTCAGTATGAACTGTAGTGTAGTCATAAACGAGTTGATGTAGATGAAATCCGAGCTTATTGAGTGTCGGACCAGAGTTGTGACTGGATTTACGACTTCCCTGCAGGTAGAACTCAACAAGCCACTCTTAACGGAACAAAACGACGAAACAAATTTGAGAAATTAGAGCTAATACAGAGGCTTACCGACAATCATTCTTTCCAAGCGCCATTAGCGAACGGAACACGAAAGGGGGGGGGGGGGGGGCAGTTAGCGTCGCCAGCAGTCACTTCAGCCACACAGCGCTGGATGCCTCACATCTACATCTACATTTATACTCCGCAAGCCACCCAACGGTGTGTGGCGGAGGGCACTCTATGTGCCACTGTCATTACCTCCCTTTCCTGTTCCAGTCGCGTATGGTTCGCGCGAAGAACGACTGCCGGAAAGCCTCCGTGCGCGCTCGAATCTCTAATTTTACATTCGTGATCTCCTCGGGAGGTATGAGCAGGGGGAAGCAATATATTCGATACCTCATCCAGAAACGCACCCTCTCGAAACCTGGCGAGCAAGCTACACCGCGATGCAGAGCGCCTCTCTTGCAGAGTCTGCCACTTGAGTTTGCTAAACATCTCCGTAACGCTATCACGCTTGCCAAATAACCCTGTGACGAAACGCGCCGATCTTCTCTATCTCCTCTGTCAACCCGACCTGGTACGGATCCCACACTGATGAGCAATACTCAAATATAGGTCGAACGAGTGTTTTGTAAGCCACCTCCTTTGTTGATAGACTACGTTTTCTAAGGACTCTCCCAATGAATCTCAACCTGGCACCCGCCTTACCAACAATTAATTTTATATGATCATCCCACTCCAAATCGTTCCGTACGCATACTCCCAGATATTTTACAGAAGTAACTGCTACCAGTGTTTGTTCAGCTATCATATAATCATACAATAAAGGATCCTTCTTTCTATGTATTCGCAATACATTACATTTGTCTATGTTAAGGGTCAATTGCCACTCCCTGCACCAAGTGCCTATCCGCTGCAGATCTTCCTGCATTTCGCTGCAGTTTTATAATGCTGCAACTTCTTGCCTTGTGGAGTATGATGTAGATGCAGATATAGAAAATCGACTGATGCGAAGGTAATTTCACGAGTACTCGAAGGACGCTAAATAAGGACATTACTGTTTACAATACAGGGTGTAATTGGTGTAGGTGCAAATATTTTTGTGTGTGGTGCCTTAATATGTGCACACATCAGTGTGTTGGTTGATTTTGCTCTGTATCGGATGGTCTTCCCACACACACGTCAGAAACTTTACGACCTGATCTTTCGTTCATTGTTGTAGCTGCACCACTATGTGGACTACGCCTGAAAGTAGAGACGAACCGTTTTGCGTCCACACATCCACACTTCAACACCTGACCTGCTGCCCAGTGGTAAATAAGCATTGATTGCTTTCTCTTGGTACATGTAATGAAGGTACTAGCCAACCTAAAAAACACGACTTTTAGATACAATTATTACTCAGCAAATGACATAAATACTGATATCTGTACTTATACCTGTTACACCCTGTATATACAGGCTGGGAGAAATAAAAGAGGCCTGTACGAGTGTACACGACTGGACGTGAATGTATGTATATAACCACACCACGTGACGTGCACACCACGTTTACGTCCGCTACGTGATCCACACCGATTCAGAGTATAGTGTGGGCTGTGTCAGTGTACGACAATTGTATGACAAGTACGAAGAGGATGTGGTAGTCACAGTAGGGCAGCAGATGTTCGTTGTGGAAAGTTATGTGACAACAAAATCGTGGAAACAGTGTGGTCTGAGAAGTTTACTGGTGTCAAAGTGCCACCAAAGAGTGCCACCCAACGCTTAGTTCGAAAATGGCGTCAGGCAGGATCTGTTTTGAACAAGTCAAAAAACATTCCGCAAAGTGCCCGAAAACCAGAAAATGCGGCTGCAATTCACCAGGAACAGCTTCAGAGTCCACCAAAATCAATCCGACACCTTTCGCAAGAGATCAGCATGTCATATCGTTCATGCGGACGACGAATACTCCACCTGGACCTGCACATGCATCCCTACCGAGTGTCTGTTGTTCATGCTTTAAAACTAGCAGACGCTCGTCAGCGCTTCCAGTTTCGTGATTGGCTGTTCACTTACATAACAATGAATGGCTTGGATATGGATCTGTTCTTTACGTCTGATGAAGCCTGGTTTCACCTGAGTGGTTATGTCAACTCACAAAATCACTGGTTCGAGGCAGCGGAGAATCCGCATAACTTCCATGAAACACCATTGTATGATCTGCACGCCGCATTATTGGTCCCATCTTCTTTAATCAAACGTTAACTTCGGCACGTTACATTGCCACCATTTTCAAAACTATTTGTGGCAGCATTACACACAGGAGGAAAAGACCTACAGTTAGTTCGGACAGGACGTAGCAACTTTCCATACAGCCGGCCGAACCTTAGAGCACATGTACACGATCTTTACGTCTGAAAGTGTTGTTAGCAGAGGTCAGTCTGGTGTATGCGATTAATTTGTGTGGGAAACCCGCACAGCTAATGTGTATCGCTACAATCCTCATAGTCTTCAAGAACTGCAGCAGAACATTTCGGAAAAGACTGCATCAACTTCGGCAGTTCAATTTCGATCCGCCTTCAGAAACTTACTGACCAGGGCCCAAAAGTGCCAAGAAATTAATGGTGGTCACTTTCAACATCTGGTACATTCATATTAGTACTGTATTTCCTTTCCTCTGCGGCGTTTCTTTGTACCCTGTAACTTTGTTCTCCTGGCCAATTTTATTTGCCCCGCCCTGTATACATAATCTTAGAGTTAGCGGCGGAAGCTCCGTAGGGCTGTTCGCAGATGATGCAATTTGTAAGGAGGAGGTAATGCTAGGAGACTGTAGCGAAGTGCAGGACATGCAAAGGATCGATTATCGTTACAGGAACTGGCAGTTGACCCTTTAAATACACAGTGTGCATAAACAAGCGAAGAAATCCGCTTCTGTTCGATTACACTACAGGTGACAAATCATGTAACTCCGTAACATATCTACAAGTAACCTCAAGCAGAAGCCTAAAGCAGAACGACCATGTGAAACAAATCTTAGTAAAAACAGATGGCAGTCAGAGATTCAGTGAGTGAATCCCAAGGAAATTTAATTCATCCACGAAAGAAGTAGCTAAAACACTTGTTTTACCGATTATTGATTAGGCCTATTACCCATCAGTCAGGGACCCTTCCCAAATTGGATTACTAGACGAGGCAGAAAAGTCGCAACGAAGAGCAGCGCGTCTTGTCACTGGATCGATTAGTGAGTACGAGAGCATTACGGAGATGCTCAACGAACTCCGGTGGCAGACAAACAGTGAGCTGCTGCACGTGACGGAGAGGTTTTACTGTTGAGAAACCACGTTCCGGGAAGAGTGGGCAACGTATGAATTCTTCCCACATACGCTTCTCTAAACGACCACAACGCGAAAATCAGATAACTTGGAGCTAATATGGAGGTCCACAATCATTCTTACCGCGCCTGACATTAGTAAAGGGAACGAGGAAGGGGGCAAGAGTACCCTCCGCCAAACACCGTAACGTGGCTTGCCTAATATACACTCCTGGAAATGAAAAAAAGAACACATTGACGCCGGTGTGTCAGACCCACCATACTTGCTCCGGACACTGCGAGAGGGCTGTACAAGCAATGATCACACGCACGGCACAGCGGACACACCAGGAACCGCGGTGTTGGCCGCCAAATGGCGCTAGCTGCGCAGCATTTGTGCACCGCCGCCGTCAGTGTCAGCCAGTTTGCCGTGGCATACGGAGCTCCATCGCAGTCTTTAACACTGGTAGCACGCCGCGACAGCGTGGACGTGAACCGTATGTGAAGTTGACGGACTTTGAGCGAGGGCGTATAGTGGGCATGCGGGAGGCCGGGTGGACGTACCGCCGAATTGCTCAACACGTGGGGCGTGAGGTCTCCACAGTACATCGATGTTGTCGCCAGTGGTCGGCGGAAGGTGCACGTGCCCGTCGACCTGGGACCGGACCGCAGCGACGCACGGATGCACGCCAAGACCGTAGGACCCTACGCAGTGCCGTAGGGGACCGCACCGCCACTTCCCAGCAAATTAGGGACACTGTTGCTCCTGGGGTATCGGCGAGGACCATTCGCAACCGTCTCCATGAAGCTGGGCTACGGTCCCGCACACCGTTAGGCCGTCTTCCGCTCACGCCCCAACATCGTGCAGCCCGCCTCCAGTGGTGTCGCGACAGGCGTGAATGGAGGGACGAATGGAGACGTGTCGTCTTCAGCGATGAGAGTCGCTTCTGCCTTGGTGCCAATGATGGTCGTATGCGTGTTTGGCGCCGTGCAGGTGAGCGCCACAATCAGGACTGCATACGACCGAGGCACACAGGGCCAACACCCGGCATCATGGTGTGGGGAGCGATCTCCTACACTGACCGTACACCACTGGTGATCGTCGAGGGGACACTGAATAGTGCACGGTACATCCAAACCGTCATCGAACCCATCGTTCTACCATTCCTAGACCAGCAAGGGAACTTGCTGTTCCAACAGGACAATGCACGTCCGCATGTATCCCGTGCCACCCAACGTGCTCTAGAAGGTGTAAGTCAACTACCCTGGCCAGCAAGATCTCCGGATCTGTCCCCCATTGAGCATGTTTGGGACTGGATGAAGCGTCGTCTCACGCGGTCTGCACGTCCAGCACGAACGCTGGTCCAACTGAGGCGCCAGGTGGAAATGGCATGGCAAGCCGTTCCACAGGACTACATCCAGCATCTCTACGATCGTCTCCATGGGAGAATAGCAGCCTGCATTGCTGCGAAAGGTGGATATACACTGTACTAGTGCCGACATTGTGCATGCTCTGTTGCCTGTGTCTATGTGCCTGTGGTTCTGTCAGTGTGATCATGTGATGTATCTGACCCCAGGAATGTGTCAATAAAGTTTCCCCTTCCTGGGACAATGAATTCACGGTGTTCTTATTTCAATTTCCAGGAGTGTAGATGTACACGAAGAGCTGAAGTACGTTTTGACATTCCTCTTTCTATTCTGAATTTTCACTACGCTCCTCCATGTGTAACCCTTTATTCACTCCTTTATTATTTCGTCATTAGATTTCACATCCAATGTACGAACAATTTACGAGGCTGAGTCAAATTAAACCTTAAATATTTTTTTAATATTATTTAATGTGCAGAAATGGTACAAAGCTGAATCACTTTTCAACATAATCTCCTCCACGCTCAATGCAAGTCCTCCAGTGCTTACAAAGTGCATAAACTGCTTTAGAAAAAAATTCTTTTGTTAGTCCGCGCAAGCACTCATGCACCGCGTGGCGTACCTCTTCCTCCCATTGCGTCTTTGAGTGGTCCAGGCATATGGAAATCACTTTGGGGCAAGGTCTGGGGGGTATGGTGGATGAGGAGACACTCAAAATGCAGGTCTGTGATTGTTGCAACTGTTGTACGGACAGTGTGGGGCCTTACATTGTCGTGTTGCAAAAGGACACCTGCTGACAGCAATCCACGTGGCTTTGATTTGATTGCAGGCCGCAGATGATTTATTAGGGGATCTGTGTATGATGCACTGGTGACAGTGGTCCCTCTAGACATATAATGCTCCAAAATGACGCTTTTTTCGTCCCAAAAGATAGTCAGAATAACCTTCCCTGCTGATGATTCTGTTCGAAACTTCTTTTGTTTTGGTAATGAGGAATGGCGCCATTCCTTGCTCGCTCTCTTCGTTTCCGGTTGGTGGAAGTGAACCCAGGTTTCGTCCCCAGTAACGATTCTTGCAAGGACGCCATCACCTTCTCGTTCAAAGCGCCGAAGAAGTGCTTCACAAGCATCAAGTGCTGACCCATGACTAATCTGTAAACATGCTGCAATGTCATTCAGTGTCACTCGGCGGTTTTCCTTCACTATGGCTTCAACTGCTGCAATGTTCTGTGGAGTGACAACTCGTTGTGCCTGACCTGGACGAGGAGCATCTTCCACTGAAGTTACACCATTTGCGAACTTCCTACTCCATTCGTAGACTTGCTGCTGTGACAAACATGCATCACCGTACAGAACCGTCTTTCGTCGATTAATTTCAATAGGTTTCACACCTTCACTACGCAAAAGCCGAATAACAGAACGCTGTTCTTCCCTGGTTCAAGTCGCAAGTGGGGCGGCCATCTTTATACAGATACTGCGACGGTATGTGTGCATCTGTACTATGCTGCCACCTACAGGCCATTCTGCACGCTGTTTGTAGCACGCTTACCAACTTATAGGATAACGGCGCGAAATTTCGATTTGTTATTACAAATTTAAGATTTTCGTTTGACTCACCCTCGTAGATGTCACAAACACTTGGACACGAACCACGTTGTCTTCGTCTCAGTCAGCATTGGCAGTCCGTGTAAATGGCAACAGCATGCATGTAGGGTCCGAGCGCAGTGGCGAGTATTTGCGTCTGCTCGGGCAATTGGAACCATATTAACAGAGCTTAAGCTTCTTTCTGGAGGGACACAAGTGTGAAGGGTCAGTCCATGTATTATGCGAATCATACTGCCGTATGCTAGCAAGACCTGGTACCAGGAGGAACTATACTAATATCACCTAACGGTTTGCGAAAATAAAATTCTTTCACAAACAGTCGGACTTGTCCGAGTTCAGCACGTGAAGATTTGGTTGGCTGGTTGATTTGGGGGAGTCGACCAGACAGCGAGGTCATCGGTCCCATCGGATTAGGGAAGGATGGAGAAGGAAGTCGGCCGTGCCTTTTCAACTGTACTTCCCATTGTATCACTTATTAGGGTTCCTCCCCCTTCCATCCGCGCCGGCCAGTGTGGCCGAGCGGTTCTAGGCGCTTCAGTCTGGAACCGCGCGACCGCTACGGTCGCAGGTTCGAATCCTGCCTCGGGCATGGATGTGTGTGATGTCCTTAGGATAATTAGGTTTAAGTAGTTCTAAGTTCTAGGGGACTGATGGCCTCAGATGTTGAGTCCCATAGTGCTCAGAGCCATTTGAACCTTCCATTCGCGTATGGGGGTCCAATAATTAACGCAACAATATTTTTTTCCGCCAATTTCACTTGAAAAATTGCAGCATTTGTTGTGAGACGTCGTGGAATATTTCTGTAGTTTCATGAAGTGCCGATAGGTGGCGGCGCTATACGCAGCCTGTCAAAATAACGCCTGTAACGGAGGTGCGTTCTAAGCATAGGGCTGCCATTGAGTTTCTTTTGGCGGAAATCGGAGCGTCGCAGATATTCACAGGCGCTTGTAGGACGTCTACGGAGATCTAGAAGTGAACAAAAGCTCGGTGAGTCGTTGGGCGAGGTGTCTCTCATCATCCCAATAAGGTCGCGCAAACATGTCCTGTCTCCCACGTGCCGACCGGTCGCACACAGCTGTGACGCCTGCAGAATGGGAACGTGCGGACAGTCTCATTCGAGGTGATCAACGGATCACCATCAAACATCTCGCTGCTCAACTGGATGTCTCTGATGGTAGTGGTGACGCACTCGCCAACCAAAGGTGTGTGCCCGCTGTCTTCCTCGCCGCTTAACAGAAGACCATAAAGAGCAAGGAAGAACTATATGTGCGGAATAGCTTGCGCGTTACGAGGCCGATCGTGGCGATTTTTGTCGAACATCGTCACAGGGGATGAAACGTGGGTTTATCACTTCGAACTGGAAACTAAACTGTAATCCGTGGTGTGGCGTCACACCACGTCCCTTCTGAAAAAAGAAGTTCAAAGCCGCGTCCTCAACCGGTAAAGCCGTGGCGACGGTCCCCTGGGATTTTGGTGTTATTTCGTTTGATGTCCTCCCTCATGATGCAACGATTAACTCTGAAGTGTACTGCGCTATCCTCAGGAAATTAAAGAAATAACTTCATCGTGTTCGTCGCTACAAAAAATGCAAATGAACTCCTCAATATCACAATGCAAGGCCTCACACAAGCCTGCGCAGCCGAGGGGAGCTCACAAAAGTTCATTGGACTGTTCTTCCTCATCCATCTTACAGCCCGGATCTCGCACCTTCCGAATTCCATATCTCTGGCCCAATGAAGGATGCCTCGACGGGAAGCAGTACGTGGATGATGATGAAGTTGCTGATCCAGCAAGACGTTGGCTTCGACGACGACCAGTAGGGTGGTGCCATGCGGGCATACAGGGCCTCTCAGCAAGGTGGCGTAAGGCCGTCGCACTTGAAAAATATGGTTTTGTAGCCAAAAAAGTGGGAATCATATGGTGTATTCGAATCCTAAATAAAACCAACCTGGCCGCGCGGGATTAGCCGAGCGGTCTAGGGCGCTACAGTCATAGACTGTGCTGCTGGTCCCAGCGGAGGTTCGAGTCCTCCCTCGGGCATGGGTGTGTGTGTGTGTGTGTGTTTGTCCTTAGGATAGTTTAAGTAGTGTGTAAACCGATGACCTTAGCAATTAAGTCCCATAAGATTTCACACACATCCGAACATCATCTAAAAACCAACCTGCTTTCAGATAAAAGAAAAAAATGTGTTGCGTTAGTTATTGAACGCCCCTCGTATAAAGAGGATTTCGGAACAGATGGTTAATGAGAGGAAGAATGTTATTCAGTTTCATACGTTAATTAACGTATGAAAATGTCAATATGAACTACAAAGAGCTATGTAACATCTCAAATATTTCGTTCATTAATAATTTATGACTTTTAGTTACTTTAAGGCCAACGGCATTGCCGCAGTGGTAAAAACCGGTTCCCGTCAGATCAACGTAGTTAAGCGCTGTTGGGTTGGGCTAGCCCTTGGATGGGTGACCATCCGGTCTGCCGAGCGCTGTTGGCAAGCGGGGTGCGCTTAGCCCTTGTCAGGCAAACTGAGGAACTACTTGATTGAGCAGTAGCTGCTCCGGTCTCGTGTGCTGTCCACATGCCCCTCCATATCCGCATCCAGTGACGCCTGTGGGCTGAGGATGACACGGCGGCCAGTCGGTACCTTTGGGCCTTCATGGCTTGTGCGGGAGTTTAGATACTTTAAGGATTCAGTGCTCAGTCGCGGAACATATGGTGATTTTCTTCGGCAGCGACGTGAAATCAATATTAATGACATGTAATAGCTTCTTTTAAGGAAACAAGTAAGCAATCGAAAGGCTTGACACAATGACGGAGCTTTACTTGACACCAAGTCTCAAGAACGGTGACCTCAGTTGGTACAATAAATCAACAATTGCCGTCTTGGTCACAGCTTTTATTAGCGAGTATCGGTTTATCTGCCCTGCGGATTATCTTCAGGTACAGCGCAGCAAGATACAGTTTGTCAACAGTGGTATGAATGCCATTAAAATTCAGTTTTATGTGATTTACAACGTTTTTGACAAAATGGTCCTTGGGGTGCAATACCTGAAGTTGATCTGCAGGGCTAATCGAAACCGGTAGTCGTTAACAAAAGAAACTGTGATTCAGACAGTGTGTCTTTATTTGTTGCATTAGTGAGCATTATTTCACTGTACTCGTCCATGAAAGACCTTTAAAATGCCCTTAAAAATAGTAGATCGTTCCATTATAAAACCATACTTCCTTCAATATTTCAGTTAACACGAACGTCATGAGGATTAAACGTAAAATTAAGTGCCTTCTGCGAAATAAAATCTTGTTTCGATATCAGCTGTTCACGATGATGTTATGTCTTACGCGAATTTGACATAATGTCCTCGTGAGTAGCTGAGGTATGAAATGGGGTTTCAATAAATTATAACATGCAGAGGAGACGTAATTTTATCTTTAATCCCTTAGCGCTTGTGTTAACCGAGATACTGAAGAAAGTACTTTTTATATTAATGGAACGACGTACTTTGTCAAACGCATTTGAAAGCTCTTGTAACGGCAAGTGCACCGGTATATAAAGCTATCAGAAGGTATTATGCGAGGCCGTGCTGAAAAGTAATACATTCGAATTTTTTATTCTGTCCTCAACATCGGTTCAGGTATTACATGTCATCCATATTACTCGGTCGACTTTTCCACTCTCTGACGCCAGAGGATTGCGAATTGTAGCTTGTAACACGATGTAACGTAAGTACGTCGGTGCATGAGAAACAACTCAGAAAACTGTAAACAAGAAGAGTTAGTGCAAATAAAGAGCACCCTCTCCTTCCGCGTGACGATATCTGACCACACACGAGAACGACATCTGCAGCAGTCCGACGCCTTGGGTTCATAGTCAAGAACTGGCACCATCCGATTGTCATCTCTTTCCAAAACATAACGAACACCTTTGAGGACTTCACTTTGATACCGATGAAGCGGTGCAATAGAGTGAGGTTATAGATCCGTCAACAATGTCACACATTCTACAGTGACGGTATCAATAAACTGGTCTGTCGTTGGGAGAAATGTGTTCATCGCTATGGTCACTATGTTGAGAAATAAATATTTAGATATGAAGAATAAATAATGTGGAATGTTAATAAAGTTTGTATTATTTAAAAGTCTTTACGAGTTTCCACATAAAAAATTCCGAGGCATTACTTTTTCTGAGAACCCTGTCTTCGAAGCTATTTGTGGACCGTAACTGAAGCTTTATGAACGGTTCCTGTTCCAATATAAACCGATCATTGTAGAAGCTGACGTTGTGTGGAAAACCACATGAAGTGAAAATACGTTGATCAGTAAGGCTACGGAATCACTAACAGACTAGTTTCTGCTACATCTCTCCTGCGTTCAAGTTCACGAACACGCTAAGAAAGATTAGCGCTGGGGATATGCTGCGAGAAGTCGAGGTTGGTCCGCTAATTGGATTAACAAACAGCGGCATTGTAAAGCAGCGGCCAGGTGCGCCGTTTACCGGTTTTCTACAATTATCGAGGCACGTGCTGATTACTTCCCGCTTTACACCGAAATGTACGTTTCGGAAGTAAATTCACCCGCCTCCGTAACCCGAGGTATTTGATATGCACTAGCGCGGTGGCGCACGACCCAGAACTATCAGGTTCGAAGCCCGCTGGTGGCGGATGATGTTTTCATCGCCATATTTTTTTTTATCAGGGAAGGATGGGTAGTGTCAAATTCCTAATAAACGGAGTAAGCGCCAAAGTCCTGGAATAAATATCGGTCGTCTCCGCAGTGCTTCGTGTAACGTTGATGGTCAGTCTGTCAGGCATTTAACTCAGTAATCATCCTGATGCCATTGGAAAGGAACTGGCCATGTACCGATAGGGGACTGACTTCCTCCGATGATTTTTCGTGATCAAGAATAAAAACACAACAGAACATTTTTACATGTGTCCATCCCACTCACCCGTTATATACAGTTGGCAGAATCATAGCCCGTATCCAGAGGTAAAACACTAGGAGTTCGCTGGAACAAAATAACGCTCTCCATTGGAAACAGCATGGGTACCGATAATGTCGATGATGCAAAACTCAACTCACGCTCCCTACACACGATATCCTCAGTGCCATGAGCAGAGAAGACTAAGATGATCCACTGTCACCTATATTTTCGATTCAGTAGCATTACCGCCGTCTGAAGAAAATATGTTTCAGTGTAATATCTATCCAGGTTTCGCGGGGGCGTCAAACATTTCCTGACAGGCCGGTCGCAGGCCATTATCGTAGGTGAAGTCTTTTACAGACACTTCAATAATAACTGCTGGCCCCGCAGGATAGTATTAGTCACATGCACATGTTTTTCTCGCATGATGCCTTCATCTCTGAGGATATTCTCTCCGCCGGGCGCGGTGATCTAGCGGTTCTAGGCGCTCAGTCCGGAACCGCGCGACTCCTACGGTCGCAGGTTCGAATCCTGCCTTGGGCATGGATGTGTGTGATGTCCTTAGGTTAGTTAGGTTTAAGTAGTTCTAAGTTCTAGGGGACAGATGACCTCAGATGTTAAGTCATATAGTGCTCAGGGCCATTTGAACCATTTTGATATTCTCTCCGGAAAATATTGCACCAATATTCATTTAGAGAGCGACAAAGTATCGGTCATGAACGATTACTGCCAATTAGCTCTTAAATTCTAGGATTGAAAAGTTTTGTACTTCATGAAACGCAAACACTGATGTCTTTCAACTGCAAAATGGTTCTGAGCACTATGGGACTTAACATCTGAGGTCATCAGTCCCCTAGAACTTAGAACTACTTAAACCGAACTAACCTAAGGACATCACACACATCCACGCCCGAGGCAGGATTCGAACCTGCGACCGTTGCGGTCGCACGGTTCCAGACTGAAGCGCCTAGAACCGCTAGATCACCGTGGCCGGCCTTTTCAACTGCAGAATTGATGGTTCATAACTATAATCAGTCATTAGATAAAAATATTTGGGAGTGACAGTGTGTCGAGACATGCATTGAGGCTAGGTCAGCAGCTGCGACGAATTGTTCAAATTATTTATTGCCGGCATTGGGGTAATTTTTTTTTTACTCGTTGTGCGATTGTAAAATTTCTGTTTTACATATTGGACATGTAAATTGTACACCTTGGCGTTTATTTTAATTTAATCTACCTTATCACTTTTGTCCGCAGCTCGTGATCTCGTGGCAGTGTTCTCGCTTCCCGAGCACGGGGTCCCGGTTTCGATTGTCGGCGGGGTCAGAGATTTTCACCTGTCCCGAGATGACTGGGTGTTGTTGTGTCATCATCATCATCATTAACCATCATTACGGTCGTCGACGGTGGCTAGGGCCTCCCGTCGGATAGACCGTTCGCCGGGTGCAGGTCTTTCGAGATGATGCCGCTTTGGCGACCTGAGTGTCGATGGGGATGAAATGATGATGATGAGGACAACACAACACCCAGTCCCTGAGCGGAGAAAATCTCCTATTCAGCCGGGAATCTAACCCGGGCCCATAGGATTGACGTTCTGTCGCGCTGACCACTCAGCTACCGGGGGCGGACATTACGGTCGGAGGAAGGCAACGGCAAACCACTTCCACTAGGACCTTGCCTAGTACGGCGGTGCGGGTCTCCCGCATCGTTCCCCTACGCTCTCCAAGAAGCATGGGACTTCATTTTCATTCCATTACCACTTTTATATCCACATGGAGTAATAATAACACCCCCGAACACCATTTATGATCAGCACATCGACTTTATATATCTTTATATACCACAGCAAAAAATCTCTGCAACAGCCTACGTTAAACATCGTGCGACAATAACGTGTAACTTGGGTATGATGGGATGAGAAATATATACAGTTTTTAAAACAATGACGTGCTCGTGTACTAACGAGGTTAGTGCTCTCAATTTTATGACAATTACGACGCCGGCACTCATAGGCGTAACAGTAATGAACGCTATTGAAATACAAACAGGCGCTGAGACCTGTATGGCATAATGTAATATCAATGTTTTCCTGGCATAGCTTACGCTGTAACCTTTTTTTTTTTTGTAAATTATTAAGTGATTACCAATACATTGAACATATGGTGCTCCCGTTTTGTAGATACTTGTACTTAATAATCAAATGAAACTGTATGGTTCCGGAGACCTTTTCAAGTCTCAAAAATCGATGCTGTATGTAAGCAAACTGAAGCGAAGAATGAAAATTTGTATCAAGGCTGGGATTCAAACCCAGGTCTCCACCCTGGCACAGTGGCTTTGCACAACTGCACGGACTACCTTAGCACGCCTCCCTCCTAAATCCAGAGTCACATTCACGCCTCAACCCACTTAGTATTCCCCCTAAACTCGAACAGCATTGTAGAGGCTCTCGAAGCACCTCAACATCAACCGAAACGGGGGATCCTGCCTTAAACCCAGTCACAGGTGCTTTAATCAAATTAAACTATGTGGTTCCGGAGAGCTTTTCAAGTCTCAAACATCTGTGACGAGTATATAAAAATTTGTACCGAGTCTGTGGTTGAAACCCAGGTCTTCCACTCGCTAGGCAGATGCGCTAACCAGTACACCACTCTGGCTTTTCTCAAATGCACGGACTACACTAGTGCACTTGCATCTTCAGCCCAGATTCCCATTCACACTTCAGCCCACTTTGGGTTGTGTTAGAGTTCTGGCCTTGATACAAATTTTCACTTGTCGCTTCAGTCTGTATAGATACATACTTAATAATAGTCTAATACCAAATTGGTGCAATAAAATAACCAGTAAAAGAAAAATGACACCTGCAGGAGGCATTAAATCATTTAAACAAGTCTATGAAAGAGATTGCGTACAATCCACTTGTACACCATAAACTTGAATACCTATAGCGCTTTTGTTCAGGGGACACCTATCAGGTTGGCCTTCTTGAGGTCATTGAGAATCAACAAATACGGTTACTGCGAATGGTCACTGTCATATTTACGTCGTGAGAGAGTGTTAAAAGTAAACGTCTCAACTGATTGACATTGGGTGACTGGCGCCATACAAGTAGCGACAATCTTCCTATAAAAATTCAAGAACCGACTTTCAGTGCAAAAACTATAAATTTACTTCAGCCCTGTACGTAAAGATCATGCAGACAATATTCAGCAACTAACAAACTTCATAGACAGTTGCAAGACCATTCTTTCCACTCTCCAGCTGTGTATGGAATGGGAAGAAATCTTAATACAGAGTACAATAAAAAGAAACTCTCTGCCATGCACTTCACAGTGATCCGCACAGTATTCAAGCAGATGTAGTTACGCAAGTCACTCTTCGCGAAGAGAAGGTGTCAATGTGCGCGACGAAAGCAGATTACCTTTCCTATTGGGCGACTGAATTAGTCTTTTTTATGCTTGAAAGGCATGAAAGACGAAAATAATCAATTTTAATTTTCCGTGGAAGAAACGTTATTACCAACCAAATAGTGGCAAAAGTATACGTTGACGAATAAGAATTGTAAGGTTCGACCACCGCCAATCCTTCCCTTGAGCCTAGTTAATTCATCAGTATTTTTAAAATAAATCTTTAACTCTGTTGCTAAGTAATAGAACTTGCCGAAACGTTCTGTGTGAAAAAATTGAATCGCGAACAGAGACCCTCGCTCTATATAGCCAATGTTCTTATCAACTAAACTATCACACTTGACGTGGCAGATCTCTGCCCCAATGGGAATGGAAGTCCTCTTCTCAAAGTGACTGCGGCGAAGTGCAGTAAACAGTACAACATATAACACCTGAATGTTCCCCCACACCATCCAAAGGGACAACAGAGCCGCAATATGTCAGCAGCTACTTCTGACTACATTTCAAACATGGGTTTAAGATCTGTGTACCTATTATGAACTTGAGAATTTTTAGAAATGTATATACTTCTTGCAAGTATTTGTCAGTATTTTCTCCTGTCATTACACGATAAATAAGATAAACAAATTAAATTACAGATCACAGTCTTCTACATAGTTAAAGAGTCGTCCTGTAAACAATTTTTTGCTTGTGGCTGTATGCCAGTCTCTTCCATATCCTATCTCATGGGAACGCTTGTTTAGTATGAAGAACGAGAACTGAGGAGTTTAGGTTCTTAAATATTTCATGCAACTCACTATCGTCCGACCAGTCTCTTGTGTCTGCGCTTTGAACGAACACATGTACTCTATATCTGGGCAGACACAGTACAAGATAACATCAAAACCGCTGGGGTCAGCACTTTTACTCATGACATGGAAGGAAACAATATTGCAGTGAAAGTACAACTGATAACAAGATAATAGCTGAATCTATTAGAGTGGAAGCCTGACGAGTACCTAGCGCTACTGACACAGAAGAAACCAAATATTCTGCGGTACTTTGCTTCTAGTGTCAGTCGTTCCGGAAGCAATATCTGACCCTGTGGCATGTCTGTAACGGCTCAGACTCGAGGTGTCAGTTTAAACCGGATCGCGTCGCAACGCGATCACCAATAGAAGAGCAAGAGCTCTTACCTCGCACTGTTCGAGTTATCACAACGGCGTGGCATTTCTTCTTGGTACGCACTACAATATGATGCGGTCTACAAGCCAGTAGAATTTTCAATGGAAAATGCTATATATACTTTCACTAATGAAATATTAAATGCTCTGAGTAGCCGGAAGTCACCCATTGGGATTTTTTGTGATCTCTCAAAGACTTTTGATTGTGTAAATCATGGAATACTTCTAGATAAGCTCAAGTACTGTGGTATGAATGGGACAGCACTCAAATGGTTTAAATCATACCTAACTGGAAGAGTGAAGAAAGTTGAAATAAGCAGTTCACATAATATGGAAAAAAAACTGGAGATTTCTCAAACTGGGGAACAATCAAGAATGGGATGCCGCAAGGTTCGGTCTTGGGTCCTCTGCTGTTCTTAATATATATTAATGACTTGCCATTCTATATTCACGAAGATGCAAAGCTGGTACTTTTTGCTGATGATACAAGTATAGCTATCACACCCAACAGACGAGAATTAACTGATGAAATTGTAAAGATGTTTTTCAGAAAACCATTAAGTGGTTCTCTGCAAATGGGCCCTCATTAAACTTTTACAAAACACAGTATATACAGTTCCACACAGTAAATGGAATGACACCATTAATAAATATAGACTTCGAGCAGAAATCGGTAGCTAAGGTAGAATATTCAAAATTTCTTGGTGTATGCATTGATGGGTTGAACTGGAAAAAACACACTGAAGATCTGCTGAAACGTTTGAATTCAGCTACTTATGCTATTAGGGTCATTGCAAATTTTGGCGATATACATCTCAGTAAATAGCTTACCAGGCCTATTTTCATTCTCTGCTTTCGTATTGCATCATATTTTGGGGTAACTCATCATTGAGTAAAAGAGTATTCATTGCACAAAAGCGTGTAATCAGAATAATTGCTGGAGCTCATCCAAGATCACCCTGCAGACACTTATTTAAAGAGCTAGGGATCTTCACTGTAGCCTCACAATATATATATATATATATATATATATATATATATATATATATATATATATATATATATATAAATTCACTTATGAAATTTGTTATTAACAATCCGAATGAATTCAAAAGTAATAGCAGTGTAGATAACTACAACACTAGGAGAAAGGATCATCTTCACTACTCAAGGCTGAATCTAACTTTGGCTCAGAAAGGGGTAAATTATGCTGCCACAAAAGTCTTTGGTCACTTACCTAATAGCATCAAAAGTCTGACAGATAGTCATATAGCATTTAAAAGAAAATTAAAAGAATTTCTGAATGGAAACTCCTTCTACTCATTAGATGAATTTTTGGACATAGTAAGTGGGTAATCCCCCCCCCCCCCTCCCCACCACCACCCTAAAATTTTTTTTTAAAAAAAATAATAATATTAAGTGTCATGTAATATTTTGTGTGATGTAATATCTTGTATAGACACCTTTTATTAACCTGACACGTTCCACATCATTACGAAGTGTCATATTCATGATCTATGGAACAATTACTAAGCTAATCTAATCTACGGATACTGACTTCGGGGGCAAAGGCTACGAGCATACTTCAGGCTTTTTTTATTAATGAAAAAAAGAGATAATTATTTGGTTTATACATGGGTGTGCAAAACCTAATGACGGGAATGCTTTCGCAAGGTGTGCCATTGTCAAGTGACATAGAGAGATGAAACTTGGACCATACATGGAGAGAACTGCTACAGTATAGTACAGAAAATACGCAATGAGACTAACAGAAATGACACGTTTATTCAAAGACAATAACTACACTGAAGTCGCCGCACTTCATGTTGATCCCCTGCATATGGTTACAGGGATATGGTTCTTAATAGGATGTGTGATCGCCAAGAATGGCAGTACATGTTCTGCAACGTGCTACCAAGCTGACCACAAGGTTCGTAAGGAGTTCCTTTCCTGCAACAGGGCGGGTGTGACAACTGCTGCATGGTCGTTGCTGCATGTGGACATTCCCCAACGGATCCCATACGTGCTCGATGGGATTTACGTCCTATGAAAAGGCAGGCCAGTTCATTCGCCGCTTATCTTTCTCGTTCCAAGAACTCCACCACCTGTACCGTTCGATGTTCCATAAAACTGGAGTCAGTGCCGAATGCACCACTGAAATGTCGGACATGGGGAGGGAGTACAGTGTTACAATAATGTCAATGTATCGTGTTCAATGATTTGAAGGTTAGTACGCTCGTACTACATTATACCTTTCCACGCCATAACATCTGGACCACCAACACGATAATGTTCACCAATGTGTCTGGGTGCATTACGTGTTCCCACCTGTCGCAATATAACAGTATGTCCAGCATTGTCGAACATGCTGCTGCAACTGATACAGCATGCGAAAGTTACTTTCATCCCTAGGTGTTGCACACGGTGTATATGGTAAGGGAAAGGTTACTACCCATAGAACTTGCGTTTCCATTTCATTCAGCGGGTTGTTTACAGATCTCATCTGATAAAGGTGAAAATGAAGCCTATACAGACATGATCAGTTACACCAGCTTCGACCTTGAGATTTCAGTACTTCAGTGTTACACATTTCGCTTCAGAATTCGACTGCTTGCACCTTATCTGTCTTGACTCTATCTTGCATAGCCTCAGTCTCCTGGATTCAGTATAAAACAATATCCGTGGGAAACCTACGCAATTCGCGAAAGATTTCTAGAAAGCACTGTAACTGAAAGACAGGATCTTAAAATCAAGTTTTCCTTAGGCTATTTAGCAGGTTGGATGAAAATGAAAAAACCGACAGCAATAGAAAAAAAGGCTGAATTCCAGACGGTATTATGACTTCGACCATACCATGGCTTAAAAATTAGTGTGTAGCAAGCGTGACTACTCAAGAATTTGAACGATACGAAAATACACAAGAATTTCCATATTCATCACGAAGAATTTAGTATGTGTGGGAACAAGATCAAATATATGATCTTATTCAATCTGTATATTGAGCAAGCAATAAAGGAAATAAAAGAAAAATTCGGAGTAGGTATTAAAATCCATGGAGAAGAAATAAAAACTTTGAGGTTCGCCGATGACATTGTAATTCTGTCAGAGACAGCAAAGGACTTGGAAGAGCAGTTGAACGGAATGGATAGTGTCTTGAAAGGAGGATATAAGATGAACATCAACAAAAGCAAAATGAGGATAATGGAATATAGTCGAATTAAATCGGGTGATGCTGCGGGAATTAGGTTAGGAAATGAGACGCTTAAAGTAGTAAATGACTATTGATATTTGGGGAGTAAAATAACTGATGATGGTCGAAGTAGAGAGGATATAAAATACAGACACAATGGCAAGGAAAGCGTTTCTGAAGAAGAGAAATTTGTTAACATCGATTATAGCTTTAAGTGTCAGGAAGTCGTTTCTGAAGGTATTTGTATGGAAGTGAAACGTGGACGATAAATAGTTTAGACAAGAAGATAATAGAAGCTTTCGAAATGTGGTGCTACAGAAGAATGCTGAAGATTAGAGGGGTACATCACATAACTAATGAGGAGGTATTGAACAGAATTGGAGAGAAGTGAAATTTGTGGCACAACTTGACTAGAGGAAGGAATTGGTTGGTAGGGCATATCCTGAGGCATCAAGGGATCACCAATTTAATATTGGAGGGCAGTGTGGAGGTAAAAATCTTAGAGGGAGGCCAAGAATGAATATACTAAACAGATTCAGAAGGATGTAGGTTGCAGTAGGTAATGGGAGATGAAGAAGCTTGCACAGGATAGAGTAGCATGGAGAGCTGCATCAAACCAGTCTCTGGACTGAAGACCACAACAACAACAACAGGAACAAGATGTGCATAACTGTATGAAGCCGATTACATTATCACAAGGCTGCGCGACCGCGTCGAAATGAACTTCGCTGACAAGTAGCTTTCGCGCAAGTAGCCGTTTCACACCAACTGCGCTAATTTTTATGTGGAACTGCCTGCTCTATCCCATTTACATCACAGATGGAACTCTCTACTAGACTAAAAAATGTTGGACCGGGATTCGAAACCGTGCGGGCACGACTTGGACTAGACACAAACTGTTGATTTGCTCTACGTTGCAAACCCCTCATTTCCCTTCATAATTTGCTACACTGTTATGACTAACGTGTGTCAGTTTTTCCTCGTGGTCATTTCGTGAGACGTCTATGGGAGCAAGTAATGTGTTACCCGACTCATCTTGGAACGTACGCTCTCAGACTTTTAACAACAAACGTCTCTGTGGTGTCTGCCACTGGAGTTGAATTCATCTCCGTAATGCTCTCGCAGTAACTAAACGATCACGTGACGGAATGTGCCACTCGCCGCTGGATATTTTCTTGTCGTTTCTATTACGCCAGTCTGATAAGGTCCCAAATTCACAAACAATACTCAAGAATTGGTACGACGGGTGTTTTGTAAGCTCCTTCTTTTGTGAATGAAACTCGTTCTCGTAAAAGGGTAGCACTCCTTGAAAATTTCAAAAAATCAATTTTTTTAGCTTAAAACGTTCTCTGGGATGTCTTCTTTATTGTAGAGTTCATCCCAGGTTCGCCAGAAACTCCGCGAAAAAGTGCCTCCGACAACCACTTACAGTGGGATGGGGGGGGGGGGGGGCAATAGTCGACACCGCGGCCAAAATGGCAGCATGTAATATCAACGACTGCTTTAGGCATTATCGAAATAATGAGAGTACTCGAACTTGAAATGGGACCAGCCTGTTACAACTTCTGCATAAAAGTAGACGAAAGGCGAGCAGAGCAACGGATGACAGAAGCTGCCAAAGGGGCCCTCAGGACGACTATGGCCACAAAGAAGATGGAAGAGGACCTACTTTTGGATCTGGAAGGATTGCTGTTTGGTCCATGGATCGCTGACTACAGGAGTCTTCAACTTAACTACAAAAAAGTAACTCAAAACTTTAAATGTGTTTTTCAAAATCTTAAATATGGCTGCGAGACAGCAGCTGTGTAAATCTGAATAGGTTGAAAAATCAGCCAACCAGTTGCAAACAAAGGTTTATTAGCCATTGACCTAGGTTTCGATGTTTGTTAAAATATCTTCTTCGTGTGATGTAACAAGGCCCACTCCTCCTGAAGAAGATATTTTTTAGAAGTATCGAAACTTAAGTTAAGGGCTAATAGACCAACTGGTTGGCTGATTTTTCAACCTCTTTAAACGCGTTTTTCTCGAAACAGCATTTTTCAAAATGGCGGGAAATGTAACTTGAGAACTATAGATACGATTTTAATTGCATTTTGATGTGGCATTCTAAATTGATTTCACTGTTTGAGCACAAAGTCGTTTTGTGAAATATACAAAAGTCTGTTTCATTTGAGTTTTCTAAACATCTCCGTAACGCTATCACGGTTACCAAATAACCCTGTGACGAAACGCGCCGCTCTTCTTTGGATCTTCTCTATCTCCTCCGTCAACCCGATCTGGTATGGATCCCACACTGATGAGCAATACTCAAGTATAGGCCGAACGAGTGTTTTGTAAGACACCTCCTTTGTTGATGGACTACATTTTCTAAGGACTCTCCCAATGCATCTCAACCTGGTACCCGCCTTACCAACAATTAATTTTATATGATCATTCCACTTCAAATCGTTCCGCACGCATACTCCCAGATATTTTACAGAAGTAACTGCTACCAGTGTTTGTTCCGCTATCATATAATCATACAATAAAGGATCCTTCTTTCTATGTATTCGCAATACATTACATGTGTCTATGTTAAGGGTCAGTTGCCACTCCCTGCACCAAGTGCCTATCCGCTGCAGATCTTCCTGCATTTCGCTGCAATTTTCTAATGCTGCAACTTTTCTGTATACTACAGCATCATCCGCGAAAAGCCGCATGGAACTTCCGACACTATCTACTAGGTCATTTATAGATATTGTGAAAAGCAATGGTCCCATAACACTTCCCTGTGGCACACCAGAGGTTACTTTTAACGTCTGTAGACGTCTCTCCATTGAGAACAACATGCTGTGTTCTGTTTGCTAAAAACTCTTCAATCCAGCCACGCAGCTGGTCGGATATTCCGTAGGCTCTTACTTTGTTTCTAGGTGCTTCAGTTCGGAACCGCGCTGGTGCTACGGTCGCAGGTTCGAATCCTGCCTCGGACATGGATGTGTGTGATGTCCTTAGGTTAGTTACATTTAAGTAGTTCTAAGTCAAGAGGACTGACGACCTCAGATGTTAAGTCCCATAGTGCTTAGAGCCATTTGAACCCTATTTTTTGAGCGAAGACAATTACATTTGCTTCACTACGTCGCTATTTTGTTAGAACTTAATGTTTCCAAATATCCTGTGTATATTGATATAAAACATATTGAAAATGACTTACACAAAATTATTTTGTTGCAAGTACAATAGGTGGGCTTCGGTAATGTTCCGGCTGCAGATGGAGTCCTTCCATCTGGTGCTGCGGTTACAGTGAGCGTGCGATATGGACATAAAAATGATTTTTTAACCACAAAAGTGTAACGAACAAAATGGTATCATCAGATGTAGCATTACTGTCTGTTTAACTTGAAAAAAATCGCGAAAGTCATTTATTTTTTATGCAATTTAGATTCATTAATACAGTTTGCGCAATGAACCTTAGTCTGGCGCCCGCTTTTCCCATAGTCAGTTTTATTGATCACTGAAGAGGGTACCGAGCATCTGAGCATGGGATTGGGGGGGGGGGGGGAGGGGGGGGGCTAATATTTGTTTCGCAGTTAATACTGAAACATTTCTTGAGATACCACGATAAGTAGTTCGGGGTACATTTGCTGCTAGTCAGTATCCGTTACAAGTTCCGCTTTACTTCAGACTGATACTGAATAGACACGTATGTCTGCGTGGCGGGCACACTCCGAGTTCGGTTTAGGACGATAATTTCTTTGTCTTTTTTTTTTCCTTGGCAGCTGCGCCTTTCCACATCCTTCCCCCTTCCTGCCCCAGTACTCCAAAATCGGTCATTCTGGACGCTTACTTCTAGGTATTTCACGGTTGTTATTGTTTCTGCTGATTTATCGGTGTAATCGAATAGTAATGTCTTATCAGACGGCTTGTGCTTTATTTTCGCTACTTAGTTTATCAAGTAGCTTGTCATTTAGCCTCAGGATGCGTAGTGAACACAGTTTCAAACACTTTTACCACGGAAAAGTCTGAAGTGGTCCCTGGGAATTGAATGCGCGACCTCGCAACAACGCTCACCAGCAGACCACCTAAGCCTCGCATAAGCTGGCCGAGCGAGGCGGCTCCCCATTCAGTTTGCGGCCGCGATAACAGTATAGAGAATGGTTTCTTTGTAAGTCCCTCCTTTTTACTTTTATCTGCAGAACAAACTAATACCAAAACGAGAAACATACGAAGATCAACAGTTATGAAATACAGTTTAGGTGTCACGCGCAATGCTTTTTTTCTAAAAAAAAAAGTTTGAGGGTAGTCCGACATTGGATATAATGCAACGAAAATTTCTTATAACTGATGCATGGGATACCAACCGTCTGCTTTTAGCCATGACGTCATCAACATCATCATGAATGAAAGTTTGGAAGGTAGGAGACGAGGTACTGGCAGAAGTAAAGCTGTGGGAACCGGGCGTGAGTCGTGCTTCGGTAGCTCAGATGGTAGAGCACTTGCCCGCGAAAGGCAAAGGTCCCGAGTTCGAGTCTCGGTCGAGCACACAGTTTTAATCTGCCAGGAAGTTTCAACATCATCATGGTTGCAAGACCGTAGAGACATCTATCGGTAGCTCGGCGTTTGAGCGTACGCATAACCGTTTAGCACTACCATTGCCCACTATTAACGGGCCAGGGCACTATATGCTTGTCGAACTGGCTGCCAGCGATTCAATTGTCGAGAACGGTTGCTGCAACTTCGAAATGCTTGAAACAGCCAAGGACATCCCTTTTACCACCAAAAACTGCACTGGTATCGTTCGTATTGCAATTACCAACACGGAAAAACGAAATCAAAAATTTACGTCCGTGTAATAAATCTTTGGCATTCTTCCAAGTTCTCAACATCGTAAAAAAATTACTTTGTCGACGAAAAAGTTTAGGGGTACGCATCCCCTAGCGTTCCCCCAGAAAAACAGCATCTTTGGATTGTTTGGGTGGCTAAAACAGTCTGAATAACTGGCCCTAGTCAGAAAACTGAACGTTATGTTGTTACTCGGTGCAGACAGATAAGTCAACGCAGCACAGAGTGGTACAGTAGTTGGAAGAAGGCCAGCACGTAGATAAAGAGCCGAACTGGCAGGAGCCCCTCACCTGTCCCTGGATGAGGTTAACGTTGACGTCGCTGTCGGCGTTGGCGCCGACGAGCTTGCAGTAGAGTTCCGGCCCCACGATGTCCTCTCCGCACGTGGCCGAGGCCGTGACGCGCCGCCCCTCCGCCAGGTTGAAGTAGGGCGGCGTCAGTATCACCCCTTGGGCCGGCGCCGCCGCCACCGCCAACAGCAGAAGCAGCAGCGCCGCTGCCGCCTCCTCAGACCGCCACCGCCAACCTCTCTGCTCCCCCATCGCTGGTCGACTGGCGGCCGCCTCCGCGCAAGACGCCGGCGAGCCGTCCGGTGTCTGAGCTGCCGCTGTACTGCGCATGCGCGCGCATCGGGCCTCCCCCGTGCTCCCTGCGATCCCGTGTAACGGATGGTGCTTGTGTTATATTATTCGTTATCGTCTACAGTGGCGAAAAGAGAAAAAAATAACAACGCTAAGAAATCACCGAAATAACACATACAGTATTTGCAAGAATTACACAGAAATTACACAGAAACAAAAAACTGACACATTAAATTAATACTGACATTACAGCGACTCAAATGATGGGGGACAGCCGCCCAATCGCAGTTCCTTCTCGACCTCGCTGTGTTGCCTATTTTACACTTACATACCTAGGCTAGTAAAGCGTGGCTAGGTGCCCGTTGTCCCTGCCACTGCAACCTATCAATCCGAAAGTTACTTAATTTGAGCCGAATGTTGCTTCCCATTTCTCGAGCGGTGAATGATAATTTCATGAGTGTCTATGCGTGTTCTGTATTAGCCAAACTGTATTTTTCTAGCCCTCTGTGGAAGCAATACATGGGAGGCTGAAGAAAATCTGTAATTCCACTCTGAAAAGACTCTTGAAATATTTCACAGACGTTTTCACACGAAATATGACGTCTTTCTTTGGGTGTTCAATATGTATAGAAAGCTCGCTGTGGAATTACTTCCGGGAACATCCAGCAACGGTGAGAGTGCTGTTAACCCACATCGTACGACACATCCTAGAGTATTGCTCAAATGTGTGGGATGTGTGCCAAATAGGACTAACAGGCGATGTTGAATGCATACAGAGAACGGCAGTACTAATTGTCACAGGTTAGTTTGACCCATAGAAGAATATTACGGAGATGCTGAAGAAACCGAACTGGCAGACTCGTGGTGATCGTGACAAACTTTCCCAAGAAAGCACTACTTACAAAGTTTCAAAAGATAGCTTTAAATGGTGCATCTACGAATATACATGGTGATTATAATTAAAGTTTCGCTATTTGAGAGCGTCTCCACGAAAAACGAGTGATCATAGGACAATGAACCTTTGTGGAAGCATTTGCGAGGACATGCGGAAGAGAAATAACAAATAAACCATCGAAAGAAACACATTTTAATCTCCACATGAGACTGTCAAATTTGTTAATTGCGTACGATGTTTACGTTCCAGGTTACAAACGTTGCTCAATATGACGACCATATGTATCCACGACAGCCAGGACCCGCGCCAGAGATTGCTCTACAGTTGCACTTAACCGGATGTTAGGACATGCAGTGTTCAAATTGTTCAAATGGCTCTGAGCACTATGGGACTTAACTGCTGAGATCATCAGTCCCCTAGAACTTAGAACTACTTAAACCTAACTAACCTAAGGACATCACACACATTCATGCCCGAGGCAGGATTCGAACCTGCGACCGTAGCGGTCGCGCGGTTCCAGACTGTAGGGCCTAGAACCGCTCGGCCACTCTGGCCGGCATGCAGTGTTCAGCTGCTCATCTTGTCGAGATCCATGCTGACTGTCTGATATGTGATGATGCACAGAGATGCTTGTGTTACAATCATAAGTCACTGTACCGGTACCACAGTCTAGGGGCAAGTCATGACACGAACACTACAAATAACATTATAGGTCGCGCAACCAAAGCTAAAAATCTCGTGCGTAAAGTGAAGGACAACAAAACAATTTAAAATCGGAGATTATAAAATAGTTTGTATTAAAACTCTAAATCTGTAATAGCTGTTTATCGTGTTTTCACTGTATGACAGCCAGTTTCATACCCTGGAGGAATACCTCCAGGTCCTATAAAACTAATACTTGAACGCGCCGCAAATTCCAAGGTACTAGTGCGAGTAAAAACACGTCACTCCTCGCTGAAGCCTTGGATGAAACGGCAAATGGGCATCCGATCCGAAATGTGCATGATCACTAACACACCTCCAAAACACAGTCAAAACATCACTGAAGACAATTCTGCTCCAGTCAGTGTGATTACAGGCGGAAAACCTTCTGGAGACTCCCCGGACATCGTTGGGATACCAACCAGCTTGTCGCCAGCCATACGGCTCGACAACCAGGATTGATGGCTTGAGGCGACATTTCTTTTCTTCGGTTGTCATCCGCGGCACCGTTACAGCATAGCGATACCTCGTCAACTTCCTACGCGCCGTTTTGTTGCCCTTCATGTCAAGCCATTATGAACTTACATTTCAGCAAGATAACCGCCGCCCGAACACTTCGACAGTTTCTGCTGCGTGTCTTCGTGCTTGCCAAACTCTACCTTGGCCAGCAAGGTCGCCGGATCTCTCTCCAATTGAGAATGTTTGGAGCATTATGGGGAAGGTCCTTCTATCAGCTCGAGATTTTGACAATCTAACGCGCCAATTGGACAGAATTTGGGACTATATCCCTCAGAAGGACATTCAACAAATCTGTCAGTCAATGCCATACCGAATAATTGCTTACGTAAGGGCCAGAGGTGCACCAACACATGAAGCTCTTTCTCTTGAATAAAACATCCAATTTTTCTGAAACTGTAATAATTTGTTTGTCTGTACTTGTACATCACATTTTTTTGTCTCAAAGTGTATTTTTTCATGGACTTTAGGATTAATCTTACAACGCTTTATGTACGAATCCAGGTACTGAAGTGTAGAAATATGTACTTTTATTCTGCATATAAAGTCGTATTTACTCCTTTTTGAGTAATATGACGTATTACAGCCAACTTTTGCCACAAATACATATATTTGTCGTATCTTTAAGGACACGAGAATAAAAACATGGAAAAGTTGCTCACATGACAATGTTTCAGGTGATATTATCACAAACAAATAACAATTGCCACAAGGCGTTATTTATCAGGTCTATAGTAGACAAGCAGCGTAACACATCAGTCGGTTCCAGGGCCGTTGAGAGCCAGTATTGGGCCCAGAGTAGGAAGTGTGATTGGGCTCCATCATCAAACGTAGCAATCCGATTTTATTATTATTTTAAAGAAGGTTTGACATGATTTAATTATAACACCTTTCGAGCAATATTGAACATACGCAAAAACACTCATTAGGAAGAAATAGATAATAAATATAATTTCTTATTAAACAGTAAATATATATTCTTACTTTCTTATACTGGCCACACAAACCGCAGCAGGTGCTTTGCCTCACTCAGTCCAGCCTTCCACACTTCACTGTGATCTGCATCTTCATCTCCCAGACCCAGTATCTGCATGTCTCCCATGGTATTTTCCTTCCATCTCATTCTCGGCCGTCCCAGTGGTCTCTTTCCTTCAGCTTCTCCATCCATTACAGCCTTTATTGCCGTATTCTCCCCTCTCCTCCTCACATGTCCGCACCATCTTAGTCTCTTAATTTTCCACAGTCGCTACGACGTTAGGCAGTGTGTATAATTGTCTGAGTTCTCTGTTTTTCTCAGTACTTTATTTTCAAAAGCGATGACTTTTTTCTCTGTTTTCTTTCTCAAGGTTCATGTCTCACTTCCATAGCACACTATTGGCTTGATGGTGGTCTGATATATTCTTATTTTTGCCTGCCTAGATAGTAACTTCGATCTTATGATGCTCCTAGACATCTTCCCCCAGCCTGAATTCTTGTTTCTATCTCTTAGGTTTTGTTGGTTGATGTTGACACCGATGTATGTGAATGTGTCTGTCTTCTGTATTGTTAGATTTCCGATTTTTAGGTGGTTTGGTCCTAAATGAGCTCTTCTTCCTACTACCATGAACTTTGTTTTAGTTTCATTTATACTTAGACCTACTTGCTTAGCTTCTTCCACTAGTACAGTCCCCATTTTCTCCAGTTCTTCCATGTTCTTTCCTATCAGCACAATATCATCCGCAAAAGCCAGGACGTTTGTCTTCTTTCCTATGGTGACTCCTGCACTTTCACATGTTACTCTCCTCAGGATGTTGCTGAGTGCCAAATTGAACAGGGTTGGTGATATAATATCTCCTTTTCTCACTCCTGTTTTTACTTCAGATACTTCTGAGAACTCCCCCTGTACTTTCACTCTACATTTTGATTCCATCACACAGATTTCAGTTAGCTTTATCAGCTTGCCAGGTATCCCATACTCTGCCAGTATCCTCCCCATTTCCTCTTCTACTATGCCGTCATATGCTTTGTTGAAATCTACAAATAGGCAAAAGGTATCATGATTATGCTCCCAGTTCTTTTCTAATATTTGTCTTAGTGTGAATATTTAGTCGATTGTTGATTTACCTTTTCTGAACTCTGCTTGTGCTGTGTCTAACATTTCCTCAATGTATGGGTTAAGCCTGTTCAGTATAATTCTTTATAGCATGTGCATAGTAGAGATATCCCTCTGTAGTTCTATGTCAGGATTTTGTCTCTTGTCTTGTATATGAGACATACAGCAGCGGTTTTCCATTCCTCCTGCATTACTTCTTTTCTCCATTCCTCTTTTATCACTTCGACTAACCATTCATGTATCTTCTCTCCCCCTTCTTTGATGAGCTCTGCTGATATCATTTCTATGCGAGGGGCCTTCCCATTTAGTCTTTTTATTGCCTCCTTCGCCTCCATCAGAGTTGGTTCTTCGACTAATAGTTCTACGATCTGAGTGTTTTCTGCCTTGTTTTCATTGTTGTAGGTATCTACGGGTTGTTCAGCAGTTCTTTGAAGTATTTCCTCCATTTCTCTAAATTTCCTTCACTCGTAGTGATCAGTTTTCCATTCTCGTCCTTCATTATCACAGCCTTAGCTCTGTACTCTTTTCTATAGCTGTTCATTGTCCTGTAAAACTGTTTACTATTAATCTGGTTATAGTCCTACTCAGCTTTCTCTATCTGTTTATGTATGAATGCTCTTTCCTCTCACCTTATTATACTCTTCATTTCTCGCGTGGCTTTCCTGTATGTTGTTTGGTTCTCATGGTTGTTATTGTTCATCATTGCCTGTCTGGCTCTCTTCCTGTCCTGTACTGCTTTTCTACATGTTTCATTGCACCATGATTTGCGCTTTATATTTCTGTTATTACTATACATTTCACGAGATATTGCCCGTGGAATTAGAGCGAACTAACAATTGTTCATGACCCCCAGACGTTTAATCAGACTGCGCTGCACTGTATACACGTGTTCGTCGCTAGTAACAGCACTAAGTTCGGTTGCATGTTTGATGTAGTTCTATCCTGTATTAAACAGCCTGTGAGCATTCGAAGAAATATACAGACTGTGACTGCAACTGCAACTGCTGTGTTCGGATGCAGGCTGAGTTGGCATCCCTTCGCTCCCAGCTTCAGGCAGTGTTGGCTTCGGTCACACAGCTTGAGGCTGTTGCCAATGGGCATCACTGTGGGGATCCGGATGGGGGTTTGTCGGGGACGGCCAGCTCGTCCCACGCATCCCCCGATCGGTCTACGACTGTGGTTGCCCGGGATACTGCCCGCATTGTGGCTGATCCCTCACCTGTGGTAGAGTGGGAGGTCGTCTCAAGGTGTGGCAGGGGGCGAAAGACATTCCGGAGGGCTGAACGGAAGGCCTCTCCAGTTTGTCTGACGAACCGGTTTCAGGCTCTGTGTCAGGCTGATACTGATCTTTGGCCTGACATGGCTGCTTGTCCTGTTCCAGAGGTTGCCCCTCAGTCTGCAAGATCCGGGCGGTCGCAGATGGTGGGCTTACTGGTAGTTGGGAGCTCCAACGTCAGGCGCGTAATGGGGCCCCTTAGGGATATAGCAGCAAGAGAGGGGAAGAAAACCAATGTGCACTCCGTGTGCATACCGGGGGGAGTCATTCCAGATGTGGAAAGGGTCCTTCCGGATGCCATGAAGGGTAAAGGGTGCACCCATCTGCAGGTGGTCGCTCATGTCGGCACATTGGTGTCGCTATGGATCGGAGGAAATCCTCTCTGGCTTCCGGCGGCTATCTGATTTGGTGAAGACTGCCAGTCTCGCTAGCGGGATGAAGGCAGAGCTCACCATCTGCAGCATGTCGACAGGACTGACTGCAGACCTTTGGTACAGAGCCGAGTGGAGGGTCTGAATCAGAGGCTGAGACGGTTCTGCGACCGTGTTGGCTGCAGATTCCTCGACTTGCGCCATAGGGTGGTGGGGTTTCGGGTTCCGCTGGATAGGTCAGGAGTCCACTACACGCAACAAGCGGCTACACGGGTAGCAGGGGTTGTGTAACGTGGGCTGGGCGGTGTTTTAGGTTAGATGGCCTTGGGCAAGTACAGAAAGGGCAACAGCCTCAACGGGTGCGGGGCAAAGTCAGGACATGCGGGGACCAAGCAGCAATCGGTATTGTAATTGTAAACTGTCGAAGCTGCGTTGATAAAGTACCGGAACTTCAAGCGCTGATAGAAAGCACCGAAGCTGAAATCGTTATAGGCACAGAAAGCTGGCTGAAGCCAGAGATAAATTCTGCCGAAATTTTTACAAAGGTACAGAAGGTGTTTAGAAAGGATAGATTGCATGCAACTGGTGGTGGAGTGTTCGTCGCTGTTAGTAGTAGTTTATCCTGTAGTGAAATAGAAGTGGATAGTTCCTGTGAATTATTATGGGTGGAGGTTACACTCAACAACCGAGCTAGGTTAATAATTGGCTCCTTTTGCCGACCTCCCGACTCAGCAGCATTAGTGGCAGAACAACTGAGAGAAAATTTGGAATACATTTCACATAAATTTTCTCAGCATGTTATAGTCTTAGGTGGAGATTTCAATTTACCAGATATAGACTGGGACACTCCGATGTTTAGGACGGGTGGTAGGGACAGAGCATCGAGTGACATTATACTGAGTGCACTATCCGAAAATTACCTCGAGCAATTAAACGGAGAACCGACTCGTGGAGATAACATCTTGGACCTACTGATAACAAACAGACACGAACTTTTCGACTCTGTATGTGCAGAACAGGGAATCAGTGATCATAAGGCCGTTGCAGCATCCCTGAATATGGAAGTTAATAGGAATATAAAAAAACGGAGAAAGATTTATCTGTTTAGCAAGAGTAATAGAAGGCAGATTTCAGACTACCTAACAGATCAAAACGAAAATTTCTGTTCCGACACTGACAATGTTGAGTGCTTATGGAAAAAGTTCAAGGCAATCGTAAAATGCGTTTTAGACAGGTACGTGCCGAGTAAAACTGTGAGGGACGGGAAAAACCCACCGTGGTACAACAACAAAGTTAGGAAACTACTGCGAAAGCAAAGAGAGCTTCACTCCAAGTTTAAACGCAGCCAAAACCTCTCAGACAAACAGAAGCTAAACGATGTCAAAGTTAGCGTAAGGAGGGCTATACGTGAAGCGTTCAGTGAATTCGAAAGTAAAATTCTATGTACCGACTTGACAGAAAATCTTAGGAAGTTCTGGTCTTACGTTAAATCAGTAAGTGGCTCGAAACAGCATATCCAGACACTCCGGGATGATGATGGCATTGAAACAGAGGATGACACGCGTAAAGCTGAAATACTAAACACCTTTTTCCAAAGTTGTTTCACAGAGGAAGACCGCACTCCAGTTCCTTCTCTAAATCCTCGCACAAACTAAAAAATGGCTGACATCGAAATAAGTGTCCAAGGAATAGAAAAGCAACTGGAATCACTCAACAGAGGAAAGTCCACTGGACCTGACGGGATACCAATTCGATTCTACACAGAGTACGCGAAAGAACTTGCCCCCCTTCTAACAGCCGTGTACCGCAAGTCTCTAGAGGAACGGATGGTTCCAAACGATTGGAAAAGAGCACAGGTAGTCCCAGTCTTCAAGAAGGGTCGTCGAGCAGATGCGCAAAACTATAGACCTATGTCTCTGACGTCGATCTGTTGTAGAATTTTAGAACATGTTTTTTGCTCGAGTATCTTGTCGTTTTTGGAAACCCAGAATCTACTATGTAGGAATCAACATGGATTCCGGAAACAGCGATCGTGTGAGACCCAACTCGCTTTATTTGTTCATGAGACCCAAAAAATATTAGATACAGGCTCCCAAGTAGATGCTATTTTTCTTGACTTCCGGAAGGCGTTCGATACAGTTCCGCACTGTCGCCTGATAAACAAAGTAAGAGCCTACGAAATATCAGACCAGCTGTGTGGCTGGATTGAAGAGTTTTTAGCAAACAGAACACAGCATGTTGTTATCACTGGAGAGACGTCTACAGACGTTAAAGTAACCTCTGGCGTGCCACAGGGGAGTGTTATGGAACCATTGCTTTTCACAATATGTATAAATGACCTAGTAGATAGTGTCGGAAGTTCCATGCGACTTTTCGCGGATGATGCTGTAGTATACAGAGAAGTTGCAGCATTAGAAAATTGTAGCGAAATGCAGGAAGATCTGCAGCGGATAGGCACTTGGTGCAGGGAGTGGCAATTGACCCTTAACATAGACAAATGTAATGTATTGCGAATACACAGAAAGAAGGATCCTTTATTGTATGATTATATGATAGCGGAACAAACACTGGTAGCAGTTACTTCTGTAAAATATCTGGGAGTATGCGTGCGGAACGATTTGAAGTGGAATGATCATATAAAATTAATTGTTGGTAAGGCGGGTGTCAGGTTGAGATTCATTGGGAGAGTCCTCAGAAAATGTAGTCCATCAACAAAGGAGGTGGCTTACAAAACACTCGTTCGACCTATACTTCAGTATTGCTCATCAGTGTGGGATCCGTACCAGATCGGGTTGACGGAGGAGATAGAGAAGATCCAAAGAAGAGCGGCGCGTTTCGTCACAGGGTTGTTTGGTAACAGTGATAGCGTTACGGAGATGTTTAACCAAAACTCAAGTGGCAGATTCTGCTAGAGAGGCGCTCTGCATCGCGGTGTAGCTTGCTCGCCAGGTTTCGAGAGGGTGCGTTTCTGGATGAGGTATCGAATATATTGCTTCCCCCTACTTATACCTCCCGAGGAGATCACGAATGTAAAATTAGAGAGATTAGAGCGCGCACGGAGGCTTTCAGACAGTCGTTCTTCCCGCGAACCATACGCGACTGGAACAGGAAAGGGAGGTAATGACAGTGGCACGTAAAGTGCCCTCCGCCACACACCGTTGGGTGGCTTGCGGAGTATAAATGTAGATGTAGATGTAGACTTGTCATTGCATTGTATTTAGGAAGCAGATACCCCAGAAGGTATCACACGAAGTGTTCCGAGGCAGAGCAGAAAGTTCATACCCAGTTGTATCGGAGTAACTGTTCCTAACTCTCTGTTGTCGTAGAGGATATGAACGTAAATTTTTCTTGTCAATAATATAGTGTCTGCAAATGCTTCGTTTTCTATACTAAAGCTGGTGCTCATCACTCAGATTTTTAGATGCTTTTGTTTCAGCTGTTACTCTTACCATGGAAACAATAAAGTACTGAAGTTAGTTTTTATAATAAATCACAGAATATCCTCTGTAAAATTGTTTACATAGTTTCGGGTGTTAAAATAGGTAACAGTGCGAAAAGACAGGTATACTAATTACAGAACTGACATTGAAAGTTAAATTTTCTGCCTCCAGTACGTAATTTTTTTTTCGAAGCACGTTTACTGTATTCACATTTCTGATTTTTAAAAACGTGTTTACTCAGAATAAGAATAAACTCCGATACTACAAATTTAAATAAACACTTGCCATTGCTAAGATCGTTCTCAAAATTTCACTCTCCTTCTGCAAATGAAGTCCTTCCAGCACTTTTGTTACAGTATACAGTTTTCTTCATGCCAATACAAGTACAGAACACATATCGATGGACATTATTTTATGAAGATACATGTTTAAATTTATCCCCTCTTATGTTTCAGAAAACTAGAAATAGTATTGTGATATGTCTTTTATAATGTTCTATTACAAATCATTTGGAACGTATAAAACAAAAGGTAGTCGCAAGCCATATCTCGAGATTTCCACTGTGGTTTTGAAAGAAGTAACACACAAATCGGGTGAATCGTGAACGACCGTGCAAATGTTAGATCTGTCGAGAAAGAATACCAGCGCCATGACGCTCCCATGGCGTTCGAATCTTAACGAATAGTAATAAATATTGGTTTGAAAAGTAGTAATGAAGACAGTTATCAGGAACCTAAGACCAGCTAGGGAACTAGGCGACAGCCCGACCCCGACATACATGGCAAGATAGAAAACTTGATACGACTGATGAATTTACGAGTTAGTCTTCAGACGTTATTCAATAATGAATTACTGTAAAATGTATGTACGCTCCACTTAATTTTATTTTTTATATTGTTTTGATTCATTTTCACTTAATTTTAAAACAAAAGGCTGAGTATTACTGATTCGTACACTGACTAAATGTCTGGTGCCAGTAACGCTGGGATACGGAGTGTTCTGTCCTCTGTCTTACCTTGCCGTGCCCACATATTTCACTGAACAGCGTGCTCGCATGTGAACCGCACTGAATCGTGCAGTGGGGAGCATGTTATAACGTACTTGCCTACGACACCATCAATGATGCTTTGCGAGCCTTTCTTTCAGCAAATGTTTGAATCACGGCGTCAGAGTCTAGTTGCCCTGCCAAATTATATTCAGTTACCAAGATACCCAAATCTGTGAGACGTTGTTGATGCATCGTTGATCTGAAACAGTTTTTGACACGAGCCAGAGTGCTGTTCAAGACGTCTATGCTTCCAAAGGAATGTGTGCAATGACTGAAGTATGAATTTTTTCAAATATTTAATTTTTTCTTCTAAATCTGTTGTGACATCATTATCGTATTCATTGATAAATAATTTGCATGCCTCAGCGACCCTATCGTGGAGTCATCTTTGAGTATTTCCGTAAAAACCCAAAAGCTTCATCTGAAATCTTCACTGTTTTATATCGAGTTTTCAAGTTAGACACTAGATAGTTAATGATGAAACAAAAAAGTTTATCTCAAATAAATCTTCTGAATTCACACCTGTTCCTTCATTCCCGATTTTATCATGAGGCTCAACGGTAATTGCTCTGGTAACGGCCTTAGATTCAGGGAGAAAACCAATTTTCGAGAAGATGTTTTAAATCATTTAAGAATCTCTCAAAGTTTCTTACCTCAGCATCAATGTTAATATTTCTAGCTTGTAATAATTTGCCACAGTAATCAATTAGTTCTAATAACTTGAGCCAAATTTATGCCGTGATTAAATAGTTGAAAGATATCACATAACGTGTCTCAGCCGACAGATTTAAGTTACTACGAGTTTTAACAGCAATGGCAATCTTATCCAAATGAGCTGTAGTTGATATGACAGCGTCAACCCAAGCGCTCCAACGCGCATCAGACACGGAATATAAAGAACGTCCAACACACTGCTTCAATATTTCTCATCGTAGTGGACCGCAACCGAACAGGTTGCAAAGAAGTTGAATCACTCCGAAAAAAGTATCCGCTTCGTGATAACATTCAACTACATGTATTCTACATAAGGCTATGATAAGCACACAGAGAAAATTTTGCTAACGGATTCCACTGAAGAAATGTGCATGATCTCCTTCATAAGACCCTCTCATGTTACTTCCGTTATCATAAACTTGTCAGGAGCTTGCACTGATAGGAACTGAGTGTTTCACAAGTATTGATCGAATTAAATGTACAATGACAACTCCAGTTTTTGTGATTACAATCTACGTATTCCAAAAATCGTTTATTTATTTCGTATTTATCAGTTTTCTCGTTGAAGTTAATACAATCCAGGATTAAGATCCTTTGTTCAACATTATTTGAATCAGGAGGTACATCAACAATAACTGAATAATGCTTCCAATTTTCTCTCTGTTCCAAGAAGGCACTCTGACATGATGGGCACAAGTAGGAATAAATTCATTCTGTGTATCATTTGACAGATAACGTACATGTAAATATTTTCCAGGTCCTCCTTCATCTCTAACCTTGCTAATGTGTTTTACAAGAACTGGGTCATAGTGACTCAAGAGTGATCCACTATTTGGAACTCCAATTTCCTGCGATGAACCTCTGACGATCAAGCCTCTTTGACCAAGAAATAATGTCAAGTCAAGCAACAAGAAATGTCCCATGTAGACTATCTGTTCTACGGACGAACAAAAGAAAGCATCAGCATGGCCAATGTACCCGTTTCATGTCAATCCATTTCTTCACTTTGACGAATCTTCTAAAACAACTATAGACAGAGATGTTTTAGTTTGTGTTTACTCTTGAATAGAAAATATTTTCTGAATAATTCGCGTAAACAAAATGAAATCGAAAGTGGCTTATCTCTGAAGGGTGTTGGTGACATTTCACAGCTGTTTCTCTGTATAATTGTTTGAGAGTTGTTTTGGTAGGATTTCCAACAACATTTAAAGAAAGCTCATATTCTACTCCACCACAAGGTGGGTTTAGCGCACGATGTTTAAAGGAAATATTAAGCAGTCAAGATTGAACACGAAATAGAACTGTATGCATCTGGCCTGTAAAAGTCATAAAAATGGAGAACTGAATGGAAAGCAAGAGCTAGATTCCCTTTGCTGGTTTTTGAGGTAATGTTCCTTTATTTGTTGTATGATACAAAATTTATTTCGCAGTTGCAGTCTGATATTTGCCAACTGAGCACTCCATGACAGTGGTTGCCAAATTGCAGCCCATTTTATAATAATTTGAATCTCGCAGGTAACAGCCAAATTCAGAAACGTCAACTAACGTTAATAACTTGGTAAGAGTGTAGTTTCCATGCTCGGTAACGATTAGAAATACTTACACAGTACTATTATTAGAAATACTTACACAGTAGTATTTCCAGATGTGCTTAGTTGTGATTGAAGTTGATACATTCGGCCTTGAGCTGAGTAAAACTGACCGCTACCTCAGGGTAGAGGGGTAAGTAACCCGGCTGATGCACGGTCAGAGGGAATGACCTGGATTCGTGAATGCACATTACAGTGACGATCATCTTCAAACGTGGTTCATGTTTGTAGGAATAAATATGAAATTAAATTAAGGCTGTTGTATTACAATGCAATGAGTAGAAGAAAAATTACCTTCAAAAAATTTAGTAAACATTTGTGATCATGTGTCACATTACACAAGACATTTAAATATAGCACAGTTACTGTTATTAATCAGTTACTCGTCCGCTTACACAGACAGCACAACAACACTTCGTCAGTGTCGAAACTCTGGGGCCGCTGAGAGTGGAAGCAACATGAACAGCCGACCCGAAGTGTTCCGAATCGTGCCGACTTCTAACGATCAATACTAAGGGGCGCCCTTACCGTTGCTAGTCCGTTCGTGGCTCCTAAGATACTAATTTACGTAGGTTACCAATTAATAACAAATCAGTACATATGCGGCCCAAAGTGCCGGGCCACAATGTCAGTACAATTGGCCCTTGAAAATGGAAATTTGTGGTAACTTCCTATGGGACCAAATTGCTGAGGTCATTGGTCCCTAAGCTTGCACACTATTTAATATAACTTACACTAAGGACAACACACACACCCATGCCTAAGGGAGGACTCGAGCTTCCGACGAGGGGCGCCGCGCGAACCGTGGCAAGGCGGCTACGTCGCGCGGCATTGGCCGTTGAGCAAAAAGCTTTGACCGCCATTGTTCTACACGCACCTGTCGGGTGCAGTAGTACATTTCTCTGTGTTGGCCGATGAGCCTTTGATATCTGTATCTTTCTGGCTCTATGAGCCCATGCGCTGGACCGGTAGCTAACAATAGCGACGAAGATTGCCTTGCGGTACACTCTTATTGCACTTACAAGCAGCTGAAAGCTTCTTTGTCCAGTTGTTGCTCTTTCATTCAGAATCTTTATGCCTCTCTGACCAAGGATCTCTACGTATGCAAGAAAGTTCTGGTTTTCGTTGATGTTTATAACGAAGTCCCTACATACTTCTATTTTCTTCACTGAGTGGTCTTTTTTGTGATTTTGAGATTTCTCAATCTTCATAATTTTCCTTCTAGCAACACGTAATTTTAATTATAACATACATGTAACACATAACACAAAAATAATAACACATATAATTATAACATAATTTTTTAACTTGCTGAAATTTGTATAGAAACTGTTTTGAGTATTACTGTCGTTAATTTATTTTCAACGCACCAATTACTACGGCAATAACACAGTCAGCCCATGGTTGACATGTAACCTGTAGCCTCCGTGCGTCTACACACTAACGTTAGCGACAAATGCTTTTGTTATTGCCGCTAAGCATAAAATTGCTGGTGTATTTGGAACGAGCCCACTCACACAAACAGCTGGCTGCAACAGTTGGTATGGACATGAAATGGAATGTCACAACATCTCACTTGTGTGGAAGATGGGTGGAAGATTTCAGTTGCCGGTCGCTGTGGCCGAGCGGTTCTAGGCGCTTCAGTCCGGAGCCGCGCGATTGCTACGATCGCAGGTTCGAATCCTGCCTCGGGCATGGATGGGTGTGATGTCCTTAGGTTAGTTAGGTTTAAGTAGTTCTTAGTTCTAGGGGACTGATGACCTCAGATGTTAAGTCTCATAGAGCTCAGAACCATTTGAACCATTTTTAGATTTCAGATTTTGATAGGGTACTGGAAAAATGCAATCTACGATGGACACTACTTCCTGAAAACTCGTGCGACCAATCCAAAAATACTACTGAAGAATATGGGCCCTATATGGACCACGACTAACGGAGGATATTAAACTTTCACAAAGAAAAGCGGTAAGAGAGGTGATGGGTTTGTTTGATCCACGTGAGTGAATCACGGAAATGCTGAAAAACCTGAACAGTTAGACACTTGAAAATAGAAGTCAACTATTCTGCGAAAGCCTACTTGCAAAATTTCAAGAACGACAAATCTGGGAATATACTAAGATCTCCTTTGTATCGCTCCCGTAGGAATAGCGAGGACAGGATTAGGCTAACTGCAACTGTTGAATCCTGCCTAGTCGTCAAAGATGGAGTATCTAGGAAGTCTGCTTTCTTGGATCGCTAGACAACAATTCGAGCAAATCGTATTAACGAGTTTTATTACAAAATGGACAATGACATTACTTAACTTTTCGAATTACATAGATTGTCGCAAGCAAACGGCGACATCCGAGATAAGCAAACTTCTTCAGTAAACAGTTCCTAAGTCGCTGCTATATAACTGACTAGTCTTCAAGCTGCTGTAGAACTGGGTCTGAAACTGAAACATCTGTATTAGCTGCGTTGCATCTATCGCTTGCAGTGGAGGCGCCTGAGCAGGGGGTGAGAGAGGTTGTACGTAGGCTGTTCAGGTTTTTATGTTGGTAACGCCACGTAGTGCTCTGTATGAAGATCACTGACTGTGCTGTTGCAGTCTGTGGCTTGTTGGCATTGTTGGAATATTCCCTATTGTAGTGTTGGGCAGTTGGATGTGAACAGCACGTAGCGTTGCGCAGTTCGAAGTGAGCCGCCAGCAGTGGTGGATGTGGGAAGAGAGATGGCAGAGTTTTGAGGGCGGACGATCTAGACGTTTGTCTGTCAGAAAAACGAAATTTGTAAGACTGGATGTCATGAACTGATATATATATAATGACTTTTGAACACTATTAAGGTAAATACATTGTTTGTTCTCTATCAAAATTTTTCCTTTGCTAACTATGCCTATCAGTAGTTAGTGCCTCCAGTGGTTAGAATCCTTTATTTAGCTGGCGGTATTGGGGCTCGCTGTATTGCAGTAGTTCGAGTAACGAAGGTTTGTGTGAGGTAAGTGATTCATGAAAGGTGTAGGTTATTGTTAGTCACGGCCATTTTTTTGTAGGGATTATTGAAAGTCAGACTGCGTTGCGCTAAAAAATTGTGTGTCAGTTTAGTGATGATCAGAATTAGCAAAGAGAGAAATGTCTGAGTACGTTCAGTTCTTTTCAGCTGTTTGAAAATCAAATAACGTAAGGGGTTTACCAGCACAGTAATTCATAAATTTTTCTAAGGGGATGTTTCAAGGTGAGTTGCTCATTTTGGGATAGGCAAATGCAGTAAACAGACAAGGTTAGCAATAAAAATAAGCACACAATCAAATAAAGTTTCTGCAACGCCCACCTGACAACAGTGATTAGCAAAAACACTATAAGAGATACCGTTAAAGCAAGTAAACAGCAAATCGCACAAAGGCGTTTCAGAAATCATTCTTCCGCCCTCCACATGCGAATTTCTCGGAAAGGAGCCCCAATACATGGTACAATGTGAGGTACCCTTCGCCGTACACTTCATTATGATTTGCGAGATATTAATTGGCTACACACTGGTGTGCAAAACTTAAGGACGAAAGTAAATTTCACATCGTGTGTCACTGCTAAGTAAAATAGCTCTATGAAACTTGGACCGCACATAAAAAGACCTGCTACAGTATATTACCGAAGGTAACTGAAAGAAATGCGCAATGTGACGACCAGAGACGGCACTTTTGTTCAAGGGCGATTATTTCACTGATGTCATCGCGATTCACATTGGTCCCACGGATATTACAAAAGGCGAGTATTCGTTCTTAATAGTGTGTTTGGTCACCGCGGAAGGCAAAGCACGGTCTGGAACGTGCTCCCATGCTGCCCGCGAGGTTGGCAAAGAGGCGTTCGATACCTCCATCAGTGCTGTTGACAACTGCAGAACGGTCGTTGGTGCGTGTGGACGTGCTGAAATGCACCCCCTGAAACCATCTCACAAGTGCTTGATGGGATTTCAGTTGGGGGAACGGGCAGGCCAGTGCATTCGCTAAATATCCTCTCATTGCTACAGCTCCTCCACCTGAGCTGTTCGATGCAGTCGCGCACTGCGATCCATAAAACTGAAGTCAGGGCTGAATGTACCCTGAAAAGACACACATGGGGAAGGGGTACAGCAGTTTGTACCGCATTCAAACATTTGGCGCCCATGTAACAGCATGCCTCCCCAAGCCATAACACCTGGACCACGAAAACGAACACGTTCGATGATGGTTCCTGGGTACATAAAGTGTTTCCAGCTCTTGCCATATGAGCATTGCCGAACACGATCGTTTTCGTGATTCAGATGTTGTGTTGTGGGGAGGCATAATGTTGCAATGGCATACTAACTTCAAATTTTTGAACATGTTACAGTCACCGGTCAACGTCATGTTAACTCTCTACTCCATCGTGCCGCGCGAGGTAGCCGCATGGTCCAAGACGCCTTGCTACGGTTCTCGCGGCTCCCCTCGGCGGCGGTTCGAGTCCTCCCTCGGGCATGGGTGTGTGTGTGTGTTGTCCTTAGCGTAAGTTAGTTTAAGGTAGATTAAGTAGTGTGTAAACATAGGGACCGATGACCTCAGCAGTTTGGTACCATAGGAGTTTATCACAAATTTCCAAATTTCTGCTTCTTCCCCATTTGCGTCTTTTCGGAAATGCATTCAGCTCTGACTTCAGTTTTATGGATATAAGATGCATCTAACTGCGGAGGTAGAGGAGCTCTTCGAAAGGGAGAAATGGAATGACCAGCCTGTTTCCCTGACTTAAATCCCATCGAGAATGTGTGGAATTTTCTTGATGTCATTTATATAAACTAAAATCAGAATAGCCAAGCGAGGACTCGAATTCTGTTCCTTCGCGAAACAAGTCCAAAACCCCAACGATAGAAATAGTCGCCGCAAATTTCTTTTCCCACCCTGTCCAGTCTAAGATGGTGTTCACTCTCTAACGAACGAACCATTCTTCCTTGCACTACATATATCGTAATTTAGCGAATAATTCGTACCAGCGTGATATTTGACATAATTGTTGACAGACGTGAAAGTCACGTTGAGTGAATGCACAGGGAATTATCCTGTAATGGAATGTTATCTGCGATTTTGGATTCATAACTGGACACTGTCTAGGTACTGTCAACGTACAAGTCACACAGAGTGAATAATAGAGACTGTACTCTCTCTGCAGCCGAAGCTGTTAATGGTGTTAATGATTTTTTTTTTTTTTTTTTTTTTTTTTGCGGTGGCTCTCGACTAGTAGGTAGCCGTTTCAAATCCTGGTGGTTCAAATCGTAGTGGTTAAAATCCTTGTGGTTCAAATCCTGGTGGTTCAAATGCCGGTGGTGAAAGAACTTTCCACTGCAGTACAGTATAAACAGACAAGGCGACGATGGGTCGTTTCGTATAGCTCCCTATCGACGGGTGTTGCACCAGTGTCCTGGTTAAATTGCAAATCTACATCTACATGATTACTCTGCAATTCACATTTAAGTGCTTGGCAGAGGGTTCATCGAACCACAATCATACTATCTCTATCATTCCACTACGAACAGCGCGCGGGAAAAACGAACACCTAAACCTTTCTGTTCGAGCTCTGATTTCTCTTATTTTATTTTGATGATCATTCCTACCTATGTAGTAGGTTGGGCTCAACAAAATATTTTCGCATTCGGAAGAGATAGTTGGTGACTGAAATTTCGCAAATAGATCTCGCCGCGACGAAAAACGTCTTTCCTTTAATGACTTCCATCCCAACTCGCGTATCATATCTGCTACACTCTCTTCCCTATTACGTGATAATACAGAACGAGCTGCCCTTTTTTGCACCCTTTCGATGTCCTCCGTCAATCCCACCTGGTAAGGATCCCACACCGCGCAGCAATATTCTAACAGAGGACGAACTAGTGTAGTGTAAGCTGTCTCTTTAGTTGACTTGTTGCATCTTCTAAGTGTCCTGCCAATGAAACGCAACCTTTGGCTTGCCTTCCCCACAATATTATCTATGTGATCTTTCCAACTGAAGTTGTTCGTAATTTTAACACCCAGGTACTTAGTTGAATTGACAGCCTTGAGAATTGTACTATTTATCGAGTAATCGAATTCCAACGGATTTCTTGTGGAACTCATGTGGATCACCTCACACTTTTCGTTATTTAGCGTCAACTGACACCTGCCACACCGTACAGCAATCTTTTCTAAATCGCTTTGCAACTGATACTGGTCTTCGGATGACCTTACTAGACGGTAAATTACCTCAGATTGTCACCCAGGCCATTTATATAGATCAGGAACAGCAGAGGTCCCAGGACGCTTCCCTGGGGAACACCTGATATCAATTCAGTTTTACTCGATGATTTGCCGTCTATTACTACGAACTGCGACCTTCCTGACAGGAAATCACGAATCCAGTCGCACAACTGAGACGATACCCCATAGGCCCGCAGCTTGATTAGAAGTCGCTTGTGAGGAACGGTGTCAAAAGCTTTTCGGAAATCTAGAAATACGGAATCAACTTGAGATCCCCTGTCGATAGCGGCCATTACTTCGTGCGAATAAAGAGCTAGCTGCGTTGCACAAGCACGATGTTTTCTGAAACCATGCTGATTACGTATCAACAGAGCATTCCCTTCGAGGTGATTCATAATGTTTGAATACAGTATATGCTCCAAAATCCTACTGCAAACCGACGTCAATGATATAGGTCTGTAGTTCGGTGGATTACTCCTACTACCCTTCTTAAACACTGGTGCGACCTGCGCAATTTTCCAATCTGTAGGTACAGATATATCGGTGAGCGAGCGGTTTTATATGATTGCTAAGTAGGGAGCTATTGTATCAGCGTAATCTGAAAGGAACCTAATCGTATACAATCTGGGCCTGAAGACTTGCCCGTATCAAGCGATTTGAGTTGCTTCGCAACCCCTAAGGTATCTACTTCTAAGAAACTCACGCTAGCAGCTGTTCCTGTTTCAAATTCTGGAATATTCCATTCGTCTTCCCTGGTGAAGGAATTTCGGAAAACTGCGTTCAATAATTCCGCTTTAGCGGCACAGTCGTCGGTAATAGTACCATCGGCACTGCGCAGCGGAGGTATTGACTGCGCCTTGCCGCTTGTGTACTTTACATACGACCAGAATTTCTTCGGATTTTCTACCAAATTTCGAGACAATATTTCGTTGCGGAACATATTAAAGGCATCTCGCATTGAAGTCAGTGCCAAATTTCGCGCGTCTGTAAATTTTAGCCAATCTTCGGGATTTCGCGTTCTTCTGAACTTCGCATGCTTTTTCCGTTGCCTCTGCAACAGCGTTCGGACCTGTTTTGTGTTCCATGGGGGATCAGTTCCATCTCTTACCAATTTATGAGGTATGAATCTCTCAATTGCTGTTGCTACTATATCTTTGAATTTGAGACACATCTCGTCTACATTTGCATAGTCAGTTCGGAAGGAATGGATATTGTCTCTTAGGGAGGCTTCTAATGACACTTTATCCGCTTTTTTAAACAAAATTATTTTGCGTTTGTTTCTTGTGGATTTGGAAGAAACGGTATTGAGCCTAGCTACAACGACCTTGTGATCACTAATCCCTGTATCTGTCATGATGCTCTCTATTAGTGCTGGATTGTTTGTGGCTAAGAGGTCAAGTGTGTTTTCGCAACCATTTACAATTCGCGTGGGTTCGTGGACTAACTGCTCGAAATAATTTTCGGAGAAAGCATTTAGGACAATCTCGGAAGATATTTTCTGCCTACCACCCGTTCTGAACAAGTATTTTTGCCAACATATCGAGGGAAGGTTGAAGTCCCCACCAACTATAACCGTATGAGTGGGGTATTTATTTGTTACGAGACTCAAATTTTCTCTGAACTGTTCAGCAACTATATCATCGGAGTCTGGGGGTCGGTAGAAGGAGCCAATTATTAACTTAGTTCGGCTGTTACGTATAACCTCCACCCATACCAATTCACACGGAGTATCTACTTCGACTTCACTACAAGATAAACCACTACTGACAGACACGAACACTCCACCACCAATTCTGCCTAATCTATCTTTCCTGAACACCGTCTGAGACTTCGTAAAAATTTCTGCAGAACTTATTTCAGGCTTTAGCCAGCTTTCTGTACCTATAACGATTTCAGCTTCTGTGCTTTTTATTAGCGCTTGAAGCTCAGGGACTTTCCCAGCACAACTACAACAATTTACAACTACAATTCCTACTGTTCCTTGATCCAAGCACGTCCTGTATTTGCCATGCACCCTTTGATATTGCAGCCCACCCCGTACTTTCCCGAGGCCTTCTAACCTAAAAAACCGCCCAGTCCACGCCACACAGCCTCTCCTACCCGTGTAGCCGCCAGCTGAGTGTAGTGAACTCCTGACCTATTCAGCGGAACCCCACCACCCTATGGCGCAAGTCAAGGAATCTACAGCCAATACGGTCGCAAAACCGTCTGAGCCTCTGATTCAGACCCTCCACCCGGCTCTCCACAGCGCCTCATTCGAACGGGGAGATTGGGCTCGACTTCTCCATTATCGTTATTAACAGCTCAAGCACGATGCTAGACATTTACAGTGAACAGATATTTTAGCACCATTGTGCGTGAAGAGAGAAAATCTTCTTATTGGTATATTTCAGCTATCAATGTCATAAGACGTCACTTTTAATGACGAAGATCGCTGATTCTCCGAGTTTGTCTCACAGCTTTTCTCGTAAATGGGTATAATAGACATATGTATGTCTGCCACGGAACTCCTCTATTCACACGCAATTCCTGTTAGCGAACAACTCAGTACAAAATCAACTCTGAACAGACAAGAAAATCACTCATATTCGCTGCTTGGCAAAAAAAGTGAAAACCCCGGAAGACATAATAGGATGTGAAAGTGATTTCGTACATGTACACATCATTGGTAGGTATGTAAATAACTGTCTTTGACGGGTAGAACGACCACCAGAGTGCAGTAGCGTTGTTCGTGTTTACTGTTGTTACCAGACCTGATATGCTATGCTCAGGGCGTGAGCAACGTCGTATGTTGACTGGTCACTGTGGAGGACAAAGAGATGCTGCATACACGTGGGAGACAGCGTTATAAATTTCTGACAGGGCTTGAAAGGGATCCTATTGTGGGTCTCCAATTGAGTAGTTGGTGAGTCGTCCAGTATCCACATTTGTGGAGCATTCTAATGTGATTCAAATGGTTCAAATGGCTCTAAGCACTATGGGACTTAGCATCTGAGGTCATCAGTCCCCTACACTTACAACTACTTAAACCTAACTAACCTAAGGACATCACGCACATCCATGCCCGAGGCAGGATTTGAACCTGCGACCGTATCAGCAGCGCAGTTCCAGACTGAAGTGCCTAGAACCGCTGGGTCACATCGTCCGGCTTTCGAATGTGACAACGACCCGACTTTGGCCTTCATGGGAACGTGAGTACAGGCATACTTACCATCAGTGTTTGGATCAACCACATGTGACCACCACGAGGGAGGATCGCCATATTGTGCCTCAAGCAAATCATAGCCCCTTCATATCTGCGTCTGCCTTCAGGGAACAAGTAATGGACTCCCTGCAACATTCAGTGTCACCCCACACCAGTAGTAAAACACTAGAAGCAGCTGGACTAGGGTATTACTGTTCCACACCTCCGCTGCCGTCAACACCACAACACAAATTACTGTGTTTGGAGTGGCGTCGTGTCAGGGAACCGTGAACTGCTGATGAACGGCATCGTATAGTGCTCAGCTATGAACCGTGGTTCTGCGCTGCCACAGATGACCATCGTCGTCGAGTATTTCGGCGGCCTCGGGAGAGGCCCCATTTTTCCAATGTTTTGGACAGCGGTGTGACCCCTGGCGTCGTAGTGTGGTTACCCTCGTGTGTGTGTGTGTGTGTGTGTGTGTGTGTGTGTGTGTGTGCGTGTGTGCGTGTGTCTTCTGTTCATTGTTGGTAGTGATTGAGGGAACACTGGCGCCAGAGCGGTACGTCACAGCGCCGGCCGGGGTGGCCGAGCGGTTCTAGGCGCTACAGTTTGGAACCGCGCGACCGCTACGGTCGCAGGTTCGAATCCTGCCTCGGTCATGGATGTGTGTGATGTCCTTAGTTAGGTTTAAGTAGTTCTAAGTTCTAGGGGACTGATGACCTCAGAAGTTAAGTCCCATAGTGCTCAGAGCCATTTGAACCATTTTTGGTACGTCACAGCATCCTGTGTCCTCCAGTTTTATCTGTCTTGCGACAGTATCGTGAGGACATTTTTCGTGGCACGTGTTTCTGTGAACTGTCTGCGTGATGTTGGAAGTACTCTCATAGCCAGAAAGATCCCCTAATCTGTCTCCGATGAAACATAGGTGGTACCAGCTAAGACGTCAACTCCATCTCAGTGCCAGTGTTTAGGATATCAAGGACCAGGGGGACAAGAAAGGAGCCTCCACGAAGAGTATGTGAATGCAATACACATACTCGGGCGTCCCCTGGGCGGTTGTATACCGGCTGATCCTTTCACTCCAGAAGCAACATGACAATCCTACAGAAAAGGACCTTATCAGGCCCAGCACTGACGATTATCTCTGTAAATATTGAAGGCCTGTCTGCATGCAAAGAATGTCTACTATAAGACCTCTGTCAGAAAGAGAAATGTGACGTCCTGTGTCTACAAGAAACTCACAGAGATAGCACACTCAAAAGACCCAAGATAAACGGCATGCGACTAGTAGCTGAAAGGCCACACCGACAGTATGGCAGCGCAATCTTTACCAGGCCAAACATACAGATCCTTTCAAGCAGTATAAACGACATCAATGATACTGAAGTGCTAACCATTGAACTTAGTGACTGCACTGTTACATCAGTGTACAAACCACCAACTGTGGACTTCTCCAGCTCCAACGTAAACAATTTTAATAAAGACAGAATTAATTTTGTAATCGGTGATTTCAACAGCCACAGTACGCAGTGGGGCTACCAAGAAGACGACGACAATGGCACGGCTGTGATCTGCTGGGCCGAGCTAAACAACCTAAAACTGATACATGACAATAAACTGCCTGCTTCCTACAACAGTGGCAGATGGGGGAGAGGTTATAACCCAGATCTCATCTTCGTTAGCCATCAAGTAACGTCCCAATGCTCAAAAGGAGTTTGCTCACCAATACCAAACACCCAGCACCGTCCAATAATGTGCCAGATCACATCTGTTGTTAAACCCCATAGCGTACCTTTTCGCCGTAGGTACAATTTTAAGAAAGCAGAATGGTCAACCTTTCAAAACCTCATGGAAGATTCTGTAAACAACCTACCACCTGAACCAAGATTCTATGACAATTTCGTGAAGGCTGTGCAGTGGTGTTCCAAGCAATCGATCCCTAGAGGATGCAGAAGCAATTATGTTGATGGTCTTACGCCAGAATTAGAGGATCAGTTGCAGCAATACCTGACACTGTTTGACGCAAACCCTCTATCCGCGGAAACTATCACTGCGGGCGAGCAGCTAACCGAGTCACTAGCTAAAACCAGGAGAGAGAAATGGCTGAGGACAATAGAGGAATTGGACATGAAAAGGAGCAGTCAGAAAGCCTGGACACTCCTTAAACGTCTCAACAATGACCCGACTTTCTCTCCAGGACATGCTCCCGTCACAGCCGACCAAATAGCCCACCAGCTTCTCAAGAATGGGAAACCCGACACCAAAATCAGGAAGTCGGAGACCAAAATAGACAGGATTGAACACCAAGAAAATCAACTCTGGCCACCCCTCTCACAATGGCAGATCTGGACAAAGCCATAGCGAAATGCAAGCTAAGGAAGGCCCCGGGCCTGGACGGGATTTTTGTTGAACAGATTAAACACTTTGGTCCCAACGTTAAACAATGGCTACTGAAACTGTTTAACAATTGCATGGAAACAGGTCAGATTCCCACAATCTGGAGGATGGCTAAAGTTATTGCCATTTTAAAACCAGGCAAAAATACTGATGACCCCAGAAATTTCCGACCCGTATCACTTCTCTGCCATATCTTTAAAATCTTTGAAAGAATACTCCAGCATCGCCTCTCCAGTGCCATAGAACCCTACCTAATCCCCCAACAAGCAAGTTTCCGCCCAGGGAAAAGCACTACATCTCAGGTAATTAACCTCACGCCGCTGATTGAAGACGGCTATGAGAACCGGAAAATAACCGGTGTCGCCTTTATAGACTTGACAGCCGCATATGACACCGTCAACTTACGTCTGCTAATGAAGAAGCTGTATGCCATTACTAGGGACTTTAAATTCACATCCACAGTTAGAAGTCTGTTAGAGAACCGTAGGTTCTCTGGGGAATTCCAAGGTATGCATAGCAGGTGGCGGGCCCAGAAAAATGGTCTCCCTCAGGGCAGCGTACTGGCACCCTTACTTTTTAACATATACACCAACGATCAACCACTGCCAGCTGGTACGGAAAACTATATCTACGCCGATGACCGTGCTATGGCCGTACAGGGTGACTCCTTTGAGGATGTTGAGACAAAGCTCACGGATGCGCTAGACATGCTCTGTCAGTACTACGCCGACAATCAACTCAAGCCGAACCCTAGCAAAACACAAGTTTGCGCCTTCCATCTCCGTAACAAGCAGGCATCCCGTAAGCTGCGTGTCTTCTGGAAGGACACACTCCTCGAACACTGCGTTAACCCCACATACCTAGGAGCAACCCTAGACAGGGCTCTGACGTATAAACAGCACTGTATTAACACCAAAATGAAGGTGAGCGGCAGAAATAATATTCTTCGGAAAATAACGAACTCCTCCTGGGGCGCAAAGCCAGAGGTAGTGATGACCACAGCACTAGCAGTTTGCTTCCCAGAAGGCGAATATGCAAGCAGTGTCTGGTACGGCTCTACCCACGCTAAACAGGTCGACATTGCTCTGAACGAGACCTGCAGGCTCGTCACTGGATGTCTGAAACCGACGCCAACAGACAAGCTCTACCATCTTGCTGGGATTGCACCTCCTGCAGTGCGAAGAGAAGCGGCAGCCTATAGTGAAAGAGTGAGGGCTGAGATGGCAGAGAGCCACCCCCTCCGCAAAACTCAGCCAGCCACCAAACGCTTGAAATCTAGACGCAGTTTTCTCAGAGCAACCGAAGATTTTAGCGACCAACCTGGATCTAGGGTGGAGAGATGGAAGCGGTCGGGAGAAGGGCACTGGATGGAACCAAAGGAAGAATTGGCACCAAGTTACGATGAGGATTGGGTGGTCTGGAGATCACTAAACAGGCTACGCACCAACACTGGACGGTCAAGAGATAACCTTCTGAGGTGGGGATATTCTACTACATCTAATCTCTGCGACTGTGGAGAGGTGCAGACGACCCAGCACATGTATAACTGCCCTGAATGTCCTTCACACTGCACTTTAGAGGATCTGATGTTGGCAACCCCAAATGCTGTCGACGTAGCCCGCTTATGGGCCAAATGCCTATGACATTTTGTTTCTGTGCACACATATTTGTATATATATATTTTATATATATTTTCATATGCCTGTAATTAATTTTTTTTCTGTGTGCTATTCATTTTTTTTATATTCCTGTATCCATGGTGCTTCTGACACGAATAAAAAAAAAGGACCAATTACAACAGTTGTGTTAAGACTAAAGGTTAATTGGGTGGGCACTGAGTTGGAACATTGCTTTACGCCAGAATATCTTGGAGTCACTTTAGGTGGGTCAATACCAAGCTAAAAGCGTCAGCCCGAAATAACATTATTCTGAAAGTCATTGGCAGTAAGTGAGGAGCCCAACCTCAGTTCATCAGAAGCTCCGCCTTGGCGTTCCTTTTCTCTGCAGGGGAGTAAGCGAACCGCATGTGGTACAGCTCTGCCCATACGAAGCCAGTGTTCGTCGCACTGAATGAAACTGCAACCGACACCTATAGACAGGGTTAATTGCTTGCCAGGTACTGCACATGTTCATATACACTACCCTCCGTAATTCTGGATAGTAATTATAGACAATGGAAAGGAAATACAGTATAAAAATGCATTTTGTTGTTTTCCAAATGTTTATTAAGCTCAAATAATACACAGGAAGATGCAACAATTTAATTTTCGATTCCTCAAAATAGCCACCCTTTGCTTTCATCACTGCGTTGCACACTCTCGGCATGCGCTGCGTCAGTTTTGGCAAGGTTTCAGTTGGAATTAATCTCCATCCAATTGTAACTCACTCATGATTTCCCGTTCTCGGATCCTCCCGTCCAATTCATCCCATAGCAGCTCGATTGGTTTATAATCAAGGGATTGGGGCGGCCATTCCATGTTTTTCAATATTTTACTAACCTCTAGAGACTTCACATAGTTCTGACACAAGCGAGATGTATGTTTCGGGTCGTTGTCTTGCTGCAAGACAAACCCTTTCCCAATGAGACGCAAACCAGATGTCTTAGCATGTCGCTGGGGAATGGCATGATCATCCTTTTGGTTTAGTTTTTCATCTATTTTCACCAAATCTCCAGAGGATTCCCATACCATCAAAGAACCCCGTCCATGGAATTACGCACTGAGGATTCAAGCGTTCATGGGGTAAACGGCGTACAAATTGACGGCGTTTACTTCAAAATATTTCGAACTTGGATTCATCAGTGCATAAGACTCATTCCCAACCCCCCGCTGTCCAGTGTGTCTTAGCCCACTGAAGCCTTTTCTTCTTGTAAACAGGGCGCAACAGTGGTTTCCTTGTTGCTACATAACCTCGCAGGTTGTTGTCTGCCAGGCGTCGTCTCACTCATGACTCACTCACCGGTGTATCCCTCGTTGTGTTAAGTTCAGCAGTAAATTCACGGACAGTTTTTTATCTGTTACGTTTACTGGTCATAACCAAATACTTTTCCTGGCGTTCTGATATTTTTCTGGGTGCTCCTGAGCGAGGACGATCTTCATAGGAGCCTCTTTCTCGATGCCGGTTTATGGTTTTGACAACTCCGCTGATGGAAATCATCAATTTCTTTGCTATTGCCGTCTTGATGTAAAGTGATTATCATTAGCCGTGATTCATAAGGAATCTGGCACTTTGGGGCCATTTTCAATTACTTTCGCGGCGTATTATACCTTTATGCAAACGCAGCTACAAATGAACCGAAAAGTAAAAATCGTACCTCTACATAGCCATGCGGTCTACTCGCGCCACCTGGCGTGTTTAGTAGAACTGCTTGGACAGGTAGCGTCGGTTTACATAAAACGGAGCAATACTAGTGTGTTCCAATATGTACGTATATGTACAATAATTAAGTGTACAACACTGTACGTGTCATTATTAACCGTTATTTCAGCTTGCTATTCCGTATTCTAACCAATAACTCACATAGATCACATCCATCTTGCTCCGTTGTAATACGCAGCATGGTGTTTCCAAACTTATGGAGGGCAGTGTATGTCCTAGAGTTGCTACAAACGTTGAAAGGAAAAAGGCTGAACTACATCACTTGCACTCTCTCCATGGTCATGAACCACTAAGATCTAGGTTGAAATCCAGAAGCAGTTTTCTTAGTTCAGCGTCAGCACTATGTCTAAATGTGATGCCAGAGAGCAGCTCTGGACAACTAAATGTGACCAACTTCAAAAACGGATGAAACCTGAATCAGTGCCTACCACAAGGAGGTATTTGTGGCTGTTCCACCTGTAGACCATTGAACGAGCTGAGACCATTCATCGGTAAATCCAGGGGCAACCTTTTCAAATGGAAACTTTCCGAAGGACCCACACAATGTGAATGCGTAGGAGTACCAACAAGGGGTCACCTATGCCACTGTCCATGCTGCCCTGAGTCATGTAGTGATGAACAGCTAACGAACGTTGAAAGCTGTGTAATTGCTGCTGCTAAATGCTGGACGAAGATCATTTTGTGCATTATACTGATAATGTAAATTGTAAATATTGGAAATTGTTGTTTAAATAGTATCTCTTAATATTGTGCATTCGTGTGATGTAGAGTTCTGTACGGCTTCTGACTCGAGTAAATAAATACAACAGTTGTGAGCTTGTTCGCCTCAGGAAAGGATTCAACGGCTTTATGACACCCTTCACAACCGAATTTGTGCATGCATCCAGGCCAGAGGTGGTGCCTCGTCATGCTGATAACTGGTTTCATACAATCAAGTTGTTTATAAATTTGACCCGATTCTGTGATCACTGAAAAAACATCATATACCCTCTCATCCCACGAAGCTTCCTCTTTCCCTCCACAGTGATTCACTTTTTCTGTCAGGAAGTAAGTAATTGTATCGAGTTGAATGATCTCAATAGAGTTGAAACTTCCTGGTAGATTAAAACTGTGTGCCGGACCGAGATTCGAACTCGGGAGTTTGAATCTCAGTCCGGCACACAGTTTTAATCTGCCAGGAAGTTTCATATCAGCGCACACTCCGCTGCAGAGTGAAAATCTCTTTCTGTCAATAGAGTTATTATAACAAAGTCATCATGACTGCTAAAAGCCTCTCTCCCTCTACCCTACCCTAAGCATTATGGTCTTTCGCCTTACGCACCCATATTGCGTCTGTGTTTGCTAATGTCATCTACCCGCCTTCCACTGCGTTATCGTCTCCGTCTTTCCTTACTGACTGGAATTTAATAAAGAATTTCCTTCCACCATCTGCTATCCATCTGCTGATTCATTTGTTGGCTTTCTTCTCCCACTCCAGTATGAGACTCGCAAAATTACAGATTATATCCTTAACACCGGTTTGCTACAGAAACCTTGAGCATATTCTAAGTTCGAATGGAAACCTTGAGGTAGAATAGTTTCTGTCCACTATAACTGCCCACGTCGTGTTGTGCCGACTCCACCGTAGCTTGAATGGATTTTTAAGTTTGTTTTATATGCCCGACTTCTAATTTCACCACACAAGTCTTCAGGGTTGAGCAGTTATTGCCCGATGACGACACGCAATACAGTTTGATAAAGCGGAGTTCGCCGTTATTAATTATGTTTTTAGATTTAATTTTATTGCTCGTACAGAGACTCAACGTTTCTTTGTTTAACAGCGCGTCGTCAAAATAAGTATGAAATGCTAATGTCTTTGCAATACATAATGTCGACTATTGAGTTAAAGTTCGTACCTGTTTTGCTATTTTAGAGAAGAGAAACCTTAAGCGCTTCTGCTTCTATAGTCTCAGTATCAAATGTTCACTAATTTCAATTTACTTCCTGTCTCAGTTCAGTATTTAACACAAATTATATATAAATGTCACTTCAGAGATATTACGTCGGTTCCACACTAACGGAATAACAAGTAATTGTCATTTAACATCACTTTTATTAATAATCATTTTTCTTATGACGTAAATGTTAATGAAGGATCACTATCTAGGAGGACAGAGGGACTGATCCTAATCATGAGATAATAGCTTTTAATGAGCCCGCAATTGTTAATTAAATAAAAAGTCACGTTCAAGGATGATATGCGAACAACTTTCGTTACGCCCGTTTTCACGTATCTGTCAAAACTAATCATGTCGCCCGCAATTCAAATTAACACTGACGTTAACCCGTTTTGTCGGATCATCGAATCGTAACTATTATGTGAAAGTTTATTATAGTCCCCGAATTAATTCCTTTCAGATACGCGCAAGATCGAACAGCAGAACGGAACACAAACGACTTGTTTTAACAATCGAACAACGCAATGACGTTACATTACGACAATGTCCGCCCAATGAACATCTCTTTGACTTTATCATCTCTACTCTGCTTAATTAAATTATTCCTAATTACAATTTATTCAGCTATTTAATGAAAACATCTAACAAAAAATAAAATAAATTTATCCCAACGTAAAAGATCCGTTATACCACATATCAGCGCGGATTTAGAAAGCATCGCTCATGCGAAACTCAGTTTGTCCTTTTCTCACACGATATCCTGCGAACCGTGGATCAAAACTGACAAGCAGATTCCTTATTCCTACATTTCCGAAATGCGTTTGACACAGTGCGACACTGCAAATTGTTAACGAAAGTCTGCTGAGCCTACGGAATAAGTTCTCAGATATATGGGTGGCTAGTTCAAATGGCTCTGAGCACTATGGGACTTAACATCTATGGTCATCAGTCCTCTAGAACTTAGAATTACTTAAACCTAACTAACCTAAGAACATCACACAAAACCCAGTCATCACGAGGCAGAGAAAATCCCTGATCCCGCCGGGAATCGAACCCGGGAACCCGGGCGTGGGAAGCGAGAACGCTACCGCACGACCACGAGCTGCGGACGGGTGGCTAGTCTTCTTAAGTTCGTTGTCCTGGACGGCGAGTGTTCATCAGAGACATAGAAAAGTGATAGGACCGCTGTTGTTCTTTATGCAGGGTATTTCCGTAAGGGCATGCAAAAATGTGATAGTACACAGAGAATTCTCCAGTAAACAATTTGAGGTAGGGCACCTGGGGTCAGAGAATTCAGGTTAAGGAGATATGGAAGTAAACTTGTCTACCGCTTTGTCTAGCATTACTGTTTTCCATGTTATTTACAACTAACATGCGTACAAGTTTACACGTACTGTGCTGTTTATTTACATGTACATTCTTTATTTCCTGCAAGGAAACAAGGAGAACGAGCCTAATTACTAGGAAGTCATGATGCAGGTTTTGTTTACTTTACTTGTCCATAAGGTGGCTGTTGTATCGTATTTACATTGCCTAATGACAGAACGTGCTATGAATCAACAATAGACCTATTCACTACTCAGTGCTATTCGGAGACTTACAGTACAATACGATGAAGCAGTACCGGTACATTTCTGCAGAGCTTACTGACATGCACTTGTGTATGGGGAAGTACGTAGCAATGCTCTCGCTGCCGAAAGGCTGTACAGGGAGCGATTTACCATCCGCCGCGACGACTGCTTATTTCTCGCGATCGACGAATGCGAGAGATAATTTCATTGGAAAGAAGAAACGAGGTACCTGACAACATGAGGACCACTCTCACACCCGGTTTTGAAAAGGAGGTGCTGGAACGTGTTGCAGCGGACGCACTTCAAGAACTCGACGTATCGCACGTGAAATGAGCGCTGCACATACTAGCGTGCGGCGAGTACTACACGAACAACAATTACGTCCATATCACCCACAACGAGTCCATGAAATGCTTGTGACTTGACTTTGCACCAAGGGTCGCATTGTGACATTGGTTGCTCCAACAGCCGGCCTGAGTGGCCGTGCGGTTCTAGGCGCTACAGTCTGGAACCGAGCGACCGCTACGGTCGCAGGTTCGAATCCTGCCTCGGGCATGGATGTGTGTGATGTCCTTAGGTTAGTTAGGTTTAATTAGTTCTAAGTTCTAGGCGACTGATGACCTCAGAAGTTAAGTCGAATAGTGCTCAGAGCCATTTGAACCATTTTTGCTCCAACAATGGATTGATCGACAAGATTTCCTCCAAATTGTGCTGTTTACAGACGAGGCCTCATTTGATCGTGATGGTATTTCGAACAGCAGAAATAGCCGTGTGTGGGATGAGGAGAACCTTCAAGCTGCAGTAGTGTCACACCATCAACTACGTTTTATTGCAAACATCTGGACCGGCATTGTAGTCGACAATCTCATTGGGCCATATCTTCCCCTTGCCGTCTGAAAGGTCACCTGTACTTTAGGATCGTGCAAAGAGTTCTACCTGAGATGTTGGAGAACTTACTCTTGGCTATTCGTGAGAGGATGTGTTTACAACATGACGGTGCACTGCTTCACTTCAGTGTGGATGACTGTAACCATCTCAGTGCTGCATGTCCTGGTCGCTATATTGGAAGGGGTGGTCCCATTACATGGCCTACGAGGTCACCTGACCTGAATCCCCTTGACTATTTCCTATGGGAATATCTAAAGTCGCCTGTGTATGAGACCCCAGTGGACACGCAGATGGAAGTAATTGCCGGAATTGTAGCTGCCTGCGATGCGATTCGGAACACACCAGTGATGTTTGTCGAGGTGTGCCAGAATCTTATTCGCCGATGTCATGCTTCCATTGAGGTTGACGGCCGTCAATGTCGGCACATTGTGTAATATACAGTACAAATGGTAGTTTCATTGTGTCAATGATGGTATTTGTAGTTACCTGTAACTAATGTAAATAAAAAGGTACACAGTATTGTGATTTCATTCCTTAAGCTGGCTTCTCCGATCCCAGATTCCCTACCTCAGATTGTTCAGTGGAGCATCCTCTATGTCCTGTCGAATTTTTGCACGCTCTTACGGAAACACCCTGTATACATAAACTATCTGACTTACAGGGTGAGCAGCAATCCACGACTGTTCACTGGTGAAACTGTACCGTATGGGAAAGTGTCGTCGTTGAGTTGTTGTAGAAGGGTACAGGATAACTTAGAATTTCTGTTTGATATGATGAATAGCACATTGGTCTAAATGCATAAAAAATGTAAATTAGTACAGGCGAGTAGGAAAAACAACCCTGTAATATTCTAATATGGTATTGGTGGTGTGTTGCTGGACAGCCACGTCCATTAACTAGCTAGGCGTAACGTTGCAGAACGCTGTGTAATGGGACTAACAAGTAAGGACGGTAATAGGGAAGGTGTATGGCCGACTTCGGCTTACTGGGAGAGTTTTAGGAAAGTGTAGCCCATGTGCAAAAGAGACCGCATACAGAATACTTGTGGGACCCATTCTTGAGTACTACTCGAGTGTCTGAGCATCCCACCACGTCGGACTAAGGGAAGACATCGAAGCAATTTGGAGGCGTGCTGCCAGAATTTTACTTGTAGGTTCGATCAACAGGCGAGTGTTACGGAGATGCTTCGTGAACTCAATGTTCTTTACGCGTAACACTAGTGAGAAAATTTAGAGAACAGGTATTTGCAGCTGACTGTAGAACAATTCTACCACCATAACATTTCTCATAAGCACCGGGAAGAGGAGATAAGAGGAATTAGGGCTCCTATGGAGGCATTGCGAGTGGAAGGGGGTTCAAATGGCTCAGAGCACTATGGGACTTAACATCTGAGGTCATCAGTTCCCTAGAAATCAGAACTACTTAAACTTAACTAACCTAAGGACATCACACACATCCATGCCCGAGGCAGGATTCGAAACTGCGACCGTAGCAGTCGCGCGGTTCTGGACTGAAGCGCCTAGAACCACTCGACCACAACGCCCGGCGTGGAAGAGGGAAGGAAATGACTATTAGTAGTGCAAGGTACTTTCCGCCACGCTCCATACGGTGGCTTGCGGAATATTTATGTACACGTAGATGTGGAGCAACACCATTGTTCCTCTCCGAAACATTAGAAGAATGCGACCTCTTCCATGGCCGCTGCCAGACTTGTCGTCGATGGTCATCAAGGGCAGTGCAGACCACTGATTCATCGTTGAATACAATGCGACGCTATTCATCAGGAATTCGTTCCTCCTGGTCACAGCACCACCCAAAACGCGTGTGTTTGTGTTGTGGTGTTAACGATAACGCTACGCGTATGACAGCTGCTGCCTAGTCTCTAGCCAATGGTGTAATATGGCACAAAATGTTGCTGGAAGCCCGTTACTTGTTCTAAGATGGTTGGCCCAGACGCGAAGATGATATGATGAGGGTGGTGCAAAATACGGCAATCTTTCCGCGTAGTGGTCATACCTGGTCGACTGAAAGCTTGACGAAGAATATGTCAGCTCTCACTTTTCCATGAAGTCCAACATCGGGCCACTGTCACACACGGATTCCCCACAGATCACGAAACTGCGCAGTTCGACAAGCCAGCCAAATGGAGACCCACAGTGACACTACTTTCAAAATCTTGCTGATAACGCTGTTTCACACGAGTACACGACATCATTGTGTCCTTCACAGTAATCATTCAACATCTGACTCTGTTCATACCACATACACTCCTGGAAATTGAAATAAGAACACCGTGAATTCATTGTCCCAGGAAGGGGAAACTTTATTGACACATTCCTGGGGTCAGATACATCACATGGTCACACTGACAGAACCACAGGCACATAGACACAGGCAACAGAGCATGCACAATGTCGGCACTAGTACAGTGTATATCCACCTTTCGCAGCAATGCAGGCTGCTATTCTCCCATGGAGATGATCGTAGAGATGCTGGATGTAGTCCTGTGGAACGGCTTGCCATGCCATTTCCACCTGGCGCCTCAGTTGGACCAGCGTTCGTGCTGGACGTGCAGACCGCGTGAGACGACGCTTCATCCAGTCCCAAACATGCTCAATGGGGGACAGATCCGGAGATCTTGCTGGACAGGGTAGTTGACTTACACCTTCTAGAGCACACTGGGTGGCACGGGATACATGCGGACGTGCATTGTCCTGTTGGAACAGCAAGTTCCCTTGCCGGTCTAGGAATGGTATAACGATGGGTTCGATGACGGTTTGGATGTACCGTGCACTATTCAGTGTCCCCTCGACGATCACCAGTGGTGTACGGCCAGTGTAGGAGATCGCTCCCCACACCATGATGCCGGGTGTTGGCCCTGTGTGCCTCGGTCGTATGCAGTCCTGATTGTGGCGCTCACCTGCACGGCGCCAAACACGCATACGACCATCATTGGCACCAAGGCAGAAGCGACTCTCATCGCTGAAGACGACACGTCTCCATTCGTCCCTCCATTCACGCCTGTCGCGACACCACTGGAGGCAGGCTGCACGATGTTGGGGCGTGAGCGGAAGACGGCCTAACGGTGTGCGGGACCGTAGCCCAGCTTCATGGAGACGGTTGCCAATGGTCCTCGCCGATACCCCAGGAGCAACAGAGTCCCTAATTTGCTGGGAAGTGGCGGTGCGGTCCCCTACGGCACTGCGTAGGATCCTACGGTCTTGGCGTGCATCCGTGCGTCGCTGCGGTCCGGTCCCAGGTCGACGGGCACGTGCACCTTCCGCCGACCACTGGCGACAACATCGATGTACTGTGGAGACCTCACGCCCCACGTGTTGAGCAATTCGGCGGAACGTCCACCCGGCCTTCCGCATGCCCACTATACGCCCTCGCTCAAAGTCCATCAACTGCACATACGGTTCACGTCCACGCTGTCGCGGCATGCTACCAGTGTTAAAGACTGCGATGGAGCTCCGTATGCCACGGCAAACTGGCTGACACTGACGGCGGCGGTGCACAAATGCTGCGCAGCTAGCGCCATTCGACGGCCAACACCGCGGTTCCTGGTGTGTCCGCTGTGCCGTGCGTGTGATCATTGCTTGTACAGCCCTCTCGCAGTGTCCGGAGCAAGTATGGTGGGTCTGACACACCGGTGTCAATGTGTTCTTTTTTCCATTTCCAGGAGTGTATATCCTACCAGGCCTGGTAAAATCACTAAACACTTTGTCGCCTGCTCTACCTGCAAATCTAATCATTTACATACCCGCCGAAGATGTACAAGCGTACGAAGGTACATTGACATCCGACCCTGTCTTCCAGGCGTTCTTTTTTTTTTTTTTTTTTTTTTTTTCAGGCAGTGCATTTCGTACGGCTTCGCGTTAAAGTTGTTTGGAAGGCCACACACCAACTCCTTCTCAATCACAGTGACACCCGAAAGTAAGGACTTAGGTCTTCAAACCGATGCAGGAAACGACATTTTCATAAAGTCTATAAAGTCATAAAGGCTATAGCTGTATCGTCCGATAGCATGCTTGTATACCGACCCACCGTAGGCTCACTGTCTTCTCAAGCAATCTCTGGACATGGGTACCACAGGGAGGCCACTTAGCTACGTAGGTATCTTCGAACTTGCATTTCCAGTAACTAGGAACAAACCAATGTTCTCCGTTTAGGTCTCTCATAACTTGCCTACTATGTAAATGATGCAAATTAGCTTATTCGGAGAGAGGGGTCATCAGTTTTCTGACTCATTTTACGTGACCCGTCACCTGTAGTAGGTCTACATTGCGTTCTGCATCGTCGTATCTATGATTCTTGCTAACTGTTCTCCCCTTGAGGGATAGTTTCCCAACCCAAAAGCAAGAGGGTTCTCTGAAACTCTTTCGCTTTCTCCGCCCTCTTGGAGAAGGCTGTTGGCAGAATGATTATGACTGCTTGTACCAGACGTCTTGCTTCGTAACATGTAGTCAAAATTAAGAGAGAGGAAGCTTAGAGTTGGGGTTGGGTTGTTTGGGGGAAGCGACCAAACAGCGAGGTCATCGGTCTCATCGGATTAGGGGAGGAAGTTAGCAGTGTCCTTTCAAAGGAACCATCCAGGCATTTGCCTGGAGCGATTTATGGAAATCACGGAAAATCTAAATCAGGGTGGCCGGACGCGGGAGTGAACCGTCGTCCTCCCGAATACGAGTCCACAGGAAGCTTAGACTTTAATATCTCTTTGCCAGCGATGTCACGAGAGACGAAAGCTAAGACGGAAAAGGGATGAAGGGTATTCGACTGTGTTAATCTGTGAAAGATAACCACGACATAAAAATATACACACAACTATCCAGAGAGTTGAACTAGTATCAGCCGAATATCATTTTGGTGCCTTAAGAACTGTTTCACCTCTGTCACTAATATTAAAAGTACATAATAATGTGTATGACGCCTGTACGAATCCTTGTTAAAAGCGAGGAAGACGTTGGTACAGTTCTAAATAGCATAAGTAGTATTCCGCATCGTGCTTGCAAGTTCCATAAAAACTATCTGGGGAATAAAATCGCCAATTTTTAGGTCTAGATAAGCAACATAGAAGCAATGGGTGGGCCAGTGTATATTTCCTCGCTTCAGTTTTCACGAATGGTTGTGTAGTACCGATATATGCATGTGGAATTGTAATGGACAATAGGTGAAGAAATGACGTCACAGCGCATTTCCACGGAAACCACGCTTAGCATTGTCATATTTCTATATAAGGAAAGACGCTGGGAAGTTTAGGCAGAGTTTCAGAGAGAGGTCGCTACGTGCAGACAGCTTGCTACAGACGCTAAAGTATTTCGACGACGACGACGCCGTGTAGAAGTCGTTGGAAGAGCGAAAGCTGGGGAGGTGAAGGCGTCGAAGGTGTTTGGGAACGATGCGAAGGTATGTCGTGGTGTCTGAGCATGTACGAGCTCCCACGACTCGCAATAGGCTCTTGTTCAAGTACTCTCGTTCTCTTTCAGAACCTTGCATTTGCTTGTGTACAACGACGATGCCGCCGCCGTGAACAAGTCGCTGGAAGCCAAAATCTGAGGAGGTGGCGGAGTCGAATCTGTTTGCGAACGACACGAAAGTATGTCGTGGTATCTGAGCACTTACAAGCTCCCACGATTCGCAATTGGGTCTTGCTCATGTACTTTTCTTTGTTTCAAAGCCCTGCATTTGTTTGTGCACAAGGATGATGTCGCCGCCGTGTACAAGTCGCTGGAAGTGCAAAAGCTGAGGAAGTGTCGGCGTCGAAACTGTTTGTAAACGACGCGAAAGTACACCTACGTGTCTGACATCTTGAGACATTGTAAGACTCAAGACACATAGAGAAAGTGGAGGAGTGATCCAACCGAACTGTACCTGACGAGCGTAGAAGATGGTGCGTGTAAGTTGAATTTCTGGAGTCTGTATGAACTTGTAAAATGGTTCAAATGGCTCTGAGCACTATGGGACTTAACATCGATGGTCATCAGTCCCCTAGAACTTAGAACTACTTAAACCTAACTAACCTAAGGACAGCACACAACACCCAGCCATCACGAGGCAGAGAAAATCCCTGACCCCGCCGGGAATCGAACCCGGGAACCCGGGCGTGGGAAGCGAGAACGCTACCGCACGACCACGAGATGCGGGCTATGAACTTGTAAATGAAACAAAATGAAATACAATTGAAATAACTAAACTAATTTTGTCCTAACTGCAATCTACTGGTTTAAGGCTCATGATATTCATCAGAGCCTGTGTCTTCCCCTGCAACTCCTATACGCACTGAATCACATTAACCTATTGTCCAGCGTGACACCCAGGTAATGCGCAGCTCTGCTTCATTACAACGAACGATCCCCGACACACTATACTTAGAACTTAATATGGAGAGCTGCTGAATCTTCTATGTGTATAAGAACATGCGTGTCGTTTCTATACTTATGGGTCACGAAATTCAGATGGCGTTGACATTTTTTCGTCTCCGCTTCAGTCATGGTAGACTCATGGGCACCTCTATCGTTTATAATGGACTGAAACGCACCTGTGTGACCATGCTGCGGAAGAGAACATCGAACACATTTTCAGCTGCCACTGCGGTACCCTTAAGATTTAAACTCAGCTCAGAAGAATGTTTCCTGTTTACAGGCACTGGCTGCCGTATTAGCCTTAGAGAAACAGTGCACTCTCCCCTCAGAATGACGCAAAGTTACTTCTGAACGCAGGGTGTTTTGTCAATTATAAGAGCTTATGTCATATGATATTTCTGTTCGTATTAAACCGAGAGTAGTCAAATAACTAGATCCCATGATTATCAATAGGTTGTACCTGCACATACCAGTGTTTTGTCCAAATAGAGCTAGCTACCTTTGATTCGATTCACCATTCACCACGATTTGAATACGGTTGTTACTGAAAACTATCCGCCTCGAGGTCACGCAAATCTGTAAGCTACACAGATGAGTGACTTGCCGATGCACAGTCTCTTACGTACTTTCCGTTCTGATTCGTCGAGCGAAGAACGTCGGCAACAGAAGCATATTCCCTTCCCTCCCTCCCTCTCACTCTCTCTCTCTCTCTCTCTCTCTCTCTCTCTCTCTCTCTCTCTCTCTCTCACACACACACACACACCTCACACACACATACACACACACACACACACACACACACACACACACACACACACATACTCTCCCTCTTTCTCATTTTTTCTTTCTCCTCTGTGTACATTACGTAGTTGTTTACTTCTGTTGCGCAGCAGGTGGTGGTATTACGAAGTGGCGTGAGAAAGGATGGCAGCTTCTGTTACCGAGCACCAACTAAATCTGTGATTTTTGGAAAAATCTTTAAAAGCGCCGGTAATAGTATTAAATTTCTTTATCCAATCAGCATTCCAATGAACCACGCAAGGCAATTTTTTTAATCTTTGTGTCTCGATTATTTAAATCTTTAAAATAATTATTTTGTGAAAAATCCACCATGACAGAACAAAATGAAAGTAATTTCCAGAATCTGTATTGATTGTAGAACACGTATTTTTTAGAAATCGTTGCCAGCACTCTTCAAAATGCAGACTTATGCAATCTACATTGCACAACACAATTAACCCGTAATGGAACCCCTTTGCGATGTATAAATTTAAACTTTGTCTCAAATGTGGCCATAAACTTTGTCTCAAATGTGGCCGTAACCTTCTTCTGCAATGCATCAAAAGCACGCTACCTACAACCTCACGCTTTGGCTCGACCACGCTTCAAATAGCAAGATGTCGATACATGCGAAAAAAAAAAAAGGCCAGAGCTCAGAAGTTCATATTAGGTGTAAGGTGCGTTACTGATGCCACAATGGCGTAAAATTCGACCACGATGCTACCCAGCGCCACTGTGGGTGTGTCACATGGTGGAAAGGTCGTCACACCCCCACCTCCCCAAATTTCACCACTTCTTTTGGCGTCAGCACGATAGAGGTCAGTACGACACCCTGCGTTGAAATCACGCGGTTTTCTTATGGGTGGCCAAGGAAAATATTTAAGACACACCACCGCCCAGAACTGACATGAAAAGTCGGCCGCTGTGGCCGAGCTGCTCTAGGCGCTTCAGTCTGTAACCGCTACGGTCGCAGGTTCGAATCCTGCCTCGGGCATGGATGTATGTGATGTCCTTATGTTAGTTAGGATTAAGTAGTTTTAAGTTCTAGGGGACTGATGACCTCAGATGTTAAGACCCATAGTACTCAGAGCCATTTTCGACCCGAAAAGACCTCTGAGATGACATAAATGTCGTCCATGAAACCATGTATTTCCTTGAGGCTTTCAATCCCTCAGTTTCGCGGTTGAAATCGAAAGTTCTCAATGCCATGAACAACAGGGCGACATCCTCGGAGGCTTCAGCCCCTCACTAAGGACTTTGTGGGGCTGCATCCCCACTGAACAAGATCGCACCCCTTCGGAGTGCAGCGCGACCTCAATTTTTGCTCTTGTCCACAGGTATCATTCAAAATTATTCGATAACATTTGAACCTGATCCGAAGCAGCAAAGGGTTCTTCTGCTATTTGAGCACTCCTGTTTCGCACCTTCCTTTGGCATGGTCGTAGATGAGTGCAACATTGATCATCGACACATGTGTGAATACAATGGCAAAGGGTTCCTCTAAGGCCACCCCCCCCCCCCCTCCCCACGTTAGGCTATAGCCTCGGTGGCTATTTTAAAAATATGCCTTTACAGAGTAAACCTCCGAAGTAGCCCTGGAGCCCTGCAGGCAGGCAACTGGCATTGGCAAAGCAGGTATGTCAAGTGGATGCCTGTCTGCAGGCACCTAGGGCTACTTCGCAAGATGTCCTCTGGAAAAAGGAAATGAACGCCCCAAGGAAAGGTACGGTTTCATTGGCGACATTTATACCGCCCACCGAGCCCTTTTCGTGTCGATTCTGACCGTCGGTGTGTCTTAAATCTTGTCCTCTGTCTCCCACAAGAAAACCGCATGATTTAAATGCTGCGTTTGGCCTTTCTGTCCTCCTTCGCAGTGGCATCAAAAGAAGGGGTGGAATGTGTGTAAGAGACCTTCCCATCGCCTGAAACGTCCACGCAGGCGTTGGGCAGAATTTTGGTGAAATTTGATGCCAATGTGACATCGTTTAACGCACCTTGTACGTCACATGATCTTCTGAGCTCTGGCCTTTGTTTCGCATGTGTCGACGTCTTGCTGCTTGAAGTGTCTTCTAGCACGAGGGTGATGTCACAGGTCGCCATTCCTGTACACCATTTCAGAGGAAGATTGTAGACACCTTTGAGACAAATTTCAAACTTACACGTCGCAATGGGAGACAACTACGGGGTTTCGAAGAAGTGTTCCTTTAATTGTGTTGCGCAATGTATTTAGCAGCTTAGATGACAGATTGATTCGTACTCGACATGTCGAAACACAGGAACAGCAGAAATAGTCTTTATGTGAAAAGCTTTCTTCAAGAATATGGGTGATTTATTATACTCTTCACATAAAGCATATTGGCAAAGTGAATTATTTAAATGTTCCTTAAACTTATAGAAATTACTGCTAGATTTTAGGCTCAAATTGAACACAACGACCCTAATCTTTCTATGTTCTACATTTCGTCTGGCATTGTATAGTACGTTATTTTCTTTGATATAGCATAATTCTTTGATAGAAAACTTTGGTGCATACATTATCTGATCAAAGGTATACAGACGTATGTTAGTGGTTGTCAATGTGGGAAACGTGCATCCTTCGCTGTTATGACGGCTTCAGTTCTGCTGGGGGCGCTTTGAATGAGGTGTCTGAATGTCTGTGGAGGAAGGGCGACTGCAGAAACCAGAGAAGGTAGTCATATTGGACCATGGGGTCTAGAGCGAAGTCGACGTTCTAACGCATCCTAGTGGCGTTCCATTGTGTTCAAGTCGGGATACTGGGCAGTCCATAATATTTCAAGAATGTTATTGTTCACAAATCATCGCCTCACAGATGCTATTTTACGACAGGGTGCATTGTCATGCTGATTCAAACAGTCATAATCTCCGAACTGTTCCTCTATTGTACACTGTACACAATGCTATGAAATGCGTTCACATCCTTCGTGGTTTAGCGATTGCTTAAACTCAATAACGAGAGCACACCTTAACCAACAAAAAACATTCCGATACCGTAACACCACCTCCTCCGTACTTCACTATCGGCACTGCAAATGATGGCAAGTAATGTTCCCCAGGCTCTCGACAAACCCAAAACTTTCCCTCAGATTGGCATAGGGTACAGCGTGATTTCTCACTCCAAATCACTCGCTCTCAGTCATCTACTGTCGAGTGGTGTCGCTTTTTACACAACCTCAAACATCACTTAGTACTGAATACAGATACGTGTGGTTTATGAGGAGCTGCTCGACCATTGTCCCTCGAGACTTTTTAACTCCCTAGGCACAGTCGTTGTGCTATCTGTGCTGCTGGTAGCACGTTGGGACTCACGAGTGATTCCTCCCACTGATTTAATGCGATTTTGTTACAACAACCATCGGGAATGCTCGACGAGTACATGCGGTCTGCCCGGCCTTGGTTTAGCTAAGGTTGTATTGTCGCGTCTCCACTTCATATTCCGATTACCAACGGTAGAATTGTGTCTAATGGATTTGTTATTCAGGCGACATCCAATGATTAGTCCACGTTCGAATTTACCGAGCTCTTCCGACCGACCCATTCTGCTATTACTGCTTCCATACGGACAACATAATACTCCCCACCACCTTTTATACTGGCAAGTTGCCTCTTGTAACATCTAGTGGTCAATTCCGATTTCTATTGTGACGGCTAGATACTTTTTGTGAGATAGTGTATTGTGTGTTCTTTCTTTTAGCCTCACGATTGTCGTCTTCGCTTTTTAATCTTCAAAGCGTCAATTTTATATTCTTTAAAAATCTGGCCACGAGATTCTCAATTGATATATCATTTTTGTAACGCCGGTTGCTCGTTTCTGAATTTTACTAAACTTGTATTTCTCAAGAGCTAAGCGACTTATCGGGGCTGCACACATTTGAGCAATAAGCACATAGTACTGCTTCACTGGTGTATTAGCCCATTACCATTCTAAAGACGTAACATATTTTTCCTTTTTTAATGATGACCTAACCATGTTTTCAATTACTTTCTGTCAGATGCTTGTTCAACGCTGTAGCCCCGTAAATCTAGGATTATACTCTTTCTTACTTTTTGTTCTTATACCTCCAAAGTTATGAAACTTCCTCTTTGAAAATTAATGATGACACTGCTGGAAAAACTCTTACGTTATTTTATTTTCAAACAGCTGCGCAAAACTGAACGTACTCAAATAGTTCTCTCTTTACTTATTCCGATCATCACTAAACTGACACACAATATTTTTAGCGCAACGCAATCAGACTTTCAATAATCCCTACAAAAGAATGGGCCTGACTAACAATAACCTATACCTTTCATGAATCACTTACCTCACAAAAATCTTCGTTACTCGAACTACTGCAATACAGCGAGCGCCAGTACTGCCAGCTAAATAAAAGATTCTAACTACTGAAGGCACTAACTACTGATAGGCATTGTTAGCAAATAAAAGATTCTGATAGAAAACAAACAATGTAGTTACCTTCATGGTGTTCAAAAGTCATATATATATATATATATATATATATATATATATATATATATATATATATCAGTTCATGACATCCAGTCTTACAACGCCAGCAGTGGTGGATGTGGGGAGAGAGATGGCAGAGCTTTGAGAGGTTACTATGAGCGGACGATCTGGACGTGAGTCCGTCAGATAAAGGAAATTTGTAAGACTGGATGTCATGAACTGATATATATATATATATATCAGTTCTCTTGATCCTCCATTACAAATACTATTACTTCCAATTTTCAACCATTTTGCGCAGTAAATGTTGAATACTGGAGCAACTAGGAAGTTCATTAACAACTGCCACAATGTCTTGGCTCAACACCACACTGTATTCCGTTCCTGCAGAATAGAGACAGAGGAAGAAGTAATAGTGCAGCCCTCGACGAGACACCTTGTAACAATAACCATTAAACACATAACCATCGAAAATTAGACAGACAAAAATCAGTTTAATTTCTTGTGGGAGACCGTACGAAAAGGTTTACAGGATGCAGGAAGGCATTTTTTCGTAAGAAGATGTCAATTCAAGGCCTTTGTGGTCTAACCTTTAAACCTGTGAAAACAGTACAAAGGTCCTTTTTTTTAGATAATTTTTTGTTCTTTAATTTTGTACTGAAGTATTTTGCTCCTAAATGCAACCGTTTTCCATAAAAATGCAAAAAGGTGAGGTTTGTTGTTACCATTTTCCAGGCCAAACGGTGAGGACTGTTTTCATAGGAATGACGGTTTGACCACATAGGCCTTGAATTTGACATCTTATTACGAAACAGTGCCTTCCTGAATCTAATAAACCTTTTCGTACAGTCTCCCACAAGAAACAAAACTGATTCTTGTCTGTCTGATTTTCGATGGTTATGTGTTTAATGGTTATTCTTGTTTAGAAAAATATAAGGTAAATCTGTGCAAAAATCCACCTTATTGCTAAGTTTCTCCCCTAGACGTCAAAATTTGACTCAATCTGACTGGCCTAGCACGCTTCATAGCTATTGGTCGTTCATCTTTGGTGCATGCGTGACAGCAACAGTCCCGTTATTTTATAACCAAATCTCATATGTGAAGTTAAAGTTACTGCAGAAAGCCCGCCCGGTTGGCCGTGCGGTCTAACGCACGGCTTTCCGGGTGGGAAGGAGCGCCTGGTCCCCGACGGATTTGTGTCGAGGTCCGGTGAACCGGCCAGTCTGTGGATGGTTTTTAGGCGGTTTTCCATCTGCCTCGGCGAATGCGGGCTGGTTCCCCGTATTCCTCCTCAGCTACACTATGTCGGCGACTGCTGCGGAAACAAGTTCTCCACGTACACGTACACCACCATTACTTTACCACGCAAACATAGGGGTTACACTCGTCTGGTGTGAGACGTTCCCTTGGTTCGGTGTGGGGCGGAGGAGGGGTGAAGTGGACTGCGGTAGTCGTCGTGGAGTTGTGGACCACCGCGGCTGCGGCGGGGACGGAGCCTCTCCGTCATTTCCAGGTCCCCGGTTAACATACAGTACAATACTGCAGAAAAGTGCTTTTATGTGTAACAACACTGTAATTCCACCAAACACAGCAGCTGTGTGAAGACAAGTGCTAAAAATACCAGCAGACAGGCCCACCTTCAACTGTGCAGTCATTCTTCGAGGGATTGTAAGAGATGATGGTCTTGCAACATACCACTGGAGAAGCTCAAAAATCCACTTTCCAGACCGCTCTTGGAGAAGTACACAACACATGCAATTCCAGATGGTTCTACGTTGACAAATAACTCTTTATCCGTGTGCTACGAGGCGGTGCTTAACAAAACGAATTAGCATTTCTGACCAAGGAGGTCTGGGTGTATATAGATGAAACCACATATGTGGGTGGGTGTTAAGTTGCAACTGTTGTTTTTCTCGTTCAAAAACTTGACAAGCCTGGAAAAATGTTCCTCTCAGCGTGTTATGCTCTCGAGAGAGTAAAGAACTCTACAACTGCCATTTTGTTTAGCAACTCTCTGAAGTTACTGTGGCCGGATGGTGTGAACAGAGACAACATTTGGTGCTAGTAACAGATAGTGCTTCATGCATGGCTAAAGCAGCCAAGGGGCTTCAGATTTTTTACCCCAGAATGCTGTACATCTACATCTATACTCCGCGAGCCACCTTACGGTGTGTGGCGGAGGGTACTTATTGTACCACTATCTGATCCCCCCTTCCCTGTTCCATTCACGAATTGTGCGTGGGAAGAACGACTGCTTGTAAGTCTCCGTATTTGCTCTAATTTCTCGGATCTTTTCGTTGTGATCATTACGCGAGATATATGTGGGCGGTAGTAATATGTTGCCCATCTGTTCCCGGAATGTGCTCTCTCGTAATTTCGATAATAAACCTCTCCGTATTGCGTAACGCCTTTCTTGAAGTGTCCGCCACTGGAGCTTGTTCAGCATCTCCGTAACGCTCTCGCGCTGACTAAATGTCCCCATGACGAATCGCGCTGCTTTTCGCTGGATCATGTCTATCTCTTCTATTAATCCAACCTGGTAAGGGTCCCATACTGATGAGCAATACTCAAGAATCGGACGAACAAGCGTTTTGTAAGCTACTTCTTTCGTCGATGAGTCACATTTTCTTAGAATTCTTCCTATGAATCTCAACCTGGCGCCTGCTTTTCCCACTATTTGTTTTATGTGATCATTCCACTTCAGATCGCTCCGGATAGTAACTCCTAAATATTTTACGGTCGTTACCGCTTCCAATGATTTACCACCTATGGCATAATCGTACTGGAATGGATTTCTGCCCCTATGTATGCGCATTATATTACATTTATCTACGTTTAGGGAAAGCTGCCAGCTGTCGCACCATGCATTAATCCTCTGCAGGTCCTCCTGGAGTACGTACGAGTCTTCTGATGTTGCTACTTTCTTGTAGACAACCGTGTCATCTGCAAATAGCCTCACGGAGCTACCGATGTTGTCAACTAAGTCATTTATGTATATTGTAAACAATAAAGGTCCTATCACGCTTCCCTGCGGTACTCCCGAAATTACCTCTACATCTGCAGATTTTGAACCGTTAAGAATGACATGTTGTGTTCTTTCTTCTAGGAAATCCTGAATCCAATCACAAACCTGGTCCGATATTCCGTAAGCTCGTATTTTTTTCACTAAACGTAAGTGCGGAACCGTATCAAATACCTTCCTGAAGTCCAGGAATACGGCATCAATCTGCTCGCCAGTGTCTACGGCACTGTGAATTTCTTGGGCAAATAGGGCGAGCTGAGTTTCACATGACCTCTGTTTGCGGAATCCATGTTGGTTATGATGAAGGAGATTTGTATTATCTAAGAACGTCATAATACGAGAACACAAAACATGTTCCATTATTCTACAACAGATTGACGTAAGCGAAATAGGCCTATAATTATTCGCATCTGATTTATGACCCTTCTTGAAAATGGGAACGACCTGCGCTTTCTTCCAGTCGCTAGGTACTTTACGTTCTTCCAGCGATCTACGATAAATTGCTGATAGAAAGGGGGCAAGTTCTTTAGCATAATCACTGTAGAATCTTAAGGGTATCTCGTCTGGTCCGGATGCTTTTCCGCTACTAAGTGATAGCAGTTGTTTTTCAATTCCGATATCGTTTATTTCAATATTTTCCATTTTGGCGTCCGTGCGACAGCTGAAGTCAGGGACCGTGTTACGATTTTCCGCAGTGAAACAGTTTCGGAACACTGAATTCAGTATTTCTGCCTTTCTTCGGTCGTCCTCTGTTTCGGTGCCATCGTGGTCAACGAGTGACTGAATAGGGGATTTAGATCCGCTTACCGATTTTACATATGACCAAAACTTTTTAGGGTTCTTGTTTAGATTGTTTGCCAATGTTTTATGTTCGAATTCGTTGAATGCTTCTCTCATTGCTCTCTTTACGCTCTTTTTCGCTTCGTTCAGCTTTTCCTTATCAGCTATGATTCGACTACTCTTAAACCTATGATGAAGCTTTCTTTGTTTCCGTAGTACCTTTCGTACATGATTGTTATACCACGGTGGATCTTTCCCCTCGCTTTGGACCTTAGTCGGTACGAACTTATCTAAGGCGTACTGGACGATGTTCCTGAATTTTTTCCATTTTTGTTCCACATCCTCTTCCTCAGAAATGAACGTTTGATGGTGGTCACTCAGATATTCTGCGATTTGTGCCCTATAACTCTTTTTCCTTCCTTTCTTGGCATTTCTTATTACACTTGTAGTCATTGATGCAACCACTGACTTATGATCACTGATACCCTCTTCTACATTCACGGAGTCGAAAAGTTCCGGTCTATTTGTTGCTATGAGGTCTAAAACGTTAGCTTCACGAGTTGGTTCTCTAACTATCTGCTCGAAGTAATTCTCGGACAAGGCAGTCAGGATAATGTCACAAGAGTCTCTGTCCCTGGCTCCAGTTCTGATTGTGCGACTATTCCATTCTATACCTGGTAGATTGAAGTCTCCCCCTATTACAATAGTATGATCACGAAACTTCTTCACGACGTTCTGCAGGTTCTCTCTGAGGCGCTCAACTACTACGGTTGCTGATGCAGGTGGTCTATAGAAGCATCCGACTATCATATCTGACCCACCTTTGATACTTAACCCAGATTATTTCACATTCGCATTCGCTAATAACTTCACTGGATATTATTGAATTCTTTACTGCTATAAATACTCCTCCGCCATTGGCGTTTATCCTATCCTTGCGGTATATATTCCATTCTGTGTCTAGGATTTCGTTACTGTTCACTTCCGGTTTTAACCAACTTTCCGTTCCTAATACTATATGCGCACTATTTCCTTCAATAAGAGATACTAATTCAGGAACCTTGCCCTGGATACTCCTGCAGTTTACCAATATTACGTTAACTTTTCCTGTTTTTGGTCTCTGAGGACGGACGTTCTTTATCAACGATGATAATGTCCTCTCTGGTAAGCCGTCAGGTATTTTATCGTTTCGCCCAAGGGGGGGTCCCTCTAACCTAAAAAAAACCCCGTGTGCACGCCACACGTACTCTGCTACCCTAGTAGCTGCTTCCGGTGTGTAGTGCACGCCTGACCTGTCTAGGGGGGCACTACAGTTCTCCACCCAATAACGGAGGTCGATGAATTTGCAACCATTATAGTCGCAGAGTCGTCTGAGCCTCTGGTTTAGACCCTCCACACGGCTCCAAACCAGAGGACCGCGATCGACTCTGGGCACTATGCTGCAGATATTAAGCTCAGCTTGCACTCCGCGTGCGATGCTGGTTGTCTTCACCAAATCAGCCAGCCGCCGGAAGGAACCAAGGATGGCCTCAGAACCCAAGCGGCAGGCGTCATTCGTTCCGACATGTGCTACTATCTGCAGCCGGTCACACCCAGTGCGTTCAATAGCTGCCGGAAGGGCCTCCTCCACATTACGGACGAGACCCCCCGGCAAGCACACCGAGTGCACACTGGCATTCTTCCCCGACCTACCCGCTATTTTCCTAAGGGGCTCCATAACCCGCCTAACGTTGGAGCTCCCTATAACTAATAGGCCCGCCCTCTGTGACTGTCGGGACCTTGCCGGAGAATCGGCCACTGGCCCAACAGGCGAGGCATCCTGTGGTGGCTCGGAAACGATGTCATCACCACTAGGAAGCACCCCGTACCTGTTGGAAAGGGGTAAGGCAGCTGCCACGCGGCCAGATCCCACCTTCGCCTTTCGGCCAGGCACGCGCGAGCCCACCACTGTCCGCCATTCACCCTGGAGTGATGGCTGACCGGTAAGATGCTCACTGCCGGAAGACGCAGCGACATCAGGGGTTCCATGTGATTCCAAGGCCACCGAAGTAGGCATAGGTCTCACCACAGTTGCCCCAACGCCACTACGAGCCGACGCTTGCGCCTCGAGCTCGATGAGCCTAACAGACAAAGCCTCCACCTGCCCCCGAAGAGTGGCCAATTCTCCTTGCGTCCGCTCACAACAACCACAGTCCCTACACATGACTATGTTTACCCTACTCTATACGGTGACAAATTCCCAAGATAATCTTCTGATGAGCTACTCTGATAATCAAGAAACACTCACTGAAATACGAGACGCGAAAACTACGCTAGGTTTTCCCAGAAAAACTATTTAAAAGCTAAGCGCAGCAAATAAGTACAAAAACGCTTTATACAAGCAGTACTCGCTGCTGCTGGTGCACTCGCTCTGGCTGTCACAAGACAACTGCTGATTCAAGTGACTAGTGGCTAACGGCCGCGAAACAAACAAAAGACGGTTTTAGGGCGCTTTCTGTTCTAAACGATCAAGAAAACACTAAGAAATCTAACACGAAGACTACGTAAAGTTTTATCAAGAACTGTTAGTTACTATGCAGAGCAGATAAACACAAATAGAATCCCTTCCTTAGTGGAAGGTCGTAAACAAAATGCAAAATAAACGCTTTATACAAACAGTACTCGCTGCTGCTGGTGCTCTCGCTCTGGCTGACACTTGCTTTGCACATGCGTTACATAGAGTTGCAGAAGACTTGTGATCATATTACCCTGATGTCGACAAATTAATTTCCTGCGGCAAGAAAATCTATGTGAAACCTCTGCTACGGACGTAGAAATTCAAGGAAGAAGCACCTTAACTGCCCCTCTCCCTCAGTCTGTTCTCATACAATGCTTAATGCTGCTGAGTATTACTGCACCAACTATACCAGAATACAGGCAATCTTTTTTGAGCTCGATAGCGATGAATCAACTGCTATTAAAACTGTGGAAAGAGGGCTTAAGCGATAACTTGTCTGGAAACATGGCATACATTGTCGCCAATTTTGAGTGGTATCAAAAGGGATCACATGATTGCAGGTTCTCAAATGCGTGACGCCCTGGATATTGTGCAACATGTGCAAAGTGAGTTGGATAGAGCTTGTAGTCATGTAGCTGACAAAGCGAACAAGAAATTACAAAATTTTCTGCAGCGGAATCCTGGATATCCTACAATGTACTAAATTAGTGACAGTCTCTCTGAGAATACCACAAAATTTGAAGACAATGATCCAAAGCTAGCCTTTAGTGACCTCGTCGCCTTGAAATACGCTCCTGTGACGTCCTGTAATGTGGTAAAGAGCTTTTCCAGGTACAAAACTATCCTCAGTGACATCCATATATCTTTTAAAATGGAAAACCAGAAAATGCACTTCATGAACCAGGGCAACTCTGCAGAAAATGAAGATTGACAAGACGTATTAACTAATTTGGAATACACCCACAAAGTTATAGCACTAAATTGACACAAGCTGAGTTTTGTAGCGGTTTTTGGAGGGTATTCGTGTTTTTCTTTATAACCGAATTGTTGGTCCAGTGTACTAACATAAAGCTTTCTCCTTAAATACTTGTGGAATTAGTAAGATGTGCAGTAGTAAAATCGTGGTTCTGATGTTTGGGTAGGTTTTATTCGTTTCACTGTACTTTACGTTTTTTCAGATAAATGCAGACATTTTTCAAATAAGTGATAAGTCGCTAACCTGCAGAAAATAAGTAACGTATTCACAATGTTTTCGGAAGTGAATTTTGTATTACATGTTACATAAAGAACTCAACAAGAATGTGTTTAAATAAACTTGTATAAAGTCATACGTTTAAGCTCATATTTATGTAAGTTTTAGGTCACAGATGCTTGCATATTTTGCTGTTTTTTAGATCATTAAGATCCGAACCATATTTATAACCTAGTTGTATGTAATATTTCAGTTAAATTTCGTTTTCATTCAAGATTTATTATATTAAGGTGTTAATGTGACACCGGCCGGAGTGGCCGTACGGTTCTAGACGCTACAGTCTGGAGCCGAGCAACCGCTACGGTCGCAGGTTCGAATCCTGCTTCGGGCATGGATGTGTGTGATGTCCTTAGGTTTAAGTTGTTCTAAGTTCTAGGGGACTGATGACCTCAGATGTTAAGTCCCATAGTGCTCAGAGCCATTTTTTTTTTTTTTTTTTTTGTTAATCTGACTTCGACTGTATGATTTGCAGAGAACAGACACACTAAATACACTGCCTGACAAAAAATGAGAAGCACCCAGAAAATATGGTCGGATATCAATCTAAGTTCGGAGATGTGCATGCTTCGGCAAGTATGCCAATGCATAGAATTGCTGTTCGCTGTGACAGGTGGAACAGTCATCACAGTACATTAGTGATGCTCGTGTTTAGTGTTGTTACCAGGCCTGGTAGGGCACACAAGGACCGTGAACAGCGTAAAGGGCCCGTAGGTGCAGTGTAATCGTGTCAGACATCTTTATCAGCAACTGACAGTATGAAAGGGGCCCCGTTGCAGATCTCTATTTGGCCAGCTGGTTCAATCGTGCAGTATACAAATTTGTGGGACATTTGTATGTGATAGTGGTCGGATGTTGGAGTGTGTGGGAATGTAAATTCAGGCATATCCATAGTAAAGATTTCAGTTGACCACGTCTGACCACCATGAGAAAGGATAGCCGTATTGTGCACCTAGCACATCGTAAACCCTTCACATCGGCGGCTGCCATCTAAGAACAAGAATCTGCGTCATGCCAAATAATTTGCTCGAGACTAACACTAGTTGCATTCCACACGTAGGATGCCTTAAACGCCACAATGCATATAGCTGCATATGGAGTGTTGCTGTAGTCGGGCAACATGGGATGATAATGAATGGCATGAAACTGTTTAGTCACGAATAGTGGTTCTGCGCTACCTCGGATGACCATCATCGACGAGTATGGTGGCGATCTGTTGAAAGGTCCCATTTTTCCAACGTTTTGGTGAGGCACGTTGGTGGTACTCCTGGCCTCATGGTGAGGGGACCCATCGGGTATTACTTCAGCACACGGCTACTTGTGACTAAGGGAACTGTGACAGCACAACGGTACCTCGCGGACATGCCGCATTCTCATGTATTACCTCTCATGTGATAGTCTCGTGGTCCCATTTACCAACAGGACAATACTCGTTCACACATGGCACGTGTCTCTACGAACATCCTGCGTGAAATTGAGGTACTGCCGGGGCCGGCGAGATCCCTGGATCTTCATTCGGGAAGATCCTCAGATCTGTCCCCGATAGAGCAAGTGTGGGAAAAGTTTCGACGTCAACTCTGACCCAACGCCAGAATCCAGGATATCAAGGACCAATTACAACAGTTGTGGGCCAGCTTACCTCAGGAGTGGCTACAACGGTTTTATGACACCCTTCTCAATCAAATCAGTGCATTCATCCAAGCCAGAGTGGATGCAACGTCAAACTGTTAAGCTGGCCCTCACTGCTCGATACTGTAAGCTCTGATATACGTAACATCATATATATTAAACGTATTAACCCATGAAGTTCCATTTCGTTTCCTTCTTCCCTTCTCGATGCTTCACTTTTTTGCAGGAGGCGTACACTTAGCCATGTGGATGTCTGTGAGGGAAGCTAATACGTAAGTCCAGTTCGCTGTTTTCTGTCCAGTGCAAATTATACGAATATTTTTTCTAAAACAAGAGAAGACGTACGTCATAAAAACATGACAGTCTTAGCCAAACTCAGGCTTCGTTAAACTATGCATCACACTTGATGTGTTGTAAGACATAGGTGTTATTCCATCCTTCTACTACGTCACATACAATATTAGGATGCGTGTGCTATTGCAGACATAGTATGTCACAATAGCTCAATTCACCCAGTCCAGTGTAACAAACGGTCTATATTTTCATTAATAACGTAGTGTAGCCACACTAAAACAGTAACTGTTTGACGAACATTTATCAAAGGCAGATTTTAATGAGAAGCAACTCTGTGTGCGACATGCTTGTAAGATGCATCAGAAAATAGTTTAAACAATTTTTAATTTTGGGGGAAAAAAGGAGTATTTTTAAAATTTGTTAAGGAAAACTGCGCTAGCCACAAATACTTTTAAGAAGTTTTGCTTCACTGCTTTTCCAAAAATTAACATGTAGGTTACATGAATGCCGAGAATGGATGACTTTTTCCTGAGGCGGTGATTAGTAATGCTTCACAGAAGTCGATTGTTACGTACATTAATCGTAGCACAATTTCCCCCCCTCCCCTCATACCCAATGGATTACTGTATCCCTATTTGCAAATTGTATCGATAATGATTGTGCACAATTATTTCTCATAAACCGACCTTAATATCTCCTGTTAGTGAAACAACATTTACACAGGGTGAACATTATAAAGCCGACAAACTGCAGGGACGGATTCCTGGTTGTAAATGGAGGAAAAAAGATCCTATGAACATGTGCCCGGAAATGTATCGTTGCCGTGGCAGATGGCACTGACGGATGGAAGTTCCTCTCACCACGTGTCGTGTGTTCCTTGTGTGTTGCAGGCTGTGTGATTGACGCAGCGTACTGTAAGCAGCAGAATGGTCTGGTACTCACCTCGGTATCAAACCGAGTTGGAGTTAGCATACGGTCAAGCAGATGGAAATGATCGAGAGGCAGCACGGCTGTACCAAAACAAGTACCGCCACACAACACTTCAAGCGCTTTTTGGGCGTTTGTGTGATCATGGGACAGACGAAAGTGCAGGGAGGCGGCGGGCTGTGCGAACAACGTCTTTGAAGGACCGGGTTTTACAGGATACTGAGACGAACCCTAGTACAAGCTCCAGGTGAGTGGTCCGTCAACATGGTGTAAACCAAGTACGATTATGTGTGACCTGCACGACAACCGCTGCTATCCCTGTCGCCTGCAACGAGTTTAAGGACTATCAGCAGCGAATTTCTCTCTACATGCAGGATTTTGTCGACGGCTTTTTGCACCAGACCATCACAATCGTGGGATTTTTGTCATCAGCAATCCATGATACGACGTGTTAACGTGTGCATTGCATCCCAAGGAGGTCACATTGAACATCTGTTGTGACGTGGATGTGGTCGGTCATTCTTTCCAGCTGATCTAAGAACATTCTGCTACACCAAAGCTCTAGGGCTTCTAGAAGTCTCCTCTCTTATTTTTCCTTTTGTGCAACTTTCACACCTATAAATAAACACACTCCAAACTAACGTTTTCGTCTCTTTTCCTCAACTCCAGACTGATGTTCTTGCTGGAGAGTAACATCTTTCTTGCAGTGTACAGGGTGGAGAAAAACAATCTGGATGAGTTCAGAGCAGAATAGGGGACCTCAAACTGACCAAAGTTTACCCCAGAACTACTGCTCAGAAACACACCGCCGTGGAACTACGGCCATAAAACAACAGCCAATCAGTGACGAGCGCAGAAGTGTGTGCATTTAAAATAACTTTCCGCATCTAATACCCCTCATGCTAAACAGTGCAGTTACTAATTAAAATAACTGAAGATAATGGTTTCAAATGAGCAGGTAACGTCAAGTAAACTTCAAATTCTTATCCATTTTCGTGTGGCGCAGTGTCCGGACATCAACTGGACGTCACTCTCGGTGACTTGAATGTCCCAAATCTACGTCAATTACCCTACCAGGTAATTGGGACCCACGGTTTAACCTGGAATCCGAACTGCGTGTCGTCCCTGGTGATTCCTTAAAACCTTGACAGGTGAAGGACATATTAAAGGTGGATAGAAAATTTTCATTATCCTACCGGTATTCAATCCCGCGACGTCTCGGTTTCCAGGCACGTGCATTACTGTTAGACCACAAGGTTCGACATTCTTATCCATGGCTTGTAACGTTATCCCCTTTGTTCCCTCAGTCTACACAAGTGGACCTTCATTAATTATTTTCTTCTCCGCAAACAGGCGTATTTTCCCGCTTACAGGGCGACGGCCCGCGACTCTGCACCTTCTACTTCTTAATTTCAAAATCCAGGGCGCAGTACCTTTCTTGTAAGGAGCGATTCGTGTGTTAGTTCACAGGTGGTCGTACGCAGAAAATTGTTGCTTCTACAAATCGAAAAGCTATGTAAACAATTGTTATTCCTAAATATTAGACTGAGAACCTGTGATTTTTACTTAAAGTTCGCTACTGTTCTGCATGTTGTGAATTAGTTCAGATTTGTGAGACCTTAACTTTTCCCGGCGAATCGAATGTTCAAATAACTTACGGGTTTGCTGTCGGGTGACGTCGTCGAACACCGCCGATATTTCGACAGGAGCACACACTGCCATTCTGAAGGCACAAATGCAAGGAAGAAAAAGTGTGCAAGCAAATTTAATACCTCGGTTCATAGAGGAGAAACAAGGAAGACACCACACACAGAACAAGTGTCAACACAACCAAAGATAACCAACATAATAAATATAGATGGTTACTATTAATCAACAGGTGAGGTAGCACTAATTCTGTCCCTCTGTTTTTTGATGAGAGACAGAGCCGGATTCCAAGCAGCATTTAAACAAAATCCACCATCTCTGTTAATAAGGTTGCTTGATAGTCTGATTTCAACAGCTTCCTTAATAACACTATCCCAATAGCTGGACGTGCAAGCCAGAATCTCCGTGTTGTTGTATTCCATAGGATGACCGGTGTCAAGGCAATGTTCTGCAATAGCGGATTTGCTTGGCTGTTGTAAGCGTGTGTGACGCTTATGTTCAATACACCGGTCTTCCACAGTCCTGATTGTCTGACCAATATATGACATGCCACCAGCCTTACGCAAACCGAGATCATCTTTTACGGACGCCAACAGGGCCTTAATCTTATAAGGTGGTCGAAAAACACATTTCACATCATATTTCCGCAAAATACGGCCAATCCTGTTGGAAATGCTTCCTGCGTAAGGCAAAAAGGCCGTAGACTTAGGTGCCACTTCGTTGTTATCGTCTCTCACCCGTTGTACAGAAGGCTGATGGCGCAACGCACGTTTGATCTGCCTCTCACTATAACCATTCTGACGAAAGGTGACTTCGAGATGTGCTAGGTCAGCTGCCAAACTTTCAGGGTCTGGGATAACGTGGGCCCTGTGAACCAAGGTGCGAAGTACTCCTTCACGCTGAGCTGGATGGTGACAACTATCAGCTCGCAGATACAAGTCAGTGTGGGTGGGCTAATTAGTGCTGCCTCACCTGTTGATTAATAGTAACTATCGATATTTCTGAGTTTGGTTATCTTCGGTTGTGTTGACACTTGTTCTGTGTGTGGTGTCTTCCTTGTTTCTCCTCTATGAACTGAGGTATTAAATTTGCTTGCACACTTTCTCTTCCTTGCATTTGTGCCTTGAGAATGGCAGTGTGTGCTCCTGTCGAAATATCGGCGGTGTTCGACGACGTCACCCGGCAGCAAACCCGTAAGTTACACTCCTGGAAATTGAAATAAGAACACCGTGAATTCATTGTCCCAGGAAGGGGAAACTTTATTGACACATTCCTGGGGTCAGATACATCACATGATCACACTGACAGAACCACAGGCACATAGACACAGGCAACAGAGCATGCACAATGTCGGCACTAGTACAGTGTATATCCACCTTTCGCAGCAATGCAGGCTGCTATTCTCCCATGGAGACGATCGTAGAGATGCTGGATGTAGTCCTGTGGAACGGCTTGCCATGCCATTTCCACCTGGCGCCTCAGTTGGACCAGCGTTCGTGCTGGACGTGCAGACCGCGTGAGACGACGCTTCATCCAGTCCCAAACATGCTCAATGGGGGGACAGATCCGGAGATCTTGCTGGCCAGGGTAGTTGACTTACACCTTCTAGAGCACACTGGGTGGCACGGGATACATGCGGACGTGCATTGTCCTGTTGGAACAGCAAGTTCCCTTGCCGGTCTAGGAATGGTAGAACGATGGGTTCGATGACGGTTTGGATGTACCGTGCACTATTCAGTGTCCCCTCGACGATCACCAGTGGTGTACGGCCAGTGTAGGAGATCGCTCCCCACACCATGATGCCGGGTGTTGGCCCTGTGTGCCTCGGTCGTATGCAGTCCTGATTGTGGCGCTCACCTGCACGGCGCCAAACACGCATACGACCATCATTGGCACCAAGGCAGAAGCGACTCTCATCGCTGAAGACGACACGTCTCCATTCGTCCCTCCATTCACGCCTGTCGCGACACCACTGGAGGCGGGCTGCACGATGTTGGGGCGTGAGCGGAAGACGGCCTAACGGTGTGCGGGACCGTAGCCCAGCTTCATGGAGACGGTTGCGAATGGTCCTCGCCGATACCCCAGGAGCAACAGTGTCCCTAATTTGCTGGGAAGTGGCGGTGCGGTCCCCTACGGCACTGCGTAGGATCCTACGGTCTTGGCGTGCATCCGTGCGTCGCTGCGGTCCGGTCCCAGGTCGACGGGCACGTGCACCTTCCGCCGACCACTGGCGACAACATCGATGTACTGTGGAGACCTCACGCCCCACGTGTTGAGCAATTCGGCGGTACGTCCACCCGGCCTCCCGCATGCCCACTATACGCCCTCGCTCAAAGTCCGTCAACTGCACATACGGTTCACGTCCACGCTGTCGCGGCATGCTACCAGTGTTAAAGACTGCGATGGAGCTCCGTATGCCACGGCAAACTGGCTGACACTGACGGCGGCGGTGCACAAATGCTGCGCAGCTAGCGCCATTCGACGGCCAACACCGCGGTTCCTGGTGTGTCCGCTGTGCCGTGCGTGTGATCATTGCTTGTACAGCCCTCTCGCAGTGTCCGGAGCAAGTATGGTGGGTCTGACACACCGGTGTCAATGTGTTTTTTTTTTCCCCTTTCCAGGAGTGTATTTGAATAGTTCAGATTTGTATAAATTTTACTCGTTAGTATGAAAGAATACAGTTTCTGAAAGTCTTCGAATGTCAACGTCAGATCAGAATGAAAATCTGGTAAGTCCAATTTGGACTTCGATAATGGAATAGTGAAATAACCGTTGTTTCTACACTCTACAACAATGTGTGAAATGCTAACTGAAAAGCAATTACAAACTACTCTTAATGACAGTAAAGCGACAATATCTGATTAGAATGGTGGCAAATTTTCGTTTTTGAATGAAGACTGTCCTGCTGTGCTTGATGAAGCAGATTGGTTGGCTCAAATGGCTCTGAGCACTATGGGACTTAACATCTATGGCCATCAGTCCCCTAGAACTTAGACCTACTTAAACCTAACTAACCTAAGGACAGCACACAACACACAGTCATCACGAGGCAGAGAAAATCCCTGACCCCGCCGGGAATCGAACCCGGGAACCCGGGCGCGGGAAGCGAGAACACTACCACACGACCACGAGTTGCGGACACAGATTGGCAAATAATAGGTTAAGATGTTGTGCCAGTAGCTAGGAGAAGAGGACATCCGTGTACAGTGAATTCCTCTGATAGTGAAGATGTAAGTGCTGCAGAAAAGATGAATAAAAAGGTCAGAAGAGCTGCTATGCAACCATTTTCAGACGTTAGCTTTTACAATTTTAGCCAACTACGAAAATTTGTCGAGACAAAGATTGCGTCAAAATGCAGGAATCCTGACTGGAATTCAATGATAAGAGACAAGTTCGTTAGATGTGGAGTGTATTTATGTATTGTGAAAAAATTGCTTTGATGCTTATCACAAAACATGCCATAAAGATTTATTTACTGGCAATAACAAATTATTACTTGCCACAAATCGTTATATGAGTTTAATTTACTTGCATTTATGGAGTTGCTGTAAAGCATCAACAAACATCTGTACTGGAAGTAATATTACTGTTTCAAATAAAACGTATATATTTCTGACTGAACTGTTTTTACTGAAGAAACTGAAACTTTGTGTTCTGCCTTACGGCAGGTCTTGTCATGGATGAAGCCTCGTCAGAGAGGTCCACCGCTTGAGCTTCTAGGGAAGTGATTCCAGTTGTGGTTTCCCATTGCCTTCCACTGATGATGATGAAATGATAATGAGGACAACATAACTCCCAGTTCCTGAGCGGAGAAAATCTCCGACCCAGCCGGGAATCGAACCCGGGCCCCCTTGGCGTAACAGACCGCCGCGCTGAGCACTTAGCTATCGGGGCGGACTTAATGAAGAAAGGGGAAAGAAAATGCATTGCAAAAATTTTCACTATAAGTATGAGTTGAGGTCCACATATGCGGACCTCCATTTACGCCTTAGAGAATCATCAAAAAATTTATAATTTGCTTTTGTGTCATTTTTGTTTATTAGTTTACTGGAAAATATGAAAGGAAAAATTTCCTGCAATTTTTTATCTCAGGAATGAAGAGTTTAAAAGTAAATTTTCGTTTCTATTTACTCGGTAGAGACAGACTATCGAGCCAGCTGCGCTACAAATGCAGTGGAGCATAACAACCACAGCATAACACTGGGGCAGGTTAGTCAGATAAAACCACTGTGATGTACACATCCGACATGTTCGATCACCGGACAAACTTCCGCGCGCTCGTCTCTGGCTGTTCTGTTCTGCTGTACGTTATTATGGTCAGCAACTCGGATGCACGAATTGTCAAACTGGTAGTGCAGTAATTTTGGAATTTATCTGTCCTTGCTATCTTCGGCATTGTGTGGATAATATGTTTCCGAAAATAAGATGATATGTTTTCAGTCTCACAGTTTCCATACACGCCCTGTATGACACCGTTCAACACTGAAAGTGGTAACTGCATAAAAGTGGATAATTATTGAAATTTCCAGGCACATTAAAACTGTGCGCCTGACCGAGACTCGAACTCAAGACCTCTGCCTTTCGCGGACAGGTGCTCTACCAACTTTTTTCTTTCTTCTTTTTTTTTTTTTTTTTTTTTTTTGCATTTTGTTCGTTATGTTTGCTCGTAGTGGACGTCACAAGACATCCGTTGAAGTTCGTTGTTGACCTCTTCACTCAGTTTCTTATTACAAAGAGCAGCCAGCTCTGTGATCGAACAAGCTGAGCTACCATGCCGGCCATTTTGTTCGTTACAGGTCGTTATATTTGGTCGAGGCCGACGTCCCATGACGTTGTTCAACTTCGTCGTTCATCCATTCCATCAGTTTTTTATTATTTATTTATTTATTTATTTATTTATTTTTAAATTTTTACTGAGGGCAACTATCCCTCTGACCGAACACGCTGAGCTACCGTGCCGGCAACCAACTGCGCTACCAAAGCACGACTCACGACCCGTCCTCGCAGATTCAATTCTGCCAGTACCTCGTCTCCTACCTTCCAAACTTCACAGAAGCTCTTCTGCGACATTGCGGACACATGGCTTAGCCACAGCCTGGGAGATGTTTCCAGAGTGAGATTTTCGCTCCTTCTTCCAGGAGTGCTAGTTCTGCAACGTTCGCTGAAGAGCTTCTGTGAAGTTTGGTGCCGGCACGATAGCTCAACGTGTTCGGTCACAGGGTTAGCTGCCCTCTGTAATAAAAAAAATCTGAGTTAATCATCAATAACGAACGTAAACGGATGTCTTACGGCGTCCGCCCCGAGCAGATGCAACGAAGAAAAGTGAAGAAAATGAGATAAAAAAAAAGGTGGTAGAGCACTTGAACACGAAAGGCAAAGGTCCCGAGTTCGAATCTCGGTCTGGCACACAGTTTTAATCTGGCAGGAAGTTTCATATCAGCGGACACTCCACTGCAGAGTGAAAATCTCATTCTCGTTAATCATTATCATTTCGTCTGTGCTGATAAAGAACATCGCAGATAATATGGAAATTTAGCTCTGATGTTTGTTTTAGAAAGTTCGTTCACTAAGGGAAATAGAATAAACTTTATCATCAATGTACTTGTGTTACATATGACAAGACAACAATAGAGGATGTCCTAGGAGAAATGGCCAATATCCAGGGATTTAGCAAGAACGATCATTCGAAGCGAAAAAAGTCTAACAAAAAAATGGTTCAAATGGCTCTGAGCACTATGGGACTTAACATCTGAGGTCATCAGTCCCCTAGAACTTAGAACTACTTAAACCTAACTAACCTAAAGACATCACACATATCCATGCCCGAGGCAGGATTCGAACCTGCGACCGTAGCAGTCGCGTGGTTCCGGACTGAAGTGCCTAGAACCGCTCGGCTACCGCGGCCGGCTAACAAACATGGACTCTAAAGTGCATACCTCAAGAGCTACAGTACGGGTACTACTTCGTCTTCGATACCGTGAAACAAATCTACAGCAAGCTCTTTGCTTTTCATATTTTGGAAGGAGGCAGTATGAATCAGAACAGGAAAAAATTGTCTAGCAAATACGGATCTAAATTGCAAACCTTAAGAAGAAATGTGTTCTACATTGGTATTGACGAACTAGTGCCAATAGGTCTTAAGGTAGGCGTTTTAGAGCCCATCTTTACTATACTTCTCTGCTTCGAATGATTGTTTCTGTCATACACTTGAATGCTGACCATTCTTCCTGGGGCAGGCAGTCTTCACATTGAGGTGACAAAAGTCATGGGATACATCCTAACATCGTGTCTGACTCTTTTACACAGCGTAGTGCAACAATTCGACGAGGCATGGACTCAACAAGTCATTGGAAGTCCCTTACAGAAATATGCGGCGTGCTGCCTCTATAGCCGTCCACAATTGTGAAAGTGTTGCCGATGCAGGATTTTGTGCACGAACTGACCTTTCGAGGCCGAGCGGTTCTAGGTGCTTCAGTCTGGAACCGCGCGACCGCTGCGGTCGCAGATTCGAATCCTGCCTCGGACATGGATGTGTGTGATGTCCTTAGGTTAGGTAGGTTTAAGTAGTTCTAAGTTCTAGGGCACTGATGACCTAAGAAGTTAAGTCCCATAGTGCTCAGAGCCATTTGAACCAATGACCTTTCGATGATGTCCCGTAAATGTTCGATAGGATTTATGTCAGGCGACCTGCGTGGCCAAACAATTCGCTCGAACTGTCCAGAATGATCTTCAAACCAGTCGCGAACAATTGTGGCCCAGCGACATGGCGCATTTTCATCCATAAAAATTCCATCGCTGTTTGGAAACACGATGTTCACGAACGTGCAAATGGTCTCAAAGCAGCCGAACATCCAGAGCACCCAGTCCATTCTCTGTAAACACAGCCCACACCATTTTGGAGTGACCACCATATTGCACAGTGCCTTGTTGACAACTTGAGCCCATGGCTTCGTGGGGTCTGCGCGACATTCGAACCGAACCATCAGCTCGTACTTACTGAAATCGGGACTCGTCTGACCAGGCCACGGTTTTGTACTTGTCTAGGTTCCATCCGAGTCCAGGAGAGGCGCTGCAGGCGATGTCGTGCTGTTAGCAAAGGCGCTCGCGTCGGTCGTCTGCTGCAATAGCCCATTAACGACTAATTTCGCCGCACTGTCCTAATGGATACGTTCGCCGTACGTCCGACATTGATTTCTGCAATTATTTCACACAGTGTTGCTTGCCTGTTAGCACTGACACCTCTGCTCTTGGTCATTTAATGAAGGCCGTCGGCCACTGCGTTGAACGTAGTGAGAGGTAATGCCTAAAAAAAAAAAAAAAAAAAAAAAACTGAAATGGCTCTGAGCAACATGGGACTTAACAGCTGAGGTCATCAGTCCCCTAGAACTTAGAACTACTTAAACCTAACTAACCTAAGGACATCACACACATCCATGCCCGAGGCAGGATTCGAACCTACGACCGCAGCGGTCACGCGGTTCCAGACTGAAGCGCCTAGGACTGCTCGCCCACAGCAGCCGGCTAATGCCTCAAATGTGGTATTCTCGGCACACTCTAGACACGTTGGATCAAGGAAATGGAATGTCCCGTTGGTCTAGCTCCAAGTACCATTCCGTGTTCAGAGTCTGTTAATTCATGTCGTGTGACAATAATCACGTCTGACATCTTTTCACATTAGTCACCTGAGTACAAATGACTGTTCCGCCAAAGAACTACCCTTTTATATCTTTTGTACGCGTTGCTGACGCCATCTGTATCGTGCATAACGCTATTCCATGACCTTTGTCACGCCAGTGTATAATAACAATGAAAATAATAATCATAGCAATGCAGTACTTCAGTTGGTATTGTGAACAGCACTGTTGTTAATTTGTCTTTATGTTTTGTTCTAAAGCGTTTTTATATATTTTTTGTTTTTATCCCAGATGAGTGTGAAACGTACCTGTGTGACAATTTTCGAATCACGCTGAACAGAAAAAAGTGACAGTATTTTTCAAATCAATAAAAACGCTTCGAAATTGTTAACAGTGCTGACAGTTTTTCCTGCGTCTGTGGGAAACTGACATTTGCTTCACAACAACAAATATATCGCCGTTAGCTAAAAAACCGGTATCACAGATGTTTTGGCTGTAAAATTGGAGATAAGGATAAAACGCTGTAAGAGGTCCATGACAAAGGAATTTATTGCTAGCGCACTCGAGCAGATGTAATTTCGATGGATTGCTCACGCACTGTCTGCGATATGTAAGCTAGAATAGAATCGAAGACCAGAGAGCAGTGTTGGCAGCAGTAGTAGTAGTAGCTCGCAGTCGCGAGGTTGAGCCAGGTCGTTCTTAGAGAGCAGTTGTCAAGTTGTATAGTTCACAGAGAGCCCTTGTGTCTTGTATGGAGTTGCGGGTGCCGGTCATCGAGAGCGATGGCGGTGCCTGAGCGATGTAGTATAAGGTAAAACCAAAAATTACTATTTATAGCCGCTCGCATATGTAATTTGTAACAACTGATTTTGTGCTATTGTTATATCAAGTCCCACGTAAATGTCTTTAAAAAATCTTTTAATAATAATCTTTCTTATAGAAATAACTTTTGACAATGATTCATCTGAATTTAAAGATTTTACTAATTTCTCCTATCCATGGCCATCCCGATTTTCGTAAAGAAAAATCAGTTGTTTCTTTCTATACATAACAAATCTAGTGAGCAGCATTGCACTGGGCTGTGCCAGAAAAATTTCTTTTAGGAGCAGATGTATACGCGTTATCCGGCGACGTAACTGAGGTAAGAATTTTCAGTTTATTCAGAATGACTTTTCAGGGTCATGACGCAGCATTGCTGACGTCCAGATTTACCAGTTTAGATTCACAGTCAGTTAATTATTGAAAGGTTATATATGAGTCACATTTTTAATGAGAGCCGGCCGGAGTGACCGTGCGGTTCTAGGCGCTACAGTCTGGAGCCGAGCGACCACTACGGTCGCAGGTTCGAATCCTACCTCGGGCATGGATGTGTGTGATGTCCTTAGGTTAGTTAGGTTTAATTAGTTCTAAAGTTCTAGGCGACTGATGACCTCAGAAGTTAAGTCCCATAGTGCTCAGAGTCATTAGAACCATTTTTTTTATTGAGACGTTAGACACATTTTTATTGCGAGGTTACGGGATTTAAACTGTTGGGAGGTCACAACGTGGACACCACACGTTGTTTGCAACACTACTGCCAGCAGTCGCCATTCAGTGTCCTTTGGACGTCCTGTGGCGTGGAGGAAGCCCTCAGGTCACGTCAAAGATTATTTCTGCATGGGTCCTCCTATTAAGCATGGAATTTCAACGAAAAAAGAAACTGGTAGTGACCTATCTTAATATCCCGTCTGCCATGCTTCCAGTTCCACATTTAGAAGGGCTGGTGTACCTGAACCACCAATAGAATACAACGGTCATTCTGAAGATAGTAATGAAGTAGCTCACACTGATGATGAGCCCAACACTTCAAAAGACCCAGATTTCAAGACATGCGTCTTATCACAGAGTACCATAGATCAGGTAGGTGACCTCATAACACATTTGGCTCTTCAAAAACTAAACCTGAACTTCTAGTCTTGCGCCCACAAGAATGAGGTGTCCTATCACCAAGCGTAAATGTTTCGATTTGTCGGAATACAGAGCAAAAATAAATTCCATCTTGTGGTACGGATTAATGTAAAAGGCATAACGGACGCTGTTGGAATTAACGGATAATGCTGAAGAGTGGAGATTGTCCAGTGACTTTTTCGGATAGTTTAAAGGCCGTAGTTTTGATTATGAGCTTCCTTCACTTCCATCTGAATATGTTGTTGACTTGAGTCTTATGTACTGTAGTGGTACTATTGCTATTTTCTTTATTCGTTATAAATGAATGGCTCTGTGTATATTTAATAATTTTTACAATAAACTGTAAAAAACTCGGAAATTCTTCAGTTTATTTTGGTTTAATTTAGTGATTTTCTGACTTGTCTTTTACTGAATTTTATCAGTGCAAGTGAGTTCATGTTATTTGAATGATTTTGTGCCTCAAAGATTCAAAATTATTAATAAATTTCTTGTACTCTTTTTAGGATATATTACTAAGCATCGGAAAAATTCTTCTTTTGGAGCACAAAAAGGTGAATATGTTTCTGTTTAAAAGACACTGACTGAAAAGTGGGGTACCAGCCGTCTCATTTTACTTTCCTCAGCACCTTTAAAAATTGTCCCAAAAATCTTGACGTGCGAACATGCTCGCGCTGTTTTTAACATGCAGGTCACCTTGCACTCCTCCAAACTCCTCTAAGTGTAACTCGTTCACACCCACTAGTCCATCGCTGTGAGTCGCTCATACCCATCCACTCCCACTTGCCCATTCTCACTCACACATTCAGCACAACTCATTCTCATTATCTCTTTGTGTCCCACTGTCACTGCTTCCTCTCCTTCATTCTGCCTTACCACTACTGTTTTTGTACTACAACTACTGTCTCTTTCATTGCCACCGTCTCCCTCTTGCTCTCCCTTAGTGCTAATATCTCATTCATTCATTCCCACTGCTACTGTCTCTTTTCACTGTCACTATCTGTCTCTTCCTCGGTTGTCGTTTTCATAGACTGTCCCCCATATTCAATAGCTCACCTACTTCCACCACTTTCTCCTTGTCATTACACCTGCCCCACAGGCACTGCCTCCTTCGCTCTTTTCATTGTACCGTTCTGTCATTGTCAACTATGTTCCACTACCAATGTGTCCCTCATTTTCTATCATACTGCCACTGTCTCCTTCGATCTTTCTATACCACAATCACTATCTAGTATCTTCCAGTATTTATTACTTTTCCGTCTCTTCCCCACTGCCACTATCTCCTTCTCTATCAGCATAAAAAAGCGCGAATATGCTCGCATGCCAAAATTTTTGAGAACGTTCTTAAAGGTGCTGGGGAAGATAGAATGAGGCAGCTGGTACCCCACGTTTCAGTCGGTCTTTTAAACAGGAGCAGATTCGCCTTTTTGTGGTCCGATTGGAACAAAAAAAAATTGGAAATTTGTCGTAAGGTCTTATGGGACCAAGCCGCTGAGATCATCGGTCCCTGAGCTTGCACACTACTTAATCTAACTTAAGCACGTACATCATTTTATAACATTTCCTGTAGCACAGTTTTTCTATTTATTTTTGAATAACGTATATTTTAGTAAGTATGAAACAGTTCCTTGTTTATCCCACATAGGCACCCAATAAAGCAAAGTGCCATGTGAATGACGAAAATAAACCTTTTCCTTACACCAGGCACACTGACGGACGAGGACGACACGGGACTTAATCAGTGGTCCCTCCGACTCCTGGGTAGGTGGACTCCTGTTAGACTGTTCCTACCTCGCCTCCATGGCTTTTGTGGTTTGTGTGCAGGATGTTACTTCTTCTTGTCTTCTCTTTGCCATTCTCAGATTTCCTGTTCTTCATTGCTGTCTGCGGTGGCCGTTACCCTGCTTATTGTGCTGCACACCGAGCATACTTAAAGCAATTCGTAAAATATGTCGATACAGACTGGTAATGCACAAATGGCTGAAATTTAAGAATTCTGATAAACTTCAAATCACACGGAGCTATCGGAAATCACGGCAGTTTCCTTAACAATATTTCCCCAGTCGAAAAACTTCGGGAGTCACATTGGTTGTTGTGGGTGGAATCTAGATTACATCAAGTATTTTAGTCGTCCTCCAGAAAGACAGAGGTATCATTTTGTCCTGGATAAGTGTCTAACAAAACCACTGCATTAATTTCCAGTTGGTTAGAGACCATTTCGAATGAAATGTTAAAAATTGTTCTTTATATTTTCCAGATTTTGATAGATCGATTGCAAGATTTTTGTCAGTAAACATCCTTTTCCTTATTTTTGGTTCTAATAGGCCTTGTGGTCCCAGAAGATAGATAAAAGCTGCAGAAACAGCATTCCACTTATATCACTGTCACTATTGTATATGAATGTGTAATATCATTACTCAATTCCACAATAGATTCATCTTTCGTCTTGAAATGATGAAGTGCAGTTTGCTCGCACTTCTTTCACATAACCTGACTGATGGGCGTTAGACACAGCGGCTGTGGGGATAACAGCAAGCTTCGTCTTCATGTCAGCTACGAAATCATGGAATCTCCTCTGCAGTTTTGTTTTGCGATTTCCTATACTGTATGATTTCTTGACTCCGCTTAATCAGATCTAAGAAGACTTGAAATCAGCGTTGTTCACCTCAACTACGACTCAGTGAGTCCATTCTCGTAGATCTGCATCGATAATAGTGCACTGCCTATCGCGAACAGCTCTACATGGTTCATATTTCAAGAAACTTCCTCTAAAGAACCGTAGTTTATGTCATTTAACCTATTTAAGTATAGGTCAAGTATAAGTCAGACTGTTTTGGTGCATTGCACATCTTCCACTAAATAGTATTGATGAAGCTCGGACAGTAATAAAGGAGGAAGAGGTCAGTGAAGAAAAGGTCATGCAGTTCGCAGACTGTGTGGTCAATCAATGGATGGAAAATCCTAGTATACCAATTGAAATGCGAAATGTTTTCAGCTAGTAGCAGTGGACCACGAACGCTGTCGCAGGTTGGCATAAATGGCTAGCCCGGTTCATGACTCCAAGTTCCAGGTTGCCTATCTAACAGCTTCCAGAGACCATTTCATGTAATTAGTGACCGAAAATAAAAATTTAAAATGCTTTCATAATTTACGGTAGTTATTAAAATGTGTAATATTATTTTAAAGGTTTAACATAGTTAGAGAAGTATTACAGTTAGAAACATGTGTGTGTCTTGGCGCAGTGAAACTCACTGTGCACAAATGCCTAGACTATCCAGTATCTGAAAATGAGAGCACTTATTGACTTGCAACAAACTTTATACACAACATCAAAGCTTTTCTAATCTTTTACTCGCTTACATTCTTAAGGTCAAATATTTGATACAGAATTGTGAAGCTGTTTTATACGTGGGCGTTCGATTCTTTAAGGAATTGGGAAGCTTCCTGCTTTGAAATTAAACACGTCAATAAATCAGAAACATCCGAACGTACACTTTCTGATAAATAAACTAAAGAAGGATGCAGTAAATGCTACATCTGAAATTAAAAAAGATTCCTTTGGTCTATCTTTTCGGAAGAAGACAAAAATATTATATATCTTGACAGGGACATGTTTAAAATCTGTGGCTTTCTTAAAAAAATGAAAAATTAAAATTCACAAAATAAGACAAAGGGTTTCATCGTTCGCTGCAGCAATATTGTGGAAAAAAGGTGAAAAGAAATAATAAAATAAAAATCATTTAAACATCCAATTTCATCCAATCAAGATATGGTGGAGACTGTGACTATTATATGAAATAAATTGTTGATGGTGTAAAGCAACCAACCACAACTAGTCTTAGTTTACTTGATTCAAAAAGTACCATCACCCGTTCGAATTTATACAATTCATCATACAATTTTCATGCTTTCATTAGTACATATGTTATATTGCATAAATCCTCCCATTCTGTGGCCATGATGCAGCAACCACTACATATTTTCAGTAGGAAAAAACAGTCTAGGTCGCAAAGACAGCAGAAGTTTTATTGATGCGTTTCTCCTTTTTGAGGCATCTTTAGCATTTGATTAGAAACTGCGGGTAACCTATGACTAATCCATTACCAGCAGTTGCTAAACAAATTCTGAAGATGCCTCAAAGAGGCGAAACGTCAATAAAGCTTCTGCTGTCAAGTGCAGCTACCTAAGGAGGTCCAATACGGGCTGCGATTGTCGTATGACAGCGAAACTTTGTAGAATGCTAATGCATTAATATGGAACCGACTTACACTGGAAAAAAATAGTTCCAATTTTGGCCACCTGGTGCAAATCTGTCGCTGTACACTATCTCGTCGACTTCTCCGATTCTCATATTGAACGAATTGTGTAAGTGGTGGTTAATAATAAAATCAACATTATACCTTTCTCATTTATTTGACCTTTTCTGCCCACATCCCATTCCTAATCCATTACATAGGGAAACATTTCTATACGTCTGTCTTGCATTCACAGCGCTAGATTTGCAACTGGTGGCCAAAACTGGAACTAATTTTTTTCCTGCATAAATCGGTTCCGCTTTAACGCACAGAAATATCTAACAAGTTTCGCCCCCATACGATAATTACAGCCGACAATGGGCCTCTGTGAGTAGCTGCACTTTAATTATAAACTCCCGATACCATGGGCATAGTCACTCCTATGCCTAGGTATAATGTGAAGCTCGGAAAATTCACGTCTAAAATATATGTGGTCGGTAGCACCACGCTGACAAGAAATTCCATCGTTTTTTGAAGCCAGGAACTCGGTAGGCGACCCTGCTTCAAGACCGGAAAGGCTCACTGCGAACACTCAAAAGAGCTACTTGCGAACGGAAGCCGTTAGCCGGCGGTGGGCCTGTGTGGCCCCTGACGCTACTGTTTGTGGCGGGGCGCGTTCCTTTGACGCCGGTCGTTATCTCGCGGCGGAATGACACACACACGCACGCACACACAGCTGGCTAGGGCTGTAAACTCCTCCCAGGAAGCGCACGCGCGTACAAGACAGAGCCGCACACACACTGCGTGAACTTTGGTCGCCGGCTGCGGCAGAATAGGACAGACTCGGTCCTCACGTTCTCTTAAATTGGAAACAAACTACATTCTGGACAAAAATAATTAAAGCAGCAATATCAAATCATAGCGAAGCCACTATGAGTCGAGTGACGACGACATGAACGTTGCCAACTTATTAAAAAAAAAGCAGAGCTGTATCGTTTCACGTAAACTATTCATTAGAAGTGACTTCTGTGATAGAAACGAGTTCATTCAAACCAGCTGGCTAAGTATCTGGTAGGAGATTGTACGACAGTAATACGAAGAAGAGTTTCCAATTTGGGCATCGTATAGCCAAAAGTCTAAAGCCAGAAACTTGGCAGCGGATCAAAAATTTGTCAAAATTTGTGGAACAAATTTCTGAGAATGAACGTCTGGAGTACAACATTGAATGTTACTGAATCATGGACTGTGCGGAAACCGGAAAAGAAGAGAATCGAAGCGTTTTTAGATGTGCTGCTATTGAAGGACGTTCAAAATTGGGTGGGCTGATAAGGAATGGGCGGTCCTCTGTAGAATCGCTGAGGAAAAGTTATGTGGAAAATACAGACGAGAAGATGGGACTGGATGATAGGACATGAGGTAACACCACATCGAATCACTTTCATTGTACTAGACGGAGCAACAGAGGGCACAACTTGTAGGGAAGACTAAGATTGGAATGCATCCAGTAAATAACTAAGGACATTGGTAAAGTGTTAATCTGAGATAAAGACGTTGGCAATTGAGAAGAAGACGTAGCGGGCCTCATCAGACCAGTCAGAAGGCTAGACTGGTGCACAGCCCCCGCCCCCCGCCCCCACATAAAATGGTCTTATGTTATTATTGTGCTGTACTGTCAGTAATTTACTTGTTGCGTAGTTTATGTGCATATATCTTACTAAAAGATCCTGTTTCTTTTACATGCACAACACGCACACGATTTACATTGTGTGTGTGTGTGTGTGTGTGTGTGTGTGTGTGTGTGTGTGAGGGCACGCGTGTGTCTATGCATCACGCAATGAAGCCGCGAAGAACAGCATTTTTGTTGACAACATATTCTGAAATATATCTATGTGCATCTGTAACAGCACCAATTACTCGCCATTGCTGTTGCTAACAAATAAACTTATAGAAACAGGACAAACATGAGTTGTATTTAAGTTTAGATCTTAGCACAATATGTCTGATGTCACTCTATTGATATTCCTACTCTATGTAAAGCTACAAGGGACAAGTCATACGTCTCCATTTCAGTGGAAATGTCTCGGAATTTGTCTTTAGTGGAAAACACGCAATAATAGCTTGGTAACCATTGCAAAATCTTTTTTTCTCCCTCGTTCAATTCAACCACATAGATTAGCATTTCAGTCAGATGCTCCACTAACCGAAATACGGGATGGAACTTCTTGTGCAATGTTCCTTGAGGAAGGGGCTGAAAAACTCTCGGCCTAGTCCATCCCAGCTTCAACCTACGATATGATGTGAACAGCTCTTTCCTGGGTCAAGTAAATAAAGCAGTCTTTAAAAACAAGTATGTGACCTTGATACATATTAACCATGGACCTTGAGAGGTTGGTAGCTTGCATGCCTCAGCGATAGTGGTAGCGGTACTGTAGGTGCAACCACGTTAGAGGACAATGTGTGGAGAAGCCAGTCAAACATGTGATTCCTGAAGAGGGCGGCAGCCATTTCAGTGGCTGCAGGATCAATAGTCTGGATGATTGTCTGATCCTGCTTTGGAACATTATCCAACATAGTTTTGACTACGATGGTAATGCAAATAGCCGAAAACATGAGGAAAAAATAACGTTTATTTTTCCCGAGGGCAAGCAGAATGATGACATCCTCTTGAGCACAATATTCCAGAGGTAAAATAGTCCCCACTCGTATTTACAGCCAAGAAATACTCAGTAAGATGTCAATAAGAAAAACAAAACTGGCTTCAGATCAATGTTAGAACCCTTAATTGGGCAGGTAGGTCAGAGAATTTAAAAATGGAAACTGAACGTTGAAGTTACATATATTGGGAATTAGCGAAGTGGGAACTACTTTAAAAGGGATTGATATTATTGTTTGAAAAAACTAAAAGCTTTGGTAGATAAAAAAAATCAGTGCCGAAGGGAACTACTTTGAAAGGGACAATATTATTGTTTGAAAAAACTAAAAACTTTGGTAGATAAAAGATCAGCCTCATTACTTTTCTCATACACCTCGTGTTATTTTCTGTGACACTGAAAGCGATTTCACTGACTTAATATGTGTGGGACTTTCTCAAATAGTAACAAGGTAATAATAGTATGGCGTCATGTTTGTATCGTATGAGAAAGTGGATGAAACTTAGTCTGGGCACACAGCCTACTCTTCTCCATTCGAATAGCACTTAGGGAGCCTGCTAAGCGTATCGTGTTAATCTGATGGTCGGTTCCCCATCAGCAGTGCCTTACGCCCTCACAATGAGACACTGTAGAGAGGTTCTGCTGTGTATAGGTTGTACGCCCTACAGCTCGGCAACCCTTCTTACAGCAATGATATACCGGCGGCCTAAGCTTAAAGGGGTTTCATTAGCTAACGGCTGAGTTTCATTCACGTACGCTGCCTCTCCCAGCAGGCGACACTGCAAGCGCCGCCATAAGTCGCTGATCTAACAGACTTATTTGCCCCCACGGGCCAAGTGATCGCAGATACTTCGTCTATAATATCTCTATGGGTATTTAGGGCAGCAGAAATCCACTCAGAGGTATTTTCCATGAGCTCTGTGACACGTGCCGATTTGCCCCCACGGGCCAAGTGATCGCAGATACTTCGTCTATAATATCTCTATGGGTATTTAGGGCAGCAGAAATTCACTTAGAGGTATTTTCCATGAGCTCTGTGACACGTGCCGTCTGCACTCAAAGTTCTCAATCGGAACGTTGACTACGTACAGTGTTATGCGATACTGACCACCGCCGGCCGAAAGAGCAGGCAGTGTCTGCCAACACCATTTTCAGCACTTGGCCTCTGCAACGGAGACGGCCGTGAACTTGGTATCGGCTGTTGACTTTCGCTGTGTTATTTTGTTCTACTTCCGACATCATATTAGCTTTGACTGTTTAGTCATTACGCTCGTCCAGCCTAAGTTTTGACGTGTGTAAACTCAGTGCTAATCTTGAACTTTCATAAATTATTGTAGTGATTGACTTTTCTCCAAAGGAGGAGTATTTCAGTTTATGTACTTTCCAGTAAAACTGTTCTACTTTGTTTACCTGGATTGTGTTCTCGTTGCGCCTCAACTGGCACTAGACTTAATCACTGGAAGCACACTGTCTATATACGTGATGTCGGACGTGTCCGAACGAACAGACAGACACTGGCTGCGAGAGGACACTTGTGTCTTAAACTGCCTTCTGTCTAATAAATGGGGTGTCCAGTGCAGAACTGAATTAAGTCCGAAAAACAAAGTTATGAGAAAAATAGACACAAAATTTTCGCTTAATAATTATTAACTATAGGAAAAATTTTACACCATTCTAAAATGTTTGAATGATAACATGTACTTTATGTAATGTATTCTCATACTGGGGAACGGTAAATTTAAGTGCTGTTACATGCTACCTTGAATATAAAAGTAAAAGTTTGCACTTGATTCTTCTGTGCACTGAATGTATTGTATATTGCTCTTTATTCTTCACTACTGGTCATTAAAATTGATTCGCCAGGAAGATGACGTGCTACAGACGCGAAATTTAACCGACAGGAAGAAGATGCTGTGATATGCAAATGATTAGCTTTTCACAGCATTCACACAAGGTTGGCGCCGGTGGCGACACCAACTACGTGCTGACATGAGGAAAGTTTCCAACCGAATTCTCATACACAAACAGTAGTTGACCGGCATTGCCTTGTGAAACGTTGTTGTGATGCCCCGTGTAAGGAGGAGAAATGCGTACCATCATGTTTCGGATTGTAGCCTATCGCGATTGCGGTTTATCGTATCACGACATTACTGCTCGCGTTGGTCGAGATCCAATGACTGTTAGCAAAATATGGAATCGGTGGATTCAGGAGGGTTATACGGAATTCCGTGCTGGGTCCCAACGGCCTCGTATCACTAGCAGTCGAGATGACAGGCATCTTATCCGCATGGCTGTAAGGGATCGTGCAGCCACGTCTCGATCACTGAGTCAATAGATGGGGACGTTTGCAAGACAACGACAATCTGCACGAACAGTTCGACGACGTTTGCAGCAGAATGGACTATCAGCTCAGAGACCATGGTTGCGGTTACCCTTGACGCTGCATCACAGACAGGAGCGCCTGCGATGGTGTACTCAACGGCGAACCTGGGTGCACGAATGGCAAAACGTCATTTTCTTCGGATGAATCCAGGTTCTGTTTACAGCATCATGACAGTCGCATCCGTGTTTGGTGACATCGCGGTGAACGCACATTGGAAGCATGGGTTCGTCATCGCCATACTGGCGTATCACCCGGCGTGATGGTATGGGGTGCCATTGGTTACACGTCTCGGTCACCTCTTGTTCGCATTGACGGCACATTGAACAGTGGACGTTATACATTTCAGATGTGTTACGACCCGTGGCCCTACCCTTCATTCGATCCCTGCGAAACCCTACATTTCAGCAGGATAACGCACGACCGCATGTTGCAGGTCCTGTACGGGCCTTTCTGGATATAGAAAATGTTCGACTGCTGCCCTGGCCAGGACATTCTCCAGATCTCTCACCAATTGAAAACGGCTGGTCAATGGTGGCCGAGCAACTGGCTCGTCATAATACGCCAGTCACTACTCTTGATGAACTGTGGTATCGCGTTCAAGCTGCATGGGCAGCTGTACCTGTACACGCCATCCAAGTTCTGTTTGTTGTGTATCAAGGCTGTTATTACGGCCATACGTGGTTGTTCTGGGTACTGATTTCTCAGGACCTATGCACCCAAATTGCGTGAAAAAGTAATCAAAAAACGGTTCAAATGGCTCTGAGCACTATGGGACTTAACATCTGAGGTATTCAGTCCCCTAGAACTTAGAACTACTTAAACCTAACTAACCTACGGACATCACTCACATCCATGCCCGAGGCAGGATTCGAACCTGCGACCGTAGCGGTCGCGCGGTTCCAGACTGAAGCGCCTAGAACCGCTCGGCCACTCCGGCCGGCGTAAATGTAATCACATGTCAGTTCTAGTATAATATATTTGTCCAATGAATACCCGTTTGTCATATGCATTTGTTCTTGGTGTAGCAATTTTAATGCCCAGTAGTGTAGTCTTCATGCTTTACTAAGAAAATAGTAGTTTGAAACTACAATTACAGTTTTATTCCCTGTGTCTGCATATAAAAAATATTTCCGAACAGGAAGCTATGCAGTTACGATTCAAAGAAAAATGTATTCACATTCGTCTGCTTGCTCTTGTAATACTGAGGACGCTCTTGTGACAGTTGTGACGCGGTAGGTTCTTGAAAAAAAAAAAAAAAAAAAAAAAAAAAAGGCTAATGCTCAGGTGGAGCGTATATCAGTAAATCCTCCACGTCCTTTTTCTTCGCTTTTGTCACTGGTCGATGTTTGGTATAAAGAGAGCCCTGCTGGATGTTACAGAGTGCGCCATGGGTAGTCAGGCTTCCTTCTTAAGACAGCGTCGTCGAGTTGCACATCACAGTTTCAGGGTTCAGAGGCTGCTTACAAGACAGAGCAAAAGGAGATTCTGTGCCGGCCGCGGTGGTCTCGCGGTTCTAGGCGCTCAGTCCGGATCCGTGTGACTGCTACGGTCGCAGGTTCGAACCCTGCCTCGGGCATGGATGTGTGTGATGTCCTTAGGTTAGTTAGGTTTAAGTAGTTCTAAGTTCTAGGGGACTGATGACCACAGATGTTAAGTCCCATAGTGCTCAGAGCCATTTGAACCAGCCATTTTTGAGATTCTGTTTCACAATGAAACAATGACATTTTAATGTCCCTGTTTTGGCCGGTACAAGAGTCTGAATATAAATTTATTTTATATATTTAGAGGCTATATTCGAAGCTAGTTTTCATGACTTCTGGAACCAACTGTTTCCCAAGACCTCATAGATAGACCTGTCTGAACAAGCCCCGAAGGTACACGTTTTGCCCGCAGTAGGCGTGAGCAGGATGGCTTTTACCTCTTAGTCCATCCTTGTAGTACACACCTGCCCACAGTTCTGATACCTTTACCCAATACTCCCACTCCACTTCTCAGGATGTTTAGAACTTCTTCTGTTTTGAGCTCCGCCATGACTGCAGACGTTTTTGTCTGCTGCAGCAGAAGCACCATCTTCCTCAGCAGGTGTCTCTCCTACATTAAAAGAAACATATAACATATAATCACTGTCACATTACCATAAAATACTGCTATCACACAACTAAGCTCAACAGCCCAGTACAGTTATTATCTCGATAGCTAATTTGCACTTACCAAATTTACAAAGAAATTATTAGTTACCTGATCCAGAACACTCTTATTCACATGCATTATCTTCCATAATAGCTAATCACTCATAATCATCAGCTCACTTTAATTAGAGCTCACACACCTACAAAACAAGCCCTAGAAATTGTAACAATGGATATGTTCCCATTATGCTCCGAACAAAAGTCAACTTCCCTCCGAGCTCAATAGGGCAGTTATTTGTTACATCTAACATGAATCTTTTATGCTCTGAAATCAGCTTCATATATATTACACGGAAGTGAAGTAAATCCAAAATGACAGAAAAGGGACTTGTTCTCTTGTGCTCTGAACGCCCGAAATATTAAAGAGTTTGCTCTACAATTTCGGAGCGTGTAAATTAACTGTGTGTTGCGACCGTACGGGTTGTGTGGGAATGTCCATATGGTGTGGATGACGAAATTAAATGTAGTCTCTCTCATCAAATCGCCGAAAATCAAAATTCTAAATTGTTCACAAATTCTATATCAGCTCGGAGCCTCCACGTGCTACTGCACGAAAAGATCTACCCACGCATTACACGGCACAAACACTTCAGTGGCCCCCCACAGTGGGCCACAGCTTACAAGTTTGGCTACGTTTCGCCTAAGAGGCACAAACTAACAATCATCGCAATGTATCCAATATTCCACAAAACTATTTAATATAAATACAGGCAGGTTTTGCTACTCCAAAATCACGTACACACTCACGTACTTTTTAAAGTTTCACAAATTCGAGTGTATTTCCAACAAGAACACAGAAGAATTAATCATGACAGTTCACAATAGTTCAATTTCAGAACCTGACCGAGTTTCTTAAGGTCTTGGAGGCATTTGAATAAACCACTAGTAACTGCGTGACTTATCTTTAGAAAACCATTAAAGTTCCACTGTATATCAAAACACAAATTCCACAATGGCTACACAGTGAAACCTTGTAAGTGCGATTTGTATCAGACGCAACCCGAAAAGTAACCAAGTTCATCAGATGCGGTTTTCCGCGATTTCGCCAACTCGCTTCAGGCAAATGCCGTGAACGTTCCTTTGAAAGGGCACGGCCGACTTCCTTCCCCATCCTTCCCTGATCCGATGACACCGATGACCTCGCTGTTTGGTCTCCTCCCCCAAATTCAACCAACCAACTCATTTCTCGCAGCGTTTCCATGTTTCCGTCAAATAGCTAAACGTGCACCAGATGTTAGTGCGCTGTGTAAAATGCATCTGCGGACACGCCAGAAAATAATGCACGCGTAAGAAAGGAGAGGGGAGTCTAGAAAGTTACTAATGTCGACGACGAACGAACGTAACTCCATCAATTCCTAGGATGCTTATCTTAGTATCATCACTCCAAATGACTGTAGCCCAGTCTCCTTTCGTCCATTCCTGTGTTTTAATGTCCACTGCACACTATTCTGCCTCTGCATTTTGTTCAGATCACATATCTTCCCTCCAGTCTTCTCTCGCAAACCACTGTCGCAAAGTTTCCGTCTAACGGTTCGATCAGAAACTACGCCGACGATCTTGCAGAGAAAGACGGCAGATTCTACGAAAATCTTGATTAGTCAATATTGGTTTTCTGCCGGTTCTTGGAACAGTTTCGAAGGACCCAATTTCTTCGCACCGGTTGCAAATTTTCCTCACACCCGCCTTTGTAGCGCCTCCACCCAGCCTTTTTGCTATTTCACTCCTTCACGGACTGTTTCTGCCTTACTCCACTTACTTGATGACCAATCAGCACGTTCCGGTACAGGACACGTTTTCGTTTTCAATTCGTCATCTGTCTCAGTTCAACTCACACTAAGGAAACCTTATACTTAAACAGCTATAATGCATTGCTACGACTAGAGTTACAACAATAATGGGAACGCTTTTTATCACTGGGTAAAGCAATACTAACACACTTCCATTCATTGATCTGTCGAAACAGAACAAATTACAAACGTCTGCACGATCCGAGTCCGCTTCATTCGTTACACAATGCCTCCAGCTAGCCAGTTTCCCACCCTTTGTTAAGCAGCCTCTTCCTAAACAGCATGTGTACGCTAAACAGCAACATCCTCTTAGAAAACAAGCAATAGGTGAAGACGTGTACCATGCACACGAAAGGGAACGTACTTCCGCACATTTTCTGAAGCTTCCATACTCGAAAATAACCTAACTGCTCCCTGATTACAAACTTCTGGAATACTCCTCCATACCACTTCCGCCCCCGAGGACTCAAACTAACCTCCTGCGAGCTACCAGGCCCACCGACGGACTCCTCGTTTTCGCGAGCTGCCTCCAGCTCTACGACACAATTATCACATACTGACATTTCGGCTAATCAGCCTCCAGAGTAGAAAGTAGTCCCTCAGATTGGCCATTTCCCACTAACGCTTAAAATACATCTGTAAAGGGCTGCTGCCTGTCAACAGTTTCAGAAGGTTCTTTCCCAAAGAGTACTAGAAAACACCATCCACTCTGCGGGAAAAACACTCGCCTTTGAAGACCACCTAGTAAGACCAGACCACCACGCTTTAGCCGGCCCGTTATCTTTAGCCTGTCAAATAGCCGCCGTCCCACAGGTACTGGCAAACCAGAAATGTCACAATAGCGGTCAGCAGTTGCTGATGATCGCCACCCGTGAAAGATCAGTTATAGAGCCCCACCTTTTTCGGCGTAAGGCAACATTATTCCTAACTAGGATAATGAATATCTTGATGCCGAAAATTTCAAGTAACACGAAATAACAATGGCTAGCTGCTTGTTGTTTACACAGGCACATATACACCTCTCAGTTTCTGTACGAGAAGGAAGCTTGACATACAGTTCTATGTCACACAAAACAGAATTCCTGATACTTCATCTTACTAAAAAATCTTAAATAACAACAAAATGCTAGAAAAAGTAACAGTTTCAATGCTCCTTAAAAAGCAGTCGTCTATAGTGTAAAAAAAGAAATAAACAAGAGAAAAAATTAACACCATGGAATTGACCTCTACTATCTATTGCTTCGATAATCCAATAATTACTCATAAACTATCGAAAATAAGAAAAAAACTGTGTAACTAACATGGCATGAATATAACAACGCAGCCCCCCCCCCCCCCCTAAAAAAACGATTTTGACAAAAAATAAACACCAGAAAACTTAGAGCTTCCAGAAGAAACAAGAAATAACTGATGTAAATACAAGAATATAATTTCAGGAACAATAAATGAGAGTGCATCAATGCAAAGTGAATAATCTAAGGACGCAGCAATCCATGCAACAATAAACAAATTTCACTAAACTAAAAAAGCAAAAAAAGGTTGTATTGCATCTTTAAATTTTTAAGTGTACTGTATTAAAGTTACATCAGTCTGAGGTAAATTATCGCCTCAGAATCAGAGCACCAAACAACAAGAGCACAAAATTCAGAGATCCGCCTGTCCATCGAATTACTGGAAAACAAACGCATATAAAATTAGCAGCTAAGAACCCAATAAAATTAACTTAAAATGAATCGTTTAATAACTGGTACTGTAGCAGTCAAATTACCTATTAAAATCTGATCGTATCGGCACCACAAAGAAAATTAAAACGCTCATTATCGAGAAATGACCACCAACCAAATTTTTAACACAATCACTTAAGTATGCCAGACCGCCAGAACACCCATGATATCTAGGTCGACATACATCTTCACTGAACACTTTATATACGTAGCGTCTCCGTGTTTGGAGCGCATATTTTGATACACGTATCACTGATACAATCGCTACAAACTCGGCGCAGATTCACTTCACTGAATGGGATCGCGGGGAGGATTCGTGAGGGAGCAGCGTCTGAGGCAATGGAGGATTTGATTCTTCACCCCACGAAATCGTCGAGCTATGATTCACCGATGAGAATCTGGTCTGCACTTCGCTACCGGCTTGAGCCTTGGTCTCTGACCTCTGCTCCTTATGTCGCTTCCGTCACGGATACGCCAAATATTGAGCAGATCGGTCTGGTTGTCAGCCGCTCTCAGTAGCTTCACACTACTGGAACTGTACCGATTTCTGAATTCCATTTCGCTTTCGTCAGGTCCTTACATCAATCAAAAATTCTGTCTCCTTGCGTCCATTTTCTTCGTTTCTTGGTCCTACTAGTCTTTCACTCTTGGACATTTCCGTAAAATACTTCCACACGTGACAACTGGTTAAGTTTTTTTACTGAAAACCTCCGATCCATCTTCCAGTTCTGGCTTTTGTACAGAACTTATTTCTGGGGGTCATTATTAACTGTCATTGCAAAATCAGTAATAACTGACTGTGCCCCAATACTTTCAAAATCTGGTCTCCTGTCTTCAAGTGTAGCTCCTAGTTTTTTAACTCGTGTCCATATAGTTTTCATAAGCTGCACTCATATGATGCTTCTTGTTGTGTGCTTACATAGATATGTTCCTCTTGTTATTCAGTACAGTGGTTCCACCTGCCAGCAGTTTCTAGTGACTTAATGTCTCACTATCCCAATAATTATTTTTGCCACACTTTGTGTGTTTCAGGAACTGCGTATGCTGCCAAGCAGAACACTGCCGCCTCCCGGCGATGTAAGTGCGGGGCTTAGGTTGCTTTTGAGTCTCACAACCAGAACACTAACAAGGTTTTGCCTCCTGCTGAACACCGAACTCACAGACAGTCTGGTTTTCTTTCTCTGAAAATGAAAATTGAACCATTGCAAGTGCTCAGATTGTCAGTTTCTATTAACATGACACAAGCAGAGTGGCAGGTATTATAAAAAAAGAAAAGGAAAAGAGGTTCCATGTCTTGGCTAACTGTTGTTTACTTCTTTGATTTGTTAAGCAATGCACTAATCACAGCAAAACGCCAAATTTATAAAATGTATGAGGTGAAGTGAGGTATTATGCTTGAAATCATTACAGCCCACTAGAAACTAGTGATTGCTTGGGAGAAGCAGTCATAAATGCAGTCCATAAAGAGACTTTCATTATTCCAGTAGGCAATGGGTCATTGATGTTTAGTTTACTTGAGAGCTGTTCTTTGTTCACACAATTAGTGATCAACACAGTGTTACTCATGAACAATGACGTCTTAGGCATATATTGACCTAACAAAAACTCCTAGTTAGTGAACAAAATGTCTTTAAAGATAATTCATTTTGTTCATTAATTCCAAATGCAGTCATTTGAACTTTTCACTCAGTGAGGCAAGAATTCATCTAAGGTTGTAACCCACTGCTATTAGAGGCACGGGACACGACTACATCTACTTCTTGTGGGTTTAAAACATTATCCTTCTCCCAATTAGTTTGAGAAAGATCACCATTGGTTGCATACACACGGTCATCTTTACCATATAGCGAAATTAAATTTCCGTACTCTCATTTCTCTCCTTCACGTTCTGTTTGTTCCTTTAGTTCATCTGTATATACTTGCTGCAATAATCTGAACTGTGCTGTATCTTCAAGCCAGTTGCTTCTTTCTCCCTCTCGTTCCTTCACCTTACGCTCGTCCTCGGCCCTCTTCTTGACTCTATCTCTTTCGTTTTCGGCCTTCTTTTGCGCTCTCCAGCTTCTTTCTCTTCTTTTCCGCCTCTCTTTCTTTCTTATCTGCGTCCAAGTGAGCCATCAATTTTGCTATTATATCCATTTTCATCTGCACTAATTACTTTCAATTTCCTTCTTTGTTTCACTTCCCAAATTCAAACGGAAGTAGATACCCTACTGTTTATTCACACATTTCTGATCTAAGCGATACACATTCGCAACAAATTCCAACACTCCGCCCTTCTAACGTCAAAAAAACCGTTGACCAAAGGCACCAAAGCGAACAACCGCGTCGGAAGATTAATCAAAATAAGCAAGCACTGAGCCGTAGGATTTGCCTTGCTGGTTTTTTTTTCCATTTTGCAACCGATGGTCGAGGCCTCCAGCTTGCGAAGATGAAATTTTTCGCAATGGTTCCAATCCTCGCAAGCTTCGTCCGTCGTCTCGGAGCTTCTGTAGCGTCTGGCGAACTCTTGTCGCCGCCAGAGTCCACCAACTCCTAGCACCGTGCAATGCACGAAGCAGGTCACACGATGTACTGCTCACTTCCTCCTAGACGTTTGTTGGCGAGGCTGGATAATTCCTGGCCCTGCTACCCCTGCCCTATAAAGCCGAATGAGGGTCGCCAACCTTCCTTAGACCCGCTAGGCAGGGTTGAAACAGTGCCTTCCTCTATACCACTATTCAATGCCCAGAAGTCATCTGACTACCTTCAAAAGCTCCCACGTCCGACCACTGGACTGGACAACAAAACGCAATCAGCCGCCGCGCGGGGTAGCCAGGCTGCTCCGCCCCGTCGGAGGTTCGAGTCCTTAGCGCAAGTTAGTTTAAGCTAGATTAAGTAGTGTGTAAGCATTGGGGCCGATGATCTCAGCAGTTTGGTCCCATACGAGTTTACCGCAAATTTCCAATTTTCTCCAATCAGCCACCACACCATCACCATCTGGTTTCTCCTATCTCTTCTGTAAACAACTCTAAAACACAGTCTAAAATCACAGAGTGTAAGTACATACATACGAACTCCACATTTCAAATTTTTGTTGGAGCAGAACTCAGCATATTATTCTTCTGATAACCCTTGCCAAGAGCGCTTCGTTCATTACACGTTGCCTCCCGCCAGCCAATTGCTTTAAATGCTGTTAGGCGGCCTCCCGCGCCCTACCAGGGCCACCTACCGACTCCTCGATTTCGTGAGCAGCACACAGATCCATGACATTATTTTCATATGCCGACATTTTGGCCAATCAGCCTCAAGAGAAGAAAGTATTCATTGTGACTGGCTAACGCTCATAGTACATCTGTAAAGTGCTGCCGCCTGCCGACCCCCTCAGAAGTTTGTTCCCCAAAGTTTACTAGGAAGCGCCAGCCATTCTGTGGGGGAAAACGCTCGCCTTTGAAGACATCCAGTGGGGCGAGGCTACTACCCTTTAGCCAGATTACTGGAACTCAACCCATTACCTTCAGGCTGGAGAATAACCGCCGTCCCACCGACACTGGTGGACTAGCACTGTCACAACAGCGGTCAGTACTTGCCAACGGTCGCGGCCCGTAAATGATCCGTTACAAATGTACAATTTGGCTTTAAACAAGTAAAGTTACTCTTAAGCTTATCTTTTACCATTACCACAAATAAAGCACAAGGCCAGACGCTACGTGTTGTGGGCGTGGACCTTAATTTCAGCTGCCTTATCTACATCCAGCTCTTCGTAGCTCTCTCCCGTGTTGGTGAAGCAAACAAGCTCTTCGTTCTTATCCCCAGTCATACTACGTCAAACGCTGTATGCAAAGAAGCTTTATAAGTTAAAAATAAATTTCACATGTACAAAGTTTCGGGGGCAGCTATAAATAAATACCAGGGCTACGACTGATTTCTCAGCTAGTTTTGTAATAATTCGATGTTTTATCATAGCGCAAATCCAATCATGTCAACGTATTCGTGGCATTCAGATATATCTAATGAGATAATAACATTATAAATATCACAAAAAACTACAGCAGTTAGGTGATCACAGTAAAAAATATTCTTACAATAATAACATAATAAACAATAACACATATTTGACGATAGCTTGCGACTCTAGCTATTATCCCTGAAAGACACAAATTTCTATATAATTTATTTAGTCAGTGGTGACGTTTTTGTACATTTTTTGTTATGTAAATGTGTTAAACCATCATAGCATTTACTCAGCAGTATGGCAGTTCTCAGGTTTCGCCATACGTTACCATGTAACATTTATCTAAACTATTAACTGCTGCTGATTTATTCAATTAAACGTTGGCCAATATTAAAAACATTTGCACGAGGGGTGTTCAGTAAATAATGCAACACTTTTTTTCTGAAAGCAGACTGGTTTTATCCAGGATTCCAATACACTGTATTATTCGCCATTCCTACCAGCTGACAGCTGACGGTGCGGCTTTGAACTTTTCCTTTGGAGGAGAGGTGGTGTGACGCCATTCTATGGATTGCCGTTTTGTTTCCGGTTCGAAGTGATGAATCCAAATAACTGCGTAGGCTTCTGCTGCCAGAGTCTGTTGACGTAAAAGCCATATGGTTTCTCCCCTATAGTTTTTTACATTATGTCGCGGTACGATACTCAGAAAACTTGTACGTCAATTGACGAACTTATGTCTCATCGCATGTGACATGTTTGACAAAAAATTGACACGATCAACTTAGCAACGAGCAAGCAATATCGCACAGATGGTCCTTCGTTGCACTTTACAGTCTTCTGTTAAGCGGCGAGGAACTCGCCTTAGAGTACCCCAGCTGGTGGACGAGTGTGTCAGCACTAACGACAGAGAGTCGAGCTGAGCAGCGAAGTGTTTCATTGTGGCCCATCGACCACCTCGAATGAGACTGTCCGGACGTTCCAATGTTGCAGGAGTCACAGCTGTGTGCGGCCAGCAGGCACCCTGGAGATCGGACACATTTGCACGATCTAGTTGCGATGATGACAGACCCATCATGCCGTTGTTTACTGCCAGGTCTCCGTAGACACTCTGCAAGCGCCTATGAATATCTGCAATGCTCTGATTTTCTGCAATGCTCTGATTTTCTGCCAAAAGAAACTCAATGGCAGCTCTCTGCTTGGAACGCACTTCTGTAACAGGCGACATTTGGAAGGCTACGTACAGCACCTCCACGTATCGAAACTTCGTGAAACTATAGGGGCTGAATCGGGAATATTCCACGATGTCCCAAAACAAATTCCTCATTTTCTCAACCGAAATTGGCTGATTAAAAGTAGTGTTGCTCTACTTACTGAACTCCCCTCGTTAACTTGAAAATGGTAAATTATCCGAAGATTAATTACTGGTACTGGATTGAGTGTGAAAAAAAGCGTCAGTTGAGCAAGCCAAATTTATATTTTAATATGTTTTCACTTTTACTCTTTATTATTTGTTATAAGCACGTACGTGCTAGATATGTGTTTAATTATTTATGTCTAAAATTGAAACAAATGAGCCCTCCGTTACAATTTTTTAGCCTTATTAACCAGGTTTCAACACTTCTAAGAGCGCCTTCATCAGAATTTGGAGATTTAAAGTGATCTATAACATAATTACAAATTTGTGGGAAGAAAAAAATTTTTATATAAAAAAGTGTAAGTACTGACTAACAATACAAGACAGAGGCAGTACTTACATGTCACGTATGAAATAAATAACAGGCCAGAAGGACTTTAGTCACAAAACATTGAAAAGGAATGTGTGAAGGCGAGCCTCTAAGGGCTGCTCATAACTGTTTTCTCGCGTACCATTGCTGTTTAGATAGCATTTGGGGAGTCTACTACCACACTAATCACGCATATAAGCAAAGTTTACTGCAGTTCAAAACTATTATTTTATTTCATGTTGTAGGACAATCATTCTTTATGATCTCCATGTTTGACAGACTGAACAAAACCAATTCATTCATTTTAAACCTTCTGGTGCCGTCTACAGCAGTTATTCATCAGAATAAAACACTTTTTCTCTATTATTATTATTATTCAATTTTGTGGATATTCGCTTCACTTAATGGTTCACATTACATGCCAATGCCTAAATAAATGGAATGGGGGATCACATGTAGGACTAATGTTGCAGCAAATTTAGCTACTGAGCTACTGTGCGGCTTGATGCTAGGACTAAACCAAGCCACAATTCTAAATAGAGCCACGAATTCCCTTGTACCTCACTTGACCGGGATTTAGATTAGAAAGCAATTCTAAAGTACATCGCAAATGGATCTGTCATCTCGGATAAGAGTTCAATCCCTTTCGCAATCGCAGATGTGATTTGATTAGCATTACTAACATTTCGTGATCAGTGTCCTTAATATAAAGCATAACAGGCAGTTTTTCTTGGGGGCGCTTAGCTAAAATTTTGCAGTAGTTGTGTGTGTGCAGGAGAAAGTAGGCGTGGAGCGGAATTTCAAGAAAGAAGAAGACGGCTACGCAGAGGCCGGCTGAGTAGGAGACTTCGGCAGCCACCAGCAGTGACACAGACGGCGGCGCAGACTTTGGCAGTGGCTTCAGCAGCTGGGGCTGCTGCAACAACTCCGAGATCTTTGTCATTGGCATCAGCAGCGGCTGCGGCTTCAGCTTCAGTAGCAACTTCACCTTTGGGGATAGTAGAGCAAGAGGCAGCCAACAAGACTGATACGTAAAGTCCTAATGCCGAAACTGAGAATATGTGTGAATTTACCGGCGGTGTGGTAAAACAGTTGGTTGGTTGGTTGGTTGTTTTGGGAAAGACCAGACAGCGAGGTCATCGGTCTCATCGGATTAGGGAAGGACAGGTAGGGAATTCGGCCGTGCCCTTTGAAAGGAACCATCCCGGCATTTGCCTGGAGCGACTTAGGGAAATCACGGAAAACCTCAATCAGGATGGCCGGACGCGGGATTGAACCGTCGTCCTCCCGAATGCGAGTCCAGTGTCGAACCACTGCGCCACCTCGCTCGGTGGTAAAACAGTCATCGAGTTTACGTGAGACGAAAGAAGTTAGCACGCCAGATAGTCCAAAATCATAGTTACAGAAAATCAGATGGCAATGTTATTGCAAGCCATTCAAATGATGGGGGAAATTATGTCTGCGAGTAAAAGTCGGTGTACAGGAATTAATTTTGAAGAGGGAAGTTCAAATCCTGAAATGAATTCTGGTATTAAAAATGTTGGACCTGAAATTAAGGAAATGATAGACAAAGAGGGCCAGGGGCGTTTAAAAGTTGAAATGGTAGAGTTATTCAAAGAGATTGGCAATGTTGGTAACAAAGTCGGTCGGATAGGGGGAACCAGTAGGAAGTCGAATCGCTGGGTTACAAGGCGAGATATGTGGCAATCTGGAGAGCTGCAATATGGAGAGCTGCAAGCCAAAGCAAAATACTCTTAAGGAGATGGATACGCAGACAAGCAGTGAATTAACAAAAATAGTAGCTGACTTCCAGATTAAAGCTGCAGAAAGTAAAAATGATGCTGAACGTGAAGACATTGGAGAAACATCCACATCTACATAGCTACTCTGCAATTCACACTTAAGTGCCTGGCAGAGGGTTCATCGAACCATTTTCATACTACTTCTCTATCATTCCACTCTCGAATGGCGCGTGGGAAAAAGGAACTCCTAAATCGTTTCGTTCGAGCTCTGATTTCTCTTATTTTATAATGATGATCATTTCTCCCTACGTAGGTGGGTGTCTACAAAATATTTTCGCATTCGGAAGAGAAAGTTGGTGATTGAAATTTAGTAAATAGATCTCACCGTAAAGAAAACTGCCTTTGTTTCAGTGACTGTCACCCCAATTCGCGTATCATATCAGTGACACTCTCACCCCTATTGCGCAGCAAAAACAGCAGGTACAGATTCTGTGTTCCTCTGGCAATCAGAATTATAACTATATGACGAAAAAAGTAGCAGATTTACAGATTAAAGATTTAAAACGTAGAAATATTTTTGATGGTGAGGTCAGTGAGGAAGCAACTCAGCGAGAACAGGAAAAAAAAGTATATACTCTGAAGCCCCAAAGAAACTGGTGTCGGCATGCGTATTCAAATGCAGAGATACATAAACAGGCAGAATACGGCGCTGCGGTAGGCAACGTCTATTTAAGACAACAAGGGTCTGGCACAGTTGTTAGATCAGTTATTGCCGCTACAGTGGCAGGTTATCAAAATTTAAGTGAATGGTGTTGCAGTCGGCGGACGAGCGATGGGACACAGCATCTCCGAGGTAGCGATGAAGTGGGGATTTTCCAGTAAGACCATTTCATGCGTGTACCGTGAATATCAGGAATCCGGTAAAACATCAAATCTCCGAAACTGCTACGGCCGGAAAAAGATCCTGCAAGGACAGGACCACCGACGACTGAAGAGAATCTTTCAACGTGACGGAAGTGCAACCGTTCCGCAAATTGCAACAGATTTCAATGCTGGGCCGTTAACAAGTGTCAGAGTGCGAATTATTCAAAGAAACATCATCGATATGGGCTTTCGGAGCGAAGGCCCACTCGTGTACCCTTGATGACCGCACGACACAAAGCTTTACGCTCCACCTGGGTCCATCAACACCGACTTGGACTGTTGTTAACTGGAAACATGTCGCCTGGTCAGAAGAGTCTCGTTTCAAATTGTATCGAGTGGATGGATGTGTACGGATATGGAGACAACCTCATGAATCCATGGACCCTGCATGTCAGCAAGGGACTATTCAAACTGGCAGAGGCTCTGTAATGGTGAGGGGCGTGTGCAGTTAGAGTGATTTGGGACCTCTCATACGTCTAGATACGACTCTGACAGGTGACAAGTTCGTAAGCATCCTGTCTGATGACCTGCATCCATTCATGTCCATTGTGCATTCCGACGGACTTGGGCAATTCAAGCAGGTCAATGCGGCATCCCACACGTCCAGAGTTGCTACAGAGTGGCTCGAGCAACACACTTCTGAGATTAAAAACTTTCGCCACCAAACTCCCCAGGCATGAACATTATTGAGTATATCTGGGATGATTTGCAATGTGCTGTTCAGCAGAGATCTCCACCTCCTCGTACTCTTATGGGTTTATGGACAGCCCTGCAGGATTTATGGTGTCAGTTGCCTCCAGCACTATTTCAGACGTTAGTCGAGTCTATGCCACGTCGTATTGCGGCACTTCTGCGTGCTCGCGAGGGCCCTACACGATGTTAGGCAGGTGTACAAGTTTCTGTGGCTCTATGGTGTATTTTACTGGGAAGTGCACTGACTGAAAGTATTGTAAATTTATGTATAAGGATCATAAGAATACGTTCGAGGGCCCGGCGGTTCACATACTGAAAACCAAGAGAGGATATCGAAAAACTGGTTTTCACCGCTTCTTAGGTCCGGGGGTTACAAGACAAATCAACTAGGAAACAAACATGTAATGAAAGGAAGCTGGTTAGGCATAATTATGTGATAGATTAAGTTCAAATGTCAGAGATGGGTGTTGTTAAGTAGGTAGAAAGTTTTGGAACAGTTCGAAGCAGCAGAGCAGCAATGAGAAACACACTTTTGAATTAGATAATGAAGGTATGGGGCTCGACGTTTTATTTTACTCAATGGAAGTGAATGATCAAATAGATGCATGATGGAAAATTCCGTGTGACAGGCAGAAGTGAATCTCAACTTGGTTTAGTGATGTAGGTGGGGTTATGTAGGTGAAGATGCTGGTGAAGGCGGCATAGCGATTGTCTCATCCATTGGAGACGAATTTTATTTCGTATTGGTGGAAGCAGGTAAAGATATCTGCGAAGGCGGCCAGCAGTGACCTTGTCAGGCTAAGATGATTTTTATGATGTATTGGCGCAAAGAAGGTGATTTGTTATTACGGGGATATGAATGTGATGTTTTACGAGATGAAGTTGCGAAGGTTAGAATTACTGAGATAAATTTTTTGGAGGAAGGAATCTGTGTATTTCTTTCTAGTGATGGCAGTGAACCAATGACTATTGACAGAGACGTCAGTTTGGAGTAGATGTTGAAAGATGAATACGAAGATAATGTGGTAGACGGGAGTTCATTCTCTCTAATACAAAACGATGTTATTCGTTTTTGATGGGAAAATAATAAATGTAAAGTGTCAGGGGAGTCTGAGTGAAGAGAGGGTGAAAGGGTAAAAGAAAACCTGAACTTGATGAAATTCGAATGTACTGTGAATTGGAAACGGTAGGATGCTGTAGCAGAAAATTTTGTGATGTGGGGGTAGTTTACTTGGACAGAACATACAAAATGTATCAGCAGATGTAAGGGAAGATGGTAGTGGGGAATTTTGTAATGTATTGGCAGATATTGTTGAAGGCGTTTGTGGAGAAGATTGTGTTCTATCGATGGATGTAAGTAATATACAGTTAAAGAGAGATGAAGATGAAGTCTTCAGTGGTGTAGTTAAGTGCGAGGGTGTTGTAGCTAAGAGGAAGGTAAACAAATGGCCGTTGACAGAAAGGTAAGTTCTGATTTTATGGAGGGGAATGAAATTAGCTATACGCAGCCCTGACATATAAAAGTCGATGAAGTCTTTAGTGCTGTAGTTAAGTGCGAGGGTGTTGTAGCTGCTGAAGCCGTGTTACTTTCTAAGAAGGAATCAATATACTTATTTCTAAAGAGGAAGGTAAACAGATGGCCATTGACAGAAAGATAAACTTTGATTATATGCAGGGGAATGAAATTAACTATACGCAGCCCTGACATATTAAAGTCGATGCTTATGAAGAAAGAAAGTTTGTGTTTCTCGAATCTAAATGTGGTGTTCCAGTGTATGTAAAGCGTGAGTGCTTTGCTGCATTAAGAAAGAGGCCTCAATTTTGAGCAGATGAAGACGTGGAGAAAAATAAAATTTGAAAGGTACTCACACTGGAGATAAAAATGTTATAAAAAGCAACGCTGGCATAGTCGAACCTTGTGAAATACCAAAAGGGCATGTGTGCAGATATAAGAATGAAAATGAGTGTATCTCATGTATAATATTAAAAATTTTGGAGGGATATTTTATGTATTGTAATATTGTAAAAATTTGTTGCAATGTAACGTATGTAAAGAATAAAGGGACACGTAATCTGATGCAAGAAGGTACGGGAAACAGTCAACATAATTTTTGGTGCGAGGAGATCGAAAGATCGGATTAATTTGCGTATTTATGAAGAGAGAATTATTTCTGTGTATAGTATGTATAAACTGTTTTGAGAGCTATTTCGTTAAAGTAACTTTAATTACTTGTGTTTTATTTTGAGGTCTTTTTAATGTAAATGTTTGCAAATTATTGCTAGATTGAGCGCAAAATGTACTATTAAATGGGGAAATTATCTTGAGGGTAAATTTTAAATGTGTAGATGAGAGTATATTAAAATCTATGTAGAACAGCCAATCTGCTGAGGAAGAAAGTTTAGTGGGAAGAATTCTGGGCAGAATTAAAGTTGTGGAGATATGCATCTTATAGTAATTTTGGGAAAACTGTTTGCTATACCTGACAAGTTCGTCTAACATGAAAGCTATATTTTCTAGTGAAAGCATGGATGGAATGTTGGAAGGATTACCGCAGTTTATCAAATGTATTAGATCAGTATGCACTGCAGTTTACTTTGTGAATCTAACCACGCCAAGTTTTAGAGGGCAGCACCGTCCTTCGTTTCCAAATTGAGCGACGTCAGATAGGCAAGAAAAGTGTATTATTATTATGGCATGTGTACTAAAATTTTGTTTTTTCTGTTTGTTTCATGTTGCATGGGGAAGACGCTAGCAAAGTAATCCAATGATCTTCTATTGACACAGTAATCGACAATGCAGGTCACTATAACGTGCGCGTTGCGCTGTAGTGTCGTGCTGCGTCTCACGTGCTATACGCGTCTCAATTTGCGCCGATGGTTCGCGACGGCTAGAAAATCGTACCATCGTTGTTGCATCTTTTCTGTTCATTCTTATTAAATGGATATTTGAAGTTGGTTTATGTATGATGTATGAGTTCAGAAGCGGTCTCAAATATGTAATGATCACTTTATATTATATCAACATTTTATGAATAAAAGGCGTGTTAATTTAAATGTGTGTCGGTTGCATATGTTGAGTAGTACAGTATCCTACCAACAGGAAAGGAAGGAATTTTTCAAGTTTTCTGATTATTGAGTAACAGTGAAAAGCCCATGAGCGATACATATTTAAAGGATAGGGCTTTAATTTTTAGTTTTGATGACCATTTAAGGCTCAATTGGAAGTTACTAATGAGTGGTTTATTTTGGAAAATATTAGGTGTGTTAAAACATAAACTCAAAATTTCTTCTCAGGACTAAAAAATCAAAACTAACTAATTTGACAAAAAGAGTTTGAATCATAGTTTTAAGAAAACACAAAGAGGGAACCTCAACTTCTTTAAAGTGAACAATTCCTTGAAATAGTTTCAATTAACTTTGAGTTGAAATTTGACTTTTGTGGTGACATGAGAGTTAATATCAGAACATTATCGTTAAACAAACTTTGCCTCAAATCATATAATCTATCGTAATTTCTCAATAACAGTTAAATATTTGATGCGGATTTGATATTTAAGTGAACAAAATAACTTCGAAGAATAACAGATCCTACAGTTTCATTGAGAGTATTAATTGAAATTACGGTAGAGAAACAGTTTGAAGCGATATACTTAAATATTACGTAGCAGCACACTCAGATAGCAACTGTGGCTGATCGAATTCTACAGCATGTTATGTCATTGTTTTGTGAAACAGGTAAGGCGGGATTTGGACTCCGGCGACGATTGACATGAGGTTTCAGAAGCAGTCCGTTCTTGGCTAGGCAGACTAAACGATCCCGCTGTATACAAGAAGAGATAGGAATCCATTTTCCGTTAAGAAGAATTCGTGAACAGATTACTAATTATTTAATATCAAATAATGTTTTAGATGAATAACACTCTGCCCCTTTCCGGCAAAATTGCTGCCTGACTACTGGTCTTATAAAAGTGATCGATGAACTGAAATAAGCTATGAGTAAACAATAGGTGGCTATTAAGTGATTTTTGGTTTCAACACAGCTTGCGACCCTGTCGACTTTGAAATTATACTTCCTAAACTCATTAGTCATACTTTACGTCTCGCCAACAATGTGTAATGATTGGAACGGAAAGGTCACAATGGAGGGATGCAGTATCAGGAGTCCCACAAGGATCAGTATTCGGTCCATAACTCATATACTGTATATCAAATGTGTCAGTTATCTTCTCCCACTGCAAAACTCACCTACACACTGACAACGTTCAGCTGCCTCTAAGTTCAGATCAAACAAACCTAAGTACAGCCATCCAGTATGTAAATGCTGATTTACTTGCCCTGATAGTGCGAGCACACAGCATAGGTTTAAAACTTAGTCCATCTAAAATGCATGCAATCTTAGTCGTTCACAAAAGACTTATTCCCCGCAGTTCAGAAAATATCCTCCACCATTAATCCCAAACGACACAGAAATAACCTTTTCTTCTTCTGCAAAGAACTTTGGGATAATGTCTGACCATGATTTAGACTGCACTGAACACACAACTGCAGTATATAAGAAAGGACAGCGTCATTTCACTGACTATAGAAATATAAAGAGTATTTCCTTTCAAGCCTAAAAAGAAACTCCTAGAGACACTAATATTCTCCAGACTTGACGATGTTGATGCCATTCTCCAAGGACTTTCGTACGGAAGCTCATGCAGACTGGAACTGGCGATGAATGCTTGTATATGATACATTTGTGAGGTACGCTTTTTCGACCATATCACACTACCCTATGAAAAAGTGTCATGGCTATGTGCCAACAAGCATAGAGACTTTCATATGCTATGTCTGTTCTATTGTCTTTTTAATCATTGCACTCCCTCTTATTTGTCTTCAACTCTTATTCTACCACCTGAACAGCACAGGGCGAATTCTCGTTCTCAACAAAGTAAAATTATATCTGTATCATAACATAGCAGTGCCACATTTTCTAAATAATTTTCTGTACCAGGAACCTGATGTGGAACAATCTTCCTCAAAATATCAGAGCAATTAAATTCCTTCCAAACCTCAAAAGACAGCTAGTGGTCCACCTTATGTCACAATATCCATCTGTCTTACATTTTGTGCAGCTCTTTCTCGTGAGTCCCCATCACTCAGAATTTGTCCCTGCCCTTTGTTGGCAGAGTTCTCTATTTATATACAGTTTTTCCTAACAGCCAATGTCACTGTCATTTCAATCTTCTCCTCTTCCTTTAACCATTTCGCTTCTGATAATAATAACCATGACTTCAAATGTGCTAAGCTAATCTATATCATTCTAAATGCCCTTTATAATAATTGGGAAGATTTGTGATGTCTGTAATATGGTCAGGCTAAATCATAAACAAAAACATAAATGTTTATTTGTTCACAAACCCACACACACACACACACACACACACACACACACACACACACACACACACTGACACAAAAAATTGCAACATCAAAAAGGAGTTGTGCGACGAAAACAGAAGTTTGTAGGCATGTTTCTACATCTGAAAGATAAAGTCTATTCAAATTTCGCGCCAGTTGCATAACAGTAGCAGTAGTAGCGGCACTACGAGGATGCAAATCAGGGTTGCTTTAAATCCACGCTGTAACCTTTGAGAGAAGTCATGAGTTGATGTTAGTCAAGAATGCCTTTAAAACGACAAAGCAGCTCACCGGGTTTGAACGAGGTCGTGTAATAGAGCTACGAGAAGTTTGATATTCTTTCCACGACACTGCAGAAGACTTGGCAGGAATGTAGCCACTGTACATGATGGCTGACAGTAGTGGTCACGGGAATGTACGATCACAAGAAGACCGGGCCCTGGATAGCCACGTGTCACTACCAAAAGGGAAGGCTATCGTCTTCCGCTGTAGCCCTGGTATATCGTACTGCATCTGCTGCAGTGATCTGAGCAGCAGTTGGCACTATGGTCAGCAATCATTGGTTCAACTACACTATAGTCCCAGATATTGAGGTTAGTGATAACTGTGTCTAGGCAGGCATCACCTCTTGTTGGCAGTCGGTTTGCAACAAAAAGCCCACAGCTATTTATCAAAGTCATGAAGACTCTCTCTTTAGTGCTTCCGTCACCTATATATATGTTGAAACCTCCACACAGTGCAATTTCAGATTTAAGACATGTTAGGTAGGACAAACAAGTTTCCATTTGTGCAATAAAGTTCTCAAAATTACCATCTGGTGAGTGGTACACAGAGACAATAATAAGGTCAATATCTGTTAACACTAGTGAAGCTAATTCTAGATCTAGGTCTGTGGAAAAGTTTTTTAAGTCTATTTCCTTTACACTATAAGAGTCTTGCTTGCATATACAGATACACCACCATGAATTGTAATAGTTCGATACCATGAATTTACCATGTCCAAATATTCAATGGCTCTGTAATAGTCACCTTCTGCTTCATCTAACCAGTGTTCACAGATACATAAAACATCTGGTTTGACTTCTTCTACAAAGAATGATAGAAGGTCCACCTTGGTTCTTAAACACTGTATATTGACAACTGCTATAACTATGGCCATATAACTATCATCTCTACTGTTACTTCTGTGAGATATTATGGGGCCTTTGGTTTTTATTTCAGGCACTATTTTACTGGGGCACTGGTCGATCTCCGGAGTAAAAAACGCCTGACAAATATTCTTTGGCCATAGTGTTGTGTCCATCACCTTGTCCTTTAGATGGAAGTCCTCACCAATCTTGAAGCTGCTGTTCACACCCTTTGTTTCCAGTTTTTCTACATTAAAGTTGCTATATCCTGGAAAGATTTTCTCAAGGAATTTGGTTACATTTTCAGTTGTTGTGATGTTTTCCACTTTTCTTTAATGAAACCATGCTCTTTCCTCGCCATATAGCGTTCCTTGTTCTTCACCAGTGCCTATTATCTGATTTTTTCTTTCTCTAGTACTTAAATTTCAGACTGATGCTATGGCAGATGCTTGAGGTCTTTCTTCCTCTACACTTTTCTTTAGTGCAGTTGCATACAGCATTTTTGGTTGTGCAGATGCATTCTGCTTCGTTTTGTGTATGTTGTTGGTTTGTTGTTTTCGTGTTGTGAATTAGACTTGCTGATCTGTAGATCGAAAAGTTCTTTTCCTACACTGTACGTCACGCCAATTTGTATCTGTATTGGGTGAAGGTTTCTCATCTGAAGGTCTGGCTAAGATGTAGGGACTGGTTTCATTTATACTGGGTCCAATTTTCGAATTGTTCAAAGAAGTATTGCTAACACATCGATCTTCTGTCGCTTCATGGACTGTAAGCTCTATATTGGTAGGCCTATTTATTTGTTCCGATTTGTTACATCCATCTGTCGTTGTTGCAATGTTTTCTTGCCCTGGTTTTGTTTTGTAAGAGAAAATACTGGTAGTATTCACACCGATTCTGGTTTACACTGTGGGTTATTGATTCACTATCGTTTATTTGTCCCAACTCGCCTATTGTGGTTAAAATTTTCTTTTCGTTTGCACACTCAGTTTGTTTTTCAAGTAATCCAGGAGGTTGTGACGAATTTACATTCGAATTTCGAATAAATGGAGCAGGGCCGTGTGTTACAGGCACCGTAGTCGACCCTAGATTTGCTATTAGACATTTAGTGTTGCTATTTTTAGCAATCAGTGTGATATTTTTTCGGGGTTTTCCACTATTTTTGCGAGATGATATTGTCAGATGCGATGCTAGCTTTCCTAATCTACAGTTTGTGGCGAACACTGTACTGAGTTGCATTCTCATTTTCGAACTGTCTTTTATTAGTTGATTTACTGTTTTTGTTAAACCTTCAACTGCACTCGCTATTCAGGTGGTTTTTGGTATTATTTACAAGCGCTGTTTTCTATTTCCAGCAGTTCAACTCCACGTCCTATACAGGTTTGTTTTCGTGAGTTGTCTTGCATATCAGAACTTTTGCATTCATCATTGATTGTTATATCGTCACCTACCTTCACTTTTTCACTGCTGCTATGACTGGTTCCAGTAACAAGCTGTTGATATTTTGCTGTAGACGCCATTTTCAAAGGTCCTTTGTGTAAACTAACTTCACATGCACCACAGCAGAACTTAATTTTTCCTTTTGAACTATTTACCAGGCGAACTTCACTGTTGGTAAGTTCAACACATTCACTGTGAAACAAGTTCCCACACCATAATCCACAAATCACACTTATGTCCGTTTGTTTTACTATTTCTTACACGTTTCACATAATCTGTTAACTTCACTTTGCGCCATCTTATCGCTTACCTTCATTTGATTTGCAGAGTGATCTTTCATTGCCTAAACTTCCAGTTTCTGTATCCACAATGTAGTGGAAGACAAAGCTTCCACGTATTTCTGGACAGAGGCACAAGCAGGTAGAGGATGTATTTGGCATTATCTGAAAAATCTTCAATTGCATGTAATGAAATTCGCCTGCTGTAGTGATACTTGTGGGGGACAAAAGCGAAGTTTCAATCTGTCTCTTATATTGCTGTATTATTGTCACAATCCAGAGATTAGTGTCGATACAACTGAGCTGAAATATTTTGTATCAGACACTCTTTCATGGCCTGTGACCAGGATTTCTCATATATAGATAATGGAATGAAGAAAGAACAATATATTTTTGATGCTGAAAGTCTTATTAGAATTACTGGGGTGGCAAAGACGAAAGGAAACAAATTTTAAGTAGCTTATCTACAGGAAGACGATTGTAAAACAACCAAGCCTTTGAAAGATATAACAGTTAAGAAGAAAATATGTATGGACGGTGACAAAATCATCTGGCTGAAGATAAAGTGGCTGAAATTTCACAAGAAAAAACCTTTTGAAATCGTTCCTGTGAAACAGGAAATCGATAAATGCCATACAGGTCCATGATTTTCAAGAAAACCAGAAAAGGACGTCAAATATATCAACCAGGTTTCGTCACGCTTTTGAAGTTATGTGAGGTGAAAAAACTTACAATAACACGTGCTAAAGCTAAAGATTTAAGGAAGCTGATGAAATATGTTCCTCCCATCCACCACGGCTTTTATGAAGATATTATTAATTCACAGGCTACACTTCCAGAATCTGATAAAGACATATCTTTGAGTGAAGAAGGCGAAACTGAGTGATTGCTTGCATACTGGGAGAAATGTCTAGGAATTTTTGTAGTATTACCTTAAAAAGTTACATTATTTTGACTACTGTCAGTAAAGAAGGAAGTTGTACTTTGCATCTGATGTTTGTAGCAAAATGTGAAATAAATGTTGCTTAATTTCTTTAACACATAATGATTATTTAATAGAAATAGCTTTAATTCCATCGTTTTTCTTAAAACTATGATACTATAGGTTACTTCATTCTTCCAATAAACACATATTTTCTTCGTAGAGATCAACACTGACGTATAAAAGTAAAAAAAAAAATGTGGAATACACCAATAAAACTTCAATTTTTTCTTGGCGGTAAAGTGGTGTGATCCACAATTTTGGCACCGAAAATGCAAGTTTTAAGTTCATGTTGAGACCAAATATTTACATTTAATAATATCACTCAAAGTAAAAAAAGCAACTTTGGCAGCAGTAATAGTTAATTTATACTGTTTATTTAACTGTCACTCCTTTTTTCTAAAAACAGGAAACTTATAGGTTACATCATTTCTGCAGCAAACCCCTTATCTGTCCCGTGTGATAATTCCAACTTATCCTTTTTTTTGGCTGCTTTTTTTAATTAACGGCACTCCAGTTAATTTCCTCTTATCAAAATTTATTTTTCAATTACCACTAAAAGACCGTCACACAAAATAGAGAGAACTTCCTTTTTTGAAAATAATAATTCAACTGGCGACTAACGTTATGAGCTCGAACTAAATTTCATGAACGTACTAATTTTTTGTTTGTTTTATTTTTGATGAACCAACTGTATCGATTGAGTACTGAGGAAATGGATGTTGAAGGGGAAAAAAGATTTGTATTGTAGATGATGAGCCTCACCTCCACTCCACGCTGCAGTTCTGCATAAAAGGTACGGTCACTTGCATTTTGCCATCAACGGAGTCGCGCTCGAGATGCCGTACGAAGAGAATCGTGTTACTGCGAGGGGTGTGGCGGATCGCCGCCCGGCGGAGCCCGCTCAGGCGAATGTCGGCGGCCCCATCCGGCCCTCCACTTAAGACGGGTAGGCAGATGACTCAGGTTTACGCATCGGATTACCCACAGGATTTTCGCGAGCTCTGTACCGCGGAGCTATTCCTCATTATTGACTGACTGGCACATGCCCGTGGTTATCCGGGCAGTGCCTTTGACGAAAGGTGCCTCCGCGCCTATAGGACGTACCAGCTGCCACGGGAGTTTCCTCTGTTGCCGTGCGTCCTGCGGTGCGCGGCTACGCAAGAGGCGATTGTAGCATCGGGAGCCCCGCCGGATGCAACAACTCAAGATGTTGTTGTCCCGCCGGAGGCGGCCCCGGAGGGTGTTGTGCTACCAGAACTGGCTAATCAAGTAGCCACTTACTAAATAAGGTTGGGCAGTAAGCGCTCTGCTCTGCCATTGGCTGGCCTAGTGACGTCAGCGTGGAAGCAAACGCTCACAAGCAGACGACACGGCATACGCGTTTACGTCAAGTTTTTGGCGGAAGATTTTGTTTATACCAGAAATGAGATGTCTAAACTGCTTTTCTGCTGCTAAAATATTACAGTTAAAACTGATGAGTTATATTCTTTCGCAGCTTATGCCTCACACATCGGTAAAATGTCAGATCACAACCTCACTGACACACACTTGAAATTCGAAACCTCGGCTCAAATAAATCAGAAACTATTCATTTAATCGCATTGAAATGAATTTACTTAAGAGCTCGAAGTTGCACGCACTTGTTTGTAAGAACAGCATTCCTTCTTTCTAAAGCCGCTATAGTATTCATCAAAGTAACTTTATCTGTGTCTCAAAAAAAAAAAAAAACAAAAAAAAACTGTCATCTGTTCATGTGCTCTTATTATGATGTTTCTTATTTGGTGACAGCTTTTCCAGAGTTTCCAGAGATTTCTTATGTAGTTCTCGTTTCTTATACCGTTTGGTTCTGTCTTCTGTTGCGGGTGACACATTGACAGTCGCACTACTGCACGGCAAATTGCGCGAAGGAACTGCATCTGGCTTGAGCATTCTTTTTTGGGGCAAATTCAGCAATTCAGACTGTAAATCCCTTAAGTAATCTGTTTCTGCGAAATGGCGAGAACATATTCTGGCATGCGCAACATTTACACTGTCTTTCCCTCAACATTTCGACAACCATAGTTTTTGTAATGTTTCATTACGCGGGAAACTGTGATACATTACGTCGGTTCCCTTTGTGCTCCAGTTGTAGGAAAAACAGCCCGTTACAGCACAGCCTGGCATTGTAAAAATTAATTTTCTCACTCACTTGTAGATTCTCCAATAAGAATTTCACAGGACGAACCATAAACTATAGAGCTGGCGAACACAATGTTGATTCTGCTGTCCACTATCGCTAACTATTTCAGTTCCGAATCAAATACCAATTACAGCAAAAACCGTTAACACTCCCGAATTCCGAATGTTTCCGCTGTTGACTGAGTACCTCAGAAGAAAGAACTCAATCAAAATACTCCTTCAAACACAAAACAACACAAGAAAAACAATCACACACAATTCGAACTGTGTACTGTTTGGCACAGCTGCTTCCACCGTGACGTCATGCGCACAACTGAGAAAACACATTGCTTTCTGCGCATAGCTTTCTGCGCCCCACTGGTTATCCGGGGAGTGCCTTTGACGAAAGGCGCCTCCGCGCCTATAGGACGTACCAGCTGCCACGGGAGTTTCCTCTGTTGCCGTGCGACCTGCGGTGCGCGGCTACGCAAGAGGCGATTGTAGCATCGGGAGCCCCGCCGGATGCAACAACTCAAGATGTTGTTGTCCCGCCGGAGGCGGCCCCGGAGGGTGTTGTGCCACCAGAACTGGCTAATCAAGTAGCCACTGCCCCACTGGTTGCCCCATCGGTCAATCCCAGCCAAGAAGCCGCTACTACGGCAGTTTCTGCCCCACATGGACAGACTGACCAAGGCTACACTGACTGTACAGGACAAAATTCGGCTCCAGATGCACTGCATATTCCAGAGGCAAATCTAGAATCACTTCTATCGGCGGAGACGCCGATGGACGTACAACAGGCTTCGCGTAAACGCCTGGCCATGCCACAGATACTGACGATTCGACCGCAACCACTTCTTTACAAGACAGGGGGCAAAACAAGAACAAGGCTGCTGTTGCGGCGCTCACGGCAGCCACTGAAGACTGTTTTACTGCCCCTAACCGGAGGCGTACTGTCAAGCCCAAACAGCTCAAGCAAGTGCAACCCCCGTCCCTACCTACGTCAAATCGATTTGCAGAGGCGCCTAAAGAGGTGATGGAAGCAGAGCCCGCTGCTCAGGTGCGAAAGCCAACCCGACCACCGCCGGTAGTCATGAAGTGGACAGAGGACCTCATGAAATTCCGGCGGATGACCAAAGAGGTCGTCGACGTGAAGTCATTCAAAGTTACTGGAATGACCTTTGCAAGGTCATCACCTCCTCCACTGATGAACATAAGAAGCTTATGGACTTCGTTAGGGCACAGGCGCTAAATTTTTACACGCACAATCCATCAAACTTCTGAAGGTGGTCATCCGCCACCTCCGCCTTAGGATGGACCCCAACCACGTGAAACAAGAGCTCGCGGATGTGGGCTACACAACCCGCACTATCGAGCAGATGACGTTCCCCAGGATGCACAAGAAAATGCCGTTGTTTCTCGTTGTCCTGGTTGACAACTAGGACGACCGCAAGATCTTCCAGTCAATCGTAGACATTCATGTTTCGGTAGAACCCCTCCAGACCAAGGGGAAGAGGCCGCAGTGCTACTCTTATCAGGGCGTGGATCATATGCCTACAACTATACCATGGCTTTGCCCTGTGTGAAGTGCGCAGGCCTGCACCAAAGTAAAGAATGTTTCAAAAAACATGAAGATCCCTCTCAATGCTGCTAATGTAGCAAGCTGCATGTGGCTAGCTACAGGGACTGCAGTGCTTTTAAAATACGCAAACGTGGCATGGCGGCACGGAAAGTGCAGCCTGGTGTTAGTTTTGCGGGCATTGCTAAGGGGCAGACTGCAGAACAACAGGTTCCACCCCATGGGGAGCGCCGCAAACCTTCCCGGCCATCACAACTGGCCGAAAGTACTCAGGCTGTTCCTAACGTTGCCAGGGCACCCCCTCCTCCCCCAGCCAGTGCTGAGGATGGACGGGCTGCTCCTGCTATTCAGAACCCCGCTCACGACCAGAGCCAGTCGAGCCCTGGCCCCCCAGGCACCTGCGCCCTCTGCTGCGAGCGCTGTTGCCAGTGATCTGCAAGCTCTACTGCAGACCTTAAATAGTATTATGTTTCAACTCCTAACACTTGTCTCCGCAGTCACGACGGCCCTCCAGGCCGCCGTTCAGTCCCCCACCCATGGCAAATAATAACATTCATGGCCTGACCGTCTGCGTTTTTAACGTTAACAGTCTCCTGCCACAGCAGGGGAAATTTCGGGAATTTCTTCGCGACAAGGCAGATGATATCTGCCTCGTCTGCGAGACATACCTAAAACCAGGTATCCAAGTTAAGGCAGCAAACTACTGCTGCTATCGCACCGACTGGCTGACTGCTTGCGGCGGTATACGTTAGGTCGTCGTTGCGGCACTTTCCTGTGCAATTGCCCCAGCTAGACATCCTTGAAGCCACTGGTGTGATAGTGCACACCACAATCGGAAAAATCACCTTAGTGGCAACCTACCGGCTTCCACGGGGTGTACTGCAAGAAGCTGACTTCGACAGCCTGCTGGCCATGGGGGGAGGGGGAGGGGAGGGGGAGGGGGGTGCGGGGGGCGACGAGGCGACTTTTCGCCGCAGGGGACTTCAATGCGAAGTCCATTCGATGGAACTCTCACCTCACCAATGTCAGCGGGCGCCGACTGGAATGCGTTGCCCTGCCACATGGCGCCATTATTCTGGGGCCCTTTGACCCCACTATTTACCCAGTTTGTGGACAACCTGATGTGCTCGACATCGCCATTCTGCGGTTCAGTTTACGTCTGTCACAACGAGGACAGATATGATCATGTACGAGTGATCTTTGACACATACGTCGTCGGTGCGGTGGGACTCAGGCCGACTGACCAAAAAAGAAAAAAAGTGTGTGAAATCTTATGGGACTTAACTGCTAAGGTCATCTGTCCCTAAGCTTACACACTACTTAACCTAAATTATCCTAAGGACAAACACACACACCCATGCCCGAGGGAGGACTCGAACCTCTGCCGGAACCAGCCGCACAGTCCATGACTGCAGCGCCCGCGACCGCTCGGCTAATCCCGCGCGGCGGCCGACTGACCTACAGAAAGGTCGATGTCGAGCGCTTTCAAACCGAGGTATTGACGTACCTTCCTGATGCGCCTGATCCTGTGGAGGTAGGAGCCGAAGTAGCCATTGCCTCTCTAGATCAGGCACTTCTATGTGCTGCAGACGTTGCCACTCCAGAACGCCCCCACCCCCGCAGGTTAGGTCTCGCCGCTTCCCACAATCAATTCTAGAAGCCATTGCAGCCAAAAACTGCCTTTTTCGTGAGTGGCAACTCATGAGGCAGCCAGTGACGAAATATTGCATAAACCGCATGCGACGTGCCATCTCTGCGGGGGTCCAAGCACACCGCAACAGGGCTTGGACAGAACTTGTCAAGTCCCTTGACCTGGACGGTGGCAGCGCTTGCCGAATAGTGCGCGGCTTCCTGCGCTGCGGGCAGTGTGTTTCCCCACTGCTGTCTAGCCAAGACTACCTATGTGAGCCGGACGCCAAGGCCAGCACCTTGTCGGATACCTTTGGAGCTAACTTCAGGCCTTTGGTCTACATTGTTGACGAGGCCCACATCAAGCTCGTGGAGGAACGTCTTCCCACCTTCCTTGCTGCAAGAGAGGAAGATGACGGCATTGACCCCACTGCCACCGAAGAGGTCGCTTCACTGTTTCGGATGCTTAACGCCCGCAGCGCCTGTGGCAATGACGGCATCCCAAACTTACTACTCCGAAATCTCTCTCTGGAGTTTCATCCATATCTGGCGGATATTTTTAACCATATACTTGCTTCAGGTGCCGGTCGGGGTGGCCGAGCGGTTCTAGGTGCTACAGTCTGGAACCGCGCGACCGCTACGGTCGCAGGTTCGAATCCTGCCTCGGGCATGGATGTGTGTGATGTCCTTAGGTTAGTTAGGTTTAAGTAGTTCTAAGTCCTAGGGGACTGATGACCTCAGAAGTTAAGTCCCATAGTGCTCAGAGCCATTTGAACCATTTTTTTTGCTTCGGGTGATATGCGGAAGTGATGGCCATCCCAAAGCAGGACAAAGAGCCCCAGCTGTCGTCCAACTATAGTCCCATAAGCCTTCTTCCATCCCTCTCGAAGGTATTCGAGAGACTATATGTGAAGTGGCTCCTTCAACACGTAAGCCAGGAACAGCTTCTCCTGGATGAGTAGTTGCAGCAGACACGCCACGTCCCACCAGCTCCTCCATCTCTTGGAGCCTGCGATGAGGGTGCTGGAGATGAGGGAATAGCTCAGGGCGTTATTCCTAGACGTCTCCCTTGCCTTCGACTCCGTGTGGCACGATGGTCTCGTGTACAAGTTGTTTGTGCATGGGGTACCGATGTCGCACGGAGTCCTCCTGAGGTCGTATCTCCCCGGCAGGACTTCCCACGTCCAGGCAGACCAAGGAACATCCACCGTCAGGCCTATCTGTGGTGGAGTACCACAGGGGTCCGTACTTTGCCCCCTGCTCTACTTGCTCTTCACAGCTGATGCATTGCGAGTGGACAGAGTGGAGTTGGCCCTCTACACAGATGATACTGCCCTGTTCACTCACAGTATGAATGTGCACCACATGGGACGCCGCCTAAGGCTGAGAAGCACTTGGTGCTTGGGCCACCAAGTGGCGTCTCGAATTTAATACTGGGAAGAGCGAGGCAGTTTCCTTCACAAGGCCAAAAGTACCGGTACCTCCTAATTTGGAACCCCTTCACATCGCGAGAGGCCCCATCCTGTGGTCCAAAACTGTGACATATCTCGGTGTGCGACTAGTCAACCTTGCCTCCACGCCACGGCATCACGCTGTATCTGGCACTGGTGCGCCCAGTGTTGGAGTACGTGGCTATGGCTCATACAGGGACTGGGCCACCAACCACACGACCGGCCTACTACCCGTTGGCCGGACCTGTTGCGGAAGTGACCCACTTCGCAACAGCCCCAGGTAATACCCCCATCAGCCGAGAGGACCCACACAACCGATAGGGGACATTCCCTTCCCACATAGTTTGGACCTGCAGGCACAGCACGCAAGTGTTTATCCCGCCCCCACTCGTGCCTTAGGATGACACGTTAGTCAGCCAGGCGGTCAGTCATTTTGCCATCGCAGTATATTGTAGTAGCCCTGCCGTGCATAGTCTCTTCAGTTCGTGGTCAGAAGAATCATTTTATTGTGCTTTCAGCGTAGAATAGTGTAGTTATTATTGCACTGCGGCATAGAATGAGAGCTATCGGTAAGCAGCGCGCAAGTTGCAATCAAATTTTCATGTGTTATGTTAAAGCTATCTTGTTCTTTTGCAGGTTAGGTAATTTCATTGTTGTGTCTATAAAGTTTCGTTTAGTTATTCAGGTTATATCGAAGGAAGATTCCATCTCTAGGCATAGTTGTTTGTGAAGTGACCAAAATTAGTAAATTCGCAAACATGAACCCTGTACAAGAAACTACTAACGAAGTTGCCGGTGTTAGCAATGTTGCATCTGACTCAGTAGCAATAGAAACTGAACCAGATAATGCTGCAGCAGATGTAACTGAGCAGTCTCAATTTGCAGGGGGTACCGAACAAAGCCCTGCAACCACTGCACACCCTTTTGCAGCTTTATTGTCCGCAGCTCGTGGTCGTGCGGTAGCGTTCTCGCTTCCCACGCCCGGGTTTCCGGGTTCGTTTCCCGGCGGGGTCAGGGATTTCCTCTGCCTCGTGACGACTGGGTGCTGTGTGCTGTCCTTAGGTTAGTTAGGTTTAAGTAGTTCTAAGTTCTAGGGGACTGCTGACCATAGATGTTAAGTCCCATAGTGCTCAGAGCCATTTTGCAGCTTTATTAGACAGAATCGCACTCTTGATGAACGAATGTGATGAAGCACAATTTGCAAAAGAAAAGAGAAAGCACAAGCTGCTAGGATAAGAGAACACGATAATACGCTCATTAAGCAAATCACAGAATAAAACGGTGAACACGATGATACGCAAGCGACAAAAGAAAGAGAACGCGAGAACTGAGAGAGAAAGAGAAAGCGATGAAGCACTAGCAGCGAAATAAAATGCTGGCTTTAAAAGTATTAAGAAATAAGTCTCAGCAATGCAAAATGTCACTAAAGACCTGACCGAAACAGTAACTCAATTAATGAGTGATGTCAGTGCTGTTGCAAACTGCTCAGAAGCCATTGAGGAGTCAGTGCAAAGGGAGCAAGAAAAGACGGAAGAGTCCGTGGCGCAATTAGCGCTGGTGGTAAATAGTTTATTTCTCGAACCGGATCCAGCTGCTACGGCTAAAATAGCTGAGCAAAGTGGGACTATAAATAAAGGGTTCGATAACTGGTTGAGAGAAAAAGACAAAATTATAGGTGATCGGATTAAATCCGAAGTAAAGACCGCGCGATTCCCAGCGCTAGCGGCGAAGAAACCGCAGAATTAAACAAAAGTAAGAAAATAATAGCCACCGAGATAGAGCAACTTAAGCAGGTTGTGACGGACGAAATACCAAAGTGGCGTGAAAAAATCACGACCCAAATCCAGAACGTTCGTCGTGTTGCGTAAACACTACCCCAACAATCTCGTAGTGAACCGCAGCCGGACGTACACATGAGTGACGGGTATGGATCTGATCCGGAATGTGCAGGATCAGTTTAAGAAGAGTATCAGAGAGAGCACCCCCACATACAACAATCGCCTAGAGCGACGGGAGCGAACAGTTCTTTGATGAGCATTTTAATGGATGAGAGCCTATTAAAATACTGGCAGTTTCAAGTATTCATACCAGATAAGAAGCCAGTATTCCCGATTGGATTTATCCGGTCATTTAGGAATGTGCTCCCTAAAACATGGCACCAACGACAACGCATATAGTTCGTAGCGTCGCACATTCAGGGCGATGGGGCCTTGTGGGCGGCACAAGCTGTCGAGAATTATAATACATATAGTCAATTTGAAAAGGCATTCCTGTAGGTATATTGTTCGGCAGCAGTACAAGACAGATTACGAAAAAAGGTCTTTCTGCCGAAACAATACAACCCGAAACTAGGAGGGTTACGCTGGTTGTGCGACGAGCCGGTGTCACAGAAAGACATGCTCTGGGTGTTAAAGGCAAACTTGCCACCTAATATCCGAGAAAAATTAATTATAGTTCCGGACGAGGACCTAGAACATTTTCTTTCTGTGCTGGACAGTGTCGATTTGATAAAAGAGGGTGTGAGAAGTAGCAGCCAGCACCGAGAAACACGAAATGTTAGGTGTAATGGACATGGCAACATTTACCAGAACAACCGAGGCTCACACCATAACGGTCATGCGTCGCATGCCGGTACATCAACAGACGGTGACGTAATAGAAATGGTCAACGAAAATAATCATATGCGCAAAGACCGCGCAAGAACAACAGCAGATACCACCCTGTGTACAATAACAGGAATAACAGCAACGGTTACAGAATCAATAACAACAACCGGAACCGTAATTACCAGGGGCAAGGTAATGCGTCAAACGCGCACACCCTGAATCGAAATAATGACCGATCTGACAGGCAAAATGTGCGCATAGTTGAGATGGCAGGGGTGACAACCTCAACTACGACGCCATCGACAAACTAAGTGCGGCTGACAAGGGGAAGGCCTCAGACACGGCCAACCGATTCGGCTCAAATTTGGCAGATCGCTTGTGTACAACCTAAAACGAAGGAATCTAAGATATTTTGGGTCAATACCCCTGCGTTTTTGAGAAAATCACCACTAAAGGTTATGACGAGCAATCGACTCAAAATTGGCGGGATCGATAGATAATTGTAAATAGAGCATTTTCATCATCAGGTATGGGGTCCGCAAACGCAAACTTTTCCAGAAATCGGGGAAAGAAACTTTTACAACAGCCGCTTCTGTACCCGCATGGTAAACGCTTTTCGCCGACAGCAGCGATAGTCGCCGGCACGGTAGCTCGGCGTGTTCGGTCAGAGGGCTAGCTGCCCTCTCTAATAAAAAACTGAGTTAACGGCTCAACACTGAACTTGAACGGGTGTCATGGGACTTCAACACCGAACAAGTGAATCGAACAAAACAAGAACGATAAAAAAAAAAAAAAATAGCGGAATGGCCAAGGTAACTGTCTGGGATTCGGAGAACCCGGGTTTGAATCTCGAAGAAACCTAGCGGATGTTCTTCTTTTCGTTTGTATTTTTCCATATCTCAATTGATAGGGATAGGAGGGTTTATAAGATAAGTAAATCATAAGGAATGATAATATTAAGGTAGGCAAATAAATTTCTCAAACGCCGAGAAACAGAACTGCCTGCTTCCGGTAGTGCGTTGATAATGCATCTGTCTTGCAACACTTTTATAAACCAAAACACAGCATCGGTAACTTCCCGCTTGCCATCGTCTTTAACAGGCTCCCAACTACATATTACAGCGCTAGTCGAAGGGTGTACATCCACCATTATTCAGATTATGCACCTGAAAGATATGACGCAACAAACAATAACTAGTTACTACGGCATAAACAGACGAGCTAATTACTACAAACTACATACAGTATTCATATGTTACTTACGGAAGAACACAGTATTCATTCACAAAACGTATTTCATTCAGCGCATTAAAGGTGGAAAAATCACTACATGTATCCGTGAGATTCGCGGCAGCCTAATGACGGAAAACAATTCTTTCCGATTGACCTCTATTAGGCTCGTGCTGGACACCTCCACTCTTCCAGGTGCACAACTATGATATGAAGAAGAGGCAACCGGGACAATGCAACTCTCCCCGCGTGCATTCTGTCCCGTGCCTAGCTGTAAACAAGCGTCGCGCGGTTGGTTATCTGTGATCCCTCGTGAGGAATTTGCAGCACTCTTTCTCGGAGTTGTTTCATGTGACAAGGCTTAAAACTTTAGTACTTTACTAACTCGCGGTGTTTAGTAAATTAATTTGTCTAACTTATTATTATAATTCCTTATTGATTTACTTACCTTATTAAGCTTCCTATCCCTATCAACTGAGATATGGAAAAATACAAACGAAAAGAATAACATCCGCTAGGTTTCTTCGAGATTCCAACCCGGGTTTTCCGATTCCCAGCCAGTTACCTTGGCCGCTACGCTATCGGTACTGTCGGCGAAAAACGTTTACCATATGAATACAAAAGCGGCAGTTGTAAAAGTTTCTTTCCTCGATTTCTGGAAAAGTTTGCGTTTGCGGGCCCCATACCTGATGATGAAAAATGCTCTATTTACAATTATCTATCGATCCCTTCAATTTTGAGTCGATTGCTCGTCATAAATTTTAGGGGCGATTTTCTCAAAATTAAGGGGGTGTTGACCCAAAATATCTTAAAGTCCTTCGTTTTAGGCTGTACACAAGGGACCTGCCAAATTTGAGCCGAATCGGTTGGCCGTGTCTGAGGCCATCCCCTTGTGAGTCTTGCTCCCTGACGGCAGCCGCGGGCGGAATGGGGGTAGAACCGTGCTAGAGCCTGTGCATGCACTGCGGTACAATGACGACCAAGACATGAGGCAGGAGTTGTTTGCAGATAAAGGAACAACTTCCGAACGGAATCATGAATTCGTACAGGCTGCTGTGAAAGCCGTAGCTGGAGGTATTCGTACAATGCTCATTTTTGACACTGGTGCGAGTACGAATGTTATTGAAGCAAATTTTTTCCACTTGATCACGCAGCATCGAAAAGTACCGGCGTTACCAGTTCAGAACTGCGTGGTATCCGGTGCTATTGGCTCCGGAGACCTACGAGTTACAATATAGGCACAAATAGGTATTAAATAGGAGGGCAAAGCCGATAGATACACGTTCCTCGTCATGAGAGGTCTCACTGTGTCCTGTATCGTAGGCATTGACTATATGAGTGATAGGGACGCAGCTATCGACTTTCCCCATGGTCAATGTCGTTTGAGTATTGGAGGAGAATTAAAAATTCTGAACATAATTAAAACAAAAGGTCGGTGTACTAGGCTGTGTGAAGGTATTCAAGTGAAAATCATAAATAGAAGGATGCTATGAGTGCAAGACCATCCTAGGTACCGTAGCCTTGCACCAGATGAACAGGATAGCCAGCAGTACGACGTAAACTCTATCTCCATTCAGAATAACGAGGAAGCAACGTATTTGTTGGACAAACAGAGGCAAGAGATACGTTTAGGTCTTTTCCAAAACGCCTGGCATCATAAAAGGATACGAATACCGGATGGACGTATACCCCCATAAGACCTTTGCACATGCAACCTAATCCGTCCCATTGTCTAAGCGCGAGGCTGTCAAGCAGGAGCTCAATAAGATGAGTCAGTGGCGCATCATCGAAACATCTTTCTCCTCCGACAGCAGCCCTCTCTTAGCGGTGTGCAAAGTAGGTGCAGGGGTGTGCCTTGTCCTGGACGCAAGGTCAATCAACAAGATTGTAGTCCCAGTGAGGACTCGACCCGAGAGTTTAGAGGAACAATTGCAGAAATTTCATCGGATACAGTACTTTTCATCATTCGACATGCACTGCTCGTACTGGCTAGTGCAGCTAGCAGAAGAATCTAGAGAGTATACTGCTTTCATCTTTGCTGGCAGGTCTTACCAATTTAGGATTTTGCTCTTTCGGCCTTAATGTAAGCCCCAGCGTGTTTATCTCTGCCCTGGACACGGTCCTGGGGCCGGGATTGCTGGATCGAGAAACACTACGAGTGGCGTTTGAAAAGTCCGTGCAAAAATAAAACTACTTATGTGTTTGGGGCAAACATTTTTTATTTTTCGACATAGTCTCCTATTAGACTTATACACTTCGACCAACGCTGTTTTAATTTGTTGATCCCTTCCAAATAATAGGAATTGTCCAAGTCTGCAAAATACCTATTAGATGCAGCAATCACCTCCTCGTTTGAATAAAATCTTTGTCCCACCAGTCAGTTCTTCAAATTGGGGAACAAATAGTAGTCTGAGGGAGCCAAGTCTGGAGAATAGGGGAGGGGGAAGGGGGGGGGGGTGAAACGAGTTTGAATCCTATTTCCATTAATTTTGCGACCACAACTGCTGAGATGTGTGCTGGTGCATTGTTGTGATGGAAAAGGACTTTTTTGCGGTCCAATCGCCGGCGCTTTTCTTGCAGCTCGGTTTTCAAACAGTCCAATAACGATGAATAATATTCACCTTTAATAGTTTTACCCTTTTCCAGATAATCGATGAAGATTATCCCTTGCAAATCCCAAAAGACAGTTGCCATAACCTTTCCGGCCGAAGGAATGGCTTTCATCTTTTCTGGTGCATATTCTGCTTTGGTAACCCATTGTTTAGATTGTTGTTTGGTCTCAGGAGTATAGTAATGTATCCATGTTTCATCCACAGTGATGATACAACGCTTAAAGTCCTGTGGATTCTTCCTGAACAGCTGCAAACCATCTTTGCAACTCTTCACAGGATTCCGGTTTTGGTCAAGCGTGAGCAGTCGCGGACCCCATCTTGCAGATAGCTTTCTCATGTCCAAATGTTTATGGAAAATAATATGTACCCGTTCGTCGAGATGCCCGCAGCACTACCAATCTCACGCACCTTAACTCTTCTGTCATTCATTACCATATCATGGATTTTATCAATGATTTCTGGAGTCGTAACCTCCACAGGGGGTCCAGAACGTTCAGCATCACTTGTGCCTATATCGCCACTCCGAAAATTTTGAAACCACTTGAAAACTGTTCTAATCGAAGGTGCAGAGTCACCGTAATGTTTATCAAACTTCTCTTTAGTCTCCTGAGGCGTTTTGCCTTTCATAAAGCAATGTTTAACCACAACACGAAATTCTTTTTCGCCCATTTTTTGACAATCACTCGACTTCCTTGATTCACACGAATTCCAAACACAAAGAAATAGACCAATATGGCTGAAACTTGGTGTGCGTTCTTTCCAAAGATGCTACTAACTAAACATAACCTCGATAAGCGCCGGTGGTGCCATCTCTCGGACTCTGCACGGATTTTTCAAATGCCCCTCGTATGTGGATGATTTGCTAGTCGCAAGGACGATTTGCTTATCGCAACGCCCACGTGGGAAGAGCACCTGGATGTGCTAGATAGGGTGTTCAAGAAGTTCTCTGAGTTCAGTGGAACAGCCAACTTAACAGAAATCGAAGTTTGCCAGAGATAAATTAAAATTTCTTGGACAAACTGTTTCTCCCACAGGCATATAACGTGATCCAGAAAAGATTGATGCAATTCCCATCATCTGCCACTAAAAAGCAACTTAAATCTTTCCTTGAACTTTCACCATTTTTTCGCCGTTTTATACCTGATCAGTGAACGAATGATCCTGATCTTTTAAATTTACTGAAAAAGAATGTGGTTTGGCATTGGTTGAGCAAATGCCAGCAGGAGTTCGATAATATCAAACAGAGTTTGGTATCAGCGAACATCCTGCATCACCCCAATGTGACTAAAGATTTCTGAATAGCAACTGATGCTTCCTGTTCCAGTTTAGGAGCGTCCCTCTTACAGGAAGAAAACACAGAAGGCAAGATAACGTACAAAGTCATCAGTTTTGAAGTCATGTCCTGACTGAATGTGAAAGATCTTGCACCACTGCAGAGTTAGAAGCATTAGACGCTGTGTGGTCTTTTAGGAAATTTAATTAGTACATCCATGGTAAAGTTGCATCAACATCTAGCATGGTGGACGCTGCTACTCCAGGAATATGATTATGAGAGCGTGCATATAAGTGGTAAGGAGAATGTTGCAGCAGACGCACTCTGTCGTTTATCACAAGGTTTACCTGAGTATTCAGACTTAGTGGAACAAATATCCAATTTCAAAATTATGTTGATGAAAGACCCTTTACATGCCAGTATTATTTAAATATGTGTACAGGATGCAGATGACAGGTGGACCCAAGTCAGATGTATGCTTGCCGAGTTGTCGCACCACAAGGTGTGACATACTTTACTGCCCATAATGACGTGCTTCTTCACAATCAACACAGGTAGCTGAAGTCATGGTGTGTCTCCACACCAGACAGGTATAAGGAACATGTGATATGATACACCCATATCGCATGGGGGCACTTCGGGGTGAAGAAGTGTAAGAGAAAAATTGAGTGTACTGAACCTGCACTGGTGTGCACATAAATTACTTTACACCTGTAAAGTTTGTCAGCGTTGTAAGACTTCTAATCTTTCCAATAAAATAAAACTGCATCCGATTATCACTAACAAATAAGGTGAGGTAGTGGCCATTGACATCTCTGACCCTCAACCCCAGACGACAGGAGGTGTCAAATACAGTGTCACCTTGTATGACCTCTCCTTGAAATATGTACATTTGCATGCCAATAAATCAGCAACAGAGTACACGAAGGAACTTGCCCCCCTTCTTGCAGCAGTGTACCGTAGGTCTCTAGAAGAGCGTAGCGTTCCAAAAGATTGGAAAAGTGGACAGGTCATCCCCGTTTTCAAGAAGGAACGTTGAACAGATGTGCAAAACTATAGACCTATATCTCTAACGTCGATCAGTTGTAGAATTTTGGAACACATATTATGTTGGAGTATAATGACTTTTCTGGAGACTAGAAATCTACTCTGTAGGAACCAGCATGGGTTTTGAAAAAGACAATCATGTGAAACCCAGTTCACGCTATTCGTCCATGAGACTCAGAGGGTCATAGACACAGGTTCCCAGGTAGATGCCATGTTTCTTGACTTCTGCAAGGTGTTTGATACAGTTCGCCACAGTCGTTTAATGAAGAAAGTAAGAGCATATGGACTATCAGACCAATTGTGTGATTGGATTGAAGAGTTCCTAGATAACAGAATGCAGCATGTCATTCTCAACAGAGAGAAGTCTTCCGAAGTAAGAGTGATTTCAGGCATGCCACAGGGGGATGTCGTAGGACCGTTGCTATTCACAATATACGTAAATGACCTTGTGGATAACATCAGAAGTTCACTGAGGCTTTTTGCAGATGATGCTGTAGTATATCAAGAGGTTGTAACAATGGAAAATTGTACTGAAATGCAGGAGAATCTGCAACGAATTGACGCATGGTGCAGGGAATGGCAATTGAATCTCATTGTAGACAAGTGTAATGTGCTGCGCATACATAGAAAGAAATATCTTTTATCATTTAGCTACGATATAGCAGGTCAGCAACTAGAAGCAGTTAATTCCGTACATTGCCTGAGAGTAGGTATTAGGAGTGATTTAAAATGGAATGACCATATAAAATTAATCGTTGGTAAAGCAGATGCCAGACTGAGATTCATTGGAAGAATCCTAAGGAAATGCAGTCAGAAAACAAAGGAAGTAGGTTCCAGTACACTTGTTCGCCCACTGCTTGAATACTGCTCACCGGTGTGGGATCCGTACCAGATAGGGTTGATAGAAGAGATAGAGAAGATCCAACGGAGAGCAGCACGCTTCATTACAGGTTCATTTAGTAATCGCAAAAGTGTTACGGAGATTGTAGGTAAACTCCAGTGGAAGACTCTGCAAGAGAGATAGATGCTCAGTAGCTCGGTACGGGCTTTTGTTGAAGTTTCGAGAACATACCTTCACAGAGGAGTCAAGCAATATACTGCTCCCTCCTACATATATATCGCAAAGAGACAAAGAGACCGTGAGGATAAAATCAGAGAGATTAGAGCCCACACAGAGGCATACCAACAATCTTTCTTTCCACGAACAATATGAGACTGGAATAGAAGGGAGAACTGATAGAGGTACTCAAGGCATGCTCCGCCACACACCATCAGGTGGCTTGCAGAGTATGGATATAGATGCAGATGTAGAACAGCAGTGCCCATCATTAAATGAATCCATGGAGATTTCTTTCCTAGGTTCAGGATGCAGGATGCTATTCTATCCCATAATGCACCAAATTTCACTGACAAGATGTGGAGAAACTTCTTAAAGGAAAACGGTATCCACCAGATATTAATAAGCAATTTCCATCCTGATTCAAATCCCATGGTAAGGATTTTATGGGAATTCAATAGATTCACGAACATATACATAATGAAAAAACAAACCAAATGGGTGGAATTTGTTTCACCATTCAAGCAGGTGGTACACAATCTTCCCCGCACAATGACACAACTTATGACAGTTTCTATTATCTTCAATACTCAAGAGAGGAATGAATAGGTCAATTCTCTGCCAGAATATTCTGCTGATGAATTATCCAGAGAGGAACGGATCAGATGAATAATTAATGCCATTAATGCTGCTGCACAGATTAGGAAGCATGCTTATGATAAGAAGACTGGCAAAGTGCAAGAGTATAAAGTCAGAGATCACATCCAAAATCTTCTTTACTTCTAAGGCAGAACAAGAAGTGGCAAACTTTGTACACCAGCCCATAAGAAATTTTACACATTCCTCATGAAGGCAGTTGTTTGCTTGCCTACCCAGAATCTTGGAAGATCAAAAGCTTATACTATCAAAATGATCTCAAGAAATATGTACAAGGATGAAAAGAATTCATATTTACACATGTAAACAATGGTGTGCAGCATTTTGCATTATTTTTCTTGTTATTATTATCTGCGTTATCTTATGGATTTTGTATTTATATATTTGTTAAGATAGACAGGATATGGACTATAAAAAGAACAGAGACTGAAATAAACCGGATTTGACTAATTAATGAGAAAGCACAGTGGTGCATACAGTGTACATACTAGTCTAATGCAGAGATTGTTAAGAGTCTTGGTATTCACTTCCTGTGTTTAGCTGTAAGGTATTTCTTACATTTCCTTGTTATATATTTTATATTTATTCCTAGATTAATAAGTGTCATTCAGACAATGTCACTAATGAACTGAACAAAGACATCTTCAGTGCTTACAGAAAATATACATGAACTGAAATGAACTGAGAAATGTTGCGAGTAAAGTAAATTGTCAGTATCTGGCATAAATACTGTACACAACTCTGTAAATAGTTACTTTAAGGTGTATTGCTATTTCTATCTTTTATGTAAACAGCTCTATGGCTATGCAATTATGTTACTGAGTCCTATTAATGTTTCATTAAGGTTTAAAAAACCTTTGATTGAGTCATTTAAAGAATGTTTTATGAGGAGATTTCTTATCGACGTATTTGCTCCATGAATAGCATATTCTCATATTTGGCACCAGAGATGAGCTGCAGAAATAATAACATGCACAGATCTATGTAAATAATAGATTGAAATTTTTGAACTCATTGTTAGTAAGCATTTAGTTAACTTCTATGCATTTTCATTTTTTCCTGATGTTTGTTTATTGTATACATCTATATGCATTTTTCTGTAAACACACTTCATGACATTGATAACACTGTAATAAAGTAGTATTAAGTGCCTTGCTGTAAGCATAATTCTGTAAGACCATGAGATGAACCAATCATGCTATGCAAGACACGGGCTTGACACGTGTTATTTTTTAGGCATGTTTAATTTCACAAACACAAATTTCAGGTTTAGCTTCCCTCTTTTTGGTAATCTCTCTTGCTTTGTTCTCCACGATCAGTTTTCATTTGCCTTGAATTTCACCTGTACCAGGCAACATGGAATGGTTGTGGCCTCATATATATGTTGACAATGATCTTGCATATATGAGCCACTCAGTAGGAATGTTAAACCAGACTGCTGGAGTAAATTCTATACCAACACAATATTTCTGTGCAGGCATAGTTTCAATGTAAACAAGTTTAAAATGCTTATATTTTATAAATAGTTAGGTATTTTGTATATCAATGTCTAATATTCAGGTAGCAGGGATTCACTTGTAATTAAGATGGAAACATGCAAAAGTGACTGTTTACACATGATGTGAATAGTGCCACAATGACAGGTTTCACTATTGAGCGGACATGGGGCACTCAAGTGAGTGTGAAATGTGGAACTTCGAAGTGTTTATGAAACTTATAATCATGCGAAAGAGATGATGAACAATGGCTAGGTTCAATCTTACCATTTGTGGGCTGTATGTAGCAGCTGACTGTTCCCTCCATTATACACTCCTGGAAATTGAAATAAGAACACCGTGAATTCATTGTCCCAGGAAGGAGAAACTTTATTGACACATTCCTGGGGTCAGATACATCACATGATCACACTGACAGAACCACAGGCACATAGACACAGGCAACAGAGCATGCACAATGTCGGCACTAGTACAGTGTATATCCACCTTTCGCAGCAATGCAGGCTGCTATTCTCCCATGGAGACGATCGTAGAGATGCTGGATGTAGTCCTGTGGAACGGCTTGCCATGCCATTTCCACCTGGCACCTCAGTTGGACCAGCGTTCGTGCTGGACGTGCAGACCGTGTGAGACGACACTTCATCCAGTCCCAAACATGCTCAATGGGGGACAGATCCGGAGATCTTGCTGGCCAGGGTAGTTGACTTACACCTTCTAGAGCACGTTGGGTGGCACGGGATACATGCGGACGTGCATTGTCCTGTTGGAACAGCAAGTTCCCTTGCCGGTCTAGGAATGGTAGAACGATGGGTTCGATGACGGTTTGGATGTGGGTTTTAAGGGAGAGGGTAAGGAGTCATTCCAATCCTGGGAGTGGAAAGACTTACCTTAGGGGGAAAAAAGGACAGGTATACACTCGCACACACATATATCCATCCGCACATACACAGACACAAGCAGACATTTTGACATTCTGCTTGTGTCTGTGTATGTGCAGATGGATATGTGTGTGTGAGTGTGTGTGCGAGTGTATACCTGTCCTTTTTTCCCCCTAAGGTAAGTCTTTCCACTCCCGGGATTGGAATGACTCCTTACCCTCTCCCTTAAAACCCACATCCTTTTATCTTTCCCTCTCCTTGCCTCTTTCCTGATGAAGCAACCATTGGTTGCGAAAGCTTGAATTTTGTGTGTATGTTTGTGTTTGTTTGTGTGTCTATCGACCTGCCAACACTTTCGTTTGGTAAGTCACATCATCTTTGTTTTTAGATATATATATAATAGAGGGAAACATTCCACGTGGGAAAAATATATCTAAAAACAAATATGATGTGACTTACCAAACGAAAGTGCTGGCAGGTTTATAGACACACAAACAAACACAAACATACACACAAAATTCAAGCTTTCGAACCAACGGTTGCTTCATCAGGAAAGAAGGAAGGAGAGGGAAAGACGAAAGGATGTGGGTTTTAAGGGAGAGGGTAAGGAGTTATTCCAATCCTGGGAGTGGAAAGACTTACCTTATGGGGAAAAGACATTTCCATGTCTGCTTGTGTCTGTGTATGTGCGGATGGATATGTGTGTGTGTGTGTGTGTGTGTGTGTGTGTGTGTGTGTGTGTGTGTGTGTGTCCTTTTTTCCCCCTAAGGTAAGCCTTTCCGCTCCCGGGATTGGAATGACTCCTTACCCTCTCCCTTAAAACCCACATCCTTTCGTCTTTCCCTCTCCTTCCCTCTTTCCTGATGAAGCAACCGTTGGTTGCGAAACCTTGAATTTTGTGTGTATGTTTGTGTTTGTTTGTGTGTCTATCAACCTGCCAGCGCTTTCGTTTGGTAAGTCACATCATCTTTGTTTTTAGATATATATATATAATAGGGGGAATCATTCCATGTGGGAAAAATATATCTACAAAAATATATATACAAAAAACAGTATAGTGAAGCACAAACTGTGACTAATTTTGCTAAAGACTCAGTTTTGGGGCGATTTATTATTGACAACACATAAACAGTGCAATTACACATGATGTGACTCTACAGGGCGATGAATAAACTGTGTTACCAGACACATTTAATGAATGACTGCTCAAAAACACTCATATAACTATGCTAAATAAGTGTAACAGACAGTGTTGAGACATGTTTGTTGTAGTTATTCAGACTGGGAACCATCTTAAAATAGTGTGATTGAACATTTTTCCACATAAGAGGCTTCCAGAACGGGAAGAGACTGAGAAAAAATGATAGTAAAGTTACCTTCAGTTGTCTACTTGTGTATAAACATGTGCGGAATCTGGCTCTCTCTTGATACCCTCCCTCTATTGATGTCTGTACTCTTGTGGATCGCTCTCTCTTCATGATCACTCTCTCGAATGATTTTGCAACAGGCAGTTGTATCTGAAAGATATTTTCAAGGTGTGTAATGTATTTATCTATGTAAAAGTATTGTCAATATATGAATAATTGTTATTGTTTGCCGATGTTTCATTTCAACAACATTTACCTTGCTTGCCAACTTTTCTATGCTTCAGCTAGGAGAACTGCAAGACTGCTGACATATCACTTGCTGGCCACTGCCGAACATCACTGATGTTCGAATTTGTAGCAACCACTCATGCATCCCTGAGAACTATTAAGCTGATCTGTAAATTCAATTTCCAAACAGCACATCTGTGCATAACACATAATATTAATGATCAGAATACAGCCAACAAACAATGTGCATGGTCAGTCCACTCCACAGTACCAAAGCTGGTTAGACAAAATCTTGAATTATTAATTTTTCATCTGTTAGTGGTAAATTTATCTGTGCCATGTGATAATTTAAACTTATCTTTTTTTTACTTGGATGCTTCTTTTAATTAATAGCACTCCAGTTAATTTCCTCTTATCAAAATTTATTTTCCAATTACCACTAAAGAGAATCACACAACATAGAGAAAACTTTCTTTTTAAAATAATAATTCAGTGATAACTCCAGTGTCATGCACAACCAGCATCAACCATCCCTGTATTGACTGATCAAGTGTAACAGGCAAACACAAACCAGTAATAATAACAGAACAATGGGAAAGAATCCACTGCCCTGGGTTCCAGTCAGTAAGAGTGAGTAACAGATCTTGTCATTGGGCTCCCATGAATCAGGCACCACAAAAGAGAAGAATCGCAGCTTCTCAAAAACCTTCAAGACCAAGAGAACATTTTAGATGGGAAAACTCAACATGTACACACCACTGAAACCAGGTAAATTCAAACAGTTGTAAAAGAAAATGGATTAATTGAGTGTCAAAATTCTGGCAGTACAGGAAACATGATTCTCAGATGAGAAACTCTGTGACTCAGAAAACTACAGAATATACCAGGGGAAACCATCTATAACCATTCCAGGAAGAAATCTCAAACTCTTTGGAACAGGATTTGTAGTACATGAATTGGTACTGGAATCAAGTGAAAGTGTTACTGCCTTAAACGGGAATGAACAGTAACAGATTTTAAGACTTTTAAATAATAAATCTAGAAATATAAACTACAACAGAATTTTTCATCCCTCAAGTGGAAGATAGTATTGTTACTCATCCTAGAAACCAAGTATATTTTAAATTGCTTAATACAATTTGTATTAATTAGTAATTAAAAAGCGTCCATATTCACCACATCAAAGGGGTCAATAGGGACTGTCATAAATATAAACACAGAACCCTACTGCAACAGGCATTGTGGCAATAGGAACACAAAAATGGTTTTTGAAAATACAAATTAATCTGTAGAATATAAAAAGTCATTTCAACATATGTACGCCTCATATTATTAATGGTTCTTTCATAACTTGCAACACTTGAAGTATCTTCCATATTTGGGAAAACATACACACTATGTCTGTGGACATTTGTCTAAAAAATGATGCCACTAATGTTTTTCCTTCATGCAAAACTTTGGTAATTCTCTCAATAAAAGATTTTCAACCTCCCTTAAGGCTCTCATATTTCCCTTTGACCCATTCCCCAGTATGTAACACCCGATCAAGAGACTGTTCTTCTGCATTCTGATTAGATGTGGTTTCTTCTTTCTTCAAATCTGTGATCACTGTCACTGTCACCATCACTATCTTCATCTTCTTACTCATCCACTAAATTTGCCTAGCCATGTGTATGGACACTCCTTCCAGGTTGCACATTTAGTTTCTTTTTCTATCTGGTTTGGACAAATTATCATCAGGCCATCTTTGATTGTTAATAAATCAACCATGCTGTCATTAACAGAGCTGCCTTCTCCATTTTGTTCACATGGCAATAATTCAAGTACTTGGTCCTTATTGAAAGGATAAATGCCAGTCTTCTTGGAACACAAACAAATGTTTTTCTCCATGGTTGGTGATAACATGTCAAGGGCTTGTTTCAAAATTCAAGAAGAGTATTTCTTGTTAATTCCAGAACATTTGTTGTTAGTTCTGCTCTTCCAGTTTCCCAGGGCTTTTTGCCAAGTATGTTTCAATTGTCTAAACGTTGCAACATCTAGAAGTTGTATAACATGTGTTCTTCAGTGGGAAAAAAACCACACTCATTGTCACTTTTCACTCTTAAATTGGATTTTGTTTGGTTCATGACCCTAGTAACTACAGAGGAACTTCAATACTGCCAGTGACATACAAAATTCTATCCAAAGCCCTGTTACATTGGTTAGAACCTCAAATAGATCCACAGACAGGAGAATTCCAAGGAGGGTTCAGAAAGGGAAGATAATGCAGTGAACCGATATGTTGCCTTAGAACAACATTAACAACAAGAAAGTCCAGGAACAGCAAAATAACATTTGTTGACTTTGAGAAGGCCTATGACCCTATAGACAAAGAAACGATCTTCAACACTTTGGAAGAAATGAAGGTGGACAACAAGACTACAGCAGAGAAAGCTAATTCAGGAAACATTAGCAAATACAACATCCAAAGTGAAGTTTATCAGCGAGATCTCAGAACCATTTGAGATCAAGACAGGAATGAGACAAGGAGATAGCCTGTCACCCATTCTATTTAACTCAGTTTTTGAGAAAATAATCATGACATGGTACAAAAGAGTCAATTGGGTAAAGACGGGGAGACAGAAGGGTAGAACAGTCAACATGAAATTTCTGGCCTTTGCCAATGATATAGCCATATAACAAATAACAGAAAAGACGTAAAGGAAGCTCTAAAGACACTTTACAAAACCTCAGCCAAAACAGGACTATAAATCACCTATCAAAAAGCACAGTACATGGCCACAAAATCCACAGACAGACACCTGCTGGTAATGAAGCATGGAAAAAGGATAACACAAGCAGAAAGTTGAAGCAGACTTACAAGGAACCATTGCAACAAAAGAAGTAATTCCATCAATGCCAAATTAAGACACTATATACAGCAGTCTTACCAGAGGCCATCAGAACCAACAGTAATCAAGGAAAGAACAAAAATCAGTCAGCTAGAAAAACAAGAGAGAAAAATACTGAGAAAGATCTACAGGCCAGTTCAGAAAGAGGGGATCTGGATAAAGAGAGCAACAAAAGAATTTTACAAACAGACACAGATGATTACTCACAACATCATGAAAAGAAGGGCAAAGTCCTATGCACACATACATTGGATGACCAAAAACAGACTGACCAAGAAAATTTTTACATAGTGACAACTAATTAACTGAAAAAACTGAAAACCAACTGGGTAAAGGAAACCCTGAAAGACCTCAAGTAACAACATCTCCACAGAAGACATAACAGACGAGGAAAAATTCAGAGAAAAAAAATCATAAAACAGGAATTTCCCCAAATGCGTAAAGAGAAGAAAACAGAAAAGAAGTTGAGAGAATAGAAGAAGAAGGAACACAGTGAATATATGAGATGTTTTTGGGGCAGAAAATAAAAGACAGAAGAAAATGCCATGAAAATCCCTTTAAAATTAATTGTTTTTTTTTTAGCACACTCTTAAGGGGGAAATAATAATTACAAACCAGAGATTTAAATTTTGAACAAAACAACATTTACAACTATGTAAATAAAAACTGAAATTTTCATTTGTTCAAAACCATAAATCTTTGAGAGTTCTTCACCGACTGATTCAATTTTTGACACAAATATGCATTTGAACAAGCACCTGTTTCTATGTACCTATTTTCAAAATATGTAATATATAATAAATAAAGGGAAAACGTTATTACCAAAAATCTCTTGCCCGATTTACTTCAGATTTTTATGCAATACTCTAATGAACATTTTTACAGACATATATAAACATATACATATAAAACACACACACACACACACACACACACACACACACACACACACACACACACACATCTGAATTTGCAATAACAACAAACAATGCTCAAAGTCAGAAAGAGAGGGGAAGAGAAGATGGAGATGGACAGAGAGATGGGAGGAAATGGGTGCTGAAAGTGGAAAGAAGGAGATGGATAAGGAGAGGGGGCAGAAGGAAATGGAGAGAGGGGGAGGAGAAGATGGTCATAGAAAGGAGGGAAGAGGGGGTGCATAGAGTTGGGGGGAGAGAGAGGGGAGCAGGAGGAAATGGAGGGAGAGTGGGGAAGAGAAGATAGGCATAGAAAGGGGGGGGGGGGGGAAGGTGATGGACAGAGAGAGGGCGAGAGAGAGTGGCCAGTAGAATATGTAGAAAGGGGGAGAAAAAGATGGGCAGAGAAAGGAGGGAGGAGATGATGGATACAGAGGAGAAAGAGAAAATGGATGAAGAGAGGGAGACTTGGAGATGGACAGGGACGGCGGGGGGAGGGGGGTGGGAGGGTATTAGGACACACAACCAATTCCCATACATATTAGAAACTGTGCTTTCTCTTTTCTTTCTTTTCCATTCAACATGACTGAGCTACAACAATGTGTGGCCAGGTACATCTAGAAAATAAAGAAATAAATAAAATAAATATGAAGGAATATTTGTATGGGGTGTAGTCCCGATGATTAACATGGTCACTCATTATATGAAGGAAGGACACAGTGCCTATTTATTGTTGTTGTTGTGGTCTTCAGTCCAGAGACTGGTTTGATGCAGCTCTCCATGCTACTCTGTCCTGTGCAAGCTTCTTCATCTCCCAGTACCTACTGCAACCTACATCCTTCTGAATCTGTTCAGTGTATTCATCCCTTGATCTCCCTCTACGATTTTTACCCTCCATGCTGCCCTCCAATACTAAATTGGTGATCCCTTGATGCCTCAGAATATGCCCTACCAACTGATCCCTTCTTCTAGTCAAGTTGTGCCACAAATTTCTCTTCTCTCCAATTCTATTCAGTACCTCCTCACTAGTTATGTGATCTACCCATCTAATCTTCAGCATTCTTCTGTAGCACCACATTTTGAAAGCTTCTATTCTATTCTTGCCTAAACTATTTATCGTCAATGTTTCATTTCCATACATGGCTACACTCCATACAAATACTTTTAGAAACAACTCCCTGACACTTAAATCTATACTCAATGTTAACAAATTTCTCTTCTTCAGAAATGCTTTCCTTGCCATTGCTAGTCTACATTTTATATCCTCTCTGCTTCCACCATCATCAGTTATTTTGCTCTCCAAATAGCAAAACTCGTTTACTACTTTAAGCGTCTCATTTCCTAATCTAATTCCCACAGCATCACCAGATTTAATTCAACTACATTCCATTATCCTCGTTTTGCTTTTGTTGATATTCATCTTATATCCTCCTTTCAAGACACTGTCCATTCCGTTCAGCTGCTCTTCCAGGTCCTTTGCTGTCTCTGACAGAATTACAATGCCATCGGCGAACCACAAAGTTTTTATTTCTTCTGCATGGATTTTAATTCCTGCTCTGAATTTTTCTTTTGTTTCCTTTACTGCTTGCTTAATATACAGATTGAATAACATTGGGGATAGGCTACAACCCTGTCTCACTCCCTTCCCAACCACTGCTTCCCTTTCGTGCCCCTCGACTCTTATAACTGCCATCTGCTTTCTGTACAAATTGTAAATAGTCTTTCACTCCCTGTATTTTACCCATGCCACCTTCAGAATTTGATAGAGAGTATTCCAGCCAACATTGTCAAAAGGTTTCTCTAAGTCTACAAATGCTAGAAATGTAGGTTTGCCTTTCCTTAATCTATTTTCTAAGTAGGGTCAGTATTACCGTATGTGTTCCAACATTTCTACAGAATCCAAACTGATCTTCCCTGAGGTTGGCTTCTGTCAGTTTTTCCATTTATCTGTAAAGAATTTGTGTTAGTATTTTGCATCTGTGGCTTATTAAACTGATAGTTCAGTCATTTTCACGTCTGTCAATACCTGCTTTCTTTGGGATTGGAATTATTATATTCTTCTTGAAGTCTGAAGGTATTTCGCCTGTCTCATACATCTTGCTCACTAGATGGTAGTGTTTTGTTAGGTCTGGCTCTCCGAAGGCTGTCAGTAGTTCTAATGGAATATTGTCTACTCCCGGGGCCTTGTTTCGACTTAGGTTTTTCAGTGCTCTGTTAAACTCTTCACGCAGTATCATATCTCCTATTTCATCTCCATCTACATTCTCTTCCATTTCCATAATATTGTCCTCAAGAAAATCGCCCTTGTATACACCCTCTATATACTCCTTCCACCTTTCTGCTTTCCCTTCTTTGCTTAGAACTGGGTTTCCATCTGAGCTCTTGATATTCATGCAAGTGGTTCTCTTTTCTCTAAAGGTCTCTTTAATTTTCCTGTAGGCAGTATCTATCTTACCCCTAGTGAGATAAGATTCTACATCCTTCCATTTGTCCTCCAGCCATCCCTGCTTAGCCATTTTGCACTTCCTGTCAATCTCATTTTTGAGACGTTTGTATTCCTTTTTGACTGCTTCATTTACTGTATTTTTGTATTTTCTCCTTTCGTCAATTAAATTCAATATTTCTTCTGTTACCCAAGGATTTCTACTAGCCCTCGTCTTTTTACCTACTTGATCCTCTGCTGCCTTCGCTACTTCATCCCTCAAAGCTACCCATTCTTCTTCTACTGTATTTCTTTCCCCCATTCCTGTCAATTGTTCCCTTATGCTCTCCCTGAAACTCTGTACAACCTCTGGTTCTTTCAGTTTATCCAGGTCACATCTCCTTAAGTTCCCACCTTTTTGCAGTTTCTTCAGTTTTAATCTACAGGTCATAACCAATAGATTGTGGTCAGAGTCCACATCTGCCCCTGGAAATGTCTTACAATTTAAAACTTCGTTCCTAAATCTCTGTCTTACCATTATATAATCTATCTGATACCTTTAAGTATCCTCAGGCTTCTTCGATGTATACAACCTTCTTTCATGATTCTTAAACCAAGTGTTAGCTATGATTAAGTTGTGCTCTGTGCAAAATTCTACCAGGCGGCTTCCTCTTTCATTTCTTAGCCCCGATCCATATTCACCTACTACGTTTCCTTCTCTTCCTTTTCCTACTACCGAATTCCAGTCACCCATGACTATTAAATTTTCGTCTCCCTTCACTATCTGAATAATTTCTTTTATCTCATCTATACATTTCATCAATCCCTTTGTCATCTGTGGAGCTAGTTGGCATATAAACTTGTACTATTGTAGTAGGCATGGGCTTCATATCTATCTTGGCCACAATAATGCATTCACTATGCTGTTTGTAGTAGCTTACCCACATTCCTATTTTCCTATTCATTATTAAACCTACTCCTGCATTACCCCTATTTGATTTTGTATTTATTAACCTGTATTCACCTAACCAGAAATCTTGTTCCTCCTGCCACCGAACTTCACTAATTCCCTCTATATCTAACTTTAACCTATCTATTTCTCTTTTTAAATTTTCTAACCTACCTGCCTGATTAAGGGACCTGACATTCCACACTTTGATCAGTAGAACGCCAGTTTTCTTTCTCCTGATAACAACATCCTCCTAAGTAGTCCCCGACCAGAGATCCGAATGGGGGACTATTTTACCTCCGGAACATTTTACCCAAGGGGACACCATCATCATTTAACCATACAGTAAAGCTGGATGCCCTTGGGAAAAATTACAGCTGTAGTCTCCCCTTGCTTTCAGCTGTTTGCAGTACCAGCACAGCAAGGCCATTTTGGTTAGTGTTACAAGGCCAGATCAGTCAATCATCCAGACTGTTGCCTCTGCAACTACTGAAAAGGCTGCTGCCCGTCTTCAGGTACCACACGTTTGTCTGGCCTCTCAACAGATACCCCTCAGCTTTGGTTGCACCTACGGTATGGCTATCTGTATCACTCAGGCACACAAGCCTTCCCACCAACGGCAAGGTCCACGGTTCAGGGGGGGGGGGGGGGGGGGGGGGGCTATTTATATCCAGGGGAAACCGACTTCCCTCATCAGCATTTACACAGTGTGTGACGAAGCAAACTGGGATATTTCTTACTTCCCCTCTTGTTTTACCATCTGCCAACTTAAATTCATTTTTTCAATTTTGACTAAATACCATTAACATACTTGAATATAATCTGCATTTTCATAAAAGAGAAAGATTGGCCCTCAGTTTTAAGGAATATAACGCCTGATCTAAATTTGTGCATAGTTTTACATATGTAATTGATTTTCTAATTTATTTTGATTATGCCTAGTTAGTATCTTTTGTTATAGGGTGAAATCAGTAATTGTTTCATAACTTAAATTCTATTGTTGATGTATAAATAATTGTAAACATTTGGAAGATGAAATGATAGTATTCTTAAAGTATCTATTTGGTTCTAGTCAGAAACATGTTAGCAAAGCCAGTCCTTAATTAATTCCAAAGTAATTCATAATTTTGTCAAAAGTATTGTTTGTGTAACTACTTTTGTTAATTTCATGATTTAAACAAATAATTCGGCGTAACTCTTGTAGTAAAAGAAACTGTTAGAAGACGGAATTTTTCAATGTATTCAGTTAATTTAATGAGTTAAGTTTTAAACGTAATTTCTGTAAATTTAACTTCAAACAATGTGTAGTTTCAGTACTGGTCATTGTGAGGACAAATAAGGGCCTGATTTTTGGTCCCAAGACAGTCAGCCCATGGCAGAATTTCAGACGAGAAACTTGTGTTGGTTAGATCAACAACAATGCTTCAACTTAACTGTGGAATATGTGTTAAACAATTAGGCCATGTGTAAAAACAATGACAGTGTCTGCTCCATATGTACCTTTCTGCTCTTCAAGAACTGCAAACATTGTGGTTAGGTTGTTACTGCTCGTACATGTTCAATAGTAAAGTATTGTAGCAGTATGTGGATGTTCACCTGAAAACTATTAATGAGGCTTATTGAAAGTTAAACAATAGTGTACTGGCCATATATAACTGGGTGTTATTGGCGGGTTGTGAAAAGTGAAAGTAAAAGACTGTGAAACGCAACTGTGCACCTGTTGGCTACATCATTTACAGTGGACAGTACTGCATGTCCACTACCTATTTTTTCAGCCAGTGCGTTGACACAGAGGACAACAAATGAAGAAACAAAGTAGGCAAACAGCTACAAGTGATGGGTGCTAAACTCCATTGGGCAAATAATGAAAGGAAAGCGTATAATTATCCAAATTATGACAAGTAAGAGAGTACATAGGCAATGGAGTACGTCATCATGGCTTGTATCAGAATTGGACAACTTAGCAGCTGTTCAGAGCCTGATTTGTGGTGATTAATTGCATAATACCATAACTGGGAATTATACTAGAGTCATATTTCAACAGTCCTCACACTTCAGTCCTGACGGTTGTAACGTAGCAGAATGGAACTACAAAATTCAGTCTACCATTCCTTACATTTCAGAGATTGTGATACCATCATGTGATCTCTACATGCAATTCTACACATGCTTGCTTACTGTATTTATGAAATCTAATTAACTTATGATGAAAATAATATTCATATAATAAATATTCAAATCTGATCAATTTACAGAAGGATTTTATTACAAACCCAAAATATGTTAAACAACATGTAGATACATGCTAAGAATGTTCTTCAAAGGATTAACACATATCATTGCAGAAACAAAACTTCATAGTAAAAAGAACATCTAATACTGTGAAGATGAAGTTACATGTAATTATCACCTCTCAGTTTACTAGCCTAGGTTAGTGAACAACCAACTTAAAGTTGGAAGGAGGATAAGAAAACAATTTACTACTGTCATATTATTAGAACTACTCAATGAACTGACAAAACAATCAAATCCATTCTAATTAATAACATGTATGGTTAGCATATTATCCTGTAAACCTTGTCTTCACATATACTACAAGAATCCCCAATGCTAGAACAAAAAGTAGTAGTACTATGAACCTAAGTATATGAATAAGTTGTTGATGTTGTTGTTGTTGTGGTCTTCAGTCCTGAGACTGGTTTGATGCAGCTCTCCATGCTACTCTATCCTATGCAAGGTTCTTCATCTCCCAGTACCTACTGCAACCTACATCCTTCTGAATCTGCTTAGCGTATTCATCTCTTGGCCTCCCTCTACGATTTTTACCCTCCACGCTGCCCTCCAATACTAAATTGGTGATCCCTTGATGCCTCAGAACATGTCCTACCAACCGATCCCTTCTTCTGGTCAAGTTGTGCCACAAACTTCTCTTCTCCCCAATCCCATTCAATACTTCCTCATTAGTTATGTGATCTACCCATCTAATCTTCAGCATTCTTCTGTAGCACCACATTTCAAAAGCTTCTATTCTCTTCTTGTCCAAACTATTTATCGTCCATGTTTCACTTCCATACATGGCTACACTCCATACAAATACTTTCAGAAAAGACTTCCTGACACTTAAATCTATACTCGATGTTAACAAATTTCTCTTCTTCAGAAACGCTTTCCTTGCCATTGCCAGTCTACATTTTATATCCTCTCTACTTCGACCATCATCAGTTATTTTGCTCTCCAAATAGCAAAACTCCTTTACTACTTTAAGTGTCTCATTTCCTAATCTAATTCCCTCAGCATCACCCGACTTAATTCTACTACATTCCATTATCCTCGCTTTGCTTTTGTTGATGTTCATCTTATATACTCCTCTCAAGACACTGTCCATTCCATTCAACTGCTCTTCCAAGTCCTTTGCTGTCTCTGACAGAATTACAATGTCATCGGCGAACCTCAAAGTTTTTATTTCTTCTCCAAGGATTTTAATACTTACTCCGAATTTTTCTTTTGTTTCCTTTACTGCTTGCTCAATATACAGATTGAATAACATCGGGGAGAGGCTACAACCCTGTCTTACTCCCTTCCCAACCACTGCTTCCCTTTCACGCCCCTCGACTCTTATAACTGCTATCTGGTTTCTGTAAATAGCCTTTCGCTCCCTGTATTTTACCCATGCCACCTTCAGAATTTGATAGAGAGTATTCCAGCCAACATTGTCAAAAGGTTTCTCTAAGTCTACAAATGCTAGAAATGTAGGTTTGCCTTTCCTTAATCTATTTTCTAAGTAGGGTCAGTATTACCGTATGTGTTCCAACATTTCTACAGAATCCAAACTGATCTTCCCTGAGGTTGGCTTCTGTCAGTTTTTCCATTTATCTGTAAAGAATTTGTGTTAGTATTTTGCATCTGTGGCTTATTAAACTGATAGTTCAGTCATTTTCACGTCTGTCAATACCTGCTTTCTTTGGGATTGGAATTATTATATCCTTCTTGAAGTCTGAGGGTATTTTGCCTGTCTCATATATCTTGCTCACCAGATGGTAGAGTTTTGTCAGGACTGGCTCTCCCAAGGCCGTCAGTAGTTCCAATGGAATGTTGTCTACTCCCGGGGCCTTGTTTCGACTCAGGTCTTTCAGTGCTCTGTCAAACTCTTCACGCAGTATCTTATCTCCCATTTCATCATCATCTACATCCTCTTCCATTTCCATAATATTGTCCTCAAGTACATCGCCCTTGTATAGATCCTCTATATACTCCTTCCACCTTTCTGCTTTCCCTTCTTTGCTTAGAATTGGGTTTCCATCTGAGCTCTTGATGTTCATACAAGTGGTTCTCTTGTCTCCAAAGGTCTCTTTAATTTTCTTGTAGGCAGTATCTATCTTACCCCTAGTGAGATAAGCCTCTACATCCTTACATTTGTCCTCTAGCCATCCCTGCGTAGCCATTTTGCACTTCCTGTCGATCTCATTTTTGAGACGTTTGTATTCCTTTTTGCCTGCTTCATTTATTGCATTTTTATATTTTCTCCTTTCATCAATTAAATTCAATATTTCTTGTGTTACCCAAGGATTTCTACTACCCCTCGTCTTTTTACCTACTTTATCCTCTGCTGCCTTCACTACTTCATCCGTCAAAGCTACCCATTCTTCTTCTACTGTATTTCTTTCCCCCATTCCTGTCAATTGTTCCCTTATGCTCTCCCCGAAACTCTGTACACTCTCTGGTTCTTTCAGTTTATCCAGGTCCCATCTCCTTAAATTCCCACCTTTTTGCAGTTTCTTCAGTTTTAATCCACAGGTCATAACCAATAGATTGTGGTCAGAGTCCACATCTGCCCCTGGAAATGTCTTACAATTTAAAACCTGGTTCCTAAATCTCTGTCTTACCATTATATAATCTATCTGATACCTTTTAGTATCTCCAGGATTCTTCCATGTATACAACCTTCTTTCACGATTCTTAAACCAAGTGTTAGCTATGATTAAGTTGTGCTCTGTGCAAAATTCTACCAGGCAGTTTCCTCTTTCATTTCTTAGCACCAATCCATATCCGCCTACTACGTTTCCTTCTCTCCCTTTTCCTACACTCGAATTCCAGTCACCCATGACTATTAAATTTTCATCTCCCTTCACTATCTGAATAATTTCTTTTATTTCATCATACATTTCTTCAATTTCTTTGTCAGAGCTAGTTGGCATATAAACTTGTACTACTGTAGTAGGTGTGGGCTTCGTATCTATCTTGGCCACAATAATGCATTCACTATGCTGTTTGTAGTAGCTTACCCGCATTCCTATTTTCCTATTCATTATTAAACCTATTCCTGCATTACACCTATTTGATTTTGTGTTTATAACCCTGTAGTTACCTGACCAGAAATCTTGTTCCTCCTGCCACCGAACTTCACTAATTCCCACTATACCTAACTTTAACCTATCCATTTCCCTTTTTAAATTTTCTAACCTACCTGCCCGATTAAGGGATCTGACATTCCACGCTCTGATCCGTAGAACGCCAGTTTTCTTTCTCCTGATAACGACATCCTCTTGAGTAGTCCCCGCCCGGAGATCTGAATGGGGGGCTATTTTACCTCCGGAATATTTTACCCAAGAGGACACCATCATCATTTAATCATACAGTAAAGCTGCATGCCCTCGGGAAAAATTACGGCCGTAGTTTCCCCTTGCTTTCAGCCGTTCGCAGTACCAGCACAGCAAGGCTGTTTTGGTTATTGTTACAAGGTCAGATCAGTCAATCATCCAGACTGTTGCCCTTGCAACTACTGAAAAGGCTGCTGCCCCTCTTCAGGAAACACACGTTTGTCTGGCCTCTCAACAGATACCCCTCCGTTGTGGTTGTACCTACGGTACGGCTATCTGTATCGCTGAGGCACGCAAGCCTCCCCACCAACGGCAAGGTCCATGGTTCATGGGGGGGATGAATAAGTTATGTTATCTAAAACACCAATGATTTAATCATACACTTTTATCATTTAATGATACAGCTGTTTCAGACATTTTGCTTTTGATTGCGTAATATTAGAAACTATAAAACGTGACAGTGCATTTCAGGTTATTAGAATTCTTTATATTTTTCTGTAGTTGTGCTCCAACCTATATATTGGTAAGAGACACTGTGTATTCTTTCAGAGTAAACTGTGCATATACGGTGGAGGAATGCAAGTCTGACTGGCATGAGTGGATACGTGCTTGAGCATTCTGAGTGGTTCTTGGGAACAGGGAAGGTTTTGAGAAGTTGAGTTTGGAGACATTTCCTGTTGAGCTGGCAAAGGATTCAGAAGTCAAGTTTGGTGCAGGACAGTATTTAGGTAAGACATTGTGAACCTGATAATACAGTAAAGAGCTGGTTTCTGGCTGTCAAGTGGGCGTGTGAACACTTTAACATCTGTTCATACTTTAAAAAATTTCTGAGTCATGTGGGACTTTGAGAAATAGCTGTAACTGTAACATTTTTTGGGCATTAGATGAGGTGGAAGCTTATCTTTACTTTATTTCAGTTGCTCTTTTAGAAATTCATGCTGTATAGAGTACAAGAATCTTCTCATGAATTGGTGTGTATTAATATGATAACTACCACAAGTGCACTTTAAGTGTTTATGAGTTGGTGAACAAGTTGTGTTTAGCTAATGGAATGGAACAATGTTTTTCATATACCATTGATGTTTAGGTAGCATTTGGGGATTCTGCAACCATTCTAATTAAGCATATACAAAAGGTTGGCTGGATTTGAAAACTATTATTATATCCCCTAGGGTGACCATTCTTGATGATTTCCATGTCTGATTGACTGAATAAATCATTTAATTCAATTTAAACCTTCTGATATTATCTACAACAAGCATTTACTAGAATATCAATTAAATGGGAATACTGAAAAACAACATGTTCTTTATCTTCTGAAATTGAGTCACCTATAGTACCAATTTAGTATTGGAGGGCAGCGTGGAGGGTAAAAATCGTAGGGGGAGACCAAGAGATGAATACACTAAGCAGATTCAGAAGGATGTAGGTTGCAGTAGGTACTGGGAGATGAAGAAGCTTGCACAGGATAGAGTAGCATGGAGAGCTGCATCAAACCAGTCTCAGGACTGAAGACCACAACAACAACAACAATGGTTTTATACATTAAACATGTAAGCCAATCAAAATACAGTGCAACCACATATGTTCTGGCATTTTCTATCTTATTATGTAGCCAATTTAATGCCTAAATTGAAGAGAAACCCCACATGTACAAAAGATATGGGCTTTCTCGAAATTTTAATTTGTCAGCACTGTCTTAGGGTCATCAGAAGCATCCAATACCATCCGTCATCTTTGACCCGTGACGCAAGTCTGTTGTGGTGTGTGATGTCATGATGGCACGAAGTTCAGTTTGCGAGTGTTGCGCGTTTGTAGATGTCTTGTTGTGCTGTCGGGGGTGCTCTCTGGTGGCGTGTTTGTAGGTTGTGGGTACGGTTTTGTTGTTCCTTTAGTGTGCGCTTGTGATGTGTTTGTAGATGGTGTATGATTGCAGTTCAGTTGTGCCCTCTGGTGGGGTTTGTGGGTTGTGCATCATATTGGGTTCATTTGAGTTGTTGTCATTGTCGGTTGTTGCTCTAGTTATTGGTGAAGTTTAGTGGCATATTTTGCAGTAAGTTGATGGTTTAATTTTTGGTTATTTCTACGTTAATATAGTGTTATATGTGGTGTGTCATGTTTGAGTTTTTGAGATAATTTTTTTATGTTGTTGTTAGGAATGGATAGGATCGATAAAGTGAACAGTTTTTAGCTGTGAGGTATGATGGGTGACACTGCTATGTCGCTCATCAAATTCCTGCAGCTGTTTGGTTGGATTACTGGCCGAGCTGATGAAGTGCACTGCATGTGGCGAGTATATGAAGTTAATGAAAGTTCTGGCATCTCGGACCAGGGACGGTCATATGTGGAGATGCCTGTGTGACAACGTTTGGCCCTCCATTCGCCAGGGTACCTGGTTCGAGAAGTCTAGGTTGGGTACGCATGAAATTGTGTTGATGAGTTACCATTTTTGTTATCAGTCCTCACACAGTTTTTGCATGCATGAGGCACATGTAAATAAGTGAACGGTCCTTGATTGGTATCCTTTTCGTTGCAAGGTTTGTTTAGAATACATTAAATACAGGGCTAAGTTGGGTGGACCTCGAGTAATGGTTGAGATTGATGAGTCGCAGTTTGGTAGGAGGAAGTATGGGAGGGGTAAGCCTATGGTGCTTTATGGGTGGTATCGGGGTCTGGGTCTTTGTAACGTGCGCGTGGGGCACACAATACTCATTAAAGCCTGTACTATGGTAAGTGAGCGGGGTTCACCTTACGAGACAGGATTTTCGTATAGATATTGACCGCATGTACCTGAATGGTGGCAAATCAGACTTACACCCACACTGTAATAACAATCATCCGTCAAGTAAGTTCAAAATGCAATTACACGTCAGTAAGTACCAAAAGCAACACTGAAGATGCTACCAATTTAATAATAATACGGTCGCCAGCCTAATTAGGCATTAACTGAGTTTCTTCTCTGTACAAGTTGGTGTATATTCATGCAAAACAACACGTAGTAACACTGCATAATATAGTAAAATTTTAGAAACAGAAAATCTATTGAACTGATAGTTTCACGTTCTGTACTGATATGGAAAAACCATGAATACATAACACTACACTATAATGTATACTACAAAGCTTCGGACTGCTTATTGATCTGATTAAAATCGGGCATAGGTTACCCTAGAAATAGCACTTTTGAGCCACACACAAAATGTCAATTTTGATAAAGATAAAACACTGATAAATTTTGACTTATATATTGACTTTAACTTTTGCTGGTCAAACCAATGTGGAACACTTCAGAATTCAAATGAATAAAGGGGGGGGGGGAGGGGGGAACCTGAAACTGTTATGATCACTATATTAAAAAATTGAGTACTGAAATTATCATGCGTTCAAGTTTCCAGTATATGAGTTACTACTCTTTTTATCTTATTTACTTCTCATTTAAATACCTTTATATCTGTCTCGAAATAATTAAACTTCATTACTATATCAATATTAAAGTTACCTTTCAACTTCGTTAGACCTTCGTTATTCACTTACTGGTTCATTAACAAAACAATTCTTTAAACACCATTCTAATATAACTAGGTCTGCAAGTAATTATTATTAACACAAAATTTAATTTTTCATTTCGGGACACTTGGATTGCACAACATTTGGAAAGGACCCTGTCTAGGTTAGCTGTGAGGATAATTAAATGAGGGGAAAGTTCTGGTAAAATTTAGGTTATTATTGAACAGTTCACTCTATGGTCCATACGAATACAGTACTAAAAGTTTCAACCTGCTTTCATCGATGCGGCGGTTGGCGAGCAGCGAGATGGCGAGGCACAGAGCGCACATACAACCACAGCTATGGCTCTTGATGTATCGGCACTTTAATTCTTCTTAGCATCGCAATACTTTTCCATTTAGTGCCTATGGAATTTTGCCATGCTGTGTGGGCGTTGGAACAGCATACCCGAGGCTCAGTGAAACTACATCTTCCTGGAAAGCCTCCTCGCTCCAGAAGGTGTTGCTCAGACCAATGCCAAACTCCAACTACAACTGCTGATGAGCCCGTTGCGCCGTGCAGTGCCTGCGTGCATTTTCCCGCGCTCGCCTGCCATCCACCTTTTACCGCTCCCTTACAGACAGGGTATTCACCCGAGGTTTTGCATTCTACATATCCTAACACATTGCCTGCATATGGACCAGACACACAACTACAATTTTAAACATCTTACAACAGTTTCAACATTTGTTACATTTCACTTCTATTACACTATTGCTTGGCATTTGACATAAACATTAATATTCACACTGAAAATTGTTTACAGTTTCCTTAACACAATGGCATGAAACAAAAAAGAAATGAAATCAGAACATCAATTACACTAATTTATCGAAAAATCAGATGGAAAAAAAATTTTTACTTATATGTACAATAGTACAGTGTCGTTGCTGATACACATGCCCCTGTTTCCAGTAAATTTCACTAAGTGCAAATTTGATGGGAAGACTGAACTTTATATTTATACAGGGGTTCTGAGTCTTTGAGTGAATGTACCATCATAAAATTTTATATCACAAAACTTCCTTTCACTAACGTCATATAGGTCTATACTTTTAAATATATCGAGAACATTTACCTATCATTTACTTAAGTGCCTTTGGCACAGTCCAACCTCCTATCACAACATGATTTAAATTGCAAATTACTTATTCTTATTAAATTTCTCAGAGAAATAAAATCAAAATCTGGAACACAAACACTTAACTACAAAACAGATACAAATACACTATAAAACAATTTGTTGCTGCTTGCATTCAAAGGCAGTCCATTTCCTTATTTATTAATAAACACACAATACTATTTAGAAAAGTTACTACACACATTTGCTGCCTGTTATTCAGATTTGAGCAGTCCATTTCACACCATTTTATCACATCACCTGTACCACACTTACAATTCTCCTTTGACTATTTATCTGCCCTCTTTGTTGTTATATCACGACTCACGTACTGCCCACTTTGATTCTTGGCAGTCCCATCTTTTATTTGGCTTGCAGCATTTGCTTTTTCTTTTCAACCCTTTTTTCCATACACCTTTACATTTATAGTACATTTAGTAATCTGAAACTTACATAAGTACATTAGCACACTGACAATGGTATACATACATTTACAATTACTTGTTACATTTAGAGTGAATAAATTCATCGTTATATACAGCACATTTACTGCAGATTGCTTTTTAAGTGTACTTACGTCACTCACTCCTAGGAACATACAGTTTCAGGTCCACAACGTTTCTTACACCTAAAGGTCTCTTGGATTTTGGGTAGATCAGGTAGTAAGCATTATCGTGTTGAATGTTCTGTATTATATACGGTCCATTATAAATATATTTAAATTTTGAAATTTCATGGTTCAGTTCACTAGATTTTTTGTGGGTTTTTAAAAGAACATAATCCCCAATTTTGAATTTTGAAACTTTCAGGTTTTTATCATGTCTTTTAGATCTAGATTCAGCTTTTTGCTTTGCCCTTTTTCTGACTAATTCTTTCTTTTGACTCAACCCCAAGCTTGTACAAGGTGGAAACTCTAGTTTTTCCTCAATTAAACTTTTACTTCTGCTGCCTAACAAAATTTCTTTCGGTGGGAACCCAGTAGATTCATGATGTAAGGTGTTCATGACCTTCTCAAAGTCTGACATAAATCTGCCCCAGACTCTAATTCATGCCCCTTCCTGTTTTTTCCACAACACACCTTGGTCGCCTGTGACATCGTCCCAAGATACGTTCCTGAACTATCAACCACTTATATCTGGTGGATTCCTCGGTTTATGGAGTTCAAAGTCTTTGCTTACTTCAACTCTTTGCAAAATAGACACTGAGTCATCAGGTGGCTCTTTCTTTCTGTGTTCAGTCTCAACATCTGGGTTCTGTTTTGAAACTTCGTCATCAGTATGTACATTATTGCAATTAGCTGTATTCCCATTATTTTCACTAGTACCGAAATACTCGTCACCTGAACCATCGTCAGAATCTGACCATTCTGGATTTCTTTCAGGTTCTAACATAAAAGCAAAAATGGTTCAAATGGCTCTGAGCACTATGGGACTCAACTGCTGAGGTCATTAGTCCCCTAGAACTTAGAACTAGTTAAACCTAATTAACCTAAGGACATCACAAACATCCATGCCCGAGGCAGGATTAGAACCTGCGACCGTAGCGGTCTTGCGGTTCCAGACTGCAGCGCCTTTAACCGCATGGCCACTTCGGCCGGCTTTCTGAGACAGGCACTAAATTCTTCCTCTGCATTTTCGTCAGGCTTTGATTTTAACTCAATATCCTCTTTTGGCAAAACAGCCTCATTATCAGCTTTACTCACATCCACTGTTACTTCATATTTAGTGTAATCCTCGTGGACTTCAATTACTCTTAGGTAATTACCTGCCCCTGCCCCACGGTGCCTTTCGGTAACAGCTTGTACTGTTGGCGGATCGTTAACAGAAGCTACTTCCTCATCAGTGCTTAGGATTTCATCCTCCAATTCCTTCCTATCTTTAACCATCGTCCTATTGGCAGCACGCGTACTTTGCACGGCGCTATTTACTCTCTCCTCTTCAAATTCATGCCACGTCACCTTATCGACATCCCTACTATTTCCTTTTTCACTAATTAACCTCCTCGCCTCATATTCCTTCTTCAAATCCTCCCACTCACATTGCTTGAGGCCCTTGTACAGATCGTAGATCTGCACACGCCAATCAGATACTTCTGCTAATTCATTCTCGCCATTTACTTCACTGCTAACACTGCTAACCGCACCTCTCTGTGTATCCACTGTTCCATCCACTATTTCCTTCGCCACGGAATTACCACTCATAATGTATTCACCAGCTCTTATGGCAGTGTTTGTACCTAATTCAGCCGCCTTGCTAGCGGCTTCTCTCTGAACAGCTGTTCTGCTAGGCTGGGCCATTGCCCTCTGATGCTCCACTCGCCTGTTAACATGTATCGCTCTGCGCGGCAAAGATGACTCATCTGCGAACGCACCTGACGCTTGCTTCACCACAACACGCTGCGTCATTCCACGGCTGTCTCTAAGCTGTCTCGTATTTTTACTGTCAGTCCGGTAACATTTCTTAAATCGGGGCTGGTATGTTCTGTCCGCTTCCGTTTGGCCCGCAACGTTCGCGGAAATCAGTTTCCCGCGTCGTTATTATTTTGCGTGGTGTACCCTCTACCGCGACCTGGATAACCCCCTCTTCCTCTTCCTCTGCCTCTACCTCTCTGTATCATGTTGATGCGAAACCCATCACCATCATTTCTCTCGCCATTATTGTGGTTATTCCTGTTATTAAAATTCTGATAATTGGCACGACTTTCGCGCCAGTGATCTTCATCTTCGACCCTTTCGAGAAACGCTTGGAAGCTACGATGATTGCTTCCCACATATCTCTTCGAATCTTCTGGAAGCTTTTTATATAGCTCCCATACGATTTCAGAATCAGAGCTTCTCCCTCTTAAGTGTGTCAACTTTCGGTACCAATATTCGCAGAAATCTTTCAAAGAATTCCTGCCCCTGTTATCATGAAGTTTGGCCGTGATAAACTCGCGCCACAAATGATCCTGTTTTTGTTCAGACCAGTATTCTTCTGTAAACTTTTGTTTAAACTCTTCGAACGTCATTAGTTCGGTATTCAAGATAATTCCCCAGTGCTTAGCGTCACCTGCTAGGGCGCTAATTACTACGTTTATCTTCTCCTGACCAGACAAATGTTCACGAAACATCCGCTCGCAATTTTTGATGAAATCCAACGGATGCCATCCGTTATGTTTCTGGGCGGGATCGAAGCACTCCTCACCTTCCAACAGCTTCGTAAGTGGCGTGCCATTATAGACAACACCAGGCCTATCTTTGATTTTACTCTCGAGATCGAAAACTTTGCCTTGAATTTTCGATATATTTTGTTCACACTTTTGCACACATCCGATAACTTTTTCGCCTAAATTTCTTTCAGTATCTGAAACTGCCTTTTTCAACTGTGAGATTCCATGTTGGCATTCGTTTACGATCTCAGTTTTAAGACCGAAAACTTTTTCGTCTACTTTAGTTTCGACTAGAGGCTCTACTTTCTCTTGGATGTTGAGAATTTCAACATCAAACCTACTGTTAATGTTGTCAATTTCCCCCTGCATAGTATTCATATTTATATTAATTGTGTCAATTTCAGACTTCATAGTATTTACTACAGAGCTTAAATTACCCACTTTTTGTTCTACCTGTTCTATTTGTTTACTAATTTTAATTCCTTGTTTTTCGACCTGTGCTTTAAGCTGACCAACTTGTGTTTTAAACTGCTCATCAACGTGTGTTTTAAGCTGATCATTCTGTGTTTTAAGCTGCTCATCAACGTGTGTTTTAAGCTGATCATCCTGTGTTTTGAGCTGGTTACTTTGTGTTTTAAGCTGCTCGTCAACGTGTGTTTTAAGCTGATCATTCTGTCCTACAATTTGTTTGGTTAATTGTTCAAATAAGTCGTTCATGCTTAAAATTTTCACACTGTTTTGTTCTACGTAATTGGTGTGTTCGGATCCTACTTCAAAATTTTCTTTCGGTTCTTTCTTTATCTGTGGTGATTCAAACATGTCAGTGGATTCGTTCACATACCCACTATCATCTACAAAGTCATCCTCTACTTCTTGTTTTATTCCTTGGTGTGTTCGAGGCAATCTCGACATTTCAATCTGTTCGTTAACATGTTCGTGGTATTGAATGTACGCCAATTGTCTTCCACTAACGCCATCTGTTGTCTGGCCGCGTAAACTGCTGTCATTGCCAGCCGCATCTTCCATTACGCTTGGCACATCTACTGTGGCTACGTTCTTGTCCATACTGAACACAAATTACACCTCACTACTGTACTTGATGTTCACTGCTATTTACTTTACTGAATATTATTGCAATTCGTGCCATTGAACATCCACTGTTCGGTATTCACCTTAATTTGTGATTGAAAACAACTGGATGTCCTGTCACTGGGAGCCACTTGTAACGTGCGCGTGGGGCACACAATACTCATTAAAGCCTGTACTATGGTAAGTGAGCGGGGTTCACCTTACGAGACAGGATTTTCATATAGATATTGACTGCATGTACCTGAATGGGGGCAAATCAGACTTACACCCACTCTGTAATAACAATCATCCGTCAAGTAAGTTCAAAATGCAATTCCGCGTCAGTAAGTACCAAAAGCAACACTGAAGATGCTACCAATTTAATAATAATACGGTCGCCAGCCTAATTAGGCATTAACTGAGTTTCTTCCCTGTACAAGTTGGTGTATATTCATGCAAAACAACATGTAGTAACACTGCATAATATAGTAAAATTTTAGAAACAAAAAATCTATTGAACTGATAGTTTCACGTTCTGTACTGATATGGAAAAACCATGAATACATAACACTACACTATAATGTATACTACAAAGCTTCGGACTGTCTATTGATCTGATTAAAATCGGGCATAGGTTACCCTAGAAATAGCACTTTCGAGCCACACACAAAATGTCAATTTTGATAAAGATAAAACACTGATAAATTTTGACTTATATATTGACTTTAACTTTTGCTGTTCAAACCAATGTGGAACACTTCAGAATTCAAATGAATAAAGGGGGGGGAGGGGGGAACCTGAAACTGTTATGATCACTATATTAAAAAATTGATTACTGAAATTATCATGCGTTCAAGTTTCCAGTATATGAGTTACTACTCTTTTTATCTTATTTACTTCTCATTTAAATACCTTTATATCTGTCTCGAAATAATTAAACTTCATTACTATATCAATATTAAAGTTACCTTTCAACTTCGTTAGACCTTCGTTATTCACTTACTGGTTCATTAACAAAACAATTCTTTAAACACCATTCTAATATAACTAGGTCTGCAAGTAATTATTATTAACACAAAATTTAATTTTTCATTTCGGGACACTTGGATTGCACAACATTTGGAAAGGACCCTGTCTAGGTTAGCTGTGAGGATAATTAAATGAGGGGAAAGTTCTGGTAAAATTTAGGTTATTATTGAACAGTTCACTCTATGGTCCATATGAATAAAGTACTAAAAGTTTCAACCTGCTTTCATCGATGCGGTGGTTGACGAGCATCGAGATGCTGAGGCACAGAGCACACATACAACCACAGCTATGGCTCTTGACGTATCGGCACTTTAATTCTTCTTAGCGTCACAATACTTTTCCATTTAGTGCCTATGGAATTTTGCCATGCTGTGTGGGCGTTGGAACAGCATACCCGAGGCTCAGTGAAACTACATCTTCCTGGAAAGCCTCCTCGCTCCAGAAGGTGTTGCTCAGACCAATGCCAAACTCCAACTACAACTGCTGATGAGCCCGTTGCGCCGGGCAGTGCCTGCGTGCATTTTCCCGCGCTCGCCTGCCATCCACCTTTTACCGCTCCCTTACAGACAGGGTATTCACCCGAGGTTTTGCATTCTACATGTCCTAACACATTGCCTACGTATGGACCAGACACACAATTACAATTTTAAACATCTTACAACAGTTTCAACATTTGTTACATTTCACTTCTATTACACTATTGCTTGGCATTTGACATAAACATTAATATTCACATTGAAAATTGTTTACAGTTTTCTTAACACAATGGCATGAGAGAAAAAAGAAATGAAATCAGAACATCAATTGCACTAATTTATCGAAAAATCAGATGGAAAAAAAATTTACTTATATGTACAATAGTACAGCGTCGTCGTTATTACATCTTCTGAGTGTGTGTTTAGGGTTGTGGAAAACGATACAAAGAGGGAGCTAGTGGGGTCGATTCAGGATTATGTAGAACAGGGGAGTACTGTAGTTTCTGATGGGTTTGCTTCTTATAGTGGGTTGGGTTGGGAGGATTACAATCATTTAGTTGTTAATCACAATGTAGAGTTCAAGAATTATGAGAGTGGGGCCTGTACTAATACTATAGAGGGGTTTTCTGGGGGCTGTTAAATCTGTAATAGGGAGGGGGAAGAGGCGCTCTTCTAATCTTCAGGCTCATTTAGATGAGTACTGTTGGCGGAAGAGCGTTCCTGAGGGGTATTGTTTTTTTAGGGTTTTCTTAAGGGCTGTTAGTAAGACGTACAGAGCTAGGGTTATGGGTCAGTGAGGTTTTGGGGGGAGGGGGGTTGGCTGTGGCTCTGGGAGGGGGGGGGGGTGAGGTTTGGGGACGTAGGTGGGTGGGGGGTGGTTGCGGATTTTTGTTTTTGTTGTGGACGATTCGTTTTGTTGTGTTTTTTTATTTTTAGACTGTGTATGGGTTCCCCCCCCCCCCTCCCCCCCCCCCCCCCCCCCCCCCACCCCCCCACCCTTGGCTTTGATTTTTTTTTTGGGGGGGGGGCTGGGAAGTTTGGTTGGTTGTCATTTATTCTGTTGATGTGGTTGTGTGTATAGTAGGTGTGTGGGGGGGGTGGGGGGGGCTGTGTGTGATTGTGGTGTCCGATCTAGTAGGCAGTGTCCGAGCTTTCATGTGGTGAATTTTCATTTTCTTTTGTTCATGTTTTTTTCTGGTTAGATGATGTATGGATCATGTGTCAGGGGGGTTGTGTTGCTGGTATTTGTGAGTTGGTTTTGTGTGTTGTTGTTGTTGACCTGTGAGGTCAAGAGAAGTGTACAATTCCAAGTTTGCTGTTTTCTTGTGGTTTTTGAGATAGTGATGATTGTGGAAGTGGTGTAGGTTTTGGGGTTTATGAATTGGTATCGGTAGTTTCCGTTGACCTATATAGGTCAAGGGAAGTGTTCGATTCCAGATTTGGTGTTTTCTTGTGGTTTTTTTGAGGTAGTGATGATTGTGGAAGTGATTGTAGGTTTTGGGGTTTATGAACTGGTATCGGTAGCTTCTGTTGAGCTATATAGGTCAAGGGAAATGTTCAATTCCATTGGATGCTGTTTCTAGTTGATTTTGCGAATGTTGTGGTCAGTTTATTTCACTGGTTTTATCATTTGGTTTAGTGGTGTGTGTTTATTGTTAGTTTGTCCCCAGCCCAAGACCCACAATTTCCTCTGCTTGTCCCGTTAGTTTCATTATATAATAGGAGAAATATGCATTTGATGGTTTTTCAATCTATTTCCATGTTTGTTGTCAAGTTTATGTAATGACGTCATAGTCGCGATATGGGAGCTGTTGTGAATGGTCGTTTCCACCATATTGGTGACGTCATTGGTCAAAGCAGATGGGTGGAATCGGACATTTCCGTTAACCCCTGTTTCAAACAGATGGAAAAATCTATATTGGCTCCCACTCTTTGGTTTAATTGATTTGCATCATTATTGGTGGTAAAAAGTCAGACTTTGGTGGTACTAGTGCAAATGTCGAGAAATAATGAAGAAAAGGAAGAATGCAGGGATGTTTCTGTAATATATAGCCATAAAATGAGTGAGAATAAAAAATGAAGCATATATAAATTGGAAAAGAGATGGAGTGCAACCAAAACAACATGGTTATGACTGCAGGTGAGCTATAACCTAAAACTTAGTATTGCTCCAAAATTAAGGTTCAATTATAGCTGTTACAATGTGTAATCTTAAGGTGCGTTTACACTGAGTTCAGAAAGTGTTTTTATTCACAACACTGTATGCAACTTCTTCTCTCAACATGTTGGCAACATTGTTCATTATTCTCGTTCCCGTTTACACTAGCAACCAACATTTGTGGATATGTATTCGCATAGTCTGGTACGGTGAACTGACAGCAAACATCTTACTTTGTGTATTCACATTAAGAGATACGCTATGTCAAGTGAAGAGGAAGAATTAATGACATTTTGTGTTGCATTAATAACACTTCATGAATGAATGAAGAAAGTGATGAAGTAGTCATTGGTGAACCAAAACGTACTATAGAAGAAATGGCAGGAATGACATGCTTTGTGAGCTGAATTTGGAAGACAGTTCTGGCTTTTGTGACTTCACTAGGATATCACCGTCAAATTTTGAAATGTTGTTGAATATTATAGGACCAGTTGTTCCAAAGAAAGAGACAAATTTCAGAAAATCAATCCCTCTGAAGCAAAGACTTGCTGTTACTCTTCGTTTTCTGGCATCAGGAGACTCCTGTCAAAGCCTTGCATATTTATTCCACATTTCAAAGCCAGCCATATCTCAAATAGTTCCAGAAGTTTATAAATCTTTGGTTGAAGGATTATGTAAAGATAATTAAGTTATGTTAACAATACTGAAATACATACCCCAACAAGAAAAGTGACACAACTCAGAAATGGCAGTTTTGAGTTTATGTCACTGAAAAATATGGACACAATTACAGTATTATTTTTGTGTATAATATAAAAGAATATATTACTGTAAAAGAAGCTTATATTACTTCACTGTAGGTTTCGTACAATTCTTTAAAAGTATTTTCTCAAATATTGCATTTTTAGTTGTGTCACTGTTCTTGTGAGGTTGCGACATATTTAATTGATTCGATATTTATTTTTATATTACTATTTACACATTAACATCATTCCATTAAGATAATTTCTTCAGAACCCAAATCAGATATGCTGCCAGTGAATGTGACAGGGGAATCTGCAGTTGAAGTTGAAGCTGACGATCCTGCTACATCTATGTTTATTACTGTATGCTGCTGCTTCCTCAGAGTATTCAGTTCTTCCTTGTACAGCAGCACATCACTTATTCATTTTGTAGCCACCGCCCTTTCATAGGATGTTAGTTCTTTCAACTTAGTGACAACAAATTTTCCGAAGTCTGTTGCCGAGTCATGTTGTTCTCGATGTTGATGTTGCTGCTGCACAATATTATGCAACATTTCTGCTGCATTAAGTAAGGGGTTGCTTCTTCCATCCCATCCCCCCCCCCCCCCTCTTGACCCATTTTTGTGGAGGTGGTGTGCTGTCCCCTTCATCTTTCTCTGCAGGTTCCTCTGTTTCACCTGCTGCATATCGAGTTAGCTCTTGCGAAACCTGAAGCCAAATTTACTTGTTTCAGATGCCAGCTACCGAAGGAAAAATGCATTCAAAAGAAAGTGTGTTCTGCCAGGCACTCCACTTTGTGTGGGAGCAATTGATGGGAAGCACATTGTTCTACAGTGCCCTGTGGCTAGTGGGAGCAAGTTTTATAACTATAAAGGATCATTTAGCATTGTGTTGCTTGCTGTAATTGATGCCAACTGCAACTTTTTATATGCTGGTGTTGGCTACAAAGGGAGGATTTCTGATGGAGGTGTTTTCAAGAATGCCTCCGTATGTGAACTAATTCACAAAATCAAACTGAACTTGCCACCTCACGAGTGTTTACCTGGAGAGACAAAGGCACTACCATACATATTCATGGTAAATGATGCTTTTCCAGGTAGGCACAACAGAGACTCAAGAGAGAGAGTTTATAACTACAGATTGTCAAGGGCAAGGATGAGTGTGGAAAACACATTTGGTATTACGTTTTCAGTGTTTTGTATCTTCCACAAATTGATGCTATTACAATCACAGAAGGCACAAACCATCACAATGACAGCAGTGTGTCTGCACAACTTTTTAAGAAGAAATTCAGAGTCAAGAAGTTATTACAGCCCACCAGGAAGCTTCAATTCTTTTTGTCCACAAACAGGTGAAGTTATTCCAGGGGCATGGAGACAAGAAGCTGATGCATCCTCTATTACTGCACTCCCAAATATACCACAAAGAACTTCTCAAACATTCAAGGAAATTCGCAACAAATTAGCTAACTACTTTGTGAGCCCACAAGGAGCTGCTCCATAGCAAAATAATTACAGTTAAAATTTTTGTACAGGAGAATAAAATTAATCATATGCAAGCATAACCTTGTTTGTCTCTTCAGTTGTGTCCCAGGTCTCCTTTGGTTCCTGGATATCATCCAGGAAATGTAGATATTTAAAGCCAAACCACTTTGTTTTGTAAAGTGTGTCAGTACCTCATCCAGATTTTTTACTGTCCTCTGTTTTTCTTTTCTCACATCGGTACTGAGACAAGAGGGATTTATTTTTTTTGTCCACGCTACTGCTGCTGGTGCCAAGCATCACAGCAGCTTCTTGTAATGAATCATGTTTGATGTTAGTATTTTTGTAACTTGCACAACGTACATTCCACAGGCACTCCTCTGCCTCATAGAGTGATATCAGCTGGAAAATTTTGTCTCATGACATTTCAAACAAAAATGAAGGAAAATAAAATAACAGCACTACTACACTCACAGGAAAGCAAACATCAAAACACTAACTCAGAGCAAAGAAACACTAGTGTTGTGTAGCGGAATTTAATGGTAGCAGGTCACAAACAATGTTTCTTTGATCTCTGCCAATGCAGCCGTGGAACACTGATTTTGTGTTGCCAACATGTTACAAACATCGGTAGTCCATTACTACCATGAACAATGTTGTGAACAATCTTGCGAACTCTTTGTAAATGCACCTTTACCCTCTCACACATCACCAGTAAAGTTCTACATCTTTGCAAAAGGTTTAGAAAGCTTCGAGAGGCATAAGATATACAAAAGAAGAACTTTTTTCTTTTCTTGATTTTCTCTTCTTGTTGCTGGCTCTAATTCTTGTCATGTATAGGGGTACATTCTTGTGGCTGTAATTATGTTTTAACAGGTTCCTGAAGATGATATAACTGATGAAGACTTGCCTGTTGCTATGAATATCTTTTCATTTTACCCCATTCTTCTATACCACACTGACTTCACAGTCTCCATTTTCATAAAAACCACTGATTACATTGTTGTTGACAAGATCAGCAAAATACATGTACTCTCATCAGAGGGATGCCCACCACTACTTATATTCTGCCGTACTCACAATTTCCAAAGACTTTACAAAGCAAAAGAGTTTACAAACTTTCTTGGCAGGAGAAGAATCTTTACCAAATTATATCATTATTTTATAAATAAATCCAGAAATAAATTTAATAATTAGCTCTGAGCACTATGTGACTTAACTTCTAAGGTCATCAGTTGCCTAGAATGTAGAACTAATTAAACCTAACTAACCTAAGGACATCACATACATCCATGCCCGAGGCAGGATTCGAACCTGCGACCGTAGCGGTCACGCGGTTCCAGACTGAAGCGCCTAGAACCGCACGGTCACACCGGCTGGCTCAAATTTAATAATTAACATTAGATTGTTCAATTAATAAAATGAATTTTAAGTATGTCAGAAATTTTGTAATTTCAAATATTTTTAAAAGAAGAGTAATTTTAACTGTTAGTACATATCGATTGTAACACTTTAATTTATTTTTATACATTTTAGCCTGAAACATAACCCATTGTATACAAAATGATATGAAGTTCATTCAGTTAAGCAGCTGAAAATGTTCACCTATACCAGATTCGAGAGTATACATGGTATTGGTTATTTCTATATATATATATATATATATATATATATATATATATATATATATATATATATATATATATATATATATATATATATATATAAAAAGATAATGTTAGTGGAGGTTGGTCCACTACAAAGGTCAGCTACAGTTGAAGTAATAGTGTACAAGAAGTGTGCTGATAATTTATTCAAGAAATTACATGCAATTAAAGTGAAAATTGAAACTGATTCTACCATAGCAGGCCTCTCATTTAATTTTATGCAGAAACTGCAATAGTGCCAGATACCAATACAAGACACATTTTAGTTGTGTCAGCTTTCAGTAAATGCATTACTTACAGAGTGGAAATCCCAGGTTTCACCTCTGCCGTGAGGGAATAGCACAAAGGAGCCCAGTGAAGTTTGTTCATTTTCTTTTGATTATATAAATGAACACATGCTACACAACCTCACTTGTCTTTCGACTCTTGTGAAGGAAAAAATAAAAACCATGCAATGGTGAAATTTTGTTTGATGCTTGTGGCAGATTTCAGTTCATTACCCATTATTTTCCAATAAGTGTCTTACATTCTGTATGATAGAGATTTCAACACGGAAAAAACAAAAATTAGAAACGTAGATAGAACATATTTTCTGAAAGAATATTAATAATAGAATCAATGACAAAGGTGAAGTTTGAAGTGAAAGTACAAAAAATGGAAGAGGTCCTAAATTTTAAGGAATGGTGGCCAAAATTCTATTGAAAGAATGCTATTTCTGTTGAAACTCAAGGAAGGGCTGCACAAAGAAGAAGTAAACAGGACTTTCATGTAATGCAATTCATGCAGTTTAGCTATTCACATGAATGCCTTGGTTTTGTTAAAATCAAACAAAGGAAACTCCATGAAGGAATGTCAATAGCGTAGAAAAAGATAAATTGCTACTTACTGTAAAGATGACACATTAACCTGCAGACAGGCAGAATTAAAGGAGATATACATAGAGCTTTCGGCCACAGCCTTCGTCACTGAAAGAAGAGAACACACCACTCACACACACAAGCAACCATACCTCATGCACACACGACTGCCACCTCCAGCATGTCGGGCCAGAATGCAACTAGCACGTGGGGTGCAAGAAGCAATCTGGAGGAGCAGGGAAGGGGAAGGGGAAAAGGAAGGGGAAGGGGAAAGGGAAGGGGAAGGGGAAGGGACAGCAGTGTACAGGTGGGGAGAGAGACGAATGCTGTCTGGCAGAATGTGCAGGGACTAGAATGCTAACAGGTGCAGCATCAGGAGTTTGTGAGGCAGGGAGATGAAGGAAAAGGAGCAAAAATGGAGAGGGCGGGGAAAAATAAATGGTTATATTGGCAGAGGGTGGCAAACAAAGAGGATGGGAGGTGAGAATGGGGAGGAGAGGATGGGACAGAGTGGGTGGAAACTGTTGGGTGGAGGTTGTGGGGACAATATGTTACTCTAGGTCGAGGCTGGGATGATTATGGGAGCAGAGAATGTGTTGTAAGGATAATTCTCATTTGTGTAGTTCAGAAAAGCTGGTGTTGGAGGATATGATCCAGATGGCTCAGGTAGTGAAGCAGCCATTGAAATCAAGTGTGTCATGTTCAGCTGCATATTGTTCCATAGGGTGGTCTATGCCGCAGTTTGGCAGTGACTGCTGATCCTCATGGACAGGTGATGCTCCACCCCTCCCACCTAACCACCCACTGATTACCTTCCAGGAACTCCTTACCTCCAACTTAGCCTCACCATCCTTCCCCAGGTCCCTTCCTCAGAACATCAAACCTTCAGTAGAAGAAAGAATATCCATAAGCAACCACAAAACAAAGTCTGCTGTAATCATCCCACCTGCAAACAAAGGACACCATACACACCTACATTCTACATGCTCCCCAAAATCCACAAACCCAACAATCCTGGATGCCCCATTGTGGCTGGCTATTGTGCTGCCATTGAAAGAATTTTGGCCCTCATCGACCACTGCTTCGAGCCACTTGCCCATTATCTAGCCTCCCACATCAAGGACACCAACCACTTCCTTCACTGTCTTCCCACCATCCTCCTCCACTTATCTCCTGGATCCCTACTCATCACTGTTGACACCATCTCCCTATAAACCAACATCCCTCATGCCTGTGGTCTTACCACCATTGAATACTAACTTTCCCAAAGTCCTTCAGACTCCAAACCCACTACCTCATTCCTCATACACCTTATTAATTTTATACTAACCCACAACTATTTCACCTTTGAAGGGAAGGTATAAAAACAAATCTGCAGCATAGCTGTGGGCACCCACATGGAAACCCCCTATGCCAACCTGTTTATGGGCCATCTAGAGGAAACCTTCTTAGCCTCCCAAAATGCCAAACTCCTAGTTTGGTTCAGGTCCATTGATAATATTTTCAAGATCTGGACCTAGGGCCAAGACACTCTATTTTCTTTTCTTCACAACCTAAACAGCTTCTCTCTCATCTGCTTCACATGTTCCTCCTCAACCCAGTGGACACCTTCCTAGATGTTGACCTCCTCCTCTCTGATGCCTCCATCTGCACCTCTGTCCTTGTTAAACTCACCAACCACCAACAGTACCTGTATTTCGACAGCTGTCATCCCTTTCACGCCAAAAAATCCCTCCTGTACAGCCTGGCCACCTAGGGACAGCATGTCTGCAATGACAAGGACTTCTTTGCTCAGAGTCTCACCAAGGTGTTCACAGACAGGCACTATCCCCCAACATATTTCACAAACAGATCTCCTGTGCCATTTCCCATCACACCCCCAATACTCCCACCACCCCCAAGAACCAGCCACAAAGGAGTGTCCCCTTCATCACCCAGTGCCACCCCAGACTGTAACAACTGAACCATATTCTTCATCAGAGCTTTGATTACCTGTCATCATACTATGAAACGAGGGACATCCTCTTCAAGATACTTCCCACCCCTTGTAAAGTGGTGTTCCATTGCCTACCCAACCTTCACAACATCCTAGTCCATACCTATGCCACTCCCAGTTCCAACCCCTTGCCGCAAGGACCATATACCTGTGGAAGATTCAGCTGCAAGACCTGCCCAATTCACCCACCCAGAAATTCCTATTCCAGTCCTGTCACAGGTTTATCCTACCCCACCAGGGGCTGGGCCACCTGTGAGAGCAGCCAAATAATTTACCAGCTCTGCAGCAATCATTGCACAGCTTTTTACATTGGTATGACTACCAACCACCCGTCCACCACGATGAATGGACACCACCAAATTGTGGCTAAGAGCAAAATAGACCACCCCATGTCACAAAATGTAGCTGAACATAACTTGCTTGATTTCAATGGCTTCTTCACTATCCAAACCATCCTTCCCTCCATTAGCAGCTTTTCTGAGCTGCACAGATGGGGGTTATCCTTACAACACATTCTCTGCTCCCATAATTATCCTGGTCTCGACCTACAGTAACATACTGTCCCCACAACCTACACCCAACAGTTTCCATCCACTGTGTCTTATCATCTTCTCCCCATTATTGTCTCCCACCCACTTTGTTTGCCACCCTCTGCCAACACACCCATCAATCATTCCTCACTCCTCTCTTTCTTTTGCTCCTTTTCCTCCCACTTCCTGCCCCACAACCTCCTGATGCTGCACCTGTTAGCATTTACTCCCTGTACACTCTTTTAGACAGCATTCGTGTCTCCCCTTACCTGTACACTACTATCCCTTCCCCTTCTACGTCTCCACCTCCTCCAGATCCCAAGTGATAGATGCATTCCAGTCCGAGATGATGGAGGTGGTAGTCATGTATGCATGAGGTGTGCTTGCTTGTGTGTATGACTGGTGATTGTTTCTCTTTTACTTTTGAAGACTGTGGCTGAAAACTACACTCCTGGAAATGGAAAAAAGAACACATTGACACCGGTGTGTCAGACCCACCATACTTGCTCCGGACACTGCGAGAGGGCTGTACAAGCAATGATCACACGCACGGCACAGCGGTGTTGGCCGTCGAATGGCGCTAGCTGCGCAGCATTTGTGCACCGCCGCCGTCAGTGTCAGCCAGTTTGCCGTGGCATACGGAGCTCCATCGCAGTCTTTAACACTGGTAGCATGCCGCGACAGCGTGGACGTGAACCGTATGTGCAATTGACGGACTTTGAGCGAGGGCGTATAGTGGGCATGCGGGAGGCCGGGTGGACGTACCGCCGAATTGCTCAACACGTGGGGCGTGAGGTCTCCACAGTACATCGATGTTGTCGCCAGTGGTCGGCGGAAGGTGCACGTGCCCGTCGACCTGGGACCGGACCGCAGCGACGCACGGATGCAAGTCAAGACCGTAGGATCCTACGCAGTGCCGTAGGGGACCGCACCGCCACTTCCCAGCAAATTAGGGACACTGTTGCTCCTGGGGTATCGGCGAGGACCATTCGCAACCGTCTCCATGAAGCTGGGCTACGGTCCCGCACACTGTTAGGCCGTCTTCCGCTCACGCCCCAACATCATGCAGCCCGCCTCCAGTGGTGTCGCGACAGGCGTGAATGGAGGGACGAATGGAGACGTGTCGTCTTCAGCGATGAGAGTCGCTTCTGCCTTGGTGCCAATGATGGTCGTATGCGTGTTTGGCGCCGTGCAGGTGAGCGCCACAATCAGGACTGCATACGACCGAGGCACACAGGGCCAACACCCGGCATCATGGTGTGGGGAGCGATCTCCTACACTGGCCGTACACCACTGGTGATCGTCGAGGGGACACTGAATAGTGCACGGTACATCCAAACCGTCATCGAACCCATCGTTCTACCATTCCTAGACCGGCAAGGGAACTTGCTGTTCCAACAGGACAATGCACGTCCGCATGTATCCCGTGCCACCCAACGTGCTCTAGAAGGTGTAAGTCAACTACCCTGGCCAGCAAGATCTCCGGATCTGTCCCCCATTGAGCATGTTTGGGACTGGAAGAAGCGTCGTCTCACGCGGTCTGCACGTCCAGCACGAACGCTGGTCCAACTGAGGCGCTAGGTGGAAATGGCATGGCAAGCCGTTCCACAGGACTACATCCAGCATCTCTACGATCGTCTCCATGGGAGAATAGCAGCCTGCATTGCTGCGAAAGGTGGATATACACTGTACTAGTGCCGACATTGTGCATGCTCTGTTGCCTGTGTCTATGTGCCTGTGGTTCTGTCAGTGTGATCATGTGATGTGTCTGACCCCAGGAATGTGTGAATAAAGTTTCCCCTTCCTGGGACAATGAATTCACGGTGTTCTTATTTCAATTTCCAGGAGTGTATATGCAAGTGTCTTTTAATTTTGCCTGTCTGCAGATTAACATGTCATCTTTACACTAAGTATCAATCTATCTTTTCCTGCCGGCCGGTGTGGCCGAGCGGTTCTAGGCGCTACAGTCCGGAACCGCGTGACCGCTACGGTCGCAGGTTCGAATCCTGCCTCGGGCATGGATGTGTGTGATGTACTTAGGTTAGTTAGGTTTAAGTAGTTCTAAGTTCTAGGGGACTGATGAGCTCCGATGTTAAGTCCCGTAGTGCTCAGAGCCATTTGAACTTTATCTTTTCCTACATTGTTGGTATTGTTAAAGTTAGGCCATTCACTTGTGGAGCATAACAGCACACATCCCATCTGGCTGATCCATTTGTAATTCCATCAAGTCCTGTAACTCAGGCTTATCAAGATTATGTGCCTATCAGTGGGAAGAAAATACATGACCTTCAGCTATTTCAACCATTTCCACCAAAATAAGAAATCATTCAGAACTTCTATTCTGACTTTTGCAATTGGCAAACATGTGTCAAAGAATGAACTGTGCATGGAGTATAATACCAAAGAGAATGGAAAATAGGCATAATCTGTTTGATTTTTGTCCATATTAACAATAAAATATGAGTAAAATAATGATTATGCCTATTTATTACAAAATATTGAGAAAGCCCATATGTTTACTACATAAATTTTACCTTACTGTCAAGAAAATGTTCAATATTTCTTACAGTGCATTGGCACTCTTACTTCTACATTAATTTTAATGAAAAATGAGAAGAGAAATGGAATTTCAGTACAATTTTAAGATCTGGAAAGTTTTTCGTGTATCCTGAAAAATTTAGTTTTTTGAACATGCAGAGTTTCTCAGTATTCCAATTCAGTTATTATTATTAAATACTTTTATTGAAAGTTGTTTGACTTAATAATTCAGATTACATGCCAATGCTTAGATAATTAGATGGCATTATCAGAAACTATAACAAATTTTGCAGCAAGTTTAGCTGCTGGGCACGAAAGCAGACATGTGCAGCTCAACTCTGAGACTATACATAGCCACAATTCTAAATAGAGTCATGCACTACCCATATAAAGGGACACCTTAAATGGTTTTCTCATCCAGCATTTGAATTGGTATGCAGTCCATAAGTACATCACATACCATATGACAGTTCACTTGCCAGAATACCTGACAATGCACAGTCTCCACTGCAGAGGTGCAGGTGGTATTTTAAAATTCATCTGGGCATAACCATCGACTAGCAGTAGCATACCAATTATCATAAACAAGAAATACTATAATGCTGATAATTACAGTGCTCCAAGACATTTCAGCAAACATTCTCCCACCATTCTATAAGCAAATGGTATTGGAAGAAGTGTAAAGGGCAGTATAAGCAGTATAAAGGGCAGCATCCTCTGGCATGCACTCCATAATGGCTTGCAGTGTAGAGGTAGATGTAGATCTAAACCAGTCCCTGCTTGATAGACAACAACACTCTCTCAAACACTCCAGCCAGATCAGAAGGCATGAGCAAGTGCTAAGTCATCAACAAACTGTTTTGCCAGAGAGAGTAAGACCAGTATTGAAGAATAAACAGCAATTGCCTGCATCCTCACTTGTCCACAGACTTCCTCCTCTACAAGTTTAGGAATCAGTCCACACACTGCCTTCGGTGTCTGTGGTCGGCGCCACTGGCAGCGAAACTTTGCAGATCACATCAATATCTTCATCTGATACTGCATCAAATACAGTAGACACAAATGATTTTGAATCAGAGCACAGTTCTTTTAATGAATTATGTGTTAATGCATGCATTAGGCCCATACTTTGAAGATCTGATACATGCTTATGGTGTTTTTATAATGTTTATCCCAATAAAAAACTAAATGGTCATACTTGACTATGGGAAATCAGAACACCAACACACACAATAACCCCAGCTACACTCTGAAAACATATGAAATCTGAAAATATAAACTCTTATCAAAATCATGCACTTACTCAGCACTCATACATAGTAGAATAGATCACAACTGGTTATTGTTGCTGTTACATCAAGTTAAAAATGTAAATGTAAATATGACTAGTTACTGTAACAACATAGTCATGTAAATAGGATAGAGTAATACTACCACAGCAGAAGCACAACTATGTGACTAACCAACTAAGATCAATTAAATGTAATATAAGAATAGCACATAAATTGCTAACACTGTAGGCCTGTATGTGTAGGTTCTTTAAATGGCCCACATATATAAATAAATATTCATGCCATCTGCATGTGGCAAAGATATTGTAGGGAGGTATGATTATATCTGAGTAAGATGACAGAAAATTGAAAGCTAAACTACCAATTATTTTACGTACCTTATTTGTTTTCTTTCACTGATCTCGGTGTCTGTTGGTCTTTTGAGCCGGTATTACAAATAAGTGTGTACTTTCACTCTCCCAACATTGTGTTAAATAAAAGTTATAATATGTGGAATTCATAAGTTTTTATTCCATTACCAAGTTACGTTCCGATCTCTACATCCTGATGCATCGAGGACTTGCATTTTTAAATGGACTGTTTTGGAGAAGAAGTCAACATGAAGAGAGAATAGCTGACACAGCCACACTGGCACTGTTGAACATTATTGGGGAGATGAAGTAAATATCAAGCTGTACACCAAAAACTCAAAGGAATTAATCTTCATCCTATGTTCGAGAACTGCCACAATGTTTATTAACCTGCACGCGTCCATATCTGTGTGCATTTCTGTGGCTAAGCATGCATTAGCACAACTGTGTCAGATCTGAACAGTCCACATCTCTCTCCCTAACCACTATATCTGGTGATTTATACTAGGAAGCTGCATCAGGAGAGAGTTAGCACGTTTGTAATAATTTAAAATAATTTTATAATTTTGTAAATTTTCTATTATACTAATTGCTGTCTTTCTGTTTCATGAATGTGACTACTATATTATCAAAACAAGGTTGAAAGTCACATTATGTGCAAAAGAATAAACATAATCAATTGGAGAATTAATTCTGGAAGTAGTGAAAAGGCCAACAAAAAGGCGGGAAAATTCACGATCCATTCTGTGCATGACTGCTCTTGTTAGCATCTCTGCCAATAGTGATCATAGTACCTTTCTTAATCCAATTCCCAAATTGAAGCAGCCTTGGCAAATACATAAACCTTTGGATAGAAAATGAATTTAAGGGAGAGAAATATGTGCATACAATTGAGTTACACTGAAAATGTATTTTGATACATGCTAATAAGGCACCACTGAATAGGTTTCATAGTGGTACCTTCACTATTACAAACAAAATACTTTCTTTTCAAAAGTATTCATTTACTTTGTCATTTTGCAAAATTATAAAAAAATGAGTACACAGGCTATGCACATTGTTGCCAGTCCATTGCTGAATAGTCAGGCACAAAATGTTGCTGACATGGATGTGGCAACAAACAAAATCAAAGCTGAAAACGTTGGTTGCAGTGACAATGACCATTTACATTTTTCAATTAACATGGACTCAGATGATAGTAAAATTACCATTTGAAATGATACAATGATGACAGTGGATGAGACAGGGTCACAATTTTCTCCAGGTAGTCTTTGTCCCCTGGTCAAAACGTAATGCGTGGCAGCATGGACTTATTAAAACTTTCTTTGCCTGTCATACTTATGCCTAATCCAAAAATGATTGGACAGGTTGCATTATGCACACCAGAAACCTCGATCATGATTCAAACGTTACAATAGTTATTTAAACAAAGCTTCAATGACTTCAAGAATGAGTTTGAGGTTTCAAGAATGAGTTTGAGGAAGAGCAGAAACAAACACTCAAACAAAGTACTGATGAAACATTAAATGATATTTCAAGACAACAAACGAAAAATTTAATGAATTTACAAAACAGCAGACAGACACACAAAAGGAATTACATGAACAGCAAAAGCAAATTCTTAATGCTTTCAAAACTGACATAGCACAACATTTCAATGACTTGGCAAAAGATTTGCATGCTGATCTTTCAAATGAATTGTCAGATAAACTTGTAAGTATGGGGAAAGATCTAAAAACAGAATTGCTCACTGATTTGTCATAAGATATAAATAATTTAAGACAAAAAATGTCATCAGTGGCTGAGACACAAGAACAGTTCATGGAAAAGGTGAAGAAGGTATTGCAGTTCAGACAAAAATGCAGCATGAGCAATCACAATTGTGCCAGAATATAAATACACTCAGAAGTTCCATTGGAGGGTTGCAAACAGTGTACAAACGTCTACCTGAACAGTTGCAAGACCTGTCATTGCAACTAGGTAGCATGAGTTTAAATACTCAGTTCATGAGAAAGGAGTAAGAAAGGATAGATAAAGACATTCATGAAACAAGAGGCAGTATCCTGATACAGAACGCACTCCAAGAACACAAGGATTATGTACATGTGATCAAGGAAGTGATGAAGGTATGGAGCTGAAATAGATCAGAGGTCAAAAATAGTGGAGGAAAAATTGTGGACTAACATTGTTAGTAACACTGAAAAGGAAAGGGAACACTCAACTCCAAGCTGTCCGGTGTCAACAGACGGAAGAGATAATCCAAACATCTATCTGCACTTGAACCCTAACCTGTCAGATGCAACTACAACATGCAGCGGACACTGCCGACTTCTGTCCCTGTCACGCAGAGGTATTCAGAACACAATCTGATACATCAAAACGTCTCATGCCAGCAATGGACAGTGCTGCATGCCTTTCTACTTTGCTCATGGATGAAGGCTTACTATGACATAAGCAGTTACTGATTTTTTCTTCTGAAGGTAAGCGAACAAACCCAGTCACATTCATAAGAGCCTTCCAGAACGTTTTGTCAAGAAACTGGACTGAAGTGCAGAAGATATACTTTGTAGTAGGTCATACACAAGATGATTTTTTGCTGTGGGCCACTGACATGGTGGAAAAATGTCACACCTACAAACAGTTTGAAAGGGCATACCTAGACAAATTCTGATCCATTGCAGTACAAGAGAGATTGAGGCGTGAAGTGTTTAATGTGGCACCATTCAACAGTAAGCATGCAGGGCTCAGAAGGTACTTCAAGAAGTATCTAAATAAAACTTGTTACTGGACAAACCCAATATCACATGTAGATTTTCTAAAAATTTTGAAAAGGCGACTACCAGCTAACATACGTGAGAAATTGATCATCACTCCTGAGTATGATATAGAGAATTTCCTCTCAGTTACTGATTCCATTGATTTTACCTACAGAGAGAGGTCTGCATAACCACAAAATGACAGTACGTAGGCAGAAGCTACATGAACTAACAATCAACACTGTGGGAATGACAATAATAACCAGCACAGTTGGCAGCCGTATCCTTCTTACAGCAATACCAACAGGATCCAATGTGGTAATGGGAAAAAAAGAGGATATAAAAATAACCAAGGACAGAATTTCGATCCATTAGGATTTAATGGCCAAAGAGGTTATAGTCAGAAAACGTACAATGCACTGCCGACTGGGGGCAATGAAGCAAATAGCAACTGGCAAGGGCAGAAAACAACCAGGCAACAAAGTAATCTGCTACCACCTGACTATAACCAGTACAATCAAAATTACATTTCAAATAGCAACCAGGGGCAACAAAATTTCATATCGAGAGGTCTGCAAGATACTGACTGGTGAAACCAGTTTTATAATGTGTACATAGTTAATGTTACCCCAATGATGAGATCAGTGCTGAGAGTAATTAAAAAACTTGAACCAGTCTCAATAGCCCCCCCCCCCCCCATTCGATGACCAGTAATAGGGGTGGGGCGAGGGATCTAATTAAAAGCTGTTTTCTTAGATATGACAATTGTAGTGGTATCAAAAATAACCTGTGTCAAGAATACATTACCAACTGTGTAGATGAAAATGAAGACACAGTATAGGCAGTAATCAATGCACAAATACTTGGTTTAGAGGTACCAAGTACTGGACCCTGGAGCTACCATGAATATTATTTCACAGGGTTCTGTTTGATCAATTACAAAAAGAAAGGCACATACTGATGCTTCCAGTCCAAAATTTTAAAATCCAAATAGCTGTAGGAGGTAAGTATAAATGCATAAAATTCCAGACATGGATTCCTATTCAAATTGATAGCTTCTCTTTAGAATGCATTTTTCCTGTGGTTGAAACGCTAATATTAAACTACCTTATTGACATGAACACCTTCATGAAGTACCAGAGAGAAATTGACATTGGTAAGGGGAAGTGTCATTTCATTGTAAATGACCAACAATATTCAGTAGACTTAAACAAGTCAAACGCTAAAGAAAACAAACCAAAACACACTGCTGATGTTCAAATACAATTCTTCTATCCTACCATCATGTTTGCAAACACACAGGGAATTGAGCAATCACAGGAAGAGGAAACAGGCCCTGAGATCATGCACGCCAAGGTAAGTGAGTAAGTGTGTCTTATGGAAGAACAAAAGGAAGAGTTGTAGAAGCTTTTACTACAATACGCTCATGTTTTTGAATGCTGCCCAAGCATAATCAAAGGATACATATACAAAATGGGTGTCTACTCACACGAAACCTTCTGCTTCCCATCTTACTTCATTCCATGGGCCAAGAAGGAGACTGTGAGGTAAGAGATCAATAGAATGCTAAACTGGGAAATAATACAAACATCCTTACCTCCATACCATAGCACTATTTTCACTGTTAGCAAATCAGACAGTAGTGTCCGCCTTGTGCTCAATGCATGAGGAATAAATAAAATTATTGTGCCTCTCAGGGGGTGGCCTGACAATCTGCAAGAACAACTTCCAAAATTCCATAAAGTTAAGTACCTCACCATAAAAGATCTCTGACTTCGTACTGGCAAATTACAATACATGAAGATAGCTGTAAGTACACTGCCTTTGTATGTGGGGGCAGAAGCTATGAGTTCTGTGTTCTCCCTTGTGGTTTAAACATCAGTGCAGGCATATTTACTTCTGCTTTAGATCATGTCTTAGGACCTGAATTGTTAAATAGAGTTACTGTGTATGTTGATGATATACTGATTGCAACCCCCACATGGTCAGAACACTTAAGGCTCTTGGCTCAAGTCTTGTATAGGTTTTCAGAATATGGAGTCATAGCCAGCCTAAAGAAGTCACAATTTAATAAGGAAAGTGTTAAATTCCTTGGACACATGATATCACCTCAAGGCATACTTAAAGACCCTAAGAAACTCACTGCTATCAAACTCTGCCCCGTACTTCAAAATAAGAAGCAGTTGAAGGGATATCTTGGGTTAGTATCTTTCTTCAGATAATTTGTAACTCATCAACTTTTAAATAATGATGCTCTATTGAATCTTCTATGGAAGAACCATCCCTGGATAAGGACCAAGCAATGTGAAATGGATTTTGACAATATTAAAGAAGCTCTTTTGAATGCCAACATCTTACATCATCCTGACATGATTTTTGTGTGTGTACAGACGCACCTTCCCAAGTGCTGGAGACTTGTTTATTCCAAGTCACCAACACAAATGGGGAACTTACCCCCAAGGTAATTAGTAGGTCCCTGCCCGAAGCTGAATGAGCATATTCCATGACTGAACTGGGAGCTGTTGCAGTAATATGGGCATTCAAAAAGTTCAGATATTACCTGTGGTGAAAGCACACCGAGGTGTATTTGACTATCAGCCTTTGTCCTTCCCTCTCACTTACAAACTCATACATAGGAGGATCACTAGGTGTTGTTTATATTTACAGGAATTTGATTTTGAAATTTTGTATGTCAAAGGTAATCAAAGTGTAATTGCTGATGCCTTATCAAGGCTTCCACAAGGTCTAGACAAATTCTTGAAATTTGTGGAGAACAATTCAGAAATCACATTTCTGTTGGTCAAAGATAAAACACAACAGCCATACTACATTAGGATGTGTAAAAGCATGGAGCAAATGTAGCAAAAGGATCCCAGATGACAAAAGGTAAGGCTACAACTGCTCAGAACAATGATGACATTTTTTTTTTTGTTATTTACCAAGGTGTATTGTTTCACAGGATACCACCAACATCAAAGGCAGTGGTGCATTTGCTTACCAGAGGATCATGTTAATGACTTTATATTACACACTCGCAATGTTTGGACACACTATGGCATTTCCAAATGCCTTAGTAAGGTAAGCACTTATTGTTACTATCCAAATTTAATATGAAAAGTTCTGCAGGTAATACAGAAATTTGATTTCAGTCAGAAGGCTAATTGAACTACACCCTGTATTGCCTAAAAGACCCTTGGAGGTAGTTTCCTTGGATGCAACTAGACTGTATCCACAAGTGAAAGGAGGTGCAAGATATGTTGCTTTGCTATACGATGCTTTCTACAGGTATATCAAATTGTATGCTGTATGATCAGCAACTGTGGACATCATCACCAGAAGGATTACAACAGATTATCTGCCCATAGTAGGCAAGCCAGAAATACTGATGATGGTAACTGCTGGAAAAAGTTCATGAACACTCACAGCATTAGATACATACTTGTATCCAGGTTTCACCCAGCAGCAAGTTCCATAGATAGGATATTTCAGGAATTCAACAGATTTATCCAGACTTACACACCTCACAACACACAAGGTAGATCGTATGTGTTACGCCATTCCAGAAAGTTGTTAACAATCTCCCACATTGCTCAACTGGCTTTCTGTTTGGTAAAAGACAAGCAGACGGTTGGGAAAAACCTTCCCAAGGACCATATGAAGGAAATATTGCATGAGGAGAAGATTGTGGGCACTGCTTAGCATTGAAGAAAAGGTAGAATACAGAAACTGATTGTATGATAAGAAATTAGAACACACTATAGAGTACCATGCAGGACAACAAGTACTCTCAGGACTCACCCAAAATCGACAAAGTATGGTAAGATGAAATGCAAGTGGCACCTGCTGTACATAGGACTGCTTGTTATATCAAAAACCCCTCATCTAGGAGTCTATAAGTTAGTGTACTTAAACAGTGGTAAGGGAAAAGGGCTCTGCCCACACAAGGATTTAAGTGAATATGTGCATTAAACAGAATTTGACAATGACCAAGCATGGCTAGGAGCAATGTGTATAAATGTATATAAGATATGACATACTGTCCACTTGAATACACTTATTACGATTGATGTTTAGTATTATGAAAGATTTCATTTTGCCTATATCATGTGTGTTGCCTTATTAGAATGTAAGTTTTAGTTATGTAAGATTTTCATTGTATCTTTACAGTCGAAAGAATCTCAGAAAACATTATCCTCATCAAGTGTGAAAAATTATTTAATTTGACATTGTAAGGCTTAAACACACAGTACGCATGCAATTAAGATGCAGCATACGTAAGTGGTGAAGTTGAGTGGGGTCAGAACTGCACATATGAAGTAGCTCTGTTTAAGGTTGACAACCTCCACACATATGCACAGCACAATGTAAACTGACAGATCACCACCAGACAATGGTCATAACTTATCAAAGAAACAGCAAGCAATCTACACTTAGAGAAAACTTTATAATATGAGTTGACTACTAAGAAAATAAAACATCCACACTACAGAACTAAACTAAGATTAGCCCACTATGATACTATATACAAGCCATTTATGTTTATACCAGTGGCCGTTTACATGCTGCACAAAAGATGATATCTATATGAGGAACGAAAGAATATAGACTAAGTCTTGAATATACTACAAGAGATAGGTTTATGCCCCATCTATGACAAATCTTTTCTTTCCAGTTGCAAAAAGGTAAGTCAAAATGACAATTGTAGCATAAACACATACACTCTCACAACTCGTAAAAAACTGATAAAGAGTAAACTGTGTACTGATAGATTTTGAAAATATGAATATTGAAAGTGTGATACATTATTAGCCAGTGAGAAACTATGCATTAGTTTTTAGTTAGTATTTAAGCGTCCTTCTAACGAGCGAAGCAGAGTCACATCCTGGATAAAATAGGGAATATGATAGTCAGGTGTTTGGTTCCAAAGCATAAGGGCTACACAAAAAAAACAAAAAAAAAAATAACAACATATGAGTGAGTGCAATGAGATGAATGCGTGTATGAAAAAACTACAGCATGCCAGATGTATAAAAAGGTTGAACTAAGGTCTTGTGCTACCAACTGAAAATGGGTCAGACCAAGCACTTCAAGTCTGTGTGACTGACAAGAGAGCCAAGCAAGAGTTATTGCAATACATTTGCACACAAACACAAGTTGTCTCAACATTATTTTACACTTGTTCACTGGCACAATTCTCATAGAGACATATTCATGCAGAGCAGAATACACAAGAGTGATATCATGTAGCAAAATGAAGTATAAGTCAATGACACTGAAGTACACTGTTTACAGTTGATGATGAAGCTTGTATAACACAATACTGTACAGTCAGAATGTATCAGTAGATAATAAACAAGAAGTAAGTGGATTAATACAAGTAGATATTCATGAAATTATGTACTCAATAGTTCTCTCATAATGAGTGAAGAATTGCAGTAATGAAGTAAAAATGAATGCTTCTTCTGGTCCATAACAATTTCTATGGATCAGTAGATATATCCTACTAAACTTGTCAGAGGCTTAGCTAAATGTAGTTATAGAGGCTTATTGTGATTTCATGTTATGAAGTTTTTTTTCCTCAGCGTCCATAATGATGGATACTTGCATCAGATGCAATGTATGAACACAAAACTCAAGGACATCATGTGATAATGTTGCGTGCAAATATTTCATCAACAGCGGAAAATGAGACTGAAAAAATGACAACCTGTATAACATTGAAGTAAGATGAAACTATGAATACTGACTTTTCACAAGCATATATTCAAACAGATAATACCTGAGAACAAAATGTGATGAAAATGAAATGAAAAAACTTAAAGATGTTACGTGATATAAAATCACAAGAAATATATGTAATAGTAACTGTCTTCTATGTATAATTTCTGTACAGCATTTATGTAAATTTTTGTACAATATTTATGTAAAGAAATGTAAATTCTATATTAAAATGTACACATACTGCATAACAAATATGCAAATCCAGCATGTCAATATATTTTAAAATGTAGATACTTAGGTCATCTTAACAATGATGATGTGTAAAAACTGTGATACAATGTAAAGCTGAACATGTTTTCCACGACTGCATATGTGAACTAATAACTGTAAATGTGCTACAAACATTTTGTGAAGGTTTGTAACCTGTAATTCCATGTATTCTGATGAAAAATGTGTCCAATGTTGGGCAGTAATGAACATTTATATCCCTTGTGGACTCGGGTATCAACAATACATTCTACCACAGAAAGAGTATGGAAATGAATAAAAGAATTGTAGACTCACTTCGAACCCATTCAAGTGCTTTTGGGATGTTGATAATGTGGGCCTGGTTCAACCACTGTAACACATAGATTACGAAAGGAAAAAATGCCTGGGCCATAAATGATGTACCTCCTTGCCACAGCTTACATGGTCCCGCTGTTCACAAGCCTCAGCACACCACATTGCAGCTATGGGATGAACACTTATATTGTCTTTGGGTAAATAAGTAAATTGTAGAACACTCATGGATAACTCAACTTAATTAAAGTGCTAACAAAGTGACGTGTGCACGCAGCATATGTCACATGAGGTGAGTGCACTAGACACAGCCCCAATAGCAGTGGTTAGATTCCAATAATCAAACTACAGACTATGAATTAAAATGCACTTACATAATGACACATTCCAGGAATTAACAAGGTAAACTTGGCCACAAATAAAGGTCTCAGTACCCTGATGAGCCAAGAGTTTAAAGTACAAAAAAGGTGCACATAGTGTAATGCTCCACCACTGTACACTGATGTCCAGTGATATGGATCACACCAGTATACAGTTGGGAGGAAGGGGGGGGGGGGGAGGGGGGGGGGACAGTTGTGTAGGTCTACACATATAAATAAATCTCTGTGCAGCAAAGATATCTTAGGGATCTATGATCATATATGAGTAAGATGACAGAAAATTGAGCTAAACTATCAATTATTTTATGCACCTCACCTTTTTTTTTTTTTTTTCACTGATCTTGGCATCTGTCAGTCTTTTGAGCTGACGTGTGTATTTGCACTCTCCCAGTATTGTGTTAATAAAAGTTATAATATGCAGAAGTTGCAAGTTTTCATTCTACTACCAAATTATGTTCTAATCTCTGCATCCTAACGCAATGAGGACTTGCATTTTTAAAGGGGCCTTTCTGGAGAAGAAGTCAACACAAAGAGAGAATAGCCAATGCCGCCATGCTGGCATTGTTTTAAATTGTTGGGGAGATGAGGTAAATATCAAGCCATACTCCAAAAACTCAAAGAAATTGATCTTCAACCTATGTTCCAGAATTGTCACAATGTTTCTTAATCTACATGTTTCTGGACTTACAATTTCTGGTGCGGGTTAAAGTGCATTAGCTCAGCAACATCAAATCTGAACAATTCACATCTTCTCTTTCCCTAACCACTATACTTAGCAGGATGGATGAGAATCCTGACTGTCAGGAAAGTCACCATCAAAAGGACTGCTAAATTAGAACAACAGGCTGCCAAATGAGATACTAGAGCTTGATGTTTCATTTCAAAGTCTTCATCTCTAATTTGCACTGATAGACAGATTATCCAACTTCCTTTGATACTATTATGTCTTCTTCTTTTCTCTATTCTGAAATTAAAAATTTGTTTATATGTAATATATTGGAAAATACATGAGATACTGAATCCAGCAGATAAAGGAGAAAATATAAAAATGCAGCAAATGAAACAGACAAAAGAATAAAGACATCTAAAAAATGAGATTAACAGGAAGAGCAAAACGGCAATGGAAGAATGGCTAGACAAAAAATTCAAGAATGTAGAAGCATGCATAACTACAGCAAAGATATATGCCACCCACAAAAAATTAGAGACCTTTGGAGAGAAGAAAGGCAGTGTATGAATAGCAAGAGCTCAGATGGTGGGCAGGGCCGCGCGGGATTAGCCGAGCAGTCTAAGGCACTACAGTCATGGACTGTGCGGCTGATCCCGGCAGAGGTTCGAGTCCTCCCTCGGGCATGGTTGTGTATGTTTGTCCTTAGCATAATTTAGGTTAAGTAGTGTGTAAGCTTAGGGACTGATGACCTCAGCAGTTAAGTCCCATAAGATTTCACACACATTTGACATTTTTTTTCAGATGGCAGGACAGAAGTAAGCAAAGAACAGAAACCTAAAAGGTGGAAAGTGGAAGGAATATATAGAAGAGCTGTACAAGGGAAATGAAGTTGAAGGCAATGTTATAGAAAGGAAAGATGGAGTAGGTACAGATGAGATAGGAGATATGATACTGTGAGAAGAATTTGTTAGAGCACTGACGGGGTCAAATCATAACAAGTCCCCTGGAGCATATGACATTTCCTGAGAATTATTAGGGTATTTGGGAGAGCCATGCATGACAAAACTATTCCATTTGATATGCAAGATATATGACATGGTCTGAATAACCTCAGACATCAAGGAGAGTATAGTAATTCCACTTCCAAAAAAGGCAGGTGCTGACAGGTGTGAATATTATTGAACTATCAAACAATGGAAAATCCAGGATTGAGTAATGCCAGTATTATGAAAAGGATAGGTTGCTCATCCCCATACAGTGGAGATGTTGAGTCACAGACATTGAAAACACAACTCACACACACAGGACAACTGTCTCGGCTGCCAGAGCCTGACTGTGAGCAACAGCACAAGATGGAGGCAAGTCTGGGATGTGGAGGTAAAGAGGAGGAGGCTGGGGTGGGGAGGGAGAGAATGGCAGGGCAATGGTGTGTGTGTGTGGGGAAGGGGGGGGGGGGGGGGAGAGAGCAGTGTGCAGTGAAGTGCTGCTTGTGGAAGCATACAGAAACATGTTTGGGAGAGGGTAGGGCAGCTAGGTGCAGACAGAGGACAGTGAGCAGGAGAAAGGAGGGGGTGGAAAAAGAGAGAAGTAAAAAGACTGTGGGTGCATTGGTGGAATAGAAGGCTTTGTACTGCTTGAGTGGGAACAGGGAAGGAGATGGGTTGGTGAAGGATAGTGACTAATGAAGGATAAGGCCAGAGGGGGTGACAGGAACATAGGATGTATTGCAGGGACAGTTCCCGCCAGTACAGTTTGGAAAAGCTAGTGTTGGTAGGAAGGATCCAGATGGTGCAGGGTGTGAAGCAGTCATTGAAGTGAAGAATGTTGTGTTGGGCTGCATGCTCAGTAACTGGGTGATCCAGCTGTTTCTTTCCTACAGTTTGTTAGTGGCCATTCATGTGGACAGACAACTTGTTGGTTGTTATGCCCACGTAGAATGCAGAAAAGTAGTTGCAACTTAGCTTATAGACCACATAACTGCTTTCACAGGTAGTCCTGCCTTTGATGGGATAGGTGATGCTTATCAGACTCGAGTAGGCGTTGGGAGGAGGATGTACAGGCCATGTCTTGCATCTATGTCTATTACAGGGATATAAAGCCATGAGACAAGGGGTTGAGAGTGGGAGTGGAGTAGGTATGGATGAAGGTATTGTGTAGATTCATTGGGTGATGGAATATCACTGTGGGAGAGGTGGGAAGGATAGTGGGTAGGACATTCCTCACTTCAGGGCACAATGAGAGGAAATCAAAACCTGGTGGAGAATGTGATTCAGTTGCTCCAGTCCTGGATGGGACTAAGGCATGTGGGAAATGCTTCTTTATGGCTGGATGATGGGACTTTTGGAGGTGGTGGATGATTGGAGAGATAAACCATTGGAGACTGGAGCAACTGAATCATGTTAACCATCCCCACTGCCACTACCCTGCTACCCCTCCCCTTCCCCACCCCAATCTCCTCCTTATCCTCACCACCCTGATAGCTTCTCCCATCACGCACAGTTGCTCACAGTCTGGCCTTGGTGGCAAGAGACAGTGGTCCTGTGTGTGTGAGTTGTGTTTGTGTTAATGTGTGTGTGTGTGTGTGTTTTTTGGCTACTTCAGAAGGAGGGATTTTGGCTGAAAGCTTACTTGTTTACAGTTCATTTGTTGTGCCTGTCTATGACTCAGCATCTCCACTTTATGGCTATATGGTGAGTAGCAGTCTACCATTTTCATAATGTTGCCTAACTGTTGTTGTTGTTGTGGTCTTCAGTCCTGAGACTGGTTTGATGCAGCTCTCCATGCTACTCTATCCTGTGCAAGCCTTTTCATCTCCCAGTACTTGCTGCAACCTACATCCTTCTGAATCTGCTTAGTGTATTCATCTCTTGGTCTCCCTCTTCGATTTTTACCCTCCACGCTGCCCTCCAATACTAAATTGGGGATCCCTTAATGCCTCAGAACATGTCCTACCAACTGATCCCTTCTTCTGGTCAAGTTGTGCCACAAACTTCTCTTCTCCCCAATCCTATTCAATACTTCCTCATTAGTTATGTGATCTACCCATATAATCTTCAGTATTCTTCTGTAGCACCACATTTCGAAAGCTTCTATTCTCTTCTTGTCCAAACTATTTATCATCCATGTTTCACTTCCATACATGGCTACACCCCATACAAATACTTTCAGAAATGACTTCCTGACACTTAAATCTATACTCGATGTTAACAAATATCTCTTCTTCAGAAACGCTTTCCTTGCCATTGCCAGTCTGCATTTTATATCCTCTCTACTTCAACCATCATCAGTTATATTGATCCCCAAATAGCAAAACTCCTTTACTACTTTAAGTGTCTCATTTCCTAATCTAATTCCCTCAGCATCACCCGACTTAATTCTACTACATTCCATTATCCTCGTTTTGCTTTTGTTGATGTTCATCTTATATACTCCTCTCAATACACTGTCCATTCCATTCAACTGCTCTTCCAAGTCCTTTGCTGTCTCTGACAGAATTACAATGTCATCGGGGAACCTCAAAGTTTTTATTTCTTCTCCATGAATTTTAATACCTACTCCGAATTTTTCTTTTGTTTCCTTTTCTGCTTGCTCAATATACAGATTGAATAACATCAGGGAGAGGCTACAACCCTGTCTAACCCCTTCCCGACCACTGCTTCCCTTTCATGTCCCTTGACTCTTATAACTGCCATCTGGTTTCTGAACAAATTGTAAATAGCCTTTCGCTCCCTGTATTTTACCCTTGCCACCTTTAGAATTTGAAAGAGAGTATTCCAGTCAACATTGTCAAAAGCTTTCTCTAAGTCTACAAATGCTAGAAGCATAGGTTTGCCTTTCCTTAATCTTTCTTCTAAGATAAGTCGTAAGGTCAGTATTGCCTCACGTGTTCCAGTGTTTCTACGGAATCCAAACTGATCTTCCCCGAGGTTGGCTTCCACTAGTTTTTCCATTCGTCTGTAAAGAATTTGTGTTAGTATTTTGCAGCTGTGACTTATTAAACTGATAGTTCGGTAATTTTCACATCTGTCAACACCTGCTTTTTTTGGGATTGGAATTATTATATTCCTCTTGAAGTCTGAGGGTATTTCGCCTGTTTCATACATCTTGCTCTTCAGATGGTAGAGTTTTGTCAGGACTGGCTCTCTCAAGCCCATCAGTAGTTCCAATGGAATGTTGTCTACTCACATGCATGTGATGCCTATATAAAAAAAAACGGTTGAGAAGGGAGACAGACAGTGTTGTAGCCTGTGTCTGATGTTATTCAATCTGTACACTGAGCACACTGCCTAACTATCAGTTTAATAACTCATACCTGCTATATGCTGACACAAATTATTCAAAGAAGAATGGAAAAACTGGTAGAAACCAAATGTGGGGAATGTTAGTTTAAGTTATGGTGAAATGTAAGAACAGGTGAAGCAGCACTGATCCTGAAACTTATCTTAGAATATAGCATTTGCAGATTTAGAGAGAGATTTTCAAAATGTTGACTAGAATACACTCCTTGAAATTGTGACGGTAGCAAGGATAAAATACAGGAAGTGAAAGGTCATTAACAGCTTGTACAGAAACCAGACTGTTGCTATAACAGCTGAAGAACATGAAAGGGAAGTGGTGGTTGAAAAGGGAGACAGACAGTGTTGTAGCCTGTGTCTGATGTTATTCAATCCGTACACTGTGCAAGCAAAAAAGGGAACCATGAAATATTTTGAGAGGGAACGTAAGTTCAGTGAGAAGAATTTAAAATGTTGATGTTTGCCAATGGCATTGAATTCTGTCCAAGGCAGTAAAGTACTTGGAAACACAAATGAATGGAATTGATAATGTATAGAAAAGAGGTTATAAAATGGACAGTGACAAAAGTAAAACTAGTGTAATAGCTTGTAGTCCAATTAAATTAGGTGATGCTGAGAGAATTCAGTTAGGAAAGGGATTCTAAATGTAGCAGATTAGTTCAGCTATTTGGGCAGAAAAATAGCTGATTGTGGCTGAAATAGAGAGGATTTAAACTGCAGACTGGCTGCAGCATGAGAGATATTTCTGAATTTGTAAATATCTATACATATCACACACTGAAGCACCAGAGAAACTGGTATAGGCATCCATATTCAAATACAGAGATATGTGAACTGGCAGAATACAGTGCTGTGGCCAGTGATGCATATATAAAAAAACAAGTGTCTGGTGCAGTTGTTAGATCAGTTACTGCTGCTACAATGGCCGGTTATCAAGATTTAAGTGAGTATGAACATGGCATTACAGTTGGTGCACGAGCAATGGGACACAGCATCTCAGAGGTAGTGATGAAGTGGGGATTTTCCAGTATGATCATTTCACTAGTGTATCATGAATATCAAGAATGTGGCAAAACATCAAATCTCTGACATTGCTGCAGCTGGAAAAAGATCCTGCAAGAATGGGACCAACAACAGCTGAAGAGAATCGTTCAATGTGACAGAAGTACAGCCCTTCCACAAATTGCTGCAGATTTCAGTACTGGGCCATTGACAAGTGTCAGTGTGCAAACCATTCAATGAAACATCACCGATATGAGCTTTTGGAGCCAAAGGTCCACTCGTGTACCCTTGATGACTGCATGACACAAAACTTTATGCTTTTCCTGGGCTCATCAAAACTGACATTGGACTGTTGATAAGTGGAAACATGTTGCCTGATCAGACGAGTCTTGTTTCAAATTGTATCAAGCGGGTGGACGTGTACAGGTATGGAGACAACCTCATGGATCCACAGACCTTGCATGTCAGCAGTGGACTGTTCAAGCTGCCGGAGGCCCTGTAATGGTGTGGGTCATGTGCCATTGGAGTGATATGGGACCCCTGATGCATCTAGGTACAGCTCTGACAGGTGACATGTATGTAAGCATCCTGTCTGATCACCTGCATCCATTCATGTCCATTGTGCATTCTGATGGACTTGGGAAATTCAGGCACGACAATGCAACACTTCACACATCCAGAATTGCTACTGAGCGGCTCCAGGAACACTCTTCTGAGTTTAAACACTTACGCTGGCCACCAAACTCCACAGACATGAACATTATTGAGCATATCTGGGATGCCTTGCAACATGTTGTTCAGAAGATATCTTCAATCCCTCAAACTCATATGGATTTATGGACAGTCTTGCAGGATTCATGGTGTCAGTTTCCTCCAGCACTACTTCAGACATTACTTGAGTCCATGCCATGTCATGTTGTGGCGCTTCTTCATGCTCGCAGGGGCCCTACACAACATTAGGCAGATGTACCAGTTTCTTTGGCTCTTCAGTGTAAATTCAAGTCCTGTAGCACATTTTCCTGCCACTATGTGAAGAATAATCTCAGGAACCACTATAGGGATTTTGACATGGTTTTCACTAATAGACAGACTGGTTCACAAGTAACGTTTGTGTATATAATTTGTAATTACGGTTATGATGAGTTTGTAATGTGTGTGTTGTTATCTGAGCCATATTTAATTGGCATTTGTAGTGACATCTCACGGCAGTGAGGAGAGCTGTGGGCTAGTCTGCTACAGAGCAGGTGGTATCTGACAAGAAAAGCAGTAAATTAAACAGCTACTATATTTCCACAGAGCAGAAAAGTTTCACCAGACTGTATGCATGTTATAAATTAGCCTCCACCATGTTTTTCGGTTTGAATGCTTGAGCTAATCTCAGGAACTACTGTAGGGACTAATTCATGAGGAAGGATTGTGTATATAATATAAAACTGCTATGCCAGACAACTTGTTCTGCTGTAGATACTTAGTCCTATCCATGCAAAGCTGGGGCAAGTCACTACTCAAATATTGATTTAAGTATTAAAAAATCTTTTCTGAAGGTATTTGCTGGAAGTGTAGCCTCATACAGAAAAGAAACAAGACAATAAGAAATAAATACAAGCTTTTGAAATGTCAGAGATAACATTTGTAAATCAAGGAATTAATGAGAAGGTACAGCACTGAACTGGTTTAAAAAAAATTATGGCATAACTTGACTAAAAGCAGGGATCAATTGATAGCAAATATAATGACACATCAAGAAATCACCAGTATGGTAATGGACTGAAGACCACAACACCATCAAAGAAGTGGTTCACTCTGATACATAGCAAATTGATGGGATGGAGTTTGTTGTGTTGTTGCATTCATTGATAATGTTGACTGCACTGTTGCAGGTATTTCATATGATGTTGATGCTGCTGCTGCAGGTATGCCAGATGATGATACTGATGAAGCTTCTGCATCTGCATACTTCGGGTTATGCTGTAGTGCAGAAGGCATCACTGGTTGCAGATAAACAGCTCTTGATCATTGTGCCCAAATGGAATTGAGGCAAAAAACAATGAGAGTATTGGGGTTAGAATAGTGCTGTGCATCATAAAATGTGGGGGCTGTACTTGTATGTGTATGTGTGAAGAAGATGTTGGGTTTGGACGGGAAGGCATGAGAGTAATGAGATTCATTATTTAGCTGACAGAAATGAAAGAAGGAAAAAAATTAGCTAAACTAATGTGACAAGTCCACTGAAAACAAAACATGATTGGTTTTGGAAGTAGATTGTCTTTACATTCACATGAAAAATGGCATGAGTAACAAGGGTAACTGTTGAAATTGGCCAACTCATACAAATACCTGGATGTAACACTTTGTAGAGATATGAAATGGAATGATCACATAGGTTCAATGGTGGATAAAGCTTGTGGTAGACTTCGGTTTATTGGTAGGATACTGGGTAAGTGCAATCAGTCTACAAAGGAGATTTCTTACAAATCACGCATGTGACTGGTTCTTGAATATTGCTCAGATGTGTGTGACATAGCACTAACAGGGGATATAAAACATATACAGAGAAAGGCAGAATGAATGGTCACTGGTTTCTTTCATCTGTCAGAAAATGTCACAGAGGTACTGAAGGAACTGAACTGACAGACTCTTGAAGACAGACACAAACTATTAACAGAAAGTTTCAAGAACCAGCTTTAAATGATTACCCTAGGAATGTACTACACCCCCCACATATTGCTCACCTAGGGATTATGAGGACAAGATTAGAATAATTACTGCATGCACAGAGGCATTCAAATAATCACTCTTTGCTCACTCCATATGTTGATGGAACAGGAAGAAATCCTAATAACTGGTACAATAGGATGTACCGTCGGCCATGTACCTCATGGTGGTTTGCAGAGTGTAGATGTAGATGTAGTTTATTTTTGATATGATATGGGGGATGTTGGGAAGGATGGATTTCTGGAGGATGGTTGTTATGAAGCAGATGATGACTCCAATTGCAGGTGAAGCATTGGGGGAATTGTTTGGGTGCAGAAGAGAAATATTATCAATAATATTCTTGGAAAACTGCTCTTGATGGTTTGATTTCATTCCTGTGCATGCTGAATAATGATAAGATCAATAGTGATGAATGATTCAGTGAATATTTTAAGAAGGTGAGAAGCACCAGAATTGTTGTAGATGCACAGAATTTTCCTGGTTTTGGGATCACTAGTTCATTCTATTTTATGACAGTAGTGAAATTAGGAATACATCATGGAGACTGGGGTTATCTGGGAAGAGGATATCAGAGGAATGTATGTAAACCAAAGGTAATGCTGGATATTTTTGACAGGACTCGAGAATAAGAATAAGGGGACAAGGAACTGATAGGAAAGGAAAGTGATTTTGTTGCATAAATCTTGGATCTGGGCAAGATGGGATTTATGACAGGTGGTCTGATCTGGCTTAGCAAAACAGACTGCATATTCAGTTATCTGTTTGGTGTGAACAGAGCCATATCAAGATGATTCTTCACCTTGGTAGAGCTGTCTAAGCTGCATACTGCACACCACCCCCTCCACCCACAAGAAAAACTAACTTTCTGCAATTTTTCATCCACAAATATTTACAAAATTTTATAGTTTGTTATGCAGGTTGAACAAAAATTAAGTGTTATGACAAGTGAGTTATATAACCGAAAAATATTCACACACCAAATGAAATGTATCATTGTTGTAAAAAAAAGTCAAACTGTGTAAACTTCCTAAGAAAACTGAAAGTAAAACAAAATCTACATGTTACTGTATATGGAAGCTACTGTATTTTATTATGATGTATAATAAAGAACATATTTCATTGTCTCCTCATAAATTATTAATGTGCATAAATTATTAATAGTAAATAAAAGAAAAATTGTTATAGTTTGAGACTTTCTCGACATAATAACTGCTTCATTGGTTCACGGGTGATGCATTGGATAATATTGTGGAAGCTACACAATATTTCAATAAGACAGCTGCATGTCATCTTCAGGTGCTTATTGAGGTGTTGCTGCAGTGGCTCACCAATTTACATCTACATCTATACTCGGCAAACCACCGTGAGGTGCATGGGAGAGGGTATGCCCCCTTGTACCACTTATTACACTTTCTTGCTCTTCCATTCATGTATGAAGTATGGGAAGAATGATTGTTTAAATGCCTCTGTGCATGCAGTGTGATCTTTTAAAGCCAGTTCTTGAAACTCTGTGAATAGACTTTCTTGGGATACTGTATGTCTGTCTTCAAGAGTCTGTCAGTCTGTCAGTTCAGTTCCTTTCAGTACCTCTATGACACTGATTAAACAATGATTAAACAAACCTGTGACCATTTGTGCTGCCCTTCTCTGTATATGTTCAATATCTCCTGTTAGTACCATCTGGTACTGGTCCTACACACTTGAGCAATATTCTAGAACCAGTCACGCAAGTGATTTGTAGGCAATCTCTTTTGTAGACTGACAGCACTTCCCCAGTATTCTACCAATAAACCTACTGCCTGCTTTACCCACGACAGAACCTATGTGATCGTTCCCTTTCACATCCCTACAAAGATGGACGATTCCAACAGGGACTCACAGATATTATAGTCATAGGATACTATGTTTTTTTTTCATTTTGTGGAGTGAAAATTTTTAAATTTTTGAATATTCAGAGCAAGTTGCCAGTCTCTGCATTATGGTGAAAGAAATCTTATCTAGATCTGACTGAAAATTTACGCAGCTTCTCTCAGATATTGTTTCATTATAGATAACTGCATTACCTGCAAAGTGCCTGATTTTACCATTAATATTGTCTGCAAGATCATTAATGTACAATATGAACACCAAGGATCCCAACACACTTTCCTGGACCACACCTGAAGTTGCTTCTACATCTGACGATGACTCTCAATCCTAGGTAACATGCTGTGCCCCCTACCAAAAAAAGTCCTCAATCCATTCACAAATTTCACTTGATACACCATATGATCATACTTTTGATAATAAGCAAAGATGTGGTACTGAGCCAAATGCTTTTTGGGAACTGAGAAACACTGCATCTACCTGGTCGCCTTGATCCAAAGCCTTCAGTATGTCATGTGACAAATGTGCGAATGAGGTTCCACATGATCGATATTTTCAAAATCCATGCTGGTTGGTATGGAGAGGGTCATTCTGTTCAAGATGCCTCAATATGTTTGAGCTCAGAATGTGTTCTATGATTCCACAACAAAACAATGTCAAGAATATTGGATGGTAGTTTTGTGCATCACTTCTACTACCCTTCTTCTAGATGGGTGTGACCTGTACCTTTTTCCAAGCACTGGGCACGATCTTTTGTTCAAGGGATCTACAATAGATTATAGTTAGAAGAAAGGCAAACTGAACCACAAATTCAGTATAGAATCTGATAGGGTTTCCATTGGGCCTGGATTTTTGTTCAATTTTAACAATTTCATCTATTTCTCAAAACCATTGGCACTAATATTTATTTCAGTCATTTTTTAATGGTATGAGGATTAAATTGGGGCAATATATGCTGACTTTCTAGAAAAGTGCAGGTGCCAAGGGGTGTTGCTATAACATCATTGCAGACAAATACAGAGAACGGCAACATCCAGTGCCCCTGCCAGAGAAACAGGCCATGGTCTTTGCATGCATGGTGTAGGAAAAGTGTGCCTGCAAATCGCTGTCCAGCATGCATGCAGGCAGAGTGTTGGTGCCCCGTTTAAGTGTGCAGACTCTGATTCTCTGTCTGTGTTGACCTGGATTCGTTTGTCTGTGGCCGATGATGCGTTAGTAGCACCAGTGCTGGTTCTCATGCCTTGCTGAGTTTAAATCCCATGTCTCTATTAATCAAGTCATTACTTCCACATATTTTGAAACTTGTTTAATGATGGAGTCTCAGTACATGGAAGCGGATGAAAGGATCTTTGTCTCTCTCTAGTTCATGCTGTGTCCCATGTCAAGACAGTGCTCAGCAACAGCAGGCCTTTCTGGCTAATATAATCCAGTGTAATGTTTATCTTTAGCACACCTATCCTTAACAGTATGACATGTCTGGCCAGGGTATGATTTCCCACATTGACATGGGATTTTATATGTCCCTGGTCTTCTTAGATCTAGGTTATCATTAACAGAACGCAATATAGTTTGTACTTATACTGGAGGGCAGAAGAGACATTTTATTTGATGTTTCTTGAACAGCCTATCAATCTTAAAGTACACACCACCAACACAGGGTAGAAAAACCATCCTTGTGGAGTTCTCCATTACTTCTGGCTTTTCTTGAACTTTAGCACATACAGATTGAAATGCATTATGAATCTGTCAGAATACCAATTTTTTAGAAACACAGAGTGAGGACGGCTAAGCTCTGTTGATAAGCTCCCTGGAACTGAGCTCATAGCTCATAGATATAGGTCAGTGTGAGTTGGTTTACGAAGCACACTGTGGCCTAAGGAACTGTCTTATTTTCTGTGGTCCAAGACATCTAAGAATTGGAGGTCTCCAGTTTTATCCACTTCGATGCTGAAGCAAATGCTTAGATGGAGGGAGTTAAGATGTTCCAGAAATGCAGGAAGTGTGCTCCTCCATGTGGCCAAATAATACAGGTGTTGTCCAGATAATTCCAGAAACATTTAGGTTTCAATACCACTGACTGAAGTGCTTTTTCCTCAGAGTCTTCCATAAAATGGTTAGCTACTATAGGAAACAAAGAGCTACTCATAGCGACACCATCAATTTTCTCAAAACATTGTTTACTAAATAAAAAGTAAGTTGGGGTGTGCACATGTTTGAATATATGTAAGATGCCCTCCTCCAACTTAGTTCCTATAAATTGTAATGAATCCATCATTGGCCTCAATGAACAAACCTGAGTCAACACAGATACAGTATCAGAGTCTGCACACTTAAACTGGATGCCAACACTCTGCCCACAGGCATGCTGGGCTGCGATTTGCAGCTGCCCATTTCCTGCATTGCCCATGCAAAAAGCCTGGCTCGTTTCTCTGGCAGGAGGTGCTGGATGGCACCATGCTCTATATTCATCTATGTTGATGTTATAGCCCCAACCCTTGGCATCTGCACTTTTCTAGCAAGTCAGCATATATATTGGCGAGCCACTGCAGCAACATGTCATTAAGCACTTGAGCAGCTATCTCATTGAAATGTTGTGCAGCTTCCACAATTTATCTGACACAATGTACATGAACCAATGAAACAGTTATTATGTTGGGTAAGTCTTAAATATCACATCTGGTACCTCTATGGTGAGGAGATGATGAATAGAATACACGACTTTGATAAATTATGCAACAAGAGAAACAGACTGTTGTGCTCTCTTACATTTTTATTGAGATGCCAAGACCAGCAAACAATATTGACATTTGCCAAGTTTGCTCATTATATAGACTCTGCAGCCACCAAGAGGATCCATCAGTGAGCCAGCATGGCATTCGTGAGAGAGAGAATTCGTTAGACTAGGCGAGCATTAGACAAAATCTCCAGGAGCTTGCTTTCACTACATCTGAATATCTCATCACATCTGTCAGCAGATTCCTGGGAGTTGGTGGACAGTGCTACATGGTCGCTTTATTACATGACACCAGGCTATGTTGCATCAAACTTCAAAGTTACATCATCTTACAACCCAGTCATTGCAAGAATATAACCCATGTAGGCCCACTGTGTTTAATTTCACAGATAAACAACTGAGTGATGATGTAATATCAGTGTTGCAAAAGGGACTAAATTTTGTGCCCACTCCAAAGACCTTGCCTATCAAGGATTATATGAGTGTCGTTAAGCAAGTTGTGTTGAAACATCCGAGTGAGACTGCTGAAAAAGTAAGGTGAGAGGCTTGCAGGGCCATAACCAGGATGGCTGCATCCAAGCCGAACATCAACACTGAAGAAAGGAAAGCTCTCTGTTCCCTAAGAGAAGACAGAGAAATAGTGATTTTTACCTGCTAACAAGGAAAACATTTCATTTCTTTTGCTTGCAAAATTTACTTCATCATAAGGAAGGAGTTCTGCTTCGCCCCATTGTGTGCAAGATACCCCATTGTGTGCAATGTACCTCTGGTGGATTCATTACAATGTACAGGAACTAAATTGGAGGAGGATATATTCCATTTACTCAAGCATGTGCTCACCTTGACTTACTTTTTATTTAATGAACAATATTTTGAGCAAACTGATGGTGTAGCTATGTGTAGCCTTTTGTCTGCTATAGTAGCTAACCATTTTATGGAAGGATTGAGGGAGAAAACATTTCAGTCAGTGATGTCAAAACGTAAATGTTTCTGGAGGTATGTGACTGACACATTTGTAATTTGACCACAAGGAGCAGCAATGCTTCCTGCATTTCTGGAACACCTTAACTCCCTCCATCCAAGCATTTGCTTCAGCATGGAAGTGGATAAAAATGGAGACCTCCAATTCTTAGATGTCTTGGTCCACAGAAAAGACGACGGTTCCTTTACCGAGCGAGGTGGCGCAGTGGTTAGCACACTGGACTCGCATTCGGGAGGACGATGGTTCAATCCCGTCTCCAGCCATCCTGATTTAGGTTTTCCATGATTTCCCTAAATCGTTTCAGGCAAATGCCGGGATGGTTCCTTTGAAAGGGCACGGCCGATTTCCTTCCCAATCCTTCCCTAACCCGAGCATGCGCCCCGTCTCTAATGACCTCGTTGTCGACGGGACGTTAAACACTAACCACCACCACGACGGTTCCTTAGGCCACAGTGTGTTTTTTAAACCAACTCACACTGACCTGCATCTACAAGCTACGGGCTGCCATCACCCATCTTGATGCAGTGGTGTATTACAGACTCTTGTTCATAGGGCTAGAGAAACAGCCAGAAGAAACAGAGGACTCCATGAGTATGGTTTTTCTACCCTCTTTTGGTGGCATATACTTTAAGACTGGTAAGACTGGCAGGCTGTTCAAGAAACATCAAATATAATGTGTCTTCCAGCCTCCAATGGGAGTGCAAACTATGCTGGATTCTGTTAAAGATGGCATAGGTGTAAGGACACCAGGGACACATAAAATCCCCAGCATAGGAAATCATAAACTGGCCACACATATTGCACCACATAGGATAGGATAGGATAGATGTGTCGAACATAGATGTCACAAGAGATTGGGTCAGCCAGAAAAGTCTGCTGTTGCTGAACACTGTCTTGACATGAAACACAGTATGAACTGCAGAGAGACAAAGATCCTTTAGTCTGCTTCCACAAACTGAGACATCATCATTAAATAAGCAGCCAAAATATGTATAATTCATGGCCTGATTAATAGACACATGGGATTTCAACTCAGCAAGGCATGGGAACCAGCACTGATATGGAGAATCAGAGTCCGCACACTTAAACTGGGTGCCAACACTCTGACTGTGCATGCACTGTGCCACAATTTGCAGCTGTGCTTTTCCCGTGTTGTGTATGTAAATACCACGGCTTGTTTCTCTGACAGGGAGCACTGGATGTTGCTGTTCTGTATATTCACCTATAATGACATTATAGCCCCACCGCATGGAGTCTGCACTTTCCTAGCAAGTCAACATATATATTGATGAGCCACTGTAGTAACACATTAGTAAGCACCTGAAGGTGACAATCAGCTGTCTTGTTGAAATAGTGTGCAGCTTCCACAACATTATCTGACACGACACCCATCAAGCAATGAAGCAAAATTGTTATAATTAAGAGCTGAGAACACATTCCTTTCTAGAAATTAAGTTTTTGATATAATATTAATTTCCATTGACACTGAGTGAAGCAACTCATTGATTATGTCACTGAAATCAATTCAGCAGTTTTGTCATATTCTGTTGACAAAATAATTGAATTTAATAGTCTGGTTCACCTATACTCAGCCTTAAGTGGTCTTTTCATCATCTTTAAACTCCTGAAACTATATTGAAAAGGTGCTGTAGTCACAGGAATTGTCACAAACATTCTCAAATGCATTTCACTGTTTGGATATGTATCTCAAAACCACTACATAAAAAACTTCAAAATATTACAAGGAGAAGCTGTGTCAGTATTCTTCACTAGCCCTTATACTGGAAATTGAAAGCTGGTATTTCATTAATTGCCATCTGCGATGGCCAAGCAGTTCTAGGCACTTCAGTCTGGAACCGTGTGACTGCTATGGTCGCAGGATCAAATCCTGCCTCAGGCATGGATGTGTGTGATGTCCTTAGGTTAGTTAGGTTTAAGTAGTTCTAAGTTCTAGGGGACTGATGACCTCAGATGTTAAGTCCCATAGTGCTCAGAACAATTTGAACCATTTTTTCATTAATTAACTCTGATATGTTGACATTTCTGCTATATTTGGCACCAAAACCTGCCACATATTTCTCAAAATAATATTCATTGCTCTCAATTAAGATGTTCACAACAGCTTATTAAAGTGGGAAGAAATGATTTTTTATATGTACCGTATTTACTCGAATCTAAGCCGCACTTTTTTTTCGGTTTTTGTAATCCAAAAAACCACCTGCGGCTTAGAATCGAGTGCAAAGTAAGTGGAAGTTCTGAAAAATTTGGTAGGTGCCGCCACAACTAACTTCTGGCGTCAAATATATGTAGCGCTGCACAGGCATGCTTTGCAGGCACAAAGATAAATTCTGGCGCCAAAACCTCTGCGTCAGTAAATAAATTAAAAGTAGGTGAAAGACGAGCATTTTTTCTCTGCCCCGAGTTTCGACCACTACATTTTCATACATTATACAATGAAGTAAATACAAATTCCGTATTGTTCATCTTCGAATGTAGCAGCATTTCAATGTACTACGAAAATCCGACTGGCAAGACTGTTTGGGACGTTTGTCAATTTGGCCAACTCTACGTTCTGAATTTTTTCCTACCTGTGAGAAGAGATGGTTGCTAACAGGAACTTTTATGAATTGTGAATCACATGCAGTGTTCCCTTCGCCATAAGAATAATTCGAATATAAACATTTTGCCATGCATTTGTTTCATGTTTGCTGCTATCTCATTTAAATCCTGTCTGCCTAATAAACTATGAAACTAGAGTGAGACAACAGCAAACGCGGAAGAATATACATATCATGTCATGTTTATATTCATATTATTCATAAGCCTAATAGTGATACAGTCAGAAATGAAGCACAGCAATTGACTAGATTTTTAAATCTACGATGACTCTAATTTCTGTGCAGAATGCAATGTACTAAAGAGGCATCTGCAAAGATTTTCAACGGAGAAAAATTTTCACTAAACTCTCGTTCAGAACATTTTCTATCATACGCAGTCTATTATTTGGTTCTTGTAGATCATTATCAAAGAAAGCAGCAGTGTAAGTAACAACAAATAGCAGTCTCTTGCCATTGTTTTGCTAATGAGACGATTCCTCTATCTTCTTTTTTTTAAAAAAGCGCCGGTAGCGCGCACAAAAGCAAGCCATGCCGCGAGCGGCGACAGGCCGTAAACACTCATTATCAGAATGCAACAAACAATGCATGACACAGTACAGTAATGCATTTTCAGTTTAGAGTGGCGTAAACACCTATAACAAAGAGAACGGCACTTATCAGATCAAAGAAAAATAAGCAATGAATTCAAACTAGACGAAGCACGTGAAAAAGGAAGGGTACCCATATAATACGGACAGAGCGCCTGACGCATAGCAATGGCTACCTGGTAAAGCTTAACTTCTAAGCTTACGACTCGAACCAAACAACTGTAGCTGTATCGCCATTCATTCGACCTAAATTGTGTCTCATATTACAATGGACCAACTTTGTTTTGATTTGGGGGTGCGGCCTAAAACTTTTATCTCCCCTTGAATTTTGAGTCTCAAATTTCAGGTGCGGCTTAGATTCGGGAAAATTTTTTTTCCTCAATTTCGAGTCTCATTTTTTGGGTGCGGCTTAGATTTGAGTGCGGCTTAGATTCGAGTAAATACGGTAGATACGTTTCCCAATTCACTTACTATTGTATCAAAAATGTTGAACATTATGTAAAATAAGGGAAAGGCTACAACTCACCTATGACAGATTGATGTGTGGAGCACAGAAAGACATAACAGAAAATAGTCTTCACACGATCTTTCACGTACTAAATCTTCTCCTAGCAAGAGTACACATATTCACACACACAGACACCCAATGTGTACTCCTATGGCCATTACAAGATGGATTATTGATCCTAGATTATTAAAAGCAGTTGCCTGAGCTGATCGAGGTGGGGAGTTGGTAGGGAAGGAGGCAAGGCAGGGGTAGTAGGGAAAGGGCAGGTCCTTGGACAGATGACTTTGTGGTCACACATCAAGATGAAAAGGGTAAAGAGAGTGCAACAAAAAGAGATGTAGGGAGAGGGGGAGAGGGGGCCTGGGGGGGGGGGGGGGAGGAGAGGGGGTAAAAACATGAAAGGAGAAAGAAAGGGGAGAGACAAGGGAGTGGAGTCAAAAGGGGGAGAGAGAGTATGCCAACATCGGTGGGGGAGGAGGTGAAGAAATGTGGTGGGAGAAGGCAGTGCAGGATCTGGACAGAAAAGTGGTGTGGACAAAAGAGAGTAGGAAAAGGGCACGATGAGGCGATAACTGTACAATCCAAGTTCAAACCATACTTGACAACATCTACTCCTTTTGCAAAATCCTTTTACTCTGTGAGTCCAACTTTCTGAATAATGGAATTGAAAATCTTTCCCACCAACACTTGTAACAGCAATACCACTATCAGCTAAGGGAGCTGTCCCAGCTACTCTTGTCTTATGGCCACAATGGACTACATACAGCCAATAAAAAGTGTTCCACTCTGACTAAATCCACCCCCTCAATCAACTCCTTATAGCTCCCAAGCTTTGCCGTGCTGATTTACTCTGCCTTCCATATCTAAAACAACTTCCTCCATCCTCCACAAAACACATTACACCTGAAAACCCATCCTGTAACATTGTAGCTAATCTTTCTGCCAAAATTCTGAGCCCTGCAGAAGTCTCATTACTCTCTAAAAACCTCATCTTTAAGCCCTGAACCTAATTTCAACAATGCTGGACTTGTAAAGGACTTCTTTCCTTTCCTCTGTAGAAACATTTGCTTGTCACATACCCTACTGACAACAGCGAACCGAAACCCCATACAGAACATGGTTTGCAGCAGTTCCAACCCCCCTCCAGACATAATCCACCTCCCTTTCCACCCAGTCATCTCCTGGTAATCTTTCAGGAATTCTTGTCTTCTAATTTGGCCTTACCTTCCTTTCCTAAATCCCTCCATGGTGATTCCAACATCATTCCTATGGAACACACTGCTATCTGTAACCTAAAAAACAATCCAGCCCTTATTATCCTTCCTACAGATGGAGGCCCCACCACAGTGGTCATGAATCATATTGATTATGTGGCTGACACCACCGCACACAAATATTACCACCATGATCCCATCTCAGAAGTCCAACATGATCTCAAGCAGCTTGTCAAGGCCTTAGGTCCATTCCAGAACCTGACACCAGAATCTATCTCCCTCCTTGTATCAGCAACCCCACCACACTCTTACCTTTTACCTACTCCACAAACTCAACCCCATAGGTCTCCCTACTGGTCATCTCATTGTGGCTGGGCACAATGGTCCCACAGAATGAACCCTTGCCTCTATGAGGTGCATTCAAGTTCTAAGGCCTCCGATTTTTTTTCTAATTAACTACTCACCCGAAATCGATGAAACTGGCGTTACTTCTCGACGTATCGCCCTGCAGATGTACACATTTTTTACAATGCTGACGCCATGATTCCATGACAGCGGCGAAGGTTTCTTTAGGAGTCTGTTTTGACCACTGGAAAATCGCTCAGGCAATAGCAACACGGCTGGTGAATGTGCGGCCACAGAGAGTGTCTTTCATTGTTGGAAAAAGCCAAAAGTCACTAGGAGCCAGGTTAGGTGAGTAGGGAGCATGAGGAATCACTTCAAAGTTGTTATCACGAAGAAACTGTTGCGTAACGTTAGCTCGATGTGCGGGTGCGTTGTCTTGGTGAAGCAGCACACGCGCAGCCCTTCGAGGACGTTTTTGTTGCAGTGCAGGAAGGAATTTGTTCTTCAAAACATTTTCGTAGGATGCACCTGTTACCGTAGTGCCCTTTGGAACGCAATGGGTAAGGATTACGCCCTCGCTGTCCCAGAACATGGACACCATCATTTTTTCAGCACTGGCGGTTACCCGAAATTTGTTTGGTGGCGGTGAATCTGTGTGCTTCCATTGAGCTGACTGGTGCTTTGTTTCTGGATTGAAAAATGGCATCCACGTCTCATCCATTGTCACAACCGACGAAAAGAAAGTCCCATTCATGCTGTCGTTGCGCGTCAACATTGCTTGGCAACATGCCACACGGGCAGCCATGTGGTCGTGCGTCAGCATTGGTGGCACCCACCTGGATGACACTTTTCGCATTTTCAGGTCGTCATGAAGGATTGTGTGCACAGAACCCACAGAAATGCCAACTCTGGAGGCGATCTGTTCAACAGTCATTCGGCGATCCCCCAAAACAATTCTCTCCACTTTCTCGATCATGTCGTCAGACCAGCTTGTGCGAGCCCAAGGTTGTTTCGATTTGTTGTCACACGATGTTCTGCCTTCATTAAACTGTCGCACCCACGAACGCACTTTTGACACATCCATAACTCCATCACCACATGTCTCCTTCAACTGTCAATGAATTTCAATTGGTTTCACACCACGCAAATTCAGAAACCGAATGATTGCACACTGTTCAAATAAGGAAAACGTCGCCATTTTAAGTATTTAAAACAGTTCTCATTCTCGCCGCTGGCGGTAAAATTCCATCTGCCATACGGTGCTGCCATCTCTGGGACGTATTGACAATGAACGCGGCCTCATTTTAAAAGAATGCGCTTGTTTCTATCTCTTTCCAGTCCGGAGAAAAAAAATCGGAGGCCTTAGAACTTGAATGCACCTCGTATTGACCAACACCTCAAACTATTGCCTGTAACCTCCCATCCTGCATTCAAGACACTGCTAACTTCCTTCACCACCTCTCCACAGTTCCTGTCCTGTTACTACCCAACTCCTTGTTGGTCACTGTGAATGTGACGTCCTTGTACGCCAACAACCTCCACGCCCATGGCCTGGCAGCCATGGAGCACTACCTTCCCCAGTGTCCTCCTGATACAAAACCACCACAACTTTCCTAACACCCCTAGCCAAAAACACCCTGACTCACAATTATCTCACTTTTGAAGGCAGAATCTACAAACAGGTCCATGGTACTGCCATAGGTACATGCATGGCACCATCATACGTCACCTTATTTATAAGCTATTAGAGGAATCCTTCCTGTCCAATCAACACACAAAATCTCTTGTCTAGTTTAGATTCATTGATGACATTTTCTCAATCTGGACTCATGGTAAGGACAACCTTTGCTCTTTCCTTCATAGCCTCAACACCTATTCCCAAATCAGCTTCACCTGTGTCTTCTCAGCATTTAAAGACTCCTTCCTAGATGTCGATCTCCACCTCTGAGATGACTCCATAAATACATTTGCCCATACCGAGCACACCAACCCCCAACAGTATACCCACTTTAACAGCTGTCACCCATTCCATATCAAAAAGACTCTTCCTCAGCAGCCACATCATCCATGGATGGTACATCTGTAGTGGAAAGCAGGAGTTGTCGAAATATACTGATAATCTTACCTGAGCCTTTACTGGTAGACAATGTCCTATCCAGTTCATTCATAAACAAGTCTCCCATACCATCTTCTTCTCTGAGACCAGTAAACCTGTTAACCAATCACCAGCCAGCATTCCTCTGTCACCCACTGTCACCATGGCCTTGAAATGCACAACCCCATCCTCCCCAGGGCTTTGACTATTTCTCAGCGTGCCCTGAGATTAGGGATATCCCACCCACAGCCCCCCAAAGTAGCATTCTGCCACACACCCCAAACTACAGAATATCCTTGTCCATCTTTATTCCAATCCTGCAACCCACGGGTTATTCCCTTGCAACTGGCCCAGGAGCAAGACCTGCCCCACATACCCATCCAACACATGCTATCACAGTCCAGTGACAGGCACCTCTCACCCAATAAAAGCCAGAATCACATGTAGAAGTAACCACATAATGTATCAGCTATGCTGAAATTAATGTACATAATTCTGTGTGGGCATGACAAATAACCGACTGTCTGCTTGCACTGAATGGATACTGACAAACTACAAACTTGACCATGCAGTTGCCAAATGTGCTGCACACAACAACACAAATGACTTCAACAGCTGCTTCAATAAGTTGGCCATTTGGATACTCTCTTTCAGCACAAGCTTCTCTGAACTATGCAGATGGGAATTGTCTCTCCAACACATCCTCCACTGTCACAGCCCCTTGGCCTAAACCTCTGCTAACCCATTCCCACTGCCTCGCCTTGCCTTTTCCCTACTCTGTTTTGTCCACACCACTCCTTCTCCTTCCAGATCCTGCACGGCCTTCTCCCACTGCTCTTCCTGTTCCCCCCACTCCCATATGTATGCATTCTCTCTCTCCTCTACCCCTTTCAGACTGCTCTCCCTCTCTCTCTCTCTCTCCTCCCTTTCTCTCTCTTCATCTTCACCTTTTCTTCCCTCCCCTCTCTTCCCTTTCCTCCTACATCCCTTTTTACTGTACTCTCTTAACTTGTTTCACCTTGAGGCATGACCACAAAGTCATCTGTCCAAAGACCTGCCCTCTCCCATTACCTCCTCCTTGCCTCCTTCCTGCCACCACCCAACTCTGACAGCTCAGGCAACTGTTTTCAATAATCGAGTATCCATAATGTATCTTGCAGTGGCCATGGGAGTGAGCATTAGGTGTCTGTATGGTTGTGTGTCTGTGAATGTGTGTACTGTTGTTAGAAAAAGAGCTAGTGCTTGAAAGCTAGTGTGAAAGCCGGCCTTTTTTTTTTTTTTTTGTGCTCCATGCATTGCTCCACTGTAGATGAGTGGATGGCTTTCCCTTAGTTTATGCATTGCTCCACCCAGAAATCTCCATTATTGATATGTCAAATACACTATGTGATGAAAAGTATCTGGACACCCCAAAAAACATACATTTTTCATATTAGGTGCATTGTGCTGCCACCTACTGCCAGGTACTCTATATCAGCGACCTCAGTAGTCATAGACATCGTGAGAGAGCAGAATGGAGCACTCCACGGAACTCACAGACTTCGAACGTGATGAGTGATAGGGTGTCACTTGTGTCATATGTCTGCATGCGAAATTTCCAAATGCCTAAACATCCCTAGGTCCACTGTTTCCAATGTGGTAATGAAGCGGAAACGTGAAGGGACACATACAGCACAAAAGTGTACAGGCCAACCTCATCTGTTGACTGACAGACTGCTGATAGTTGAAGAGGGTTGTAATGTGTAATAGGCAGACATCTAACCAGACCATCACACAGGAATTCCAAACTGCATCAGGATCCACTGCAAGTACTATGACAGTTAGGTGAGAGGTGAGAGAACTTGGATTTCGTGGTCGAGCAGATGCTCATAAGCCACACATCATGCCGGTAAATGCCAAATGATACCTAAATTGGTATTGGATGATTGAACAATGGAAAAACGTTGTGTGGAGTGACAAATCATGGTACACAATGGGGCGATCCAATGTCAGGGTGTGAATATGGCGAATGCCTGGTGAACGTCATCTGCCAGTGTGTGTAGTGCCAACAGTAAAATTCGGAGGCGATGGCTTTATAGTGTGGTTGTGTTTTTCATGGTGGGGGCTTGCACCCCTTGTTGTTTTGCATGGCACTATCATAGTACAGGCCTAAATTGATGTTTTAAGCACCTTTTTGCTTCCCACTGTTGAAGAACAATTCGGGAATGGTGATTGCATCTTTCAACACAATCGAGCACCTGTTCATAATGTACAGTCTGTGCTGGAGTGGTTACATGACAATAACATCCCTATAGTGGACTGGCCTGTACAGAGTCCTGACCTGAATCCCATACAACACCTTTGGGAAGTTTTGGAATGCCGACTTCATGCCAGCCCTCACTGACTGACATCGATACCTCTCCTCAGTGCAGCACTCCATGAAGAATGGGCTGCCATTCCCCAAGAAACCTTCCAGCACCTGATTGAACATACACCTGTGAGAGTGGAAGCTGTCATCAAGGCTAAGGGTGGGCCAACACCATATTGAATTCCAGTATTATCGATGGAGGGCACCACGAACTTGTAAGTCATTTTTAGCCAAGTGTCTGGATACTTTGATCACACAGTGTATCATATTTTCTTCAGCACCAGCTCACCACTCTTTGATACCCTACAATACTGGGGCAAAGTAGAAAAAACTCCATTGTTGAAGATGAGCTAACTGTGTAGCTGGTAGGGTAGCTGAGTGAACCAAGTGCACTGTTGACTTATAGCCCATGTAATGCATGTTTGTTACTAGTCATTTCTTTATTATGTTACTTGGATGAAATGAAACTGTGCCAGCAGTATATGTTTACAGACTTGGGTCAAGGGACAGTCTTCTTTTTGCAGGCAGAAGATAGAAACATGAGGGGTAGGAGAACCAAGTACATCTCCTGGTTAATTCTTAATAGTCTATTTGTGCCCCCTCTGTGCTTCCACCCTTGGAAGGACCAAACGCACCATGGTCTCAGTATGGGCCTGGGTGCGGGATCTTCTTGGATCAGAAACTGAAGCTGGTACAAGACTATGGCATTTCTAATTCCTTTTTTTTATGTACAGTTTTTTGTGGAGCAGGGGTAGCAGATTTTGGGTATATGAGCTTCTGTAATTGCTACAATCTCCATGGGAAAGAGTTACCTTAATAGAAGCAGTGAAGCAATGAAGTGGAAACATGAATGTGATGATGTAGCTCTAGGCGCTCTAGTGGATGCTGGTCTGGCACTGCTACATCAGGTGCTGGTGGAAGTGTTGAATCTGGAGAATTGACAGTTTGAGATGGAAGAGTTACTCTGGTGTTGGTGAAGTTGTTGCTGACATTGCTGGTGAAGATCAGAGTTGTGCAGCTGTTGGTAGGTGCATCCAGGTGGTGGTTGTAGTGGAGCTGCCATGAACTTTATTGCACCAAAAGCTGTAAACGGAAAAGCTGGTGAATTTGGTAGTTGTGAGGATGTATAAAAAAAACTAAGGGACAACGCCAGTCTTGGAGTAAGTGAGAAAGGTGGGAACAACTGTTGGGGGACAAGGAATAAGGAGTGAAATAGAGATTAGTGTAAATTATTTGGATGGTGGAGGTGGTGGTTTTCGGGGAAATTCATATCTAGCCACAACAATAATCAGTACTGGGCAATACGTTGAGGAGCAAAGTCAGTAGAAGATGCAAGGGATGATGGATGACTACAGCTTGGACACAGGATAATACCACTGGCACTGGCAGCAATTGAGGTGACAACACTGATGCAGGTGATGATGGAGACACACAGGTGACAGCATTGACACACAGGTGGTGCAGACTGCCTGTAAGATGAAGAGCAAGCAGCTTGCGAAAGAAGAATTCCATCGGAAAGTACATAAAATATGTGAATAAAACAGATTTTTTCAAAATGTTGTCAGTCCCACTACAATGTAATCCACAACATTTACAGATAGTTCAGGATGATTGTCTTTGGGATCTAAAGTTTTCCTGGGCAATTTCATAACTTATGGTGCCTATATCATGTCTGCCAACCATATAGCTCAGGAAGGAAGATTAGGGTATAGCATTCCCTTGACACTGAGGTCATTAGAGACAGAGTAAAAGATCAGAATGTTGCAGGGAACAAAATCGGCCATGGCCTTTCAAAAGGAATTATTCCAGCACTTACCTGGAGCAAATTAGAGAAATCATGCAAAACCTAAATCTAGATGGTCAGATGCAGTTTTGAACCATCCAGTATGTTAACAACTGTACCACCTATCTCAGTTATCTAGCTCGGAACAGTGTTTGAACATGAACCACCTGAAGTCTTAAGTGCAACAGGCTTTATGCATTAAACTGTTGAGCTTATGTTGATGCATCGTGATTATGATAACATTCACACCATATGTGGGCAGTTATAAATTTGGATACTGAAGTGAATAGCTTGATGGCCTCTCTGAAAAGACCATGGCTGATTTCCTGCCTCATTTTTATCCAGTCTGAGCTTATGTTCCGTCTCCAATCACCAAGTCATAATCACGCTTCAAAACTTAATTTTCTTTATTTCTCTTGCCTTAGAGGCATATAGTTATTATATTGCTCAAGTAATGAGATAAAGACACTTACTATGCCATGTGAATGAGTAGAAGTGAATTTCAAGCACAAGATGTTGGATTAAACAGAAATGGGAACCTATGCATTTATTATATACAAGTCACTAAAAACAACATTGCATAATACTCTCAGGAAATTAAAGTAGATAGTAATTTTAGGCAAGTCCTGAGACACAATTATACGTCCTTATAGGAAGACCAACATCTCTGTCAGCTGATGTATGCTCATAGGCTACTTTTTTTTATTGAAATATTTTCACTCAAGATTTTATTATTATAATTCCCTCAGTTATGCTTCTTTTTCATTTTGTTTCTCAATCCCACATGCCACTTTTTTCCACTTGTCTTTATTACTTGCATTCCATCGCTTCCTTATTCTCTTCCCGTCTCTCTTCTCTCATGTCTATTACTTCCAATGCTCTCAGCTTAAATGTGCCTGTCTCTAATTTGTCTTTGCTGCTCTGCATTTTGTGAAGCAAAATAAATTGTAGTTCATTTTGTATTGCTAAAGCTACAATCATTCCAAAAATTTTTGTAACAGTTGCATGGGAATGTAACACAAGCATCTGGATTGATGGGTCAAGGTACAGGTGACTACACACTGATAACAGGCTACGAGTATATCGAAAATCACATGAAGCAATGCTTACCCCCTCGCTAGTAGGGTACCATTAGGCCATGTATGTATTCTCCCACAGAGGATATTACATGGGATTAAATGGTACCACTGATGCAGTTGACAAAGATTCTAATCACAAAACCTTGTGAGAACCCACTGGTCGAACATGTGCAACTGTTTGTTCACCTGAACTGTTCCTTCAACAAGAGAACACATCAGGCCATCACTCTAAACTGTGTTGAACATCCCACAAACATGTGGGTCATCTGGCATCAGACATACTGAACATATCTGAGGCTAAACTGTATGAGATGCTTGTGCTTTGATAACACCTCTAACAAATCTTTTGAATAGTGGGCATCAGATAAACAGTAATGAATCACGATGACCCACCAACATGTTTGGTGTCCCAAAAGGCATTGCCATGACATGTTACTGCGCACTAATAAGGAGGTGTATCATTTGTATATGAGTATCTTCCACAGGAAACAGCTTCATATCAAGATCTCATTTTTGTGAACGAATTCCAATGAGCCACCTCTCATAACAGGTATCTTCCAACCTGTGTTACCAGCTTGAAACCCTGGGGTCTGCAACCCACACAGAGGTGGCATCATACATACATTAGCTATGAACAGCACCATGGAATGCGACCAAGATGAAAATCAGCCATTTTCATATGAGGAGTGTATACTCCCTACTGTTGCGTTGGAAGGTACACAGAAATGGCAGTTCTGTCACAACATAACATTGCTTTCAGTGTGTCTTTGGGCAGTAAACATTTCTCTAGATACTCATATATTATTTTTATGTTCTAACACTAACTTTAATAGAAACTCCAGCACAGTATATGGTTGCTCTTTTGCAGTTTTCAAACGGCATATTATATCTTTCTTAGGTCACATCATAATTTCTCCGTGATATTTCAGTGGACAGATTTGTTGCCATCTTCAAGTGGTTATCAGGAACTAATCTGCTCCTGCCACTGTCCACACAGTCACTGCAGTCAGGGGCAACAGTGGTTGGCTGTGAACTGCGGCCTATAGTCTCTGTGCTATCATTGATGAGTGCAGATCTCACTGTATGAGAACCCCTTCATTTTATTTGCTCAGAAAAGTTTTTCACGACTCAGCTGTAGGCTCCTACCTATGTTAATTAAATGTCTTGGACTCTAATTTCAAAGTCCTCTTTAATAATACAATTCTAGAAAGAAGAAGATTGCCTAAGTATCTTAGTTTTGTTGTAATCTATAGTATGGCTAGTTCTTATAATATGGTCGGCCATGGCTGATTTGGTAATCTGGTGTAACTCAGTGCAGCATCTACGTTTACAGCACCTCTCTTCTATTGTACATACACTTTCCTCAAAGTATGCCTTGCTTAATTGGCACAGGTTTTGGTAGACCCCTAGTTTTTGGGGGTTTAGATTATTTTTTGCTGAAAACAGTAGTGTGACAGAGCATCATTCCAAGATTCCACTGACTTTTCTGGAGGTATTGCCAACAAATGAGATGCAAGCAAGTGAATTTTGCTCCCTTTTTTCTTCCTGTTGTTTCCTAGTTACATCCTTTCTAAATGCACAAAGCCTTATCTGTTTGTTATTGTACCTATTCCTTCAGAATGTTGTCTCTGGGTGCTTCAACTCAAGTCACAAATGACTCACACCCTGTGAACAAGTACACGTAAAATACCTTGATGTTGGGAGTTGTGACTTCTGGAAGTATTTACATACAGATCAGAGTGTGTAGGTTTTCTGTGCACACTGTATTCCAGCCTGCCATCTGGTTTCCATTTCACCAGGACATCAAGAAACAGAAGGAAGCCATCCTATCCCACATATACGATAAATTATATGTTGGGGTGCAGCAAGATGAGGTGATGGAGAAATTCACTTGGTTTTAGTTGGGTTTGGTCCAAGGCCTTCTCCTCAAAATCTTCTATGACCATATTTGCTACGACAGGTGATAAGTGACACCCCATGATGATGTTGACTGTTGTTCTTAATAATTTCCATCAAATAGGTAGAAAGTTGAGGTAAGCCAAACTCAAAAAGTCTCATCAGGTTGGTCTCAAATTTGACCCCACCAGAACTGATTACTTCAGTCATGGTCAGCTTATGTTAATAGTAATCTATAGACCAAAAACAGTAACAATTACTTGCATCTGAACATGACTGTGCAATGGTTCTATTGTAGCATAAGTTGCTACATCAAGCTACATACATGATTACAGTTCCTTTTTTACCACATTACTCAAACAGCTGTAGCAAACATATCAGGTGTATGCATTTCATATGCAGTTTAGCTTTATGATAGACAGAAATTGCCATTCCACTAGTAAAGACCAATTACTCATTTTAATGATTATCAATTTTTGTGTGTAATAGTAAGAGAGATTTATAGAAAGAAGACTTGTCAAAATTCAGACTATTCAAGGTCCATCTCACATAAGACATTTGCAGTCCCCAGGAACTTTTTTGCCACTAATGTGCTTCAGTTATGCAGTATTTAAAGTTTTAAGTCAGTCCTTAACTGAAGTATCAGCTACATAACTGCATTGTTGAATAAAAAAAGATACCAAATCCAGAGCTTTTGAATGAAAATTATTTGCACAGAGATCAAAAGACAAAGCAGAGATTCTTGTACAGATGAATTAAACATGCATCCAAAAGACATCCAAATTTGCCTTTACTATGAAAAAAAAAACAGGTCATAAAATTACATTTGGATTATAAGCCAAGTCTGTTGTAATAATATTCCTTGTTTCAAGAATTGCAATGTGAACACACATGATCACCATCCAATCAGAGACTTGATGCTAGCTGTTCATGGAATGAAACTGAAAGGCTATGCTCTTCAAAGTAGAAATACTTAAATCACCTACCCAAAAAGGCAGGTGTAATAAAAAAAAGTCATACTGAAACATGAGAAGTATTAAGAACAGCATGGCTATTATATGGGCAGACACCAATATTAGTGGTAAGCTCATATATACATACATAAATTCCTCTTAATAGTTTTGCTACTGGTGATGGTGTGGTGGAGACTGGGTGGAAATTGATATGATCTGTGAATGTTGATGAGATCTATAGACAGATTACCAAGGAAGACATACATGATTTGTAATTAATGTGCTGGAGTTCTCAGATACATCAGATGATGGGACAGTAGGAGTCAAAATTGATAATATGATATAATAGAACATAAATACAGTTGAGTCTGAGGAGTCAATTAAGCCAGATGCCATTTCCTTTAAAATTATAAACTGGCATTTCTGGCCAGTAGGCCTACTTACCTTCAGCACGCAAAATATCAGTATGGCCAAGAATTACATTATCCTAGCTTTCAGAACCAAGGTTTCCTTCCTCTGGGAGAAGAGGGGGCCCAAGTTGGGAAAGGTTAAAAGAGGAGGGCAGGTCACTTAGAGCCCAGGATGATCATTTTACTTTTGGTACAAACAGTATTTATTGTAAGCTTCATATTCTGAATCTTGTGCAAAAGTTAACTACTGCTGTCTCCTCTTATAAAAATAACCTCCATAATCAATGAACTGCAAAAGCTTAATACACTGCTTATATCCATTCTGTTAGTATCATATCTTGGGACAGCTATTTTCATCAAAGAAGGAAATTCTTACATTAAAAATTGCTACTCAAACAATCCACTGCATCTGTTCACAAAATTCTTATATGTCTGTACACTCACAAATTACTGATAAGGGAGACTGCTTTGAACTGCGATGAGAGTCCTCTGAAATGGGAAGTTTACAATCATTGTGTATTACTAATTTCAATTTATGGCAGTGATACTTAGACTTTCAATGGTACATGGTGCAATTATAGAGGTTTGTTCACTGAGAAATGGAAACATGAATGTTCAGAATTACTAGGAGCACTATGATAACCAGTAAATCGATCAGAAAATGCTGGAGTAAAAGACACAATTATGACTGTAATGAAAATTAAATGAGTGTGACATGCAGCCAGGCAAATATATGATGATATGAATGCATGGCGTCTGTTCTTTTGGATATCCCACTACATGGGACCCACAGTGCCTAGCGCCTAGAGCTACATCATCACATTCAAGTTTCCACTTCACTTTGATACAATTTAGGACAAGGACTTGAACCTGAAATCTCCAACTTACAAGGCAGTTGTGTTAACCACTGTGGCATCCAGACATAGACACCGCACATTCATATAACTGATTTGCCTCAATTGGTAATGAATCCAGAGCCTTCAGTGTGGATGCACATTTACATTCAACCACCAGTGGAAATCTAAAATTAGCCAGCATGGAGGACATGTATGGGGACAGTGGACAGGTGGCACTAGATGGGAATGTGAGTCAGCTGGGGAGTGTGCTGAGATAGTCTGCATATTTGTGATAAACAGTGCATCCAAGTTCCACAGTGGTTAACACAACTGTGTAGTAAGCAGGAGATCCTGCATTTGAGTCCCTGTTAGGCACAAATTTTCAGTCGTCACCACTGATTCCACACACAGTTGGAATGTACCTGATATCATTAGTTCTTTTACTTTCTCCCTCTTCAGTTTACATAAAATATATGGTTGATGGACCAAGGATGTTCTTTTTTGCCTGTCAAAACATAAGGAAAGATCAATATGTAGGAACAACAATGTTGCATGTGGCTGAAGTCTGTAATGCATGAAAAAGTCTGGAGGTGGCCCTTTTCCATCAAGTGATGTGAAATACTTGATGATGATTGTCAAAAATATCTGGTTTTTGTGAATTGTTATCATTTTTCTGTGAATAATATATACAGAGGTTTGTTCAAGGACTTGTAGCTCAGATGATATTGTGCAATTTGAGAAAAAAAAAAAATAAAAAATACCTTTATTCTCAGTGAAGCTGTTCTCCATTATTCTGCGTAAATCATAGTTAATCAGGTGACTTACAGAAAAATGACAACAACAAATAGAATATGACTACCAACAGAAACAATTTTCCTCTTTAAATCAAACAAACTTACAAGAATGCAATGATTAAAATTCCAGAAACACAAGCAAAGGTATGTTCAAAGGCAACCACTCTGTTTCAAGGCATAGTTGGTCAATTACTAGCTTGTTTCATAATTGAAACCTCTTGCTATGATGTGGAACAAGTTAGCTTTACTCTTTTAGTACACTTTATCAGTGAAAAACAAGGAACATGTTACTTACATGATTTCTGAAGTGACGTTTTTTTTCCATAGAGGATTTGTCTGTACCTAACTAAGTCAGTGTCTCTTTTCCTCTTAAGCATTCAGTTCAGTTTCTTATCAACATAAAAACCTAAGAATTAAGTATATTCTGCTTCATTTACTGACTTGCCTGCATGCATAATTTCCAGTGGTGCGATCAGCCCTTGTAAAGTACTGAATTGCTTGTACTGTGTTTATTTAAATCCAGAAACAGTCCATTTGGAGAGAATCAGGTATAAATTACTCACATTGTCAGATGTTGCAGGTTCTCCTCTAGACTTGATTACAATAATCACACCATCAGTAAAGATGATTCTTGGATATGTGATGGATATTATTTATATGTGCTGTTTCAAAAACCAACATGTATTTTAATAAAATTTATTGTATATATATATTCCACGTGGGAAAAATATATATGAAAAACAAAGATGCTGTGACTTACCAAACGAGAAAGCGCTGGTAGATAGACACAATAAAAAACACACAAATTTCAAGCTTTCGCAAGCCAAAGTTGCTTCATCAGGAAAGAGGGAAGGAGAGGGAAAGACGAAAGGATGTGGGTTTTAAGGGAGAGGGTAAGGAGTCATTCCAATCCCGGGAACGGAAAGACTTACCTTAGGGGGGGAAAAAAGGACTGGTATACACTCGCACACACACGCACACACATATCCATACACACATTTACAGACACAGGCAGGCACACACACACACACACACACACATATATATATATATATATATATATATATATATATATATATATATATATATATATATATATATATATTAAGAATTTTCAGAAATTACAAGTGTTGTGCATAACACATTTTGAAGTAAATTATTGCGTGTGAGTTACACTTACTATAACACGTAACTATCATATTGTGTTACATTTAGTTTTGTCTTTTATTGATGTATTAATCACAATATTTCACTATTTTTGAGTTTGTTAGTGACTATAAGCTTGGGGGCAAAATATCCAAATAGCTTCAGAGAATCAGTAAATTTGGTTCCAGATTTTTCACATGTCATAATAGAAATATTTTTGTCAATTGAAGACATACAGTTTGAGTAAGAGTCCACAATAATTTTCTTTTTATCTTTTTATTACAATGATCCATCAGGGTACAAATTTTAATTTCATTAATAACAAGTTTGGCTTTTTCCATCAGCAGATTCTACTTTATGTGAGTTTCTCTGGATAGAATAGCCAAATGTAGTTATTAATGAAATTACAATTGCGATCCTGACAGAATATTGTAATAAAAATGCAGAAATCTCTTTGTTGAATGTTGATCACCTCAGTTTTCAGAGGGATATTATAATACTTGCAACGTAACAGACCCATACATTAAAAGAGAGTCAGCAAGCTTAGTTTAAATTAATTTTTTACTTTTATGTAAAAGACTGCACCAGCCACAATACATACCCATTGTGAATTCTGTTGTTGGGCACAGAAGAATTAGTTGCTATTTGAAAGCAGCTGGAAATTGGCCTGACTGCTGCCATGTGAGTGGAAGCTGCTGCTAATGTGTGCATTGGGAGGGCTATGGAGAGGCGTGTACCAGAGATACTATAGGTACCTCAAGTAGAGCTCACGTAATATAAAGTGGTATTTGCATAGAAATGCATTTTCGTCCTGAACGAGTCCACCTCAGTTGCCTGCCACTTGCTGATATGGGCACTTTGAGTGTTCTCGTTGCTTGCATGCACACAATTACATGCTAAATCATTTAATTTATATCAGAAGAAGCTAATGAGGAAGCAAAAATCTCATTAATGATTGTGCTTGAGAGAGCTGCTGGAACTGCTAGCTACTCCAATAGCACAACGAAAAGAACAAAGGAAGAGAAAACCTTAACTGCAAGTTACTACCCCAGATCCCACAATTTCTGAGACATGGAAGAAGGAAAAGAAAATTTTACTTTTAAGAATATTGCTGATCATATTGTGAGGGAACTGAAGCATAATTTCCAAGTGAAGCCTATTGTGTATTTTACATTTTCAGTATTATAGTGACATTCGCTATGCTACATTTTTAACCCTTTTTTGTTTTATGAGATTTCCTTCTGGCAGCAAGTGGTTGATTTTTGCTTTGGTTAATCCTCCATTTATGCAGCATTTCTTTTCCCTTATTCTAATGAGAAACTGTTGGCTTCGAATGTTTACATTTCTCAAATTATTGGTTGTATTTACATAATCTGTTAATATGATATTATGCAGACTTGCTTGATGTAGCTTTTAAGTTACATAGGCATTTGTGCATAAGCTTCAGCTTTTGAGCTGCACCTGCTATACCATGTGGTGGTTATTCAGGCCGCCACTACTGGTGTCCCTTGAGCTACCATGATGGCTGCGCAGATAGGGGTTACCTTATTTTGCCGAGTGCTGTTGGCAAGTGCGGTGCACTCATCTCTTGTGAGGCAAACTGAGGAGCTACTTGACTGAGTAGCAGCGGCTCCGGTCTCATAAACTGACATATGGCCGGGAACACGGTGTGCTGAACACATGCCCGTCCATATCCGCATCCAGTGACGCAGGTGGGATCAGGATGACACAGCAGCTGGTCGGTACCTTTGGGCCTTCCAAGGTCTGTTTGGACAGCGTTTAGTTTAGTTTTGTTTTGTCCATACTCTGCAACCATTTCACAGGGGTACGTTCTCTTCTATAGAGTAAAGGGTCTATCATCACTCACTTAACTGACTGGAAGTTGTGTGTCAATGTAAGATCTAGAGCCCTGAAAAGGGAAATAAGGACCAGGATATTACATCCATTTACCGAACCATCATGTCTGAGGTGCTGTTTGCCAACAAAACTTAAACACTACCAGTGAGACATCTGTTAAAAAGCTTGTGAGATGTACTTCACCTATTGGTATAGCTCTTATTGTCCAATGTGAAGGAGAGACAAATTCAAAAGCCGGTTAAAAATGGTACCCCTTAGGGAAATGGCAACAGTGGATGGGAAGAATTACCTTTAGACTCAATGTGTATGCCTGGATGGCTCATTAAACATGTTGAAGAGGCAGTTCTAGGAGCCACTGAGTGAACAAAGTACAATAACAGGCGATTGTGGTGAATGTTGGAATTAACAATGGCTGTCCTCTGGGTTTCAACATCATACTTTGATCAATCCAGTGATGCACGGAATGTTAAGAAGACCAGCTTTCCTCAGTGAATTTCAATAAAACTCACAATCTGCACCATATTCCGAAGAACTCATCATAGCCCTCAGGTTCGGAGATAAGTGGAAGGCTTGAACCACAGACCTCAAAGGTTCTTTACGAAGACAGACTGTAAATTCCTAGCCTTGCATCACAAATTTGATAACTGTAGGGTGCCCCTCATGTGTCAGGTGTGCATTTCACATCGGAGGCAGGTAACCGGGTAACTGAGTGATTTGGGGTGCGCACAAGAGATTTTTTTAGATTAAACAACTCTCGAGGAATGCCAAAAATGATAACTGCAGGAGACCCCGAATTATTAGTGTAAGATCCAAGGAAGGGCCAACCCCCCTAAATGCAGTGAGACTTAAATCCTGGTAATCAATTGCCAAAGCATTTGCAAAGTGCTATAGTTCCAAGTGATTATAAAATGCAATGGAGCTCACATAATACTTACTAGGCTAAGAAAATTGCTAAAAAGCTGGCACTGATAACAATGAGATTTTTGGAGAAAATTTAAGTGCATTTTGAAAGGATAAACTAATGGGAAATAAGGGTTAGAACAGATACTTCAGCAGCCCACTCATGATGAAATGTATTGAACCTAATGGCAACAAACAAACCTGACCTCTTACAGGATGTCTACGATGGAGTTGCTGTTAGTGCAAAGAGGCAGTTGTAGCAACGATGATTACCAGATTACAAAGAGGAATGTAAATGAGCAGTGAGAGGACATAGTAATCTATAATGAAGTACTGTGTGAAAAATTTTTGCACAAATGTTGTCAGGTTTTGACAAAATTTCTAAGTGTTGCTAAGATAGGCAACTTGCTATAAATGTTCAGAACTGTTAAATTGTGCACTTCATAAAACAAACTAAATGTGGTATCCTATGACTACAATGTCAGTGAGTCATAGTTGGAATCCATGAACTCATACAAATGCTCAGATGGCAGTATTCGTAGGGATATGAAATGGAGTAATCACATGGATGAAGTCATAGGTGAAGCAGCTGGAAGACTTCAGTTCATTGCTAAGATATTAGAAAAATGCATTCAGTCTATGAAGGATATTGCTTACAAACCATTCATGTGACCCAAAGGTATCAAATAGGACTAACTGAGGATAATGAGTGTATACGATGAAGGATAGCATGGATGGTCAAGGTTTGTTTGAAGCATAGGAGAGCATGATGGACATACTGGAAGTACTGAACTGACATGCTTGACGATAGACACAAACTACCCGATGACAGCCTAATTACAAGGTGTCAAGAATGAGCTTTAAGTGAGACATTTAAGAATAAACTACAACCCGCTATGTATCACACTTCATTACAACCCCAAGGTCAAAAGACGAGCAGATGACAGTCAATCAGTGATGGTTTGCTTCAAGACTTGTTTCTTGCTCTTGTGTAGTTTAGCCTCTGCGCAGCAGACCTGCTGGAAATTCCAGTACGCAGATATCCCCACGATTTCATACCAGAGTGAAGATCTTTCTCAATGTGAAGAAAACCTTGCAAACAGCATCACTGAACTTTATGAATATTTTAAGAGATGGCGATTTAGACTTTTTGTTTCTATAACATAAGTACATATTTTCTCCATACCTGTCTAACATTAGCAAAGTTCAACTGATGGTTTGGTCCTCTTGATGTAGTAAAATACAACAATAAGGCAAAATACTTTGGTAACACATTAAACATAACACTGACACACACCATAAACAGCTTTCCAAAACAGCCAAGGAACAAATATGAGTGAAGCTGGTGAGGTAGCACATGGGGATCAAATACATTAGTTCTCCACAGATCATCCCTTGTGTTGCTTCACTCTGCAGCAGAATACTGCGTACCAGTTTGGTTCTGCAGCAGCCATTTGAAGAAAATTGACATTTATTTGAATGCAACTATGAGAATCATTAGTAGCACAGTCACATCTACACCTACATGTTTGTTGAATATCTGTCCAGCTCACCTTCATCTATAGGCAGCTCTCTACCTTTGTCAGTAAGTCTCTAAAAGTGACTCAATTCCTTTTCACAAAGATTTACTTTCAGTGCGTAGGAAACTCCTCAAATTCAGAAGACTAGTATATGAAGAAGAGTTCAAATGCTCTCCACTGGATTCAAGTGAGACACTGGATAGAAACATGAGTAGCAAGACATAAAAACCTATATCCAAAACTTATTAACAACCCTACTGTTTAAGTTCCACACTTTCGTCATGCTATGAAGGTGTGGCCACATTTTAATAGATTCTGATCTGGAGTAAGTATATGGGCAAATGCAGTAGGTGTGATGGAAGTAATGTTCAGGCAATGATCCACATAGTAAAATGAGTGCCCTAACAGACATTTTCCTGGTGATACCAACAGTCTATATGAAGAATTCAATAAAATATTCCATTGGATTCATCTCCCAACATTTATGTGTAGTCTTGGCCAATACTTGTTTATATAGTGCAAGTAGTAGCACATTTGTGCTTTTTGGTTAAATATGTAAAACCATTTTGTCTCTTCTGATACTGCAAATTCAGAAGTGAATCTGCAATGCTCAGTCCTTATTTAGAGCAGTTCCAGAAAAACAGGACCATTTCAATGAAAATATATTTATATAGATGTAGTTTCCAAAATTGAGAAAAATAAAGCTGAAAAATTATATTTTATCATACAATTATCATTTTACAAAACGTTCATTGTAGAACATGTAAATTTTACCATCCATTATTGTCTTTTTCCTGCTGAAGAAAAATACTGGAACAGTGTATTATTGCAACCTTGTTTGTAGTCCAGTGGACCATTCTTGAGAGCACAAGTCACAATATTCTTAAACAGCAAGGCAGAAAGAAGTAGATTGGTGCATTGGAAGTTCACTTCATGTGAGTATTGTTTCAAAATTAATTATTTTGATTTCAATATAAATTAACCCACCTGTAAAACTAAAACATCGTTAAGTTTTCTTTGCCAAATGTACTCTATGTAATTGCACAAGAGAACACTGTGAAATTAAGCTAGTTTACTTGTAGGACTCAGCTGTTACATTCTTGGTAAAATTAAAGTATGTTAAGAATGAGATTTGTCTGTTATGAGTGCATTCTCTACAATGTCTGCACAAGAGAACACTGTGAAAGTAAGCTAGTTTACATGTAGGACTCAGCTGTTACATTCTTGGTAAAATTAAAGTATGTTAAGAATGAGATTTGTCTGTTATGAGTGCATTCTCTACAATGTCTGAAGCTATGTCAGAAAATAGGTTAAATGGAATATTGTTTTAGAATGAAGGTACATGTCTTGGGCAATTTTTTTTTGCCAAACAGCACAATAAAAGATAATTTTCAACTAAATTTGAGATTACAATACATAGCAACAATGGTGTCAAAGGCTAGAGTCCAAAAGTTTAGAGAAAAGTTGAGGAACAATCAGGAAGCACATCAGCTGCATTTAGAAAATGAAAGGAAGTGTGATACGAAAAGAAGGCAAATGATAAGAACAGTAATGACTGACAATCCAATAATTCATAAATTAAAGAAAAGCACATCAGCTGCATTTAGAAAATGAAAGGAAGTGTGATACGAAAAGAAGGCAAATGATAAGAACAGTAATGACTGACAATCCAATAATTCATAAATTAAAGAAACAAAGTGAAAGACAATGAAAACAACACTACAGAATAAGGAAGAAAGGACAGACCTGTAACTCACTAGTTCAACTATATAAGTCAGCAAGTTCACTAGGAAAGGCAGTCAGTAGAACAAAGAAAATATTGCATATGAGCCCCAATAAAAGGAGAACTGTGGTGAAGACGTTATCAGAATATCCAGAAACTGAATCTTCTTCCAGGACGGAAATACCACTGCATGGGATTAAAGTTCATACTAAAGAACTTATTTCACAAGACCCAATTATTTTCCTTAAGAGATGATATCTCAAGATGACTACCAGGAAAGAGAGATTGTTTGGTTGTTCCAGGTACAATTATCAAAGAGAAGTGTAATGTGCAGAACAGAATAATGTTGGTTGGTATTTGGGGGAGGGGACCAAAGAGCGAGGTCATGGGCCCCATCAGATTAGGGAAGGATGGGGAAGGGAATCAGTCATGCACTTTCAAAGGAACCATCCCGGCATTTGCCTGCGGCAATTTAGGAAAATCACAGGAAATCCAAATGAGTATGCCAGACGAGGGTTTGAACTGTCGTCCTCCCAAATGCAAGTCCAGTGTGCTAACCACTGCGCCACCTCGCTCTTTGAAAATAATGTTGAAAACAGCTATGGAAGTGTATGAACTTTTTAAAGCTGACTTTCAGCTGTGGTGAAAAAAGTAAATTTTTTTGATGTTACACCCACTCATGTTTTACCAACATCTAAAATGGAACTTAATGTCTGTATCTGTAATTACCATGCAAATATTTAGTTTCTTGTAAAATGTTTAAATGTTGAACTTCCAAATACTGGTTTCTAAATTAGTTTGTAGTATCTAAATTAGTTTGTAGTACAGACAATGAAAAGTGAATGGCACAAAATTGTGGTAATTGTAAATTGCAAGTCAGTGATCCTAGACTACTTAATCTTTTAAGCGACAGTGACATTTATGAGGAATTATGTTGGAAGCAATGGAAAGAAGGAGATATACGGGTTTTGGTTGTTGCTGAAACTGGTAATGTACAACATATACTCTAGGAAATTGCACACCAGTTACCAGTGTTCACCTACCATTGTTTTGTGAAGCAAAAACAATCATACCACTTCTGGACATCATCGGAGTCATCCATCACGCCAAACGTAGTAATCCTGAAAATTTATTTTTCAGAAAATTATAAACTTGCTATGCAGGACGAAACTCAAGAGTGCATATTGGTCACAGGGTCAAGTTTTTTTTTTGCCACAGCACATGGCAAGGGTGCTGTTGATGGTGTAGGTGGACCTGTAAAGAGAGCTATCTGGAACAGGGTGAAATCCAAGTTTCAATGCGCAAACTGCAGAGAACTTTGCTGATTGTGTTAGACACTGCATGAAGACAACTAGAGTGATTTATATTCACAAAAAAATAGTAGAAAATGTTGGGAGAGAGATTATTGGAGTCCGTCTTATTCCCAAGTTGCACTTGTTACATTATTTTTCCTGCATCAAAGAAGGTCTGCTTAAAGTTGCGGCAACAGCAAAACCAGAGTTGCAGTCTGTTGTTACTCTGCCAGGATTAAAACAACAAGAAAGTGATCAGTTGAACATCAGTGTTGGAGATTTTGTTGAAGCTGTTCTTCCATTGATGGGGACAAAATCTTTTGTGACTTGGCCATACATGGCAGAGTTAAGGATGTAGATAATAAAAGTGTAATATTACTTTACTAGGAAAAAAGTGGCAAATTTTGGATTTGGTCTGCAGTGAAGGATGAGTCTATTGAAGATAGGCCTGTACTGAAGAGAAAGTTGGCATTCCAACATTGATGAACAACAGAAGATAGTTCTCATTTGACTAGAACTTTTAAGTCTGTTTGAGTTTATCGTAAGTGTTTGTGCTTTTTTCATATTGCAGTTTATCTTAAATAATATGTACTTACTTGCACTGCGAACTGCAATTTAATATCCTATTTAATACCTGTATTCAAGAAATGAAAAAGGAGTAACCCATTGAATTACAGACCCATATCACGGATCTCAATTTGCAGTAGGATTTTGGAGCATATACTGTACTTGAACATTATGAATCACCTTGAAGAAAATGACTTATTGATACATAACCAACACGGATTCAGAAAATATCATTCTTGTGCAACACAACTAGCTCTTTATTCCCATAAAGTAATAAGTGCTGTCGACAAGGGATTCAGATCGATTCCATATTCCTAGATTTCCAGAAGGCTTTTGATACCGTTCCTCACAAGTGACTATTAATCAAATTGCATGCATATGGAGTATCGTCTCAGTTGTGTGACTGGATTCATGATTTCCTCTCAGAGAGGTCACAGTTTGTAGTGATAGATGGTAAATCATCCAGCAGAACAGAAGTGATATCTGGCATTCCGCAAGGTAGTGTCATAGGCCCTCTGCTGTTCCTGATTTACATAACTGATCTAGGTGATAATCTGAGCAGCCCCCTTAGATTGTTTGCAGGTGACGCTGTAATTTACCGTCTAGTAAAATCATCAGACGATCAATTCCAATTACAAAATGATCTAGAGAGAATTTCTGTATTGTGCGAAAAGTGGCAATTGGCACTAAACAAAGAGAAGTGTGAGGTCATCCACATGGGTACTGAAAGAAATCCGATACTTTTGAGTATACGAAAAATCGCACAAATCTAAGGGCTGTCAATTCGACTAAATACCTAGGAATTACAATTATGAGCAATTTAAACTGGAAAGACCACATAGATAACATTGTGGGGAAGGCGAAAAAAAGACTGTGCTTTGTTGGCAGAACACTTAGAAGATGCAACAAACCCACTAAAGAGACAGCCTACATTACACTTGTCCATCCTCTGCTGGAATACTGCTGCATGATATGGGATCTTTACCACGTAGGACATCGAAAAAGTGCAAAGAATGGCAGTTCGTTTCATTTTATCGCACAATAGGGGTGAGAGTGTCACTGATATGATATGCGAATTGCAGTGGCAGTCACTGAAACAAAGGCGATTTTTTTTGCAGTGAGATCTATTTACGAAATTTGAATCACTAACTTTCTCTTCAGAATGAGAAAATATTTTGTCGACACCCACCTACGTAAGCAGAAATGATCATCATAAACAAATAAGAGCTTGAACTGAAAGATTTAGGTGTTCCTTTCTCCCATGCACCATTAGAGAGCAGAATGGTAGAGAAGTAGTATGAAAATGGTTCGATGAAGCCTCTGCAAGGCACGTAAGTGTGAATTCCAGAGTGACCATGAGGATGTAGATGTAAATCATACATGAGACAATTTGTACCGCCCATACTATGTGACAGATCATATATACTGTCATGCATTGATGCAACTTAGTAATTCTTTTATCATAACTACATGTTTCTTTAATAGAAGAATATAAGTTTCATTTGAATGTGGTTTGGCTGAATTGTGACCACTAACAGCAGAATTATTGTTCTGATGTCAAAATTGCTCAGTTCCATGTCAAATTCTTGTCCCACCCATAACATCAGTTTTATTTATTATATGGCAGAGAATTCAAAATGTATATCTGAACACTATATTTGTTAGAATTAAAATGAGTCGTTTTGTTGCTTAAAACTGTAACTTGACTTCAAATGACTTTTGATTCCTACGTGTGAAACACAAAAATACTAGATATCCCACCCGAAATGCTGGAATTGCTCTTTATGCGCTTGTAGACTTCTCCCAGGCACTGGATGTTTACTCATACCACTAATAGAAAGTCTTTTAAAGTAATGTGTTTCCCCTAATTAATAGAAAGCATGCAGCATATGAATATTTCCAATGTATCTGTATAACTTCTCCATCCAGTCTTAAGTTATTTAGCTCACAAGTCACTTAAATTACATTATTCACATTTATTCATCCAAACATCATGTTCTACAAAAATCCATCACAGAGAGTCTTTCAAGAATATGGAACTAGTTGTTATACATTAAGTGGCAGAACCACAATCAGGCTATTTCTGTTCAGAAACTACTCCCAATGCCAACTATGGGAATTACTTCTCAATTACTTTGTGTAACATTACAGGGGACACTAGGAAGTTGTCTCATAAATGTAAAAAAAAAAAGGGTCTAATACATTTTAAAAGGAATGGCCATTAAGATACTTTTTGATGCATCATGGAAATTCCAGTTTTCTGCTTGATGTCCACCACCAACTTCTCCAGAATTTTGCACCAAAATACTAAACTCCATTCTGAACCCAAGACAAAACATAATCTGCATTAAAATTATTTTTACTTCCAGTATTATGGTTGTGAATTTCACAATTTAAATTAATCATTTATTTATCAACCACAAATACCATTAGGTAGAAAATGCATTGGTACACAGGAGTAAGACTAGTAAGGTACCTGAAGAGATTTCTGGATATTCATGTATCAACTTCACACAGTGCTGCTACTGCAGCCTTCTGCAAATACTACTTCCTTATCCGCATTGCTAAAAACGTTATGCCAGAAGTACAGTACTGAGTGAAAGTATGCCAACATTGTCACCAGCAGGTTAATTTAACGAGTGCAAAGCTTTCCATTGGTCTACCTGTTTATTATCCATCAGGATGCTCAAGAGCTCCACACAGAGTTTCACTGAACTTGTCACCATTTATCTCTACTTCTGGTACATGTAATTTTCATCCATATTAAATTGCATGATATGACTTTTTTAAAGAGCTTACTGTTTGTAGTGAACCATTTACAACCCTGCTGTTCTTCTAGCTGTGCCCAGTATTGATGCACTCGTGCATTTTATCACTATAATAGTATCAACAAACATCACAGTTTTTGAGAAGAGCCCTTCAATATGATAAGCAAATAATTTGTGTAGGTCACAAACACAAGTGCTGAATGTTGAAGGACATCTTTCTATGTTTCCTCTCTATTTAGTTTTATTTTTAGTGCATTAACATTTTAATTTCCTTGGTAAATTTTTATGAAACACACAAAAGCTTTGGGAAGTGCACAAAAAATGTCAACAGGATAATGCATCTTGTTCAGTTCTATCACAACTGAGTTTCAGACTCTGTGTATTGGTTTCTCTGTCACAAATCCTAGGCCCTGGGGATAGCATTACTAAGTCACCACACCACAAAACTTCAGTACCTTGGTTGAAACCTAACAGCTGAATTGGCAAAACTGCTGTCTGCTAGTGAATTGTACAATGCTTATCAAATGAAATACAAAGGGCATTCAAAAAGTTTTGCACAGTCATCTCTAATTTTTTTATTTTTTGCAGGAGTAGAATGAAATTTTTGTCAACATGCTTAGAACATTTAGCTATAAGTTGGTATATAAAAGTAGTTTCTTTTATTTAAAGGTGAGCCATAATGCACTTGCACCGTGAAGTAGATGTCAGGTTGCGACAACGGTCGGTGATGGGAGTTCCTCTTCAAGACCGGCGATGACTCTGCCACATCGATTCACAGGAAGTTGCTCCCTGTTTATGGGGAGAGCACTGTGGATCACAGTAGTATCCAGCAATGGATGCAGACGTTTAAAAGAAGGTGATTTCTCTCTCCTGAACAAGCCACGATGCGGTAGACCATCGATGGCAGTGAGTGATGTAAATAAGGAGAAAATTGATCAAATCATCCAAAATGGCAGATGTGTGACGACACGACAGCTTGCTGAAATGACTCATTTGTCATTAGGTAGTGTGGTATCATTGGTAAAGTCACTGGGGTACAGAAAAATCTATGCACATTGGGTGCCTAAGTTATTGACAAGAGAAATGAAAACAATGAGGAAGAATGTGTGCGATGGTCTCACGAAGACCTTTACTGAAGAGTGAGAAACAGTGTTTTGACAGTGTCATTACCCAGCATGAAACATGGTTGTTTTTGTCCGAACCTGAGAGCAAAACCCAATCCAAGGAGCAGTGGCATCCGGGTTCCCCTCGGAAGAAGAAATCAAGACTTTCATGAACAGCAGGCCGAAAGGTGATGGTTTCCTTCTTCTGGGATCAGTGTGGTGTCATTTTCATTGACTTTTTGGAAGCTGGCTCCACAATTAACTGGGACTGTTACTGTTTGTCATTGGACAAGCAGCGATGTGCCATCAAGACCCACAGACAGCAGCTTCAGGGTCAACTCATCAGATTAAATCATGATAATGCCAAATTCCATACAGCCCTGACGGTGTAAAAGTCAATCCCCAGAATTTTACCAAAGTGCATTTACATTATGGAAAGAACGTTGGGCCAGATGTGTCACAGCTGATGGAGGCTATGTTGAGTAAGCTCAATGTACAGCTAAATCTTCCAAGTACGATCACAAAAAATTTCATTCTCCTCCCGCAAAAAATAAAAAAATTAGAGACAACTGTGCAAAACTTTTTGAATGCCCTCTGTATAATGGACCTGAATGAAATTTTCACTCTGCAGCAGAGTGTGTGCTGATATGAAACTTCCTGGCAGATTAAAACTGTGTGCCCAACCAAGATTCGAACTCAGGAGCCTTGCCCTTCATAGGCAAGTGCTCTACTGTCCGAGTTACCCAAGCACGACTCACACCGTGTCCTCACAGCTTTACTTCACCAGGAGAGCACTTGCCCGTGAAAGGCAAAGGTCCCGAGTTCGAGTCTCAGTCTGGCACACAGTTTTAATTTGCCAGTAGGTTTTGTCATTGACCTGCTTTCAATGGTCAATTTTTCATCCCAGTTTTTAGCCAGTGTAGAGGACATTAACTGAACTTTGTGGTCAATGAGTTGAAACTGACATCTGTCTCATTGCCGCTGTCATCAGCAAGCTGAATGTAATTTGTCTTACCAAGTTTATGTTTTGTGCTTAATAAAGCTCCAATTTATCACTGCTTTTTCCATTGAACTCTGAATTCATGCCTATACATCTTAATCTTACCAAAAATTTACAAGTGTGCACACACACACAAATGGTATGCAAGGTGAATGTTTTCACTAACACAAATGTGTGTGGTTCATGGTATTTGACCAATTAGATGTTGCACGCTGTTCGCAGGTTCTCCAGAAATAATGGATTGTATAATGGCAGATATTTATGTTCAAAAATGCATTTTCAATATATCATTGATATGCTATGTGTCTTGTAAAGAGAAGTGAATATTTACCATTGGGAATGACCAACATCATTCCTGAAACATCTTGCAGTCTTTATGATACACTACCGCACTACTTGCTGCTCTAGAGCAGTAATACAAAGCTTTTCTCATTTTATTTGTAAACAACCCTATTTAGACAGTAACTTTGCATTCTTCAGTTACTGTGTCACCTAGATTTGGTGCACATGAGCATTTACAAACTACAAGTTGTGAGAAAGTTTTCTGCCACTTGGTCTCATGCTGTAGACACATGGTAGATTCCTAGGAAAAGAAACGGTATTTTCACTTCCACCACTACAAAATAACAGTGTAGTATCTGCCTGAAGACACATGTAGAGTGAACTGATGAGCAGAGTGTTCCAGTGGTACTTGTAACAGAGCTACTAACTAATGAAGACAAAACCTGCAGCATTCATCCTGTGGACCACAAGTGACTGTGGATGATAAAAACAATCAGTTGTAATTCATGGTACACACTGAATACTCATGGCCAAGTGGGTTACAAGATGCTGTCCAAGTGACTGATTGTGTGTATTGCCAGTCACATTGAGGCAGATAAATGGATGGCCAACACTGTGTGTGCAATGGGAAAGGCAAGAAGTATGATCTCAAAAATAATACAGTTAACAAATAAGTGCATGTGATATGTGGGGGCATCTATAACAGGCAAGTATCAGTACATAGCCTAAATGATTGAAGAAAGAGGTGTGCTATTATTGCACAATTGGTTTTGCATTTTGCTTCTATCCATTTCAGTAGATCATATTCACTGTAGTGTCAGAATAAAACTGTGTACTAAATGTTGTGACTGGGACCACACACAGTGATTCAGCATGATGATCTCGGATTATAGCTCATTCAATGAAATGGGCAATTCAGACACCAGTTAATTTAGTGATAAACATGAATGCATCACTATGTCCAACATATTGGATCATAATGCTTGCATTAAACATATTTGGTGTGTCTAATGCGAATGCAAAACCACAACAGAATAACTTAGAAAATGTAGAAACATTTTCAGTTGTTCTTTTGCGGCTTAATTTTCACAAATCACTATGGCCTTTCCACAGAGCTTCACAGATTAGTTAGGAGGATGTGAATGGATTAGCTTGACTATTTTGGTGACTGCTAGTTTCGGTTTGTTACTAGGGTCATGTATCCACAGAATGCCACCGCTTTTGATCCTTCAAGACATATAAATTACCATATAAGTATTCTAAATAATGTTGTGATGAACTTTCCAAACAGATGCACACCGTACATTAGAGTCAATGTACAGTCCAGTGGTATGCTCACAACATACACAAAACTGCTCTAACTGCAAATTGTTTCTTTGCTGTCCACAGATGATGGAGAATTACAGATGTAAGCTTTATTTAAGTTGACATGTTCTCCCTTTGTTGATATGGTCATCTGATGCCCCAGTAGCCATGTTAACAGAAACTAATATGCAAAATAGGATTGTTCCTTAAGAAATTTTAGATTGTTAATGCTTTTTGTACAACAGTGAACTGAGTCTACTTCTTCCCTTTTTTGATAATATTATGAAAAGGATAAGATTGCTACTCTAGTGAAAATGTTCACATCGCAGATGGACACATCAAGGAGATTTAGACACTCACGCACACAAATCTCTCGTGTGCGTGTGAGAGTTGCGTTTGCACAAATGTGTTAAGTGTTGCCTAATTCAGAAGGTTTTTTGGTCAAAAAGCTTACTTGTTTAGCAGTCTTCTTCCTGTGCCTGTGTGTGACTCAACATTTCTACAATATGGTGAGTAGCAATCTAATCCTTTTCATATAGTCGTTATTCCATCCTGGATTTTCCATTGTTTGCTCTTTCCATTTTTCTTGTAATAACTGTTCAACTTCCTATGAAAACAAATGCTCCAAATACCAGAAACTATCAGCTTTGCATATTTATTCCATTCTTTGTGTCAATAATGGTGATGCTTTCAATAACTAGTCAAAAAATTTAATTTGTTGTCCCCAGTAAACAATTCACTGGAACAGACAGACATCTATTGTATTTGGATTTCTCTGTGTATGTTTAAATTCACTTTCTATGTTTACGGACTGATGCTGCTCCTTAGTAGGCATAATAATGGAAATGGAAAATATCTGCTTTGAGTCTTTTCTCATAGTTTGCTTTAGTTTTTTGCACGAAAAGATTGACTTAGCTTGCATTCACTAATTTTGATTACTACTACAGTTTCCTAGTCTTTAAAATTTACTACATTTGTCAGATATAGATCTGTAATGACTATATTTGCAATGCATTTCTATTTGGTAATTACTTAAAAATAACAAGAAGTTAGAGTAGCACACTAAAATGCATTAAGTGTATTTGACCAGTCCAACTCTACAGGTAGAGAGTTTTACTAAGCATTGACTCACTGGATGTTGTTTGCCCTTCCTTCCTCTGACGTTTATGTATGTGCCCATTAGCAAGCACCATAACTTCTGCGCTTGCTGAGGTGTTTACATCAGAACAAAAACTTGTGCAAGTTTACTGCTGGTGGTTACTTGGGCAAATTAATTTAGGCACTTGTTGCAAGTACTTTCAGCAGTGTTTCCACTAGTCGCATTGTACGATAGGCAAGTAAAAGTTTACAGTGTCATGCTTAAGAACCAGAAAAGCACCATCACTTTTATATTACTATTATTATTGAAGAAAAACCTTGACAAAAACAAAAAGATAGGAAAAAAAGATACGTTTGGGTGAGAAGATGGATAAGGAGGTGTACATATTTCAGTTATCAAGAACAACTCTTGAATGAACTAAAATCAAAGCACTTCGTTCAGATTTTAAAAATTCTGAGAAAGTTATATGCAATTTTTAAAAATCTCTTGTCTATTGCACAACAGACATAGGATTTAAAAAATGCTGCAAGCTGTATCACAAAGAGATCCGCCTTATACTCCTCTTTGATTTTTGCAAACAGTATTTACTACAGACATAATGCATTTACATTTATGCTAAAAGTAAAAAATCAATAAAAATTTTAATGTGTGTCCACTGTCTAAAACTTTCCCTTCTGGCGAAACAAAGTAATTAGTAAATTCATTTCGCCCTTCCACAGCTGACCGTAACAAATTATATATGCTTTTGGATTCCCGTGGTACATTTGTTTCAGTTCATAAGTATTTGTGCCATTCTCTTTTTCAATACTAACATTTTTGTGCAAATAGTGAATACACAAAACTTCTGCCAGTTCAGGAAAGCTTCCAGAACATGCAAGAAACTGTTGCCACTAACTTGTGGAAGCTGCTTCTGCAATCAACCGGCAGAATTTTTCTTGTTAGTGGACACATGCCTTTTGTACTTTGTTGCTGCCTAGAGAATTACAACAGGACCTTCAATGTAACATAGCACTGAAAGCCTGAAAAATTATATAGCCTCAGAGAAACAGAATAAACAAAATCCTTAAAGCAGAAAGAAGAATTGCTAGAACATGTATAAACAAAAAATATCAAGGAGGACAATGGAGGATAGCGCCAAATGAAATCGTGTACAGGGAACTGGAGTCTATTACAGACCCTTCACGTAAGATGAGGATTTCTTTCTTGCCCACATTATAAGGACACCAGAAATGACATTAACAATAAGAATTATGGAGAAACTCTGAAATCTGAAACAACACGTATGCCTGATCAATGACATTAGAGAGAATGTGGAATAACTAAAAATAAGCCCGGATGGTCAGCAAAATAAAAAGAGAAAAGCTCAAGTAACTGAAAAAAAGAAAAATAAGATTTAAACCAGAAACAGATGAGAAAAGATCAGAATGAATGAAAAGATACTGGGCGACTCGGAAGTTACGAAATATGCACTTACCAAAATGATGACCAGAAAATGATTTAAAGTAGTCCAATCAGGCCATAAAAATACGTAGTAGTAGTAGTAGTAATAATATGGCTTCAAAGGACAATTCTACCTGGAACACATTTACAGCAAATAACCTGCTCTCCAGTCACCCTTCTAGTTATATGAGGAATCCATACCCAAAAATTTGCTGGTGAGTTCTGAAACACCCTGTATAGCATTCCTCCAGTACTGACCAATTAATGAAACAGAAAATCCTAACTTCACAGAAACTGGTGTCAGTAGAGTTATTAATGAACACATGCTGTAACTAAATATTGTCCCCCCGTGACAAGAAAGCCATGTGGAGTCTAAGCAAATACAAGTAATTTGAGACTGCAATGATTACTTAAGCAACAGAGGGAAAAAACCTGTGAAAGACAAAGACATAAAACTATAAGGGGGAGGGAAAGTCTCTAACTGCTAACCAGGAGTTACACATAAGAATGCAACACAATCCAATTACACTGATCCTACAGAAATGGGTCCAACAATTTACAAAATCAAGGCAACTGAGTTGAAATATTCAATCTATGTGGATGTATTGGAAAAGCAAGTAAAATTACATACTTACAGCACAATAAAAACAAGAAATGAAGTATAACGGAGCAAAGGAAGATCAAGAGTAGAACTTTTCTACTGAGCTAAAAGATAATGCGAAATAGACAATTGTCAGATGTTAATAAACAGGTAATGCAACAGAACTAATTGTTAGACAACTATAGCTTGAACTAAACAAGAACAATTCAAGAATCAGTGACTGAGACTCATGCTTACGCAATGCTCAATATAACATGAGGACGATAATCTATGTTAGAATCTTGTCTTGGTGTCCCCTGGCAGTCGATTACTATTGATTTTATCTCACTTCCAAGACAACAAATGATTGACAATTTCTTGAACAGGTAGGTGATGAATTTAAAACCACATTAATAGGTCCTTGTTGTAAGTGTAAGAACTTCAGAAGCAGAGATGTATGGTAGAGACACTGAAGTTTCCAAAAGGAATACTGTCCACATGTGCAGTCCAGACAGCTATGCTTAACACTAGGTTGATACCATTCAGCTTCATGTCCTTGGTTGATTTTGTTTATCAGCCACTGCACACACACACTGATCAGCCAAACCATTATAACCACCTGCTTAATAGCATGTTGATCCACCTCTGGAATGCAATGCAGCAGCAATTCTGCATGGCACGTGTTCGGCAAGGCTTTTGGACGTACGTGGCACCAAATGTTGACATACACATTATGAAATTCCCATAAATTATGGGCTGGTGCAAAATTGGCACCCGGTTGTATCTCACACGAGTTCCACCAGGTTCAGATCAGGCAAACTGGATGGCCAAGATATCAACACTAGTTCACCATCGTGCTTGTCAAACACCTGTAGCATGTTTCTTGCCTTGTGACATGGCAGTTATCCTGCTGGAAGATGACACTGTCATTAGGAAATATCCTGCTGGAAGATGACACTGTCATAAGGAAAGACATCAAGCAAGTGCCTTTCATTACTACCATTCGTCCCATGGAATACCGGTTCTCTCTCTGTCATTGCATGATACTTCCCCCACCACTTTGCATATTGCTGTGATGCATGTTCCACACACAAGTTTGCCTGGCTGACAGTAATCTGAACATGAACACATGTGAAAAGAAACATAAGTTACCAGAGGAGGCAACGTATTTCTTCTGATCAAAAGTACAATCTTGATGGTCCTGTGACCACAGCAATTGTAGCTGACAATGTTGTTGGGTCAATATGGGAATAGTTAGGAGTTGACTTTTGCTGAGCCCCAGGTTTAACAATGTGCACTGCATTGTGTGCTGTGAAGCATTTGTGCCTGCAGCAGCACTGTACTTTTTCCATCAGCTCTGCAACAAATCGCTGCCTGTCGAGCTTTACAGAAGGGGTAAGCCTCCAACATCCATGAGAGGTCAGTATCCAACAACGTGGCATCTACTTGTGGTTTCACTGTACTTCAATAATTTTCCACAGATGCTCTTGACAACAAAATGCCAAAAGCTTTGTCATTTCTGAGATGCTCATGACAATAGGCTGCTAACAGCTCTGTCATTTCACAGAGGCTCATTCCAAGGCACCAGGCCTTTCTTTTGTCAAAGTGGTTTTTATCAGTTTTTCCCATTTGTGGGCTGCACTGTTGCTAGAATGATCCTCCATGTATCTCTACCTGGTTACATATATACTTTCCTTGCCATGCATGCACCTGAAATGCCACTAGGTGTCATTCAATCTTGCAGTGAGCAGCGCTCATTATGTTTTGACTCACGAGTGTGTAATACCTTTCAAAAAACGTTATCTAACCTTATCCATCTGCATCATTACCTGTATGAAGGTAGGCAATAGACAGAATGTATTCTGCAGATGTTGGTCAATTAATTAGCTGACTTACTTCAGAAGTGAAAGAACACATGCCTCAAAATAGAAATGGTAAGCAGTATTAATGATGTATGCATAACCTTTACAGACAAAAACAGTTGTGGTGAGTCTAACCTTGAGAATTTTATAGATACGACATAGGAAAAGGCAGATTGCTACTAACTGTAAAGATCACAAGTTGCACACAGACACAATTAAAAGACCGTTACACATGAGCTCCCTGCCACAGCCTTTATCAGAAAAAGAAAGAGAAACGTGTATGCATTCTGCTAAAGCCTCCCGGAGTTCGCAGTCATGCGTACGTGAGATGCCCTTGCTTGTATGAATGAATGATATGTGTGTCTCTTGCCTTTTCTGACAAAGCTATGGCCGAAAGCTCATGTGTAAGCGTCTTTTAATTGTGTCTGTCGGCAACTTAACGTATCATCTTTACGGTAAGTAGCAATGTATCTTCTCCTACATTGTAGATAATCCAACATGGATTTTCACTGTTTAATTTTACAGATATGTCAGAGATAAAACTGTATTTGCATGTTAGTGGAAGAGAAAGAATAACAATCCATTCAAAAGCAAAATTTTTGTCTCACTGCAAAGAAGAAAACTGTATGAGCGAACCATGTAAAAATGACTCAAAGGACACAGGAAGTCTGATACAGCTTGCGAGCTAAGTAGTGTTATATCAGAAAAATATTATGGTCACTGTATTATCAATGCTTCCTGCAAGATGATGAAGGGATACCGAAGTGCATGTGGAGAGAACGAGAATAAAATCAGACAGTGGGACGAATCAAATATGTAGGCCTGGTAAAGTGAACATGCTCGTTACACTAACGTGAAGTGTACACCAAAGTGAATCATTAAACAAATTTAGGCATTGCATTACCCCAAGTGAATAACAGAATACATTCAGGGAGCAGCTTTTCACATCTCACTTTCCAAAGCAATTTCCACAGCTTACATTAGAACACATTTAACACCACATCTCATACCAGTAATTATTTTGCCGTCTTTATTTTCTTCGTCTTCAATTTCAACTTCTGCACTCCTACCTTCCCTAAAACTTTGATGACCCCATCCCTGTGACAACCACTTACTCTCTGCTTTCATTTACTTATTGCTCAAAGATATGCAAGTATTCCATTTCCTCTCATCTTCTGGGCATTTTTCTTCTGATATTGTTAATTTAAATTGCTTCACTAAATAGACACAAGTGTCCAACGAAGTAATTACTGCAGTGTTACAGTTTCCTGATCTAATGTCCCCTCCCCTCCACACACACAACCTTTACTCTTTGACAATTACATGAGTACCAGTTATAGGCTATTCAGTATATAATTTGCTAGGTCTATTTCATGTAGGCCTATCAGAAACTTGGCACTGACAATTTTTTAACTTCCCACGGCCTTTGGATATTTGGAACAGACATAGATTAATGTGAAAAGGTCATTATCCAAATTTTATTATTTAACTCCTGAATAAGAAAAAAAGACAGAAGTATGGGGTGAGAGCCAGTGGAGGAACAAAAGAGAGACGGCTAATTCATTAATATGAAAATTTCTTTTGAGAGTTTCTCTCTTCACACATACTCAAAAAATTTTCTTGATCAGAGCTTTATAGACCGCTTTATCATTTATTGTTGACTGCACCGGTATAGAAGCCAAGTCTCTGCTCGATCTCAACAGACCTGTAGCAACTGCAGCAGCAATGGCAGAACAAACATTTGCCCAATACACTTTCCTGCTAAAAATATGGGCAGTGTTAGATGAAATCTCCAATCTTTGACTGCAATATATACCATCTTTTTACTACTATAGCAATGACTTTCTTTCTTTCTTTGATTTACACTAGAAATAATGGCAACAACTGCACTATTAGACATACAATCTATGGATTTTTTTAGCTTTATTTTTAGAAAATGCCTCCAGAAACCTGGACATATTACAACAAGGAATTATGATTTATTTCAACATGTACAAGAAACAGAGGTTTCTTCTTAAGTAAAGTTTGTATTATACATGCCACAACAGGTACATGTTTAACTTAGAGCAGTTACTAAGGGCAATTATATGAAGACAGGTATGGGGTACTAGGCCATCACTGGAAAACAGAAGCCTTAACAGTGCTCTGGTACAAAAATATCATACATTAATATTTTTTACTGCCTAATTTATGAATTCTGGTAATAAAAGGGGGATCTGCGAGCTATGATCAGAGCTACATAATGGCATTACATTTTGAATCTTCGAACAGAAAATATTATTTCCACTACTGTTATAACTTGATGAGAAAAAATGGACAACTTGCCTACCATACAATTCACCTTGATCTTAAAACAGGTATTCTTTGTTTAACTGCCAACAGCTAAAATGCAATGTGAGCAACTCTTCACCTGAGGCCAGGAAGATTAGCCTTTTTAAGGCAGGAAACCTCGTTTATAATGTTATGTGAAAATGGGTGTAAGACTCGGAGAATACTTCAGGAATGAATGATATGTTAACAAAAATGAGGAAATCTATTCATGTCTGGATAACAATCTACACTATTTTCATATCTGTTACAGTTTCATTTCACCGTGACATTTCCTTATGTAAGTAAACTAAAACATTCAATAATACAAAAATTAAGGAGACTGACCCAGTATTTTCTTTTCTTTTCTTGTCCTCTCAGCAAGAAAGTACTAGAAGATTGTTTGCTGATCCAGTAATGGTTTTTGTAACATACAGCATGTCTATGAAAACATGATTATGATCCACGAAACCACAGCAAGAAAGTACATAGGAAACCACATAAATTATTCACAAGGTGAAATATTTAGTATTGCAGACAGACACACATTAACGTACAAGACACTGTTCTGGCTTTCAGAACTATTTGTTTCTTCGTTGGGAGGAGAACAGAATAAGTTGTGTAAGGTTAAAATGGCAAGGCAGGTTATTCGGACCTCAGGGTGAATTTAAGTTACCTCCACTTCCTCAACTAAAAGCTAGGATAGTGTTGTGTACTTTTATGTGTGATTACTGGCAGTTATAAATATTGCATCCCCTGAAGGTGAGTACTAGCCAGCACTTCTATCTCATAACTGTAAAATTTCCTCGAGTGAATTTTCCTTTCAGTACACTGTATCAGTGTACTCTTAATTTGCAAAATATATGAACATGATCAATCACACACCAATAAATTCCAGGATAATGAATTGTGGAGAAAAGCATGCATTTCTGTTAAGGGTGGAAAGAAGACAGTTAATGTAGGGAATGGGGGAGAAACGGATTGGGGGGAGGGGGCGGCGAGGGTTTCTAGCATAATGAGGTGAAGTACCTGCTCACATCACAGAACAGAAACTATCAAATCATCATCCCACAATAGCAATTAAGAAATGAACATAAAAATTTGGATTTATCATTCTCTTATATACTACACTTATTGCATGATGCAATGTCTACAATAAAACTACAAACTGCCTACTAAAGAATCAGCAATACAAGTACTAATTGTCACACGTTATTACCTGTGGGAACTTATTTACTAGTTGACATTCTCTAAAGGCTTGCTGAAGATTGCTTTTAAATGTAATGCCACATGTCAGCAGCAGTTACATAAGATATACATCTCCCCTTATCATTTTTGATATTGGAAGAATGACTGAAAAAGTGTTATGCATAATCTCACATATGGCTCTACTGCTGACAGTATTGGTTTTACACAGAAAAAATAAAAGAATGTCAACGTGACGTACTTTCAACTTTGTCATTAGAAGGGGCCAAAATACAGACAGTTTAACAAGACTGAATGGAAAGTGAAGTCTTGAACAGTCAGAACGCAAGTAGTTGCTATAGCTCACATATGTGAACATGTAGTGGGTCTATTTACAACCATTTTCAGTGAACTCAAACAGGGTACTACAGAACGAAAACAGAACAGAGGATTCATATGCTACAAGAGTCACTAACACACAAATACTGACGTAAGTACAGTTATCATTTATATATAAACATATATAACCAACATACAACCAAGCTTCTTTAGAAAAAAAAATCTTTCTTCTACTGTTTTAATTATCTATCAAGTATATTTACAATAAAATACTGTATCCCCTGTGCCAGAATAAATAACACTATCTGAAATGAAAATGGAAGAATAAGATACCAATGTAAATAATTAAATTCTACATCCATGGAGTATGAGGTCATGTTTTATGACTTATTCTCCATTAATGGCAAATTGTTTTGACTGATTTCAATGCTGGTAAGAGTTAGAAAGGTTCTTCTGAAAATGCTGTTTCGAGAAGTACAATGAATATTCTAACATCAAATTAAGCAAAGAAATAGCACAAACTGCCATACTGGAAGCAATAAACTGAACATGAATTTTTACAATTGTAATTTATTTCACTCTTTTAAGCTGTTGGGCAGGTTATGAGGCTGATTAGAGATCATTAAATTACTGATCTCCCACGAAAGAAAACTTCTGCTCTTTAATAAAACACTTTTCCTGACTGGTACTGAATATGGGTATTAGAAGGAAAATTGCAGACAAAAACAACACACATCTTTACAAACCGACAATGCTGTTTGGAAGTTTATCATCTTATGTATCTCATTAGATCAAACTCCACATTTCATTCTAATATCTATATTTTGGTTGTTTATGTTTTGATTGTAACTCGCTAATAGTTAGCTAAGCAACATCAAAATTTACAACTTCAATTTTCATACCAATTTCTGCAGCTAAAACACAATATCTTGCCATTAATTTCAATATGAAATACAGGCCAGATTAATAAGTGTAGTTTTTATTTTACAAATAGCATGACAAACATACTGAGAATATATAAATGATACACATCTTACAGTTTATTCTGTCCTTCTGGATGAAATATTGCTTCATACATGGCGGCAAATCAAATAGAAGAGCATGCACGTAAATTAAAAATTTAAAATAGTCTGTTGTGCAAGATTCAAAGAAGATAACCTTCTTAGATGTAAAACTGGCAACTATAAAATATTTGTGTTTTCCTCGAATATTCAAACTCTCTGAAATGAATGATGTACAATAATAGTCTACTACATAGCCCTTATATACAAAAAACAGTATGCAAATCAAGGAAGAAATGCAAAATAAATCACCTTCTAATTTCTATCAATGGAAATAATTATACAATAGACACTTTACTCAACATTCATACAAGTTAATCTCAAGTATTTACAAAGGAGTTGCAAGAAAGGATGTCCAACTATGGCCAATCACATGACCACACGTAGTTGCTTACATGTTACACCAGTCAAAAAACAAACATCTTACATCAGCTGAAAGTTTAAAAAATAGTCATCTCTGAAGAAATGTAAGAATTACCTTGAGGCAATTACACTGCCCTTAAATAATAGAGTAAGCAAGTGTTAAGAAGTAAATAAGTTATTACAGGTAAGACACTACTCACAACTCTAAAAGTTATGCGAAAGAATTTATATACGCAATTTCGTACCAGCAATTCAAAATAAATTAATATTTTGTCATCATTTCTGCAAGTTTACTGGAGAATGCACAGTTTCTAAAAGTTTCATACAGCTGAAGAAGTGCAGCTGTCCTTAGTTTCTTCTTTTTTTCCCGTTTGTATATATAGATATATATATATTTTTACTTCTTTCCCGAGCACGATCAAATTCAACCATGTCAGCAGAATAAATGTTGTGACTTAGGCAAGTAACAATAAATCAAAGCAGTTTATTACTATCAATGATTTTTAAAAATTAATGATCTGGTGGGGAAATAAGAAAATAACAATATACATATTTCACACATAAGACTGGGGAAACGCCAATCAATAAATTATCATAACCATAATCATGTTACCACCTTATTTACAAACTCTGAAGATATTTTTGACGGTCTAACCACATAACATCAATATTAAGTATACGACACTCTTAAATAATAGTATCTACATGATCACACACATAAGTTCACTTTATATCACTTATACAAATGAACAGAGCTATAAAACATATTCATTTTAATAATATCTTCTTGTTCAGTTAATTTAGAAATTTTATTTAAAACCTGCAAGGATTTCTTATTTGTCAATTACTTGTAGAAACATGGAACTGTCCTTGACAAATTTCCAATAATTACATAGAGTAATAATAATAAATTCATGTCATTATAATGACTCCTCAAATGCAGCCATTAGCTCACTTTGCATGTTCATGTCAATCTGCCTAGCCATTGCTTCTCGGCGGCGCCGTTCCTGTTCCCTTAATCTTTGTCTCTCCCTTTCAGCAGCCGCTTTGTCCACAGACTGGTGATTTGCACCCTCAGTGTCATCAATAGGTTTCATCTCTTCTTGTCGAGAAACTTGGTTATCACTGGTTTTTCTTGACTTCTCTAGTGAATCGTCATCATGTTCTTTCCTTTTCTCATTTTCTTGCCTCATCCTCTCTTTCTCGGCTTGTTCCTTTTTATGGCGACGAAGTTCTTCTTGTTCTTTGAAAGCTTGTTCCCTATCTTTCTTTTCTTTTGCTTGTTTCTTGAAGGCCTGGAAACTTTCCTTCACTGTAGTTTTTATGGATGATGATTTAGGCGCAGCAATGTTTTGTGGCGATGAAGCTTGGGCAAGAGACGACCATGAACTTGAATTTTTCAAACTTGTAGTCTTAAAAGCAGAAGCAAAGTTAGATACAGGAGATTTTGTAGGTTCTGGGGATATTTTCTTTTCTGCTTTCACAATGTGATTCATCAAACTGTCGTTCATGGGTTTGTTGACATGAGACTGAGGTAGAGATGAAGCATTTGGTTTATCTTCCTTTTTCGGGAGGTGGTCTGGTGCAGCTGGAGGCATATTTGTAACAGGGAGGGGATCAAATATTGATGGCATGGCAGTTTGCATATTAAGGCTGTTTGAATGATTAAAATTTACCAAAGGTGAGGTCTGGGGTTCCATTTTAACAGACGGCATAGCTGACATATTGGCAATGTGAGGGTAGCCATTGGTGGAATGCTGCTGTGAATTTATATTAGGTGAAGACATGGTCATATTCATATCAAATGAAGGATAAATACCAGTCTGTGATGTGTGAGTGATATTTGAGGTTTGTGTTATGTTCTGGGAAAACTGAGAAAGTGGATTAGTTGGTGAAGTATTCATCAGTGGTACTGACACAGGTTGTGACACAGCTGTTTTGTCATAGTCGGAGGTGACAGGAATAGGTAACGACGTGTCTGACACTGGTACAATAGGTGATGTCATAATTGAGGAAAGGGGCTCTTCTGCAACTGGAACAGCAGAAGCAGTATCAGAAATGGGAATGTTGGGCTTGGCTGTGTTGGAGAAACCTGGGTTCACTTTTTTTGCCGATGTGGGGGATATCATTGGAGGCCGAACTAAATGAGGCAAAATATTAGATGGTTGCTGCTTATCCACTGTTGCTAAAGGGTCTGTGACAGGTGCTGCCTGCTGATTACTAGTGGTGGCATTATTAACAGGCGTAGGTGGTTTCCGAGCCAAATTCTGAGGAATTGTCTGTCCTGTGGTTGACATACTCAAATTAGTAACTGGTGGCATCACCGAACTTTCTGGTGCAGCAGGTGCTTCTGACGCAGGTTTCTGCAGATTCTGATGACCTTCTTTTTTTGTTTTCTTATGCTTCCCTCCCCTCAAATACCCAGGAAAACCACCCTCTGAGTCACTTGAGTCAGAAGAGCTACTAGAAAGGCTAGATGTACTTGAATCAGAATCGGAACTACTCGAACTTGACTGTGAAAGATTTGATGTTGGTCCTCCTACATCCAAAGATTTGTGTTCATCCTTCTTGGCATTTTTTTTAGCTGAACCTAACTGTCCAGATACATGCTGAAGCCTCTTTTCCAACTCCTGCTGCTTTTCTGCCATCTGTTCATCTTTTGACTTTCCAGCAACTTTTTTGTGAGGCTTTTTTCTCAAACAAGATGCAACATATGCTTCGAGCTCTCTAAGTGTGGATGGTTTCAATGTTTCAAAGTCAATTTCAATTTCATCAGGATTTGAATCGCGTAATGACGGTTCACGAGACTGTATAATATGCACAACACGTCCCAGCTTGTCTCCAGGCAATTTATTTATGTCAAGACTCAACTGGCGCTTCTCATCATAAGACATTGGCTTTGCACTGTCCTCATCCTCTGACTCAAATGCTAAGGGGGCAGGTGCAGCTGAAGCCTTTTTCTTGCCCCTAGCTGACCTAGAATTTGCCTTAGGCCGTCGAGAAGGAGCACTGGCTGCAGGTGCCTTTCCCGCTCCACGTACTGCTCTTCCTTTAGTAGCTTTGGCAGGTGCTGGGGCTGGAACAACTGGTGCAGGTGCTGGAGTAAGCGGCACGGCTGGTTTAGGAGCAGTGTGGTGTAGCTCAGGCGTTGGTTTCACATCAGCTGTTCCTAAAGGAGCACTTGGGATACTAGGTACTACAGGTTCTGTAACAGGTAAAGGTCTGGTTTCTTTGGCAACTGGTGCATGCTTATCTGGCTTCTTTTTCTTCTTCTCTTTTTCATCTTTCTTTTTCTTATTTCTTTTCATTGAGCTTTCTTCAACCAACTTTCGCATCTGATCTTGCATTGCCTTTAATTGCTCTTGTAAAAGTGCCAATTTTCGAACTCTTTCAGCTTCTGAATCAGATGATTCTGAAGATGACTCTGAACTAGATTCTGAATCAGATGACTGTGATGAAGCAGTTTCCATTTTTGTACCACCAACAGGATCTGGTGGAACTTTCGCATACCTTGATTCAAACACATCTTGTAATTTCTTTGCCATTGTAACTACATCGTGATCTGGTGGGTTGTACTTATAACAATTTGTAAATATTAACCTAACATCAGCAGCAAATTCAGCTGCTGTCCTATACTCCCTATTGTCCATTTTCTGCTTTACTGTGCCTAAATCCATTGGTTTCTTAATGATGTCATGGTAATCATGCAAACCAAGTAATTCAGCATCAACTGGTTTGTAAAATGGCCAAGCATAACCAGAATGCTTTTTTGTAAAAAGTTCTTTCAATATCTCATTGCACGCTTTTAGAGAGTCACTCAATTTGTCCTTAGTCTTCACTATTGAACTTACACCTGAAGCAGCATGTGGAACAGTTGCCTGATGGAAAGGAAGAACATCATCCTGCCGTGGTGCTTGTGAGAGTGGCAAATCCTTCACCACCTTCTTGATCGGCCGTCCCGATTCTCTCCGCGATGCCATCTTTGTTGCTTTCGGTTCCGCCGGCTGATATATGGGATCGTAAGAACTCGCACTGGGTGTTGTCGTATCGGCCTTTCTCTTCACTCCTTTCTTCACCTTGGCAGGTGGTGTTGGTGGAACAACTGCAGCAGGTTGGCTCTGTATAGATGCAGCAGTTTGTGGTTGGCTGTCCATCTGAGACATCACAGCAGGTTGCGCAATGTAACCACTGGTGGGTGCTGCCACTTGCTTTGGAAGTGAATTGTGTGTACCATGGGACAATCCACTTGTTATAGGAACAGTGGTTGTCGCTGTGCTGCCGGGCACTGTTGAGGGTGCTCTTGTCACTAGGGGAAGGTGTGCTGAACCGGTGGAACTAGCTGCTGGTGGTGCTGAAGATGCAGCCGCCTGGCTTGTGGCAGCTGAACTTGATATACTGGAACTTACAGTAGCACTAGCTGCACTGCTAGATGGTCTTCCACGCTGGCCTGTTGCACCGGCTGTTCGGCCTTTCTTCCCTTTGACTCCTTTAGGTGGTGGAGGGTCCAGTTCAACTTCCTCTTTTGGCAATGCAGCCACTTTTGTTAAGAAGAGCTTCTCCAATGTCTGTGCCATGAGAACTACATCTTCACCAGGTTTGTTATAAACATAACAGTTTGTAAACATAGTATTGAAATCTTGGATGCACTCTTTCCCACTCCAATAGTAATTGTTCTCGAGACGCTTCTTGATTGTTCCTAAATCCATTGGTTGTTTGATGATTTTGTGATAGTCTGGAAGATTCAGCTTCTTCGCATCCACTGGTTGGTGGAAAGGCCATGCAAACTGATGCTTCCATACTGCCTTCAATACTGCTTTCAGCATGAACTGCAGCTGGTTTGTGACACGGCCCGGCCGATCTGGTGGTGGATGAACGGGAGGCTGGACGACGCCATTTACAGGTTCAATGCGAACCTCCTCCCGAGGTGGTGGTTCCTTCACATCTTGTTTGCTGCTATTTGCCTCCCTGTTACTATGAGGCAGTGATTCTATTGGCTGCATCCCAAGGTCAGGCCTGAAAACAAGAAAAATATATATATATATATATATTTTTTTATATAATACCAAAATGTCTCCGACAGAGAACAATGCATCAGCAATGCGGCCCATTTTTAAATGTAGCATGAAAACAAAGAGGAATTACCCGATGCTCTACAATTAAGAACATTATCTTTAGTGTGATAATTCATCAATGTCATTGCAGTAATTCGGAGTCAGAGTTGTACAAATTAGGATCATAGGGAATAAATACACAGAGCACTTGCAGTAATCAATCAGGAAAAAAGTACACCATTATTCATTCAAAACAGCCGGTCAAGAGACAACACAATAAGATGGAATTCTTAAAATCAGAATGCAAGTGGAGAAAACTATTTTGGCACACTGCAACTGAAACCAAGTGACTAATCTAGTAAATGATTACTTTGTAAAATTATACATGCATAAGAAACATTTGTTTTTATATCAAACAACAATCAATGACACTAAAACATCATTACCATATCTATCCGTATACTATGTTACAGGGAATAATAAACATACAATTTTCATACAACACAATTTAATAATTAAAGAAAAATGATTGCCAAGAGGTAGCACCTATTAAATTTGAATTGAAGGAGACCACTTACTGAAAAGTAGAAGTGTTCAGTCGTAGTGAGAGAGAGAGAGAGAGAGAGAGAAAACTTGCTAGCTTTCAGAGCTATCCTTCACACACACACACACACACACACACACACACACACCTTGTGTTGAGTAGGTGGTTAGAGGGGGAGAGTAGTGAGAGGCAGGGAGAGGGACTAGGATGGCTCAGAGGGAGGCAGCCAGTTTGCCAGCTAGGAATGTGGAAGGGGTGTGTGATAGGTGCATGGGCTAGGCATGTGATGCATGGTTGTGCATGGGAATGGGGAGTGGAGGAAGGGTAACCTCATGGCTGGAAGGTGTGGGGACAATAGTTACTGGAGATTGAGGCCAATATGATCAGGTAAAAGATATGTTGCAACGCATATCTCCCATCTGTGCAGTTCAGAGAAGCTGATAGTGGAGGGAAGGATCCAGATGGCCCAATTTGTGAAGCAGGCATTGAAATTGATCATGTTGTGATAAATTGAGCATGTTGTGCCACTAAGTGGTCAACAATGTTCTTGGCAACTGTTTGGCAGTGGGCATTCATCCTGGTAGACAGCTGTTCAGTAATCACAGTGACATAAAATGCTGCACAGTGTTTGCAGCAGAGATGGTAATGGCATAGTTGCCCCACCTCTGGATGGGTAGGACAATATTATGACAGGACTGGAGTACAAAGTGTTAGGTGGGTGGATTGGACAGGTTTTGCACCTTGATCTACCACAGGGATATGATCCCTGTGGCCAGGGGTTGGGAGTTGGAGTGGCATAAGTATTGACTAGGGCATTGTGTAGGTCGGGTGGCTGATGCAATATCACTTTTGGAGGGGTGAGAGGATCTTGGGTGGGATGTCCCTCATTTCAGTGCATGATGAAAGACAGTCAAAGCCCTGACAAAGGGCATGGTTCAGATATTCCAGTTAAGGGTGGTATGCGGTGATGAGGGGGGCACTCCTACAAATACCATGTCCGGCCAATTATAAACATGGGAACGGTATTACCTTTAGACAAGATACACATAAGGCAGGTCAGATGTATCAGTCCATGTTGCTACTTCAGACTATGTCAACATTAAAGTCCTAGGCCAATACACAATGTAGTGGAAAGCTCAACAAACTTATAGCTAATGAATGTTCAGCTGAATTCACAAGAACTGTAGCAATTATAAGCCATGCTTGACCATGTTTAACTTCAACATCAGTTGAAGCAAAATAAACATGACCACAATGGAACACAGTGTGATCATGGGGGACATCAATAATTTTAGACTTACCAACATTAATAATATTATCACTTTCAATAACAATTTTACATATAGTAGAAGGGCACCAGTGACGGCCATGATGAACATATCAGTGAGGCATCTTGTTGAATAAACAACTCAAGACTTTGTGGTTAAGTTTGGAGAAAATTCCACCCTATGATATATTGGTTTACAGTACTCTTATGGTTATACAGTTTGATGTAGCAACATGGAATGGCACATCTTGTGTAAGTTTTTAATTGATAAAAAAAAGATGTGATGAACAGTATTTGTTCGGCCTGGCCCAGTTTTATATCACGAAAACAAAATCACAAATGCCCGCTGAGGCATAAGAGAAAATGTATCTGATGGCTCTTAGGAGGAACAAACAGTATAACACAAAAAACCTTTATAATTGAGTAATGGGTGATGATACATCCCAAACAATCCTAGTTAATTATTGGTACACTCCACTGACCATTCACCAATGGCATGTTGTTTGGACAATGGTATGTAAGTAAAATCACAGTTCGAGTTGCTCATTTGCCAAGATGCCTTGCCATTGTGTCTATCCCTGGCATCCTACAACAGATGCCTCACCCATGTGTCTATCCCTCACATCCTACAATATGTTTAAGACCATTATTGATGTCGAAAGTGTTTATACTCTGAATGTTGATATGTGAAACAGTTTAGCACCAAGGTCAGACTGTGTCCCGTGGTAATCATATCAGTTTTGATTCATTTTTTAAATTTCCTTGATTATGAAACGTAACATTCAAGTAGCAACAAAAGTAAGAAATTATATTGATAAACAGCTTTAAGTACCTGACTCCAAGCAAAGTTACTAAATTTCATAACATAATGGCACTAAGCTTTGGAATCTGTTGCAAACAGAAAACTTTATTGCCAGGCATTGTCTGGCAAGAAGGAAACTCGTGGTTTCATGCGTTTTATGATCACCAGATTGTGTGCCAATGTCCTGGGTACATTCCAACTATCACTGTAGAGTGTAAAAGAATGGATTATAAGAAAAAATTATCTGCAACTTAATCAAGTTAACAAGTGCAATCTCCTTTGTGCTTAATAATAAAGGTGGCAACATGTCCCACCACAGCTCTCCTCTAATTATGCACTTACCTGTAACATCACAAGTGCATTACATTACATTCCACAAAATTCATGGTGACAATAGTACTAGAAAGACCTTACTACCGTATAGAAACCCGTATGACCAAATGCGCAAATTTCCACTTTTAAGATACCTAGACACATTAGAATTTACATTCCATATAAAACAATGGTAACACAGGATTCCAACATCAGCAAATTACTGTGTAGAAGTGGTTCAGAGGGATACTCTGGATCTGTTCTAATGCTATTTGCAGTATTTCTATTTAAAATATACACATGAATAATTATTGTTCTCACCACTTAACCAGTTCATCACAACCATAACAGAAAACCAATTATAAATATAAACAAGTATGACAAGAACTAACTCCAAATATGATGTGTGTGTGTGTGTGTGTGTGTGTGTGTGTGTGTGTGTGTCATGGTCAACAAAAATAAATGCAGAAAACATTTCAAGAACTGTTCCTCCATAAGCACAGAAATGATTAGTCCCTATAAAAAGGTATCATCCATACCTAAATTTTTCATTAGTGACTCAACTGTTGGATACTAAATCCACTTAGCATTTGATTCCAAGAATGACAAACACACACACTAACACATGTATATATAACTTCAAATTATTTCAACTCCAAGTGAAAGCTACACAAATTAAACTTTAATTTCACAAATGGCAGCACTTGTCCATGGTATGCTAAGTGCTATAGTACACTGAAAATGTATAGTAGTGCCAGATATCTACTGGTAATAGATTGGTTCAGAGGTGATAGATTAATACTCCAATTTAACGACAGTCAGTAAATCAGATCCTTCAAAGCATAATATATATAGTATGAGATTGCACGTGAGGGAGACACTATAATTTGTCTTTAATTTAACTGTGTCGGCAAGCAGAATTAATGATTCAAAAAACATAAGTCTAATGGAAAGTATTTTGCCGAAAGCTATCAGTGCAGTACAATAATAGATAGATGTAAAAAATAATCTGTTGGCTCAGAAACCTTCAGTCAGTGGGTAAATTACACAAAAGATAATAAAATGCAATTGGATGGGCACATGCAATCTCATTACTATGCATACTATGCTTTGAATAATCTGATGTTCTGACTACCGTTAAATTGAAATTTAAAAAGTATACCTGCAACTAATTGGCTGATTTTTTCAAACCATTCAAATTTTGTTATTTTTAAATAGTTAGTTATGAATAGTTAGTTATTTTTAAATAATTACTGTTTCACATAAACATTTCTCCAAAAATATTTTAATCAGTTTGATGCTGGAGTGCAATTCTTTGTGTCCGATACCAATGTCTTCATTTTTCCATACCTACTAAGCCGTATTATATATTTTAATCATTGGTACATTCTGCTATTTTTTTTTCTTCTAGTCATATGACAGAGAAGTCACTGTTATGATGTTCACATCATTCTTCAAGATTATATTTCAAATACTTATAGTGTCTGCTTTTCATGTTTTCCAGTCTTCACACAGTCCTGATCTTTGAACCAAGGTATTCAAAAAGCTTTCAAAATTATAGGCCAATGTTTGACACAGCTAGATTTATTAATTGAAGAATATTTTTCTAAGTTGCATTACGTCTCTTCTTGGGTTCTCCTCTACTTTTCAAACAGAAAATTCAATGTTTAGCTGTTACTGCTCCTGGAACTGTTCACTCGATGCCTCTGCTCTAATTACACTCTACCTGAAATATTACGCCACTGTTTTGTACATCCACTACTTTTTCTTGGCTTCTATAGATAGTTTTAATTATTCATTCATAACCACGTTTCATCTCTTCAATCTTTATAATGCCATATTTTCACTGGGTCTATCAGCAGCATGAAGGAGAAATCAAATACTTTAATTTACAACAATCACCTTTCAATCACTAAGCATGAAGTAAGACTAAAAATATGAACTGTTTTGTCTTTCCTTTGAAAAACTGGGTCAAACCTCAAGTCTGTTTACTTTCGGTCTCCATTCTTCTGTACATTTTACTATCAACAGATTAGAAACTTGGGCTATTAAATTCACCGGAAGTTCCACTCTTATTTGCTCATACTTTCAACATCTACCTCGATTCCCTGCAACACAAAAGGTATTTCCTATTGTACCATTTATTAGGGTTTCCTTTTCTTCCATGTGGAGCTTAAATGTTCTGTTCCAGAAATGATTTCCGTAATCCTGGAAGTATATAAATGACATGCATTTCATAAGTGGTGTACTTTAGTGTATTCCCGTCAAGTTGTTGATGCCAATTATACACAATATTTTAAAATGACTGTGTCAGTCACCTCCTTCAGGTGCTGTGATCTGTGTTGTTATGTTTAACTCACCGCAAATGAAGTACTACTGATGTTTGTAGCAGAGTGCAACTCCTTGCACCTGCTAATGATCTTTGATGCTCATTTGTTTCAAGAACCCACAGTGTTACAGTTGGAAGAGAAGCAATACTATATCAAAGTCAATCAGCACGTTTTGCTATGTTGTTCTTCCATATTAGCCTCTCCTCCTTTATTACACTGCAGAACATTTTTTTTTATGTCATACACAGATGCAATAAATTATATCCTTAATGTCGATTTGATGCAAGCAGACTGAATCATACTGTAAGTTCAAATACAATAATGCTGCTTAAAAACAAAGAGCTTTTCTTTAAAAATTCGCAATGATTGATATAAAACCTCCACTTGTATGACACATACACTGCTCACTGACTACACCTATACCCTGCTATATGGGCACTCTTTATATGGCATTTTGCTGTAACAGTCTTTTTAAATTTAGATACTTTTTTGATTTACAGCCCACAATGTTACATTACACAGCCAACAGTGGTACTCCGTTTAGTTCATTAAGTTTATTACATGCCAATAGCAATGCTGTGTTTAGTTTCAGTTTATCCCTTCACGTGGCTCTATTATATTTTACCTTGGTAATTATGTTATTTACTGTGTAATCACTTGATTGTTTTCCAGTGACTCAGTGGTCTAATGTATTAGTTCCTGTTTTGTTTGTTTGAATTAAATGCTAAATTTTAAGCATATCTGGAATGTACAAATTACACACATCAAAAAAAGTTTTGCATCACCCCGCTCCCCAGAATTCCTGAAGATAGACGTTGACTGTGGCTATTGTAACACAGACTGAGTCCCTTTGACTGTTCAGAGATGTCACTAAACCCTCCCAAAGATGTAAGCAACTATGCACGAGCAGCACTTATTAGATGGAGGGGATCCGACAGCCGATCAGTTCCAGTCATTCCACCAGGAAGGAAGTACAAGGCTCGCATTGTCTGTAGATCAACCATGCCTAGACGGTCAATAAAGCGGTTAGATCACGTCTGCATTGTTACTTTGTGCCAGGAAGGGCTCTTAATATGGGAAGTGTCCAGGCATCTCGGAGTGAACCAAAGCGATGTTGTTTTGACATGGACGAGATATGGAGAGACAGGAACCGTCGATGACATGCCTTGTTCAGGCCGCCCAAGAGCTACTACTGCAGTGGATGACCACTACCTATGGATTATAGCTCAGAGGAACCCTGACAGCAATGCCACCATGTTGAATAATGCTTTTCGTGCAGCCACAGGACGTCATGTTACGACTCAAACTGTGCACAATAGACTGCATGATGCGCAACTTCACTCCTGACGTCCATGGCGAGGTCCTTCTTTGCTACTTCCACACCATGCAGCGCGGTTCAGATGAGCCCAACAACATGCCAAATGGACCACTCAGAATTAGAATCATATTCTCTTCACTGATGAGTGTTGCATATGCCTTCAACCAGACAATCGTCGGAGGCGTGTTTGGAGGCAACCCGGTCAGGCTGAACACCTTAGACATACTGTCCAGCGAGTGCAGCAAGGTGGAGGTTCCCTGCTGTTCTGGGGTGGCATTATGTGGAAGGTGCTGTAACAACCGTACAATATGTGAATGCCATCCTCTGACCCATAGAGCAACCATATCAGCAGCATATTGGCGAGGCATTCGTCTTCATGGACAATTCCCGCTGCCATCGTGCACATCTTGTGAATGACTTTCTTCAGGATTGTGACATCGCTCAACTGGAGTGGCCAGCATGTTCTCCAGGCATGAACTCTATTGAACATGCCTGGGATAGACTGAAAAGGGTTGTTTATAGACAACATGACCCACCAACCACTCGAGGGATCTACAACAAATCGCCGTTGAGAGTGGGATAATCTGGACCAACAGTGCTTTGATGAACTTGTGGACAGTATGCCACAATGAATACAGGCATGCATCAATGCAAGAGGACGTGATACTGGGTATTACAGCTACCGGTGTGTACAGGAGTCTGGACCACCACCTCTGAAGCTCTCGCTGTATGGTGGTACAGCATGCATTGTGTGGTTTTCATGAGCAATAAAAAGGGAGGAAATGATGTTTTGTTGATCTCTATTCCAATTTTCTGTACAGGCTCTGGAACTCTCGGAACCAAGCTAATCAAAACTTTTTTTTTATGTTTGTTACAAAAACTGTATTTTCTTCATATACATAATTAATAAATTAATTTTTGTAATATAGTAATTCCTTTTTTAGGAAAAAATGCCACTGAAACATATGAAATTGGATATTGGTACGAATAAAAATAGAAGCTGAAAGTCTGTCAAATTATAAGTTTCATGTCACATAGAAGCCGGCAAAAAAATAATTACCACCTGTAATGAAATGGTGAAGTCCACTGTTCAAAGTATTTGAGAGAGAAAAGAATAAATAGAAATGCAGTTGCAATCTGCTGCAGATTCAACTGCCTTTCGAAACTCCGTGATGGAAAAATTAATGTACATATGGATTGAAGACAATACTCAACAAAGGATAACAATGAGCCACACAATTATCCAAGAAAAAGCTAAAAGTATTTTTGAAAAATTAAAGAAGGAGAAAAGTGATAAATCTTGGGGTGTAACATGGGATTCTTTGGAATAACATGTTTCATCTTTATCCTCTAAAGACCGAAGAAAGATGTTCGTCATAAGTGAAAAAGTAGTTTATGTCGTTTGTAAGTGTCGAGACATCTCACTGTGGGAAATGACATTGCCGTATGGTTTGAAAAACTTCAAGTTCACACACTGGCTAGGGGTGACAGCAATTGTGCACTTCTGTCTGTTGTGGAGCCTCGTTTGTTCTTTGGATGTCACAATTTGGTGCGCAAGAATGGAAAAAATGATGAACAACAGAAAAAATTGTTGTACGAACTGAGTTTCCTGATTGCTAATGTCCACGCAAGACGCATGTATGTCGTAATAGGCTGTCCTAAACGATGAGATCTGTTCACCCTGTCGTGCTTCGAGAATTTCTACATAAATTCTATAACCACTTGGCCTTCCTCCGTCTCAAACACAAAGTATTTTAAACAGAAGTGTGGGAGAGACGAAACCGACCTACTGTGCATTGCATGTTTGTGTGCAGGTCTAAAAACAGTCACGAACAAATTGTGGACGCAGCGGCCGACAAGTACCTGCTTTACGATTCATAGAGTTTCAGTGTATGTGCAGAGAAGAACAAGGAGTGTTTATGTATTATTCTGTGCTTTTAGTGACTGTGATGATTGTTAAGGACAAACGAAGAAATGAGATAAGACTTTCAAGTAATTCATGTATTGGACTTGCTAGAAGCAGGACATGTTCATAAATTATGTGGTTGTTAAACCAACAGTATTGTAATGTATTTAATAGAGTCTAATGTGAGAAGAATTGGTTTACTTGCAAACTTTCGAATATTTATGTGAATAATGGTGAATTTGTTCTTTGTGGAAGTTGAAATATACCAAGACTAAACCAAAAGCATTCTGCGAATATCCACTTATTTCGTGAGTGGTGGTCGTGGTGGGTCTGAATTAGTAAATTTAATCAAAGCCCAAAGTGCAGATTCAGCGGCTTTAAGAAAGGAACTAACTGCGACTTTAAATGCCAAACTAGAATCCCAGAGTGCAGCTTAAACTGCTCAAAATGCTACTTTAAGTAAAGAATTAGGCTCAGTAAATTCTCAATTAAATTTGTTAAATGCCAAAATAGAATCCCAAAGCAAAGGATTTGGTAGCTACGCAAAAGCATGGGGGCTTTAAAAACTGAATTTCACAATTTAAATAATAAAGTAGAGGATTTGAAATTAGAATTAAAGAATGAAATAACTAACTCTTTAAACCTCCATGTAAATCAACTGTTCATTGACTTCAGTCAGAAACAGAATGATCAAATTCAGGATTTGATATAAAAAGTTAGAATTTGATATTGAAGATAAATGTAATAATGTGAAATCTGAACTTAGTGGAAGGTTAGTGTCATTTGAAAATGTGTGTAATGTTGAGTTTGACGCTGTAAAACAGAGACTGCGTACTCTGAAAGGGAGCATCGCTAAGAATAGCAAATTAATACCAATATTCCAATCGCAAATTACAGGCATTAATACACAAGTAGAAAATACAGAAAGAAGTTTCCAAGAGGGAATAGCTAACTCTGATACAGTAAATATAAGTAGTCTGGAGGAACAATTTGAAGGAACTATAGATCGAAAACTGACCGAGAGAATACCGGGAACTTGTCGCCTACTGTTTCTCCAGAACTTTCAGATACCTGAAAGGTTATAGGTGACTTGTGGAAAGAATTTTAACTTATCCAGGATAAAGTGGACAAGAGAGTGGCTTCTCCTAACATGGTATTGACTAGTGAAGTGATGACTGATCTACAATGGGAGGCCAATTCAGGATTATCCAGGCAATTCTGTGAGTTTAAGTCGGACAGGGATGTACACCCGACACATTTTTTGAAAAGATTCAACCATGCCTTGCCAAAGAACTGGGAAGATTTTAAGAAAACTGAATTTGCTATGGGGTACCTTTTAGGGGAAGCCTCTGAGTGGGGTACTGTAAACATCGAGAACTTTTCTTCTTGGGGGACTACCAGAAGAAATACTGGTCCGCTAGTGTGCAGGAAAAACTGATATCAGATTTGTGGGACCCAAAATATTACAATAATAGGTGGGGAACAATGAGAAAGTATTTCGGCTGGCATTTAACATGAGCGAAGTACTTGGATAAGACAATGGAAGAAGAGGGGTTAGTGAGAATTTTAATAAGACGATTACCCATTTACGCGAGGAAAGATATATTATGTAGTGAGTGGAAAACAGTAGAAGAATTGTTGTCCTTTGTGGAGGCACTTGATGCCTTAAATAAAGACCGCAACGAGAGCGTACACCAAAGTGAAAATCAGAATTACAAAAGGAATAGTACTAATAATTTTAAAAGACATGAGGCCAACTTAGCTAGAGTGCACCAGTGATAAAGGCAATGATAATTGAAGAAGCATCCACCATCGAATTTAGGTCCAGTAATTTCACAGGAATTTGTGCCAAGTGATATTAGAGCACGAAGTGATAAAGTAGTACCCCAATTTGGTAACCAACTAGTGATTACTAATAATGAGAGAAACATAGTGCACTCTGGATACAGGGACGGGAACTGGGTCGTAGAGATACACTAGGAGGTCTGGTTCATAATAAGTATGTTAATTTCACACACAAAACATCTACAAAAGAATGGTCATTACTGGAAGAACCACGCTTGACTACCAATAATCCACAACCAATAGTAGCAGGAACAATGGAGACTTCTACAGTTAACACATTTAGAGACTCAGGGAGTGAGGTGTCACTCATTTCTAGAGCATTCTTTAACACATTACAGACTAAACATTACTTACCACTGTTACCAGTAGCTGGAGTTTACATAGTCGGTATAACTGGGACGAGAAGTAAGGTTGTGAAACACGAAATACAAGTGAACTACCACACTGGAAATATCCCATTTCGTCAAACACTTTTTAATAGTAGAAAATATTAATAGGGATGTGTTATTTGGCTTACACTGTTTATTAGAATTTAACATCACATTGAATTTTAAGGACAATCTTCTTTGTTTTGGTAAAGATGACAGTAGATGTTGGATACCATTTGTGACCGATAATTACATTTCAAAACAAACTATTGAGTGTCAATGTTTACAATTAACTGCTACAGCATGATTGTCACCAGAGATCAATAATGTAGAGGATGTATCACATCGAGCTAACGTACAAAACAAAGTAAATGAGTCTCTAATATTAACCAGTGACGAAAAACAAGATTTATATAAAATTCTAATGGAATATGAAGCAGTAATTTTTGATTGTCCAGGTAATATCAGCGATTACATATGTAAGTTTAAAATCAAAGATGTGCACCCCATTTTTCTGTAAGCCATATCCAATACCAGTGGTTTGAAAGAAGCAGTTGAGGAGGAAATTGACAAAATGACTGACACCAATATAATAGAATGTAGTTCTAGCATAATAAATAACCCTTTAGTAGTGGTAAAAAAGGTTACAGGAGATGTGCGATTAGTGCTATACATGCGTACATTGAATAAGCATATAGAGACAGAATGAGACACACCAATTAACATCGATGAATTGTTATCCAAATTTGAGAAAGCAAGGTTTTTTTAGCACAATGGACATGACGGTGGGATATAGGCTACATCCTGAATCAAAAAAGTATACAGTGTTTCTGTTTGATGGTAAATCGTATCATTTCAATGTATTGCTGTTCAGACTAAATATCTCAGTATCTGTATTTATACGTGCTCTGGATGAGTCATTAGGAAGAGAATTATTGAAGGATTTAATAATATATGTAGATGATATCCTCATAAACTCAGCTACCTGGGAAGAACATTGTCTAACCTTGAGTAAGACTCTACAAAATTTAAAGAATAAGGTATTACAGTGAAACTGTCTAAACCGCACTTTGCGCAACAAGAGCCAAAGTTTCTAGGCATATTGTAGGGGTGCAGGGGATTAGATCGGATCCTGAATGTATAAAAGCTATTAAAGAATGTCCATTTCCTAGAAACATAAGACAGTTGAAGGGATTTACAGGAATGGCTGGATACTATAGATGGTATATACGAGGTCAAGAACTGAACAACCTAAGAATTTTAAGTTTATTAAGAAAGGAAATACCGTGGGTTTGGGATCAAGAGGCAAATGATGCATTTGAAAATGTAAAAAGAGTACCCAAGTATGGGTGAGTCATTTAAAATTTCAATCGATGCATCTGATTATGGTATCACAGCAAAACTTTTTCAAGGAGAGTGGGGCCTAGATAATGTAAATCATAGATCCTTAGCTTTTGCTTGCTGTAGTCTTAGTAAACATGAATTAACCCACACAGCCACTGAAAAAGAACAATTGGCAATAGTATGAAGCATCCAAAAATTACGTATACTAGTATGGGGGTCAGAAATCCATGTCTATACAGATCATCAAGCTCTATCTTTTTTAATGAGTAGTCAGTTGTTACATAGTAGATTAATGGGATGGATGTTGTTCCTACAGGAATATGACATCAGGATACAGTATGTAAGAGGTTCTGGGACTATTGTACCAGACGCTTTGCCTAGGTTACCAGCAGGCATGGAAGAACTAAATGTACAGAAGGACCCGGCATAATTTTTGCAATTAATTTTATGATGTAGAATATTCGCACATCAGGGTACAAAAGATGCCTCAAAGAATAACAGAAAACACCCATCATTATCCCTATTTTACAGAAATGTTTGCTATGTGTGTCAGAAATTCCTTACCTCCTAATCAAGCAAGGAAGTGGAAAATTATAGGGCATAATTTGTTTTGGAGAAATAGTATGAAATCGCAACGTTGGCGCGTATGTATTCCACAGTTAATGGAAGACAAAACGGTGTGGTATGTTCATACAGGATATGGACACTTCGGAATAAAAAAGTGTATAGCTCATATGAATAAGTTTTACTATTTTAAGAAGCTAGGGCATAAAATATCATCTTTAATTGGAACCTGTGAAATCTGTAAGAAGGTGAAAGAGAATAATACTCATGTTAAATACAAAATGTATCAGATTATTCCCAAGTCGTTACATGATCTCACAGCAGCAAATTTTTTTGGACCCAGTTCTGAAAGGAAAGGGAGGAGTGTCATACATTTTGGTCATCATACGAGGGGCGTTTCTAAGTCTGTGCAAAAATAAAAACTACTTACGTATTTGGGGTAAACCTTTTTTATTTTTCAACAGTTTCCTTTTAGACTTATACACTTCGTCCAACGCTGTTCTTATTTGTTGATCCCTTCTGAATAATAGGAATTGTCCAAGTCTGCAAAATAGCTATTAGTTTCTACAATCACCTCCTCGTTTGAATAAAATCTTTGTCCCGCCAGCAATTTCTTCAAATTGGGGAACAAATAGTAGTCTGCGGGAGCCAAGTCTGGAGAATAGGGGGGGGATGTGAAATTAGTTGGAATCCTATTTCCAATAATTTTGCAACCACAACTGCTGAGGTGTGTGCTGGTGCATTGTCGTAATGGAAAAGGACTTTTTTGCTGTTCAATCACCAGCGTTTTTCTTGCAGCTGTTTACAAACGGTCCAATAACAATGAATAATATGCACCTGTAATAGTTTTACCCTTTTACACATAGTCGATCCCAAAAAGACAGTCGCCATAACCTTTCCGGCCGAAGGAATGGTCTTCGTCTTTTTTGGTGCAGATTCTACATTGGTAACCCATTGTTTAGATGATTGTTTGGTCTCAGGAGTATAGTAATGTATCCATGTTTCATCCACAGTGATGAAACGACAAAGTCCTGTGGATTCTTCCTGAACAGCTGCAAACCATCTTTGCAACACTTCACATGATTCCGTTTTTGGTCAAGCATGAGCAATCGCGGAACCCATCTTGCGGACAGCTTTCTCATGTCCAAATGTTTATGCAAAATATTATGTACCCATTGATTCGAGATGCCAACAGCACTACCAATCTCACGCACCTTAACTCTTCTGTCATCCATCACCATATCATGGATTTTATCCACTCGACTTCCTTAATTCACAGGAATGCCAAACACAAAGAAATAGACTAACAGGGCTGAAACTTGGTGTGCGTTCTTTCCAAAGATGTTACTAACTAAACATGAATTCGATACACGCCGGTGGTGCCATCTCTCAGACTTTGCATTGACTTCTCAAATGCCCCTCGTGGAGTGCTGGTCAAAGTATGCTAAGCTATACCCTATCAAAAAAAAAAAAAAAAAAAAGCAAATACGCCATCAGTTATACACTGTTTGCAACAAAACTTTCTGGAGGTAGGTAAACCAAAATGATTTCTCACAGATAATGGACCACAGTCTGTGAGTAATGAATTTAAAGAATTTCTAGCGCGGGAAGATATTTGCCAAGTGTTAATATCCAACTATAGCCTGTCCTCGAATCCGTGTGAAAGGGTTATGAAAGAAATTGGGAAATTATGCCGCACCTACTGCCATGAAAAACATACTTTATGGGCAACGAAAAGTAAAGATTCTGAACTTATTTTAACAACTGGATTAACATCTTTATAAGCAATAGGCAAACCCTCTGTAGGGGAACCTCTTATTAATGTTTTATTTAGCCTGAACAGCCTAATGACGATTACAAACTTAAACAGGAATTAGTTTATAAAAATTTAGTTGAAAAAGTTCGAGGACGAGTAAGTAGACATAATGAGAAAGCTGTCGAACCTCAATACGGGGTTGATGACCTAGTTCTAGTAAAACAACATCTTCAAAGCTCTGGCCTAAAGAAAGAAACTCTTAAGTTTTTCCAAAAATATGAAGGACTTTACTGAGTACAAATGGTAGTCCACCCCAAGACATTATTTTTAGTGGATCCAACAACTGGACCAGAAAAGGAAAAATACAATGAAAAGACATAAAGTTGTGTATCTCCCAGGGACGTTAACATTCTTAGTTAACTGGCAGAGTGATGACTGTCAGGTCCCCGAGTTGTTTTTGGTGTTTTTCCTGTACTGAATTCCCCCAAACTCTTAAACTATTCTATCCTCCCACACTTAGAGGTACTGGTAAAAACCTTACCAGTGAGAATTTGTTATTAGGTCATTCAAAATTGCTCCTGGTAAGAGATTTACTTGTTCCAGTCATTTAGACTACTAACAAGCTCTAACTCCCCACGAATTGTTGATTGCATCGTCCTCGGTTGGGAAAGAAACATACCAACGAGCATTTGTTATTACGTCATCCAAAATTGCTCCTGGTAAGAGATTTTCTTGTTACAGTCAGTTAGATGTCCCAACTTATTTGGCACAGCCTTGGGAAAGGATATATTAAGTGTCTGGTCAGTTCTTATCTCCCTCAGTTATGGGAATACTATTCTCACGCAGAATGTAATCTAGTCAAGCCAGCTTTTGCCTTTTTGCTCTACACGAGGTTTCTGTCCTCACTGTGCTGGCCTAGGGCAACTGCATTGACAGATGTACTGCAGTATTCGGTCCAGAGTTCAAATTTGTATTTCCTAATGAATATTTGTCTTAATGAACAAAAGTGAATATTACGTTAGCAGAATATATAATATTGGATGAATAATTAAATAATGGTGATACTATAGCATATAATGTTCTATTTTGTATAGAATATTTTATACCATTTATGAGATGTGATGATTTTGAAAAGGGTGGCTTGTGTAAATAAGAGCATGATTTACACCAACAGATAAATCATGGCTAACACAGAAGGCACATCACATTTTTTAAACAACTCTCGCAAACAAGTGTGACTGGTTCTTCACCATTTGCCGTTTCCACAGGGTTGCTAAGATTTTCTTTGGGGACCTCAAGGATGAAGGTGGGAATGTGTTTTCTGTAGGAGACGATTTAACACCATACCTCCTCCGGCTTCTCGCTGAAGTACC